>NC_073312.1:14115136-14719962 GCF_027595985.1 Sorex araneus
CTTGAGTTTCCTCTCAAGACAGGTGCATTCAGGGGGTGGCCACACAGCGGTCACTCTGGCTTTGGGAGGCCAGGTCCTCGACTGGAAAGGTTGACCTCTGTGCTGGAGAGCTGGGGAGACTGCACGAGCCAGCGCGTGCAGGACGGGGCTCCTGGCACAAAGGGGCACAAAGAATGATTCCATCTGCTTATTTTGGCGGGAGGGGCTGCACCAGACCTGGCAGTGTTCCGGGGTTACTCCTGGCTTTGTGCTCAGGGATCACTTCTTGTGATGTGATGCTTTTGGTGCTTGAGTCAGGGACATGCAGGATAAACACCTGAACCCCTGTACTATCTCTCCAGCCCCTCATCTGTATTTTTTTAAAATTTTGTTTTAGGGCCACATCTAGTAATATTCAGGGTTTACTCCTGATTCTGCACTCAGGAATCTCTCCTAGCAGTGCTTGGGGGGCCATGTGACATGCTGGGGATTGAGCCTGGGTCAGCTGTGTACAAGGCACATGCCTTCCCTGCTTTACCCTCGTTCTGGCACATCATCCTTATTTCCTAGTGCTTGGCACTGAAGGATAGCTACCTTAGAAATAGGAATGGAGGGATGACGGGAGAAAGACGAAGAGTTGGGAGAAAAGATTTTGGTCATATTACCTAAACATTAAATAAAACCACCCTGTAGGCATAGGTCTGCATAGGTGCACCCAGAGCTGCCATCATTACCTGATAGATTAGGATCGTGTCTTAGGATCAGCTTCACGGAGCTCAGCTTTTCCTTCTGTAAAATGGGATGGTGGGGGCTGATCACTTCTGTCCTGTCACCTTGGGATGAAGCGAAGAGTGTGAAGGAGCGTTGGCACACTACAATCCCACTGCAAATGCCAGGATTAGATAGGTCATGAAAGCCCCATTGGCTTCAGGGCCTTCTTGCTAGAGCATCTGTTGCTGATAAAAGCACAAATGGCAGATTCTGAGGGTTGTTCAACATTTTTTTTGGGGGGATCACACCCAGTGATGCTCAGGGGTTACTCCTGGCTCTGCACTCAGAAATTACTCCTGGCGGTGTTCAGGGGACCATATGGGATGCTGGGAATTGAACCTGGGTTGACCGCATGCAAGGCAAATGCCCTACCCGCTGTGCTATCACTCCAGCCCCTGGGTTGTTCAGCTCTTTCCTCAGAGTGCGCACACACAAGGAACTCAGACCTGATCTTACACAGGTGTTCTAGTTCATTCCGGGTGATGGGGTGCCACCTGGAGGGGTAGCTAGTAAGGCAGAGGCAGACGTGACCTCCTCCCCCCACCAGCAGAGCAGTTTCTCTGGGTGACCTGTGCCTCTCAGGTGCATGACGAATGGGAGTTGGTTAGTGGAGTAAATGAGTGAGTGAGTGAATGAATGGGGCGTATTTTCCGTTACCCATTTACTCCACTTTTGGGGACAAGAGTCCTCTCTTCCACGTTTCAGAGAAGGAAGTTTCCTTATCTTTTTAGAAGAAAAATTCCCCTCATTTGTGTCATGGTGTTGGTTTAGAAAATGTTGCCAACCTGTAGCTACCTCTTCCACTGGGGGCTGGGGCTGCCCCTGCTTCTTGGAGGGGGGGTGGGCAGGCAGGTGATGGCTTTGCCCAGAAGCCAGCGCCCTAGAGGGAGACTGTCCTGCTTGCTGCGCCCGTCTGTACTGTTCCAGCTCCTCCCACTCTTCCTCTCAGAGATGCCACAGAGATGCCATCCAGCCTCAGTGCAGTGCCAGTTGCCTCCAAACCACCAGGCTTTGAGCTGAATGCCCAGGCACTGCAGGACAGAGACGAGCCACCTCCTCGGCACCTGGCCGAGCCGCGATAGCACAGTGGGTAGGGCGCTTGCCTTGCACGCAGCCGACCCGGGTTCGATTCCCAGCATCCCATATGGTCCCCCAGCACCGCCAGGAGTAATTCCTGAGTGTAGAGCCAGGAGTAAGCCCTGTGCATCGCTGGGTGTGACCCGAAAAGAAAAAAAAAAGGTTATGATTTTATGGTCCTAAAATGGGGTGATTTGTGATCTTGAGGAAGTTGCTGGAATGTGGCTGGCTTGTCTGTCTTACCCTCTAACTGTAAGCGCTCTGAGGGCAGAGTCCACATCCGGTTTGCTCGGTGCTCCCACGGGGCAGGGCGCTGGGAGAGGCGAGCAGGTGTCACCGGCACGCAATGATGGGTGGGGGTAGACAGGAGGGCTTGTCTCCTTAGATTGGTTCTTATTTGTTTTTTTGAGGGTGAGGGGCTTGGGGCCACACCTGGTGGTGCTTCAAGCTCCGTGCTCAGGGATCATTCCTGGTGGTGCTCAGGGGACCATCTGGGATTCTGGGGATCAAAAACAGGTCGGCTGCATAGAAAACAAGCGCTCTATCTGCTGGACTTCCCTGCACGTGTCTCCTTCTGCTTCGTGCCTTCAATGCCCTTCTTGTAACCCGGCCCTGATCCAGCAGAGCCCTGGAAAGCGGGACAGTATTGATGGGATGCAGGAATCAGTGGTGGGGAAGAGGCCTAGAGGTAGCATTCATCTCAGGTGGCAAAGGAGGAACAAGCCCCGGAGTTGGCATCTGATGGGCACGGGTGTGAATGCCAGGTTCATTCGCTGGGGAGGCTTGAGCAACTTGCTTAGCTTCTTTTCGTCCACACTCCTGACACCTCCTCTGAAAATGATGGACAAGGCACACCAAGTGAGGGCACGCAGGACACGGCATGCCCCTTCGCTCCACTCCTGACTTAAAACAGGCAGCAATATCAGCCATCTCACAAAACCACCTGGGAACTATGCGTGAGCAACATTCCGGAGCCCAGGGAAAGCAAGGCTTGGAAAATCCGGCTCTGGCTTGGGGCAAGGTCCGTTTGCATTTCTCCTTCTCCCCCGGCAGCTAGTGCAGAATTGCTGGTAACGAGGCTTGGACTAAAACCCCAACCCTGACTTGCCTGAAATCACTTACTTAGCAGGTGTTTCCTCAGGTGACACCTGGAAGTAAAAACCCTGACATCTTTTCATCTTGCGCGTGTGTTTCCCCTTTATTCTTACTTATTTATTTATTTAATTCAATCATCATGAGATACAGTCACAAAGCTTTCATGATTGAGTTTCAGTCATACAATGTTCCAACACTCATCCCTCCACCAGCGTATATTTCCTGCCACCAATATCCCCCTAATCCCTCCTGCCACTCACCCCTCCCGAGTCACCCCAGTCTCTCTCTGCTCCCCCCACTCCTTTTGGGCATTATGGCTTACAATACAGACCCTGAGAGGCCATCGTGTTAGGTCCTTTGCCCGCTTCGCACGCATCCCCCATCCAGAGCAGTCCCTTCCAACCATGATTGTCACAGTGGCCCCTTCTCTATCCCAACTAACCTCTTCCCCAGCCCTTGAAGCAGGCTTCCATCTGTGGACCATTTGCCCTGACCCTTAGAACCCTGACATCTTAGTGGTCGGAGGGACAGGACTGAAGTTTGTTTCACAGTCAGAATTCAGGCCAACCCAGGAGGAGTCGGCAGAGGACCTTCTCCCTGGTGTGAATTGGGAGCCCAAGCTTTATCTGTTCCGTGTCTCTCCCTTCCCCTAGACTGCCAGGCCTCTTGCTCAGATCTGCTACATCTACTGTCAGAAGAGAAGAGGGAACATCGTGGCTGAGGTTGCTCTAAGCCTGACCTGGAAGCACTCAAAGACTGCCTCATTCTTCCTTTGGATAACCCCAGTCTCACAGTCACAGTCACACCTACAGCTAGGACAAGTGGGCAATGTGCCAAGGAGGAAAGGAGCAATGCATGGCAATCCCCGATATCTTTCTTGGTTAAACAAGGCACATTTTAGAAAGTCCTGCAGAGAGATTGAAATAAAAATGATAGTTTGGATCCAGCTCTGGGAATAAGTTCTCAACAAGAGGCAGCTTCTTGGATCATCTCTCATGAGTTTGTCAGAATCATTTTTTTTTTAATCACCCAGGAGTCTACTAGCTCACAGCAGAAATGCACCACCAGTGTGCTGGAGTAACCACTTCCTGGAGCTGGGGTCAGGTACCTCATTTCGTTATCAATAAACATGGAGCAGATAAAGAGTATTTCTGGGGCAGGGGTGTCTATGGAAGAGGAAAATAAGCCCAGAAGTAATCACTGAGCTCAGAAATCTTTTTCCCTTTCTCTGTGTGTATCTGATGGACCTGAGCCCAGGGCCTGCGGTGAACATCAAATGTCTTGCAGTCCTGAAGCTATTTGTTCCACAGTGAAGGTCTCCGAAAGATGAGATGGCAGGAAGTGATTTCCTTTTCTTTCCTTTTTTGTTTTGTTTTGTTTTGTTTTTGTTTTTAGGCCATACCCAGTGATGCTCAGGGTTTGCTCCTGGCTCAGTATTCAGTGATCACTCCTGGCTGGGTTCAGGGGAACCATATGGGATGCCAGGGATCGAACCTGGTTTGAATGTGTGCAAGGCAAGTGCCCTACCCACTGTACTATGGCTCTGGTCTCCAAGGTGGCTTTCTTGGGGGCCCGGGGGGAGAGGGCCAGAGGGAGAATAAGCATGGAGAGAGGGAGTAGAGACAATCTGAGGAGGAGCAGAGGGTTCTGGGGCTCCGTGGAGTGGGAGGGTGTCGCAACTGGGAGGTGGTTAAGGCCGGCCGAACCGAGTGGGGTTCCCTGAGGAACAATGCTGGCTTTGTTCTCTGGGAAGTGGGGAGCTATCGACAGTTTAGGGTTCAAGCCAGCACTACTGTGATTCAAATACTAAACCAACGTTCTCCTAGATATCACATATGATCTTTATTACATCCCGTGAAGTGAGGGGTAAGACAGGTATTGAATTTCCATTTTACAGATGAAAGAACTGAGACCAGAAAGTGCCTAACTTGGTGTCATGGAGTTCGATCATTTTGTCTGAACTAGTGGGTTGGACCTAGAAGCTCTTGAGCACCTCTCCATTCACCTCCACCCCACCCCCCCACACTCTGACACTCTGTTTATCAGTTAGGGTATTACGCAACAGTGCTGTGTAACAAATGGATTCAGCTCTCAACAAATGTATTTTTTTTTTTTTTGCTTTTTGGGTCACACCTGGCGATGCACAGGGGTTACTCCTGGCTCTGCACTCAGGAATTACTCCTGGCGGTGCTCAGGGGACCATATGGGATGCTGGGAATCAAACTCGGGTCGACTACGTGCAAGGCAAATGCCCTACCCGCTGTGCTATCGCTCCAGCCCCAACAAGTGTATTTCTATCTCATGGTTATGATCAGCCAAGGCAGCTTGCTCTGGGTTCTAGATACCTGATCAGGTACAGTTTTTTCCCACATGTCTTTTATCTTCCCTGAACCAGTGACTACTTAGGGTATGTTCTTTTCCTGCCACATGGCATTTATAAAAGACAGCAAGTCAAGTGCACAAACACCTTTAGTCCAACTCATGTGAACTCAGCTTCAGTTAAATCAGCAGTTAAATCAATCCATCCTGAGTGGGCAGAGAAGCAGTATACCCCGGTGAAGATATGGGAAAGATGATGCTTGTAAGTGTGTGTGGGGGGCGTGGGGTGGGGTGGGGTTGGTGGGGGGAGAACGGAAAGGAGACTCCTGCTCTCCCATTGTCGACATTCAAGACTTATAAGTGGCTGAGCCCATGGGTCTCTTAGGAAGCTCAGGGCTTGATGGAAGTAAGAATGAATGCAAGTTAAGTGGACATGTGGTGGGTTCCTATAATGAAAATTTAAGTTATAAGAACCCAACAATCACCTGCAGAGATCGAGGGCAAGTGTACAGTGGCACCCGAGTAGCAGCTTATCCTAAACTTCCTCCTGAGAGGCCCCCAAGGGGAGGCAGCCAGCCTTCTGCACAGCACGGCTCTGATGTACCAGCTCAATGGAACTAATGGCAGCCCATTCCCCTAGGAGGAAGAGAGATAAAGAGCTGGTGCTCGTTTTATGGTAAGATGGCCCTGGCACACATTTTTTAAGAAGAGTTTGAGTTGTGTGTTTTTTTCTTTTTTGTTTTTTGGTTTTAGGACAGCAAAAATAATAGTGGAAACTATGGAGGGAACCAGCAGTCGACCACATGCAAAAAATCATTTCAAATGGTGAAACCTTAGCATTAGTACAGGTGTTAAGGTGCTTGCCATGCATGCAGCACCTGAGTTTGATCTCTGGCACTCTATATGGTACTCTGATCCCAGTCAGAAGCAATCTCTAGGTGCAGAGCAAGAGTAAGCACTGCTAGGTGTGCCCACTCCCCTCCAAAAGTCTATTGGGGAATCTTCAATGAGCAATGCCAAGGAACCCTCTCATTTAGGGGACATTCTGGTTCCAACCTTTGGGAACTGTGAACTCTGCAACAGGATGCCAGTCTCGCCAGTTAAATCTGAGGTGTGCTAGAAGACTGTCAGGGTGAGCATCAGGCCAGTGTTTACTCCCCAAAGCCCCATTCTCCTGATAAACACACCACATCCTATTTTTTTTTCAGGGTTCATCTTAATTTCCAGTTGCTGAACCTAAATGTCTTGCCTCATTTTCTCTTTTGTGTTGTGGAGAAGAAATAAAGAGGGCCCCCAAACCTTGCCTTAATCATTAGCGTTAGGTAGAATTTCTTCAGTTAAGAGATAGAGATCTGGTTCCTGCTTCCATACAGAAGAAGAGAAACTCAGGTAATGGACTGGAAGGACTGATTCAGGAAGCCCCTGCGTGTAAAACTTCAGGCATGGCTGGATCCAGGCATTCGGGCGCCTCAGCAGGACTTGGGTGTCTTCATGGATTTGTTTGGCTCTGCATTGCTTCTCCTCTGACAGGCTCTTTCCACCTGGTGGCCAAGTGACCACCAGCAGGCTGAGGTTCATGCCCTCACTGCTGGAAACCCTGACGGGGTATTGCACCATCTTTCCCAATGGCTCTGAAAAATAAATCACAAGAAGGACTCTGATTGGCGGATTTAGCTCATATGACCACCTGGGGGCAAGGTGACA
This sequence comes from Sorex araneus, assembly GCF_027595985.1. Classification (NCBI taxonomy): domain Eukaryota; kingdom Metazoa; phylum Chordata; class Mammalia; order Eulipotyphla; family Soricidae; genus Sorex; species Sorex araneus. The sequence continues at coordinate 14,122,082 of NC_073312.1, forward strand.
GTCAGACCTATCTGAACCCAGTGGACTGTATGGATTAGAGAATGGGAAATGCTTATTCCCAAAGAAATATGCCTGAGAGGAAAAAATATCTCACATTGCTTTCACAAGGACATGCATGCATATGCATACACACAGCACCAACACACCACCATCATGTACCACCCCTGCGCACTCACACACACACTGAACGTGGCCCGGGTATGCGGAACCTGCATAAACGGCTACACTGAGCTGATTCCTTGTATTTGCTGCAACCAAATGTTTCATCCCATTACCGACCATCTTTGCCTTTTGAATCAGCCCTTACCCTTCTTTTAGAAATCAAAAGGCACATTACTTTCCTTTTATTAATCATCCCCTTTCTTACAAGATTTCACCTTTTGTTTTTCTGCACTTTACAAGGAGAAGGTGTGTTTTTATGCGGTGTGTAGATCTCGGCGGTTAATGGAAGTCTTTGATTTTTAAGTAGGAGTGCGCAGTGCATGTGCGGCTGAAGCTCAAATAGGCTGGGGACGGTACCTTTAGGTTCATGCCATCCCCAGCGCTGGAGCCGGAGGATTGGACTGAAACTTTAAACATTTTGAGCAATACCTAGAATATGTATAATTTATAAGCCACACACCGTTGGCTGTCAAATAGGCGATTGATCTGACTCGGATCTTGTTAATTATCTTCCACATACATTACGCCTTAACAGATCTTCAGTATACTGTGTATCAATATTAATAAGATTATAAAACACTATTGATAATTAGGAACAGAAGAGACCAGGTCTTTGATTCTAGCTGTTACAAATGCCCCTGCCTCTCTCTAGATTAGAAAGCGGCCACTTTCCATTTAATAATATCAGATCAGAACATCTATGTCCTGAAGTGGGTTATTAGGAGACCGCTAAGATTTGCACCAGGATGCAAGGGGCTATTTGGAGCATCAGGACTGTGTGAAAAATGTGTGTCTCTTGTCTCTAGGAGGTCTAATGGGGTGGGCGGAGTTTAAGAGGGAGCTGTGCCCACTTTGATCCGCCAAATTCCTGCTTTTCTTTGTCCAGACAAATCAGATTGGTTTGGTTTTGCATGATATTCACCAGACTGGCATTTTCTCTCGATCCCTTCTGTTGGATGAAAGGGGTCCCGTTGGGAAAACAGAGAAAGGGGCTGTGGAGATGCAAGAGGGGCTTTGAGCCCAGCCCGTGTGGGATGGCACTTTATTTTCTATTTTCTCTCTTCGGAAGAGCCTCCTCTTTTATGTTTTTGTTGGGTTCACAAACTCATTAACATCAAACAGGCAGATCTGCCACTAACTAGGAAAACACAAGCAATTTCACGTATAAATAGAAAGCATTGAAGCTCCAGAGCCCGGCCAGGCCTCCTCCCGGGGGGTCTCTCACCTGGCAGAGGAGAGGTAGGAGGGGTGGGAGCACAAGGGACTCCCCCTCCCCCAAGACGTGCTCGGACCGGGTGTGAGCAGAGATCTGGCCAGGCTTGGGTGTGCCTGAGAAACACCGGTGCTTGGGAAATGCATAAAATCCCCGGGCATCTGGGGATTCAATAAACTCTCCCAGGGATGCTGACTCGAAACCAGAATTTCAGTGCATTTCATTTCTCGTGCATGATGATTTCATTTGCCGAGGACCCAAACCAACACCCAAACGAATTTAGCCTAAAAATACAACCTTCTGGCTCTTGTCATAGGAAACACTCTACCTTCTGCTAGAGGGAAAGTCACATTTCAGCTTTTTTACTTATCCAAGTTCAGTCCCCTGCTCTGGTGAACTTTGCTGCCAGAGGAGGAGATGATGACCGATGTCCCTGACCTCACGCCTTGCTCCCACGGTTGCAGAGAAATGGCCTGTCCGTCATTGAGTCCACAGAGGAGAAGGACGTTTCTAGACGGCCCCGGAGAGGACTCATACATCTCTGGCTTTCAGTTCATTACCTGCCTCTACCTGAAGCAGTCATTATGGCTGAAGGTGGGCTTGGCTTATCTTATGGGCTTAAACCCCTGGCGCCGTGGGGGAATTTAGTTTAACCTTAACCACACAGCCGAGACCTGAGCAGAGCTGCCTTTCCTAAGGAACTGGAGACACACTTCCAGGGAAGACAACGGATCCTGCAAGCAGAGCAGCGTTCTGCCACCCGTCCACATCTACCACAGGGCTCGGGTGTGCCCTGCACTCACCCTCGTATTCTGTCTTCTGGAAACTTCTACTTGACAGTTTGTCGTCTCAGAGAGCTCACCAACCCCTTCCTCCGCCTCTGCTTATCTTCAAACAATGCCCCATTGAGTTTAAACATGCAGTGGCATTCTTGGCAAACGGCTGTGCCCTAGATAACTTTGCAGTTTTGTTAGGTGGGGGTCACACTGGAAGTGCTCAGGGGTACCTTCCAGCTTGGTTCCTGGGGGAACCTTCATTGCCGGGGATCCAGTCAGGACTCTTGCATGAAACACTGGCATTCCGGGCTTTTGAGCCATTTGCTGGCCTAACTTTGTGCGCTGAGCACTTGGCATCTGGATATCATGGTTAGGTCCTTTGAAAGCCCAATCTGGACACCCTCGTTTACACTCCTTAATGGGGAGGCAGACAGAGGGACTGGGTTTGTATCTAACTTTGTGAACTCGTCCAGTTGGGCAAACGTCAAGGACCAGTCTGTGAATATTGTCAAGACTCGATCTTTCAGCAATCAAATCGATTTCCTTCCAACAATAATTAAAATGCCTTCCACATTCTAATCGCAGAGATTGTGCTTATTCATTACAAATTTTAGTACTTTGCCCCCCAAAATGCAATATTGTTTTTGGTGGTTTGCTCCCCGACCCCCACCAAATCAAACAGCAAATATAGTTGATAAAAGAAAGCACAAACAAAGGCAGCAGGAGAGAAATGGAAGACAGCAATAAGAGAGTGCCAGAGGCCAAGCTGATATGTTGTAAGAACTGGCACTAATACTAAAGGTCGTTTTCAGTCTGAACTTCCTGGTAGCCAAGGCAGGGAGGTAACTGTGCTGTAACCAAACACATGTTGTCAGGAAAAGAAATGTATCAGTTCAGAACTCCGGGAGTCCAACGCTCAGCCCTCCTTCCCCATCATCCTGGCTACACGGATCCAGGCACCTCACAGTTCTGATGGCTTCCTTGGGAGAAAAAGGCAGGGAACATTCTTAGGTCCACACTAACCTCGTTGAATAAAGAATGAAGGAAATGAGGAAACCTCTTCCTTACAGCAAAATTTCAATTCTTTTTTTTTTTTTTGCTGGCCACACCCAGCAGTGATCAGGGCTTACTCCTGTCTTTGTGCTCAGGAATCATTCCTGGCAGAGCTGGGGATAGAGCCAAGGTCAGCTTCATGCAAGGAGAAAGCCTTTGTCCCTGTACTATCTATATGACCCCTAGAAGCCCAGTTCTTAATCTAGAATGAAACGTGGGATTTTCCCTCCTTTATGGTGGTGTTGGTGTTAGGGGGTACTGCTCTTAGCAGTGCTGGGAAACCCCAGGGCTACACCTGATAATGCTCAGGAGACCACGTGATGCTGGCAATGAACCCGAGGGCCCTGTGCATACCAGGCAGGTGCTCCAGCCTTTGAGCCATTTCCCTCCGCCTCGTGGAAGGGAACATGAATACAACATGAATACAACTGCCGTGATCATTGTTTTGAAGCAAGGATCATAAGCTAAAGTGAGGGGGCTCAAGTCTGACGAGAAGCAGAGTATTGGTATGATATTTCTGTATGTCCCGGGACACATACGCATGCATGTGTGAGTATATTTAATATTCCCTCTGCTTTCCTTCCTATTGTTGTTGTCCAGTGCTTCCACACATGGCTTCCCAGAGACCTCACTCCTACGGGATTCAGGAGCCCAGGGGCAGGGACCCCAGGATGGTACTGGACAATGTGGGGACGTGATGGAAATCAAACCCAAGACCTCACATCTGCAAGACAGGCACTTTGCCACTTGAGCCACCTCCCAGGGCCCCTATGGAATATTTTTTTAATTGTGAAGGTAAAAAGAGTAGCTATCTAGTAGGGAAATCTAGCAGATTTGGGCAACCATGGTTGACGTTCGTACTAATGTGACACATAGACATCCAGTATGGGGGATGAGAGGGGTATAGTTTTGTTTCTGTGGTATTTTTGTCCAAAATGCATAACCTGGATCTCATCTCTAGGGAATATCCCAATACAATCTGAGCTGTATTCCACCAATCACTGGCCAATGCTCTTCCAAAATTTTAAGGATGTATAAGTCAAAGAAAAGGCGTGAGACTCAGAAGAAAGGAAACCAGAGGCATACATTAAATGCAATATTCCATCCTGGATTCTGTACGAGAAAAACTACAGTAGAGGTATAATTGGTGAAATTTGGGTAAGAGTGAACCATAATACTCAAAAGAGAATCTCCCGTCATGGCTGTTCTTTTGTGGTTATGCCGGATCTCAGCGGGGAGCATACCAGTGAAGTCTATAAGGGGATTCCTAATACTCGTTCTATAAATTTTTTGTTAGTTTGAATTTATCTCAAAAGTGCAAAGTTAAAAAAAAAAGGTGTGTGTGGAGTTCATGACAGCTGGTCTTGGGTAGGATATTCGGGTGGTGGCGGGCAGCTGCTTCCCCTCAGAGCTGGTGGGACTCAGATTCCTCCTCCCCTTTTTGTGTATCATTAGCTGGGTCTTCCTGAGGACTTCAGGGTGAGTTATTCAGGGCGACACCCTGAGGTGAGCAGAGCTGGCATGTGCCACCATCAGGGTACTGTTCTAAGTGCTAGCAGAGGTCAGGAGGGAATGTCTTAGAGCCCGTAACTCAGCACCCCGATGACGGGGTACTGGCTAGCAGGCAGCAAGAGGTGCTGGTGGATCCACCTTCCTTTTAGCCTCTCTGCAAGTCCCGGATCCAGGATGATACTAACACTTGGGGGACAAGGAAGTTCTTTTGCCAGGGGCAGTGGGTGGGTCACATCCAACAGTGCTCAGGGCTTACTCCTGCCTCTGTGCTCAGGGATCTCCTGGCAGAGGTTGGGGGACCATATGCAATGATGGGAATTGAGCCAAGCCCAAGCTGCAGGCAAGGCTCTATCACCATTTTTATTTTATTTTATTATATTGAATCACCGTGAAAAAAAAAAACCCACAAAGCTTTCAGGTTTAAGTCTCAGTCATACAATGATTGAACCCCCATCCCTTCACCAGTGCACATGTTCCACCACCAAGATACCCAATATACCCCCCTCACCCAGCCCCCACCTAAGTAGCTCATGATCTTCATTTATTCTCTCTATACTTTGAATACATTCAATATTTCAATAGCGAACTCACTATTATTGTTTGGAATTTTCCCCCAACAATCAGGCCTGCTGAAAAGGGATCATTTAATAATTTCTTTTCATTGCTGAGAATGAAGACTCTATGAGCTCTTCATAGCTGTCGCGGCCGTGCGATTTTGGATTTCTGATATTTTAGTGCAGTTCAGTCTAGATGCATTTCTGTAAGAAGCCGCTCTGGGTGCCAAAATGGATTAGAAGACCTCTTGGATCATAGTCTTTAGAAGCAGAGGGTCTGTTTCACGAGCAGCAGCTCCGGACCTTATCTGGGTCGAGGGCATGCTGGTACCGCCCCCTTCACATGATCGCCTATGAGCCACAACATTGCAAAGTTCCTACCTCTGGGTGGAAGTCTTAGGGGGTGGCTCTCGCCATGTGGATGATGCCGCCGCCATTTTCCGTGCAGAAAAAAAGGGTGGAAAGGGAAAATCCCTCCGTGAGAGGCACATAGTCGTAGTACAGCTCACAGTCTAGATGCATTTCTGTAAGAAGCCGCTCTGGATGCCAAAATGGGTTAGAAGACCTCTTGGATCATAGTCTTTAGGAGCAGAGGAAGGCTCTATCACCTTAACCTCTGTCCCATCTCTCGGGCCCCACGTGTGAATTCTTTTACACTGATGGGTCACCACAATGAGAAAAACGGAGGCCCTGGGAGAGAATGTGGTAGGTAGTGCCAAGTGACACTGAGGATTTGGGGGTTCTTACACCCCTCCCACATGAGTGTGGTTTCTTAAGACTGGGGAAGAAGGGCAGCATGGGGGGTGAACCCCGACATCTGTAGCTGAGATCTGGGCCCCACGAGGAATGAAGGGGAGCGATCATTCATGGCAGGAAGGAATGGGAGTGATCACTGTATACCGGCTAGTTTGATGAGGGCCAGGATTGCAGACCTTGATTGGGCAGGAGAGGACGGGAGCGGCACCCGGGAGTGGCGGGGCTGGTGTGAAGGTGGTTTGATCAAGGCGAGAAAGCTGTAAACCCTGCCCTGATTAACTGCGGGAAGGGTAGGGATCCAGGAGCTCTTGGCGGGAAGAGGGAGTCAGTTCAATAGCCTGGGATCCTTTATTCATGGGAACAAACCACAGTTCAAAAAGGTTTGGGGGATGGGAGCCATAGTACAGTGGGTAAGGTGCTTGTCTATTCCATATGGTCCCCCAAGCACCGCCAGGAGGAATATTCCTAAGAGCAGAAGAACCAGGAGTAACCCCTGAGCACTGCTGGGTGCGGTCCAAAAATCAGACAAAAAAAAAAAAGGTTTGAAAGTAGGTAAAGGGATATACCCGATAGCCTCTCAGTATCTGTATTGCAAACCACCATAATACCCAAAAAGGAGAGAGGGAGGGAGGGAGAGAGAGAGAGAAAGAGAGAGAGGGAGGGAGGGGGCGGGAGAAGGAGAGAGGAAGGGAGGGAGACAGAGACAGAGAGAGAGAGAAAGAGGGAGGGAGGGAGGGAAAGAGAGGGGGAGGGGGGGAGAGAGAGAGAGAGAGAGAGAGAGAGAGAGAGAGAGAGAGAGAGAGAAGCGGGAGGGAAACTGGCAACATTGGAAGTGCGAAACATACACTGGTGAAGGGACAGGTGTTGAAACCTGATCATGAACAACCTTGTACCTGTGTATCTCACTGTGATTCAAATAAAAATAGTAATTTTTTTTTTTAAGTTTGATTCACGAAGTTCATCCATGAGGAATGCTTGGCTGGTTCCCAGTGTACCCTGCAAGGCCAGCCTCTGGGAGTCAGGAAGCCCCAGAGAAAAGCCTGCACTTTATTTCTGAAGAAGAAAGAATCCTAGTTTTTCAAAGTGTTCTCCAAGGGCCCTGTGAATGACTGTCCTCAGAGTTAAGAAGGAGCAAGTACTTTAAAGATAGGGAGAAAAACTGAATCCAGTGGGTGGTGGGGAGTGATGGACGCATGGTCCGAGGTGATGACTCTGCAGCCTGCCCCTTTTATTGTTACGCCAAGGGACCTGCAGAGTCCAAACAGTGGGTGGGAGGGTTTCCATATTTCAAATCTGACCTCTTGATGATGAGGCAGAGATGGTATGTGTCCCTCGAAGCACAGGCAAGGTTTTGTGCAGGATGTCCTCTGCCCAGGCAGATGTCAGCCTTAGAAGTGGGCACAAAATTCTCCTTGCTATCTCGCCCCTTCCACAGAAGCCAACGTCGCAACCGATGCAACTGACCTTCAGGTTCTAAAAACCAATGAATGTATTTTGTCCTAGTCTTGGCTGACACGGATAGTTGGCCTTGCTTTCTCCCTACTTTTCAAATGACTCTTCCCTTGAGTATTAGACTACTTCCCTAGGAAACAACAGGAATCTCTGTGTAAGCTAAATTAAACAACAAAAGGAATTTGTCAACCACAGATTAGTCAAAAGATCCCTGGAGTGTGGGCATCAGATACAACGTGATCAGGGTTCTGACTTAGCAATTCTTCGATTTACTCTCCATGGTCTTTTAGTTTTGTTCTCAGTCTGGTTTCCCCAATGGTGCAAGATAGCTTTCAAGAGTAACGAAAGCTTTTTAGGTTATATCCAGAGGAAGAATCTTTATCTTTTTCTAATTGGACTGCCTTTGTTTTTATCAGCTACAGTCAGGGGCATGCTACGTGTTGTTTGGCTTAAGTCTGGGTTACCTCACCAATTACTAAGACAAGTTACTGAAAGAACGTCAGTACTTGGGCGGAGGGGATCCCATCTGAAGCTTGAGGCTGTAGCACTGTAGCACTGTTGTCCTATCATTCATCAATTTGCTTGAGTGGGCACCAGTAATGTCTCCATTGTGAGACTTGTTGTTACTGTTTTTGGAATATCGAATATGCCACGGGGAGCTTGCCAGGCGGGATACTCAGTAGCTTGCCGGGCTCTCCAAGAGGGACAGAGGAATCGAACCCAGGTTGGCCGTGTGCAAGGCAAACGCCCTACCGCTGTGCTATCACTCCAGTCCAAAGCTAGAAACTAAGGAGCAGAATCAATACTGGAGACAGGGATCCTTATTTCCTCCATTCTGTGGTCCTCCTTAGCACCCTCTGCTTTATTCTTGGTCTCCATCAGTCCTTTGACAGTTTTCCTTTTTATTTTTCTAAATGTTTTGCTTCTGCTAAGTCTATCCCCTCTATGTGTCTTGGAGTTCTTGATACTGCCCATATCAAGATAATCACATTTTATTAGAATCACTGACTGATAACTCTCTTTCTCTTCGGTCTAAGTTCATAAGGGTAGAGTATGTGTGTCCTGCTCACTCTGACGTGGATCAGAAGGTCACGTGCTTAATACCTCTGAGGACACTCTAAGCTATTTCCTTATGGAAGTTGGTATTAGCACCGCCACCTCACACGAGAAGAAACTGAGTCTTAGAGAGATCACAGGTCAGTCAAGAGCTAGAGCTGAACTTTGAACTATTAGTTTCAGTCCAGAGATTAAGTTCCTTTCCCCTCTTGTCCAGGCCATGAAGGCATGAAGGAAGATGAAAGATCTATCAGCCTGATGGACCCCTGTTCCTAGAGGTCACTTGAGTTATGGGAAATGGAGACTTATGCTTGACCTATTATCTAGGGTGTTACCTGCTCTTCTGGACATGTCTGCTAGCTCTTACCTCAGAGTGTGGCTGTGGCCCCAAAGTCCCACCTGAGAAGCCTCAGTGAAAGGCTAAAGGATTTTTAGCCTTTTAAGAATGTTTTAAGAATTAAAATCATGGTAAACTCATGATTTTAATTTTTAAAAATTTTTTAAAAAAGCTTTTTCTCTATGAGATGTAGCACAGTTGAGACAACCCACGTATTTGGTGCTATTATTCCCCCTATTTCACTGGAAGGGGCTGGAGCCATAGCACAGCGGGTAGGGCGTTTGCTTTGCACACTGGCCGACCTGGGTTCGATTCCTCTGTCCCTCTCAGAGAGCCCGGCAAGCTACCAAGAGTATCTCGCCCACACAGCAGAACCTGAAAAGCTACCCTGTTTTCGATATGCCAAAAACAGTAACAACAAGTCTCACAATGGAAATGTTACTGGTGCCCGCTCGAGCAAATTGATGAGCAATGGGATGACAGTGACAGTGACAGTGACAGTGATTTCATGGGAAGAAACAAAGAGTTAGAAAGACTAACTTTTCTTTTTTCCTTAAATTATTTTTTTTTTCACTGAGGTAATACTAGTTTACAAGAGTGTAAGTATTTGGATGTTCTAGGGATACAAAGTCACCACACCAGGCCCACCACTGAAGGGCCAATATCCCTCCGCCACAGTCCACTGGATCCTTTCAACTGCAACCCCCACCCGCCCACCTCATTTTGGTGGTGGTCGGAATCTAAAGGTGTGTTTTTATTGGACACTGTCTTTTCCCTTGCTTGGTCTCCTAACTATCCCTTTAAAGGGCTGATAAAATAGCAGACAGGGATTTGAAGTCAGGTACCTTGCCTCCTACCAGAGAGACGATAAGGCATGATGAAGGTGAGGCCTGGAAGGTGTTTAGGAACTGAGAGAAAGAGAGAGATAGAAAGAGATAGAAAGAGAGAGACAGAGAGAGACAGAGACAGAGAGAAAAAACAGACACAGAGGGAGAGAGACAGACAGACACACACGGAGGGAGAGAGAGGGAGATAGATAGATAGAGAGAGAGAGAGAGAGGCAGAGAGAGAGATGGGCTTGGAAGAGCGAAGAGACTGAAGCGGTGGGTGATTTTCTTGGCCTGGGCCTTGCTGAACACGAGAGACAACCCATATCACTTTGTGACTCTAAGATAAAATAAAGAAATGCCGACAGAGTACTAAAACATCCCTGTCTACTTGAAGTCTTTTTTTTTTTTTCTTTTTGGGTCACACCCAGCAATGTTCAGGGGTTACTCCTGGCTTTGCACTCAGGAATTTCTCCTGGCAGTGCTTGGGGGAACCATATGGGATGCCAGGGATCGAACCCGGGTCGGCCGAGTGCAAGGCAAATGCCCTACCCATTGTGCTATCGCTCCGGCCCCTACTTGAACTCTTTATATTTAACAAAGACGCACTTCACACCCTGCCTCCAAGACAATCCAGCACGTGTGCCATTCTTAAGAAAATTCAGTTTGCCAAGCACGTGTCTGCACTCCCCTGGGTGCTGCGACCTAGCAACGAGCACTGGGACGGTGAAGGATGCATGTCTACTTTCACCCTGTCACAGCATCTCGGTGACTACGGAGTTTGCAGGTGATGCCAAAATGTTGGCTGAGTGACACCGGTGCTTTGCCGAGACTTGCCTCCCGTGTGTGAGGGATGTGTGAGGGGTGAATTCAGTAGCATGCTCTCTTCAGGTTGGGAGATGGGGTCAGGAGCGCCAGCTACAGGAACCCGTGTAAATAATGTCCTGGAATTGTGTGGGGCAAAGGCTGTGGGTGCAGTCATGGTGACCCAGGGAGGGGGTGTAATTTCCACCAAAAACGAGCGTATCAGCCCCATGGATGTGGTTACCACACCATAATCATCTCATAGATACTCCCTGGGGACTTGGCTGGAGTATTCGTGTTGGAAATAGATTGGCCAAGATCCTCGAGTATGAAAAAACCAACCTCTAAGGACAGGAACTAATGGAGAACTCTAACCAACAACGCTAAGGTAAAAGGGGCCATTTGAAAGCAGTTCATAACTCTCCATGCAAGAAAACATTCTTCCTAAAATGTATTTGCATGGGGGGGAGGGGGAAACCCAGAAAAACAAACAAAAGCAAAGCATTGACCCACCCTGCAGTGTATACTTTGGAAGGAATTCCGAGAGCTGCCTGGGTTAAACAAATCCAATAAGAGGACAAGTAAATCCAAAAAGACTAATTTGGGGGGAATTGTTCTCTGTACAGAATAATCGTTTACAGAGATGTTTCCTGGCCCCGTGCTATCTCCATTAGCATCTTGCTCACATGAGACCATTTTGGAAAAATCAGGGTGGCCTCATCATTCTTAGGGGATGATGGGCTGCAGGATTGAGAAATACGCCCTAAAAGCAGGACTTCAACCATTGCCGCTGAGGCCCCTTGACTCCCCCCCATGTCTGTTCCCACAGTTCCCGGGGTTCCCACTTAAACACCCCCCCCCCAGGCTCTGGGGAGACAGCTGAGGGGCTGGGACACCATTCGGGTTCATTGCGGATTTCATAAGAGGCAGGGAAATGCCAGTCACAGCGACTCTGTGACTCACCCAAGGTCACCTGGAAGTCAGCAGGCAGGCCTGGGGCCTCCCAGCTCCCCGTCAGCCCTGCCCGACTATGCTGGGTATTTGAAAACACCCTGGGGCGCCTTCCTCTAGCTCACTTTGACTCTTAACAAGTGAGAAGGACAAGGGAAAGGCAGAAACTTTGCTGAGCAGAAACTCCACAGACACCAGCTTCTGGAAAGTTGCCTGGGAGGCCAGCGGCAGCACCCGGTGACAGGGGTCGGTGTTGAGAGCCCCGGGAAGGAGGGACTAAGCAAGGCGCATCTTACCTGTCCTACTCCCCCCTGAACTCTGCAACTTCTCTGTCATGGTGAGAAACCGTCAGTCTGCCCCCAGCTGAGGGGGTGGCCGACAAAATACCTGACCACTATTCTTCACCAGTGTCCACGGGAGGCACAGAAGATGGAGAAAGTTCCACAGGCAGGTGGGGAAAAGGAGGCAGGATGGTCTATCCGGAGAGAATCCTGGAACAAAGGGCACCTGTGGGGATATGGGCAAGTCTGCACACGCCTGCAGTTTAGTTAGTTGTGGTCTTCCACCGCTTAGCTGTGCTGACGTACCAGGGTGAAGTCAGAGGTTAATATTCTAGGGAGCCAGGTGAAGGGTGTACGTCTTCGTAGCACTTCTGTCCAGCTAGACTTATTTCCCCTCCAAAGATTTTTACCCTTAAAGCCTGGAGATACTTTCCATGCCTGGTCCTCCTCATTGTCTCCTTCCTTTTGCAAAGGGGGTGTGGGTAGTGGCAGGGCCAGGGCTGGACTGAGAAGGGCTAGAGGTGTGGCTTGGAACTACACCACTTGCTTTGCTTGCTTCGCATGCAGGATGCTTGGGTTCAATCCCTGACACCACAGGACGAATCAGTAGATATAGATACATAAAGGACCGGGTTGAACCCCTGGCCAGTATGAGCAGTTCTGGCTTCTTCTGAAGTCACAAGCCCCCAGCTCTGCAGAATGCTAGACCATCTGCTCCCGGTCAGAGACCAGCCTCATGGGGTATTGCACAGCTCAGACACGACAGGGAAGTTTCAGCCCGATGGCTGGGCTGGAACAGGGAGGAGAGTGAACACTCTCTGGACTTAGGTCTCAAGTTGCTGCTTACGATGATTTTCAGGACTTAAAACCTGAAAATCTACATCAAGAATATAGTTAGCTGATCATTACCGATCAGATCAGTGAATACACACTTAGGCAAAAGGAGAGTTGGAACTTCAAACGTTTCCTGAATCTCTAGGGGCAAATCCATACTGTTTTTGGTTTTGTTTTGGTTTTGTTTTGTCCACTGTGAATTTGAGAGTCCCCAAAGAGGGCCACCACCCGTGATCTTTTTACCAAGGATAGCACGCATGAAGTGGCAGTGCCAGCGCCACTCTCTCTTGTTCTTAACTCTGGGTTGGCTTCTGGACCTGCTCTGACCAACAGAATGGAGCAGAAGAGCAGCGGTGCTACTTCTGGTTCTAGCCTTTCACAGTTTGGGAAGTTTCTGCTTCCTCTGCTAATGAAGGATCCAGAGACAAAGTCCTCAGCATGCTGATAGCACGAGACTACCAGGCTGCGAGGAGACCCCAGCCTTCTACACAGAGGAAAGCGAAGACGAGTGAAGCTCTAGCTCTGTGTGCAAACTTGCTGCCTCCACTAACGGCCAGGGCACTAAAGAAGGAACCTCAACAGGTGCCCACCGAAAGTAGAAGAATTGCTTCATTGCTCTCACTCAGCCCACAGAGTCATGGCAAGCAGTAAATGGTTGTCACTCAAAAACACTGAGCTCTGGGGTGATTCGTTACCCAGCAATGACTATCTGAACACACACACGTGCTCTCCCCTCTCTACTCAACTGTGTTTTGGGGGTGGGCTGAAGTGAGGGTGTTTTGGGCCATACCCGGTGGTGTCAGGGACTATTTCTGGCTCTGTGCTCAGAAGTGACCCCTGGTGGCGCTCAGAGGACCATAGGTAGTGCCAGGGATTGAACCAGGGTGGTGGCCACAGCCCCATGTAAGGCAAGTAAGTACCTCACTTCCCCTGCTATCTCTCAGGTCTGCCAGCTCCCTCTGAATGAAAGCATCACCATCATGTGGCCTGCAAAATCCCATGTGATCTGGTCTCTGTCCCTTGTCTACCTGATTTCAGTGCTACAACTCACTGATGTCCCATAGGGAGAACACACTGCCCAGTAGAACCCTCGGAATCTGCTGTTCCTTGTAGATATACTCAGGTCTTACACTCTCTTTCCAAGCCTTTACTCAAGCGTTACCTTGTCAACGAAATCTTTCTTAACGTGGTTAAAAATTGCTACTTCCCCTTCTATTCCCTTCTGAATCCCTGGCCTTTGTTTTCCTTCAGAGCATTGAGAGTGGTTCAACTTCCCATGTATTCTTACTCATCGTGTTTGTAGTCATCGCTCCTTACTAGAACCTCATCTTCGAGAAAGCAAAGATTTGGGCTTGCGTACTGCTATAAATCCAGAGCTGAAAACTGTGTGTTGCACCAAGTCAACATTGATTAAATCTTTGTGGAATGGATGGGTGAAGTTTCCCAAACCCAACGCCTCAAATCTGCGTGGTTTTAGGCTGATGTGTGGACAACATCACCTATTGGCAATGTATGGCATTGCAGTTCAGCTGTATAGGACGAGAGGGAACCACAGGAGGCTTCATGATAAGAACGTGCTTGGAGGAATGCCTTGACAGCAACATGAGCAGCAGATTTCTTATGACCGAAGCCCTGACTAACAAAACAAAATGAGAGGAAATCAAATATAAGGGAAAATGGGGCTTCCAAGGAATTCAATAACATGGAGATGCAGGAGACGGTTGCCAGTGTAAAACCCTCTGACCTTGCAGTGGCCTCAGTGTCACTAGGCAATCAGAATTTGGAGGCAATGATAATAATTCAGGGGTAGACTGAAGGCGTCATATATGTGAGATCCTGGGCTTAATTCCTGGTACCACACCTATGCAAATTTTGAGTTCATTGTTATGTAACTCTTGATAGACTAAACTATCCTTCTGTTTAGTTTCACTGTTTCACTGGTTGGGAGAACCTTGGGGCTGCAGATCAGAGACCCCCGTTTTCTTCTTTTACAGGGCCAGAGAGTGACTATTTTCGGTTGTATGGGCTATATGCTCTCTGTCAGAACCACTCAACACTCATAGTGGTGTTATATCAGCCGTAGGCAATTTCTCCTACTACATACAGCCTTTGAGAGCTGATTTTCCCCTTTCTGATATGACATCTTTCATACTAGTAAATGTGTATCTGTATTATAGGTCTCACTGTGTCTGTCCATATCACTTCTGTGCATATACCTTCGTGTTAAAACCATTTCATTATCGCTGTATATTTAAGTTATTCGTTTTTTTTAGCTATTACAACTATTCTGTAGTTAAACAAAGTCATAGATGTAGCTTATATTTCTAAGTGCAAGTGTCACTGAATGTTTAGTGTCACAAAATGCTCTTCTTCTTTTGATCTTTTCCAGCTATTTAAACATGCAAAAAACCAACTCTTGGCTTGCAGGCCATATAAAAATAGAAAGTGGACCAGGCTTGGCCAGCGACTGTAGTTTGCTGACCATTAACAATCTCCAAGTGATTCCAAGAATGTGAGAAGAAATCAGATTTTGGGGTGATGAGCCAGAAGACTATTTATTTTTAAAGAAGTATTATTTGTAACATGACTTCATAAAGAGTCACAGGGATTCTGTGGGCAGGCATTGGGTGGCCAAAGTGTCTGGCTGAGAAGACATCTGAGAGGCAAGTGAACCAAACCAAGCTTTAAGCATGGAGGCAGAGACACTCACTTTCTCATACTTCCCTCCTCTGAGAAAGAGCCGGCAGAAGGTGGCAAGGGGAATCCATCTCAGGCCCGGAGACAAAGACAGAGCCCCACTAGCCGGGCTGGGAGTTGCTTCCTTGTTTGGGCTAATGAGCTCTTGGCTGAAGTCTGCAGTCTGGCCTCAGGCAGTTCTCTTGTGTGAGTGGGAAAAGTGGATGGGGGTGGGGACCTCAGCTCCAGTCCCCTCCTGACCACAGGCGTGTGAACCATCTTCATCCTCCAATCCCTGACAGCGAACATGTCGTGGGCACGATGTCCTTTGCCACCTCTGGGGTGTGTCAAGGCAGAGAAAGACAGCAAATATGACAAGATGTCATTTTGTACTAAAAAAGATTATTAAGAGCCCGGAGAGAGAGAACAGCAGGTAGGGCACTTACCTTGCACTTAACGGACATGGTTCTGTCCCCACCACTCCGTCTGTCCCCTCAGCCCTACAACACAGGCCCTGAACACAGAGCCAGGAGTAAGACCTGAGCACTGTCCACTCTAGCCAAGGAAAAAAATAAACACCAAGAGATTATTAAAAGAAGCTGGAAAGACAGTCAATGGGCTGAGTGCATGCTCTGCATGTAAGACACCTCATTGGATCCCTGGCACTGAGGGGTCTCCTGAGCACCACTGGGGGTGACTCTCCAGCACAGCCTTGCCTGTGGCTCGATTCCCTCCACCCCCATTATTTATTAAAAAAAAAATCAACACTTTAAGAATGAAAGTTTCAAAATGCACCCAGAAGTAGAGAACAAAGTAAAATGAACTCCTAGGCACACAAGTACTCAGTTTCAAGGGCCGTTAACTCAACCCAGATAAATTAATCAGAGCCCAACCCTAGGTGACTTGGGAATGAATTCTAGATATCATGTTATTTCCTTAGTCGGCGAGGGCTATTTTAATTGCAGATGTATTCCTTATTTGGAATTCCAAAGCCACTTAAAATTCACTTAGAAAAATAAAACAATTTATTTTTAAGCAAAGCAAAGCAATACAAACAACCTAAGCCTTTCACTGTTGATTTCTCTTACTACGTTTTCTTCTTTCTAACATCTTCTCCCCCTCTCAGAGAGCCCGGCAAGCTACTGAGAGTATCTCACCCTCATGGCAGAGCCTGGCAAGCTAACTGTACGTATCCAATATGCCAAAAACAGTAACAAGTCTCAAAATGGAGACATTACTGGTGCCTGATCAAGCAAATTGATGAGCAACGGGATGACAGTGACAGTGACAACATCTTCTCATGCTAATAAATATGTATATGTCTTATAGTTCTCACTGTGTCTGTCCATATCCATTCTGTGCCTATACCTTAGTGTTAAAACCACTTCATTATTTCTGTGTATTTAGGTTTTTTATTTTATTAGGCTGTTATTTTTAACTATTCCAATTCTACTGTAAAAAACATACTTCTAAACATTCTTTTCTCTTTTTTTGAAAAAGGAGTCACACCTGAAGGCCACCAGGGCTATCCCCAGCATTGTTGAGGAACAGTGCTATGTGGTTCCAGAGATCAAACTTAGGGCCTCATGTGCTAAGCCTGTGCTCTATTGTTTGAGATATGTAATAAACACAGCTTAAAATGATCTGTAATAAATATTCTTGATCAGGTATCTTACATCTTTGTAAGATTATTTCCTTGGTTCTGTTACTGGAGTAAAATTCCAGGGCATTCATATGTTTAAGGGTTTTTTTATTATTTTTTTTTCTTTTTGGGTCATACCCGGCGATGCTCAGGGGTTACTCCTGGCTCTGCACTCAGGAATTATTCCTGGCGGTGCTCGGGGTACCATATGGGATGTTGGGAATCGAACCCAGGTCGGCCGAGTGCAAGGCAAATGCCCTACCCACTGTGCTATTGCTCCAGCCCCATATATTTAAGGTTTTTTAACTGACTACCCAATGTCTTCTAGGAAGGCAATACTAAGCCATACCAAGTAACTAGGATCACACAAGTGTCTGCTAACTTTTTTGTTTGTTTTTGTTTTTTGCTTTTTGGGTCACACCTGGCGATGCACAGGGGTTACTCCTGGCTTTGCACTCAGGAATTAACTCCTAGCGGTGCTCAGGAGACCATATGGGATGCTGGGAATCGAACCCGGGTCGGCCACGTGCAAGGCAAACGCCCTACCCGCTGTGCTATCACTCCAGCCCCAGTGTCTGCTAACTTTTATCCTCACCAGTGTGGAGTATGAATCTTCTTCTAGCATGCCAGCTGGATAGGTTGAAATTTTATCTTGTCATCTTAATTTGTATTTCTTTGATCACTTAGGGAGATTCATGTTTTTAGAAAATGTTTGTTGGCCTGCTTGATTGATTTATCTTTCACTTTTTAAATTTGGGGCATACTCACATGCTCAGAACCTACTCCTGGCTCTGTGCTCAGAGATTACTCTCGGTGGGGCTCAGGGAACCACACGGTATGCTGGGGATCAAACCTGGTTGGCTGTGTGTAAGGCAAGCACCCTACCCCTTGCATTATTATTCCAGCCCGTTTTTTAACTGCGATTTTTCAGAAGTTACAAAACTACGAATTTTCAAAAAATATGAAGACAGAGTCAGGGTCTCAGAGTCGTCTACTAACTTTGTTTCCCAACACCGGGTTGGTACATCTCATTTCATTTATGAGACAGATACCCTATGAGCTGTCTTGAAGAATCATCCAGAAAAGGTATTTAATCAGAGGATGGCCTTGCTGAGAAATTGCAGAGCATGAAGGGAAATGAAGATGAACTAATCTAACCCTCTTGAGGTCCTGCCAGGAGAATGCTGTCCAGCTGGCATGCCCAAGTTTCCATTGCATATTAGTGGCAGAGCCAGGCCACTGGTCAGATCTCCTGCTTTCCCCAACCCCTCATGGAAAGTTTTCAGAGGGCACCAGCTGCTAGTGGCAATGAACTGAGCAAGCACAGAGGAGAGAGAAAAATGCGGCAATGTCCTGGGGCAAGAGATAGAAAGCAAATCAGTGCATCTTCAGATTACAGAAAACTGTCAAGGCTGGGCAGATGGCTCAAAGGGCCAAGTGCATACTTTGCATGCAAGAGGACCGGGTTCTATTCTTCGCACTGCATGGTACCCTGAGCATAGCTGGGAGTGACTCTCCCCACCCCTCCAGCAATGCGTCAGGAGTAGCCCCTAAGCACCACCACCGGGTATAGCCCGAAAATAAAACAGGAGAGAAAGTGGGGTGGGGAAGGAGGAGGGGGAAGCAGGGAGGGAGGGAGGAAGGAAAAAGAAAAATAAAGAAAGCAGGAAAGAGACAAAGAAAGAAGGAGAGGAAGAGGAGGAAAGAAGAAAAAAAAGGAAGGGAGGAAAGGAAGGGGAAGGAGGAGAAGAGGACAAGGAAATCAGCCGAGTCTCTCTCTACCCATCTCTGAGTCTGTTCTGGAACTGGGTTTTTTTACGAATTCAATTCTGGGAGACAAAGCAGCCTGCCAAAACAAGCAAAGATTCTGAAATAACAGAAAGGAGGGTTCAGAGCCCAGAGCTGCCCCTTGTTTCCAGGTGATTTTATTTTTTTTTTTTCTATTCTCTCTCTTTTTAAAAATTTTTATTGAATCACCATGAGATAGTTACAAGCTTTCATGTTTGGGTTACAATCACACAGTGTTCAAACACCCATCCCTCCACCAGTATACATTCCCCACCACCATTTCCACCCTCCCTCTGCCTCCATGGCAGACAATATTCCCCATATTTTCTCTCTACTTTTGGGCATTATGGTTTGCAATACAGATGCAAGAGGTTATGATATTTGGTCTATTATCTAGTTTCAGCACACATCTCCCATCCTGACTAATTCCTCCAGCCATCATTTTCTTAGTGATCCTTTCTCTATTCCATCTGCCTTCTCCCCTGTGCTCATAGAAGTGACATCTGTACCTATATATTCATTGTAGCACAATAGCCAAAATCTGGGAACAACCCAAGTGCCCTAGAACGGATGAATGGTTAAACTTTGGCACGTCTACACAATGGAATACTATGCAGCTGTTAGGAGATATGAAGTCATGAAATTTGCTTATAAATAGATAGACATGGAGAATATCATGGTAAGTGAAATGAGTCAGAAAGAGAGGGACAGACATAGAAGGACTGCAACTCATTTGTGGAGTATAGAGTAACATCACATGAGGCTGACACCCAAGGACAGTAGATACAAGGGCCAAGAGGATTGCCCCATAGCTAGAAGCCTGCTCCGGGTGATTTTAGACAAGTGCTCCCTCTCTTGCTGTCTGACTCAATGATCTCATCTATCAGATGGGACACAGGGCAGCGAGGCAGAGTGTGGTTGGAAACACGACAGGTGGGAGCCCCACAAAGAGCTTAGCCCGGGGCAGGTTATTAGATTCCATCAACAGTGGCTTCTAACACTCCACAAACTTGAGCTGAGAGCTGGAAGGTGTTAAGTGGCTGTGCAAGGTACGAAGGTGGGGGAGGGTTTTTTTTGGGGGGGGCAGGATGTGAAGCTGAAGTTGGCCTCATTCTGTAAGATCTTACAAGGAGCAGAGCGAGTGAGCGAGAGAGAGAGAGAGAGAGAGAGAGAGAGAGAGAGAGAGAGAGAGAGGGGGGGGGGGGAGAGAGAGGAAGAGATGATAAGAAGCGACTTGTTGTTTTCTTGAATACCAGAGGAGGTTTCTTTGACAAAGATAATAAGGTATCTTTGGTACAGATAACTCTTGTTTGACACATGTCCCCTCCAGCAATAGGGTGGGGGGACAAGATCCCAGACCCATGTCCCCTCCAGGATATAGGGGAGGGGGAGTGGATTGGTGGGGAAGACATCCCAGCACTACCAGGCTTCCTTCCGGGTGAAGAGGTGGGAGTCACAGGCCAATGTGAGGTTTGCAGAGAAAGGCAGATACCCCTGGAAGATTCAACCTCTTGAAAGTCAAGCACGTTTCCTATGTCACACCCACGAGACCAGGGTGGCCCCTTATAGACACACCTATTGAGGATTACTTGATTTTGATGATAGTGGGAGCTGGGGAACAAAAGAAAGAAGGAAAGATAGTGGAGAGAGAGAGAGAGAGAGAGAGAGAGAGAGAGAGAGAGAGAGAGAGAGAGAGAGAGAGAGAGAGAGAGAGAGAGAGCAAGTCTATCCAGAGCCCCTATTTAAATTTAAGAAACATGTCAATAGGGGGGCTGGAAAGGTGAGGGGGTGGGGGGGAGGAATACTGTGATTCTTGGTGGTGGAATATGTGCACTGGTGAAGGGATGGAGGTTCGAGCATTGTATAACTGAGACTTAAACCTGAAAGCTTTGTAACTTTCCACATGGTGATTCAATAAAAGAATAAATTAATTAAAATAAATAAGAAAAAAGAAACATGTCAATAACCCACCAGCTTCTTGAGCTCCCTTCCCAAAGCTCATTTGTCTTTTTCTAGGTTCTGTTTCAAGATGCTCCCATTCAAAAAGAGACTGCCCTCTGCCTATCATGCATTCATTTATGCATCCAATTTTGTGCTTGGGGATGTGGTGACTGAGAGCATTTTTGTGGTCTTCTGAAAATCTTCCTTGTTCTCCGATAGAAAAGCAAGTCTTGGCCTCCTGTGTGCCCCCACCCGCCCCCTCTCAGCCCTCTGGCTCTCCCCGCTCTCCCTGGGCTCCATCAGCATGAGGCATGGTCAGCCTGCTCTCCGCTTCCTCTGCAAAGCAAGTCCTGGCAGGAGCTGACCTATCTTTTCCCCGCTTGGGGCTCTCCCGCAAGGAAGACCCAGTGAGTTGGCACATAGATCCCCCATAACCACCCTGCTTACCTGACTCGCTCAGGCTATCATTACAGCAACCACATTTGCTAAACCCGTTATCAAAACTTCAGAGCTGACGTCTGGGAAAAGGGAACGGGCCCTATGAAAGGTCTATCTGGGAAAACGGGGGCATGTTGGAGCGAAGGCAGGAGTAAGACACTGACCTTTAGGAAGACGGGGAGAGGAATGGTTCATTCTGGAAGAGTCAAAAGCCGTCTAACAAAAGCCACTCTAGTGCCAATGTGTGCGGCACATGGGTTTCCTAAGGAGGTACCAATGCAAACATTATTTTAGAATATTAGCCAGATATTGCTCTTTTAACCTAAATGACAATCACCATCTATTAAGGATTTAGAATGTGCCCGGCACTGTGCCAAATTATTTCTTTGACCTATGTCCTTGAATTGCAGGTGTCAGAATGTTTCACCTAGCATCCATCACCCATCTATCCATTCACACCCACCCACTCATTTCCCCACCATCTACCTATCAACTCATCGCTTCACCCACGCTCCTATTTATGTAGCAAACATTTACTGAGCAAGTATTAGGTCCCTGAACTTCCTGATCTTACTGTGGACGAGCAGAGACTTGGACAGAAACCAATTGTCCTGGTAGAATGTGATACTATAACACGAGCCCTATTTCTAGGAATCTGCCAAAGGGCCTTCCGCAACAGCCCTGCTGCCACCCTGAGAGCCAGAAATTAGAACGCATTCATTAATCCCATCTTAACGTCCCAACCAGCTCTCTGCTTCAAGTGGTAATAAATATTTCATGCCCAATTGTGCTGCGTTCCTCGCTGTGTTTATTAAATGGAGTTTCTCATAATTCTAGTTATTCATTTTAATAGGTCAGGCCTTGGCTGTGATTTAAACAGACCGCTGAGGAAACAGCCGTGGTTAAACATTGTAACAATATGGATTATTAATTTAATTGGCCAGCTATTACTTGTTTGGACTCAGAGCTAACACATTTAGTTCAGTCTCTGGTGGCCCATAACTGCAAAGGTCGTGACTTCAGCATTCAGAAGAAGGGGAAAGAGGGATGAGGTGGAGATTAGGAGACAAACGCGTGAAACAGCATGGGAAGGCGCGTGATGGGGGGGAGGGCGGGCGGGCTGGGGGCAGGGCAGGGCACAGGCAACTCATCTATGGCCTTCTCATTAGCGGCCAGCGGCCCGCATCTGGCTCCCATTTGGGAGAGGTCTGGGGAGGGAACACCCCAAACCAAATAAAGCCTTTCTTTACTCCTGGACGTGTGGGCCACGGGGCAGGGTCTTGCGCCATGGAAAACGCAGTCAAGGGAGTATTGCGGCACCTCCCTGCTCCTCAGCTTCTTTCTGCTTCTAGAACACCAGCACCCTGGCTTCCTGACCACCCCCCCACCCCAATGTAAGAAGCCCTGTGAGCATCCTAGATGCCCCCTCAGGTCTGCAGGGTCCCTCGGACCCTGAAGTCTAGTTGACATCAACTTGGGTTCGCCCTCCAAGACCTGCCATGGTCCAATACAGTCCCAGGGATCCCCCAAACTTCCAGGGGGGCTTTCTTACCAGGCCTAGGTGCTCACTTTCTCGAAACTGCCTCCGCGGCCAAGCAGAGCTGCTTCCGAAGATACCCGGCCCAGAACATCTCCGCAGATACCCGGAACTGCCTCCCTGGCCACCTGGAGCTGTTTCTGCAGAGACCCTAATTGCCCTGCAGCCGACTGACCCCTCCATGAAATTCAGGCCCTTTTAAAATTTCTACTCCCCACCCGAGAGTGGGGGGCCAAGGCTGAGGTAGCTGCCTCTCACAAACATCCAGAGGGGGCATCCTTACTCTTTCAAGGCCCCCTGGCTGAGAGGTTCCCCAGGTGCCCTTTATTTGGGATTTTCCCTGCTGTGTAGTCAGCCAGAGCAGCATCTCTGCTCCTCTTTCTCTTTTCGGGGGTTCTTTTTATTTGGGAGGGCAAGAGAGGGAGTCGGGCCACATCTGGGGGTGCTCAGGGGCTACTTCTCTTTTCCATTTCACTATTCCTAGCTCTGTGCTCAGGAGTGATCCTGGCGGTGCCCAGGGGACAGAACTAGGGATGGGGATGGAACTAGGATCGAGACCAAAAGGCCTCTTTCTGTGTTTGTTTTTGTTTTGTGGCCACACCCTTTGGTACTCAGGGCTCTCTCCTGGATCTCTCCTCAAGGATCACTCTTGGTAGGGCTCAGGGGACCAGATGTGGTACTGGGATTGAACACAGGCTACTGCGTGCAAGGCATCACCTTATCCACGCATTGTCCCTCTGGCCCAGGTTGATGGTTCTGAATCAGGTGTCCAAGAACTTCTGAGATAGTCTTTGGGGTCTGTAGACCTGATGGGAAGAACAGACATCTCTCTGGTAGCCTCCAACTGAATTTTAATGTTTTTCTCCTGAGAGTGTAAGACACAGACCAGCTGCTGGTGGTAGACACTGTGGCTTTCCTAGAACCTTCCGGCAATTTCCGGTCTTGCAATGGCACTGATGCTCACATGAACATGATGTCTGTTACCTGATTGCCTAGGTGGCTGAATGTCACCATGATCCTGTCTGCAGATACTCCTGAGACATTAATTGCCAAGTCTTGAGTGACTGAGCATGCCAGGGTGCAGCTAGCAAATAGAGGAGTCATGTGTTTCCTCTGTGGGAGTAAACCCCATAACTATAGGAAGGAGGTATTCCTTATAAAGCCACATGTGAGCTGTTAAATATGTTTGGAATAATTTATATTTATGAATCAGCATATTTTAACTTGAAGCCATCAAAATGAGGTGAAGAAGAGATTGGCATTTTCAGTGATAAACTAAATGTTTATACATACATGTTGATGTTCTTTTTGGTTTTGGGGTCATACCCAGCAGTGCTCAGGAGCTACTCCTGGCAGTGCTGGGGGACCATATGTGGTGCTGGGGATCAAACCAGACTTGACCACCTGAGAGGCAAGCGCGTTACCCTTTGTATTATCCCTCAGCTCCTAAACATTGACTTTCAATGACACACTGGCATGAACTTACATCATATTGTACTGTAAAGTGCTCCAGTGAGCATTCTACTTGATGTGTGCTGTCCTTTCCAAGTCAAACACAGCCCTAGCCAACAAACAATAGTCTTTATATGGATAATATATCCTTAAAAAACAAAATCTCGGGCTACGGAAATAGATCAATGAGCTGAGACCAAGCTTTGCATGAAGAGCGCCCAGTTTTTATCCCCAACAGTCCCTCAAGAGCAGAGGTCTGAGTAGTTCCTGAGCATGACCAGGTGTGGCTCTAAAGCAAACCATTTAAATTGGAGTTGCCTGTACTTAATCTTAAATACATCGCCTTGTTATTTAAATAAATTACAATCATCAAAAAGGTATTTTGGTTGCCACATTCTATACAATTGGTTACCATTTCATCCTGTATTTTTTTCCCATTATTTGTTTATACATATTTAACCTAAGAATTAATAGGTCACTATTGCCTTCCCTAGGTATCGATGGGAATTAATAGGAATGTAGCCTTCTCTAGGTATCAATGGGATCATTAGCACCTATGGTATAAGAACTTCAATATTTTATCTTTCGCACAAAACATCTTAGCTTCACTCACCTCCCTTAAACCCTCACCAAACTCTGCACCTTCTTCTACTTCTCTTTTCCATTTCACTTATCTCATGCCCTTTTGTTCTCTTGATCTTTTCTTAGCAGGTGTTGCTGTTGAGTGCAGAAAAAAGAAGCCGGAGACCCCATGTGTTGCTGATAAACACCGAAGACTGTCCTAGCACCAGGCCTATCATCAAGGAGTTAAGCAAAGTGCCATGTTAGCCAGACTGCAGCCAAGATGCGGAAGAATAGGTCTCAGCCTTGAAAGCGGTGGTTTGTGGACAAGGAGGATGGTGCCCTTTTGCTCATTATCTTCCTGGCTGGAGACTTGGTGATTGTTCTCTTCTCACATTCAGAGAGTGGAGCAAAACTCCGAACCCAGAGTAGGCACAAAGTGTGAGCTGGGAAGGCGTGACTTAGCATGGAGTCCCTGTGCGGCCACCACCTGTCACAGATACTGTCACCATGAAAAGGCAAACAAGTGGGAGATTTAGATAAATCTGACTAAGGGAAGGTGGAGATTGAGAAGCCTGAAGGAAGCAGCAGCCCTAGAACAAGCGGCCCACTCCCAGCCTTCGTACATGCGTGTGTAAAGTGAGATGACCGCAAACATCACCATATCCCAGAGAAGAGGGATGCTCCAGAGAAGACAGGGATCACTCACAGCTGTGCGTGAGGAAGCCAAGTGCGGTATCAGTAATTAACCAGGGTCAATGGTGTGCGAAGCAAGGGCCTTAACTCTTGTACTCTCTGTCCCATTGGACTTTTAGTGGCAGTGAGTACAAGGCTGTTGAGCCTTTACTCCATGCCAGGCAGATTGGGGATTGCAAAAACATTTTAGCAACACCTCTGCCCTGCGTAGGGAGGTCCCAGGTGAACCAAAATACCAGACAGTCTTGGCCCAAATTCTGTCAACCTGGAGGACTTCGAATCTCTGTGTTGCCGTCCTGTGTGGCTTTGTCACTCCATGTCCCATGTCCTATGGCCTTGGCGACTGGTATGGTCATGCCAGACCCTAACCAGAAAGACGGGGTTTGGACATCTTCAGGTGTTTATTTGGTTTTTCCTATTTCTTGGTTTTTAATTGGTTTCAGATGTGAGTACCCAGTAGAGGCCCTATATAAATAAAACAGATCATAAAATATGGCCAAGCAGAATGGGTGTGAGTAATCCCAAAGTGCATGGAAACGCACTTCCAGAAAGGCTCATAAATAATGAGGTGGAAACAGTAGTCTATTTTCTCTTTAATGGAAAGCCAATTAGGAACCCTCTCTGGACCGAGGGAAAGAGGCAGGTTCCTTTGTTGTGTGATGGGGAGGAAGGGCCCGGGTGGGTGAGGGGAAGCCTGAGCTAGCCCGAAGAGGGCAGAGGAAAGACTGTGGTGTCTGCAGGGCATGGTGGGGCAGGCAGGTCAAAAATCCAGGGCTTCCCATGCACTCTCTGGCTTCACTGACTCTCCCAAAGATATGAAAGGCCAAGCTGGCTTTAAAGAACTCCCAGGACCATTTGGAGGCTACAGCATGAAGATTCTCTGTGACCTCAAAGAGTGTGTCGCTTTGGACTCTTTATTGGAGATGCTTCCTCAAGGTGGCCAGGGAGAGGGTCCCAGCTGGCACCATTGCTGAGCGCGTGCCCACTGGGAGCAGCAGCAGGAAGCTGTGCTGGGTCAGGGTCCCGGCTATCCCTCCTCAATCACCAACTCTTCTCACTTCTCCCTTCTTGTTTTTCTCCTGTGTCATACTCTTGGGTCCAAGCTGGTAGTGACCATCACCACCATCTTCTGGGTGGAATATTGTAGATGAGCCCTGCATGGAGTAAGAGGAGGTACAGGGGCTGCCTACTGAGAAGGGAATTGCCGATCAGAAAGGAAGTGTTTTCCCAAGCCAGTAACACTGTAGCACTGCCATCCCTTTGCTCATCGATTTGCTGGAGCGGGCACCAGTAACATCTCCATTGTGAGGCTTGTTGTTACTGTTATTGGCATATCGAATACGCCACGGGAAGCTTGCTAAGCTCTGCCGTGCGGGTGGGATACTCTCGGCAGCTTGCCAGGCTCTCCGAGAGGGACGGAGGAATCAAACCCGGGTCGGCCGCATGCAAGGCGAACGTCCTACCCGCTGTGCTATGGCTCCAGTCCCAAGCCAGTAGCTGCAAGAAATATGCTCCTGCATAGGAACCTTGCTGGGGCTCTTGGTAAGAGATCTCAGCTGGAGGTCGTGAGGCTTCCTTCCTTACAAGGAGTTTTTGGCTCCTCTTTAGACAGTCTGCTTTTCCCCCACTGAAAAGTGTAAATCATTGCTCAGCTTTCGGTGAGGGCCTGGGGACTCCTTGAAAAGCAGAGTGACCCCGAAGAAGGTAGTAATGTGGAGATGTCACCATTAATGCGTATGTTTGCCACTCAGGGGAGGCGGAGAGGCTGACCCCGCCTTTCCCAGGTCTCCTGGGCAGCAGGGCGGGAGAGGGAGGGTGCAGTCATGGTGACTCTCCGTGACGGGGTAAACACCTTCCCCTTGGCCCTTGGTGTGTATCTCCACTAGCCAGGGGTGCCCTTGGGTCTCCAGAGGTTGCACGACTCACCCAGGCCCAGGCTCCTCATCACGCAGAGGTGGGTGGTTGAGAAACTTCTCCTCACACACTCAGGGCCCTTGGAGCACAGGAAGGTGAAAGGATGAGAGAAGAGTCAGCTTTGCAGGTGGGAGGAAGAGCTGCAGGATGAAGGAATGGTCACTTCTCATTCCACTCCCATGCACCCTCTGGGGAAGACACAGCATCCTGGGGTTGGGCCCAGATGGTGCCTCGGGGTGCAAGGGAGGACACGGCGACGTGAATGACAGCTGCATCCAGACCAGGCTGTGGACGAGGAGTTATCTCTCGAGAAGAGTTGGGGTGTTCTTGCCAAGAACGGGAGAAGGGACTCTGAGGGAGGGAGCTGGGAGGGGTAGTATGGATGTCCACTGGTCAGAGCAGGGGAGTGACCAAAGAGGCCAGTGACCCCAAGACCCCGTGGAGCCCAGGCCTGCCGTAATGGGAGCCGCCCACCTGCAGCAGCCTTCACTTCTCCGTCCCGACGCCCGCCTTCCTCTTCAGGGGCCCCGTGATGCTGGCGCAGCCTGGGAAGGGTTCATGCCCCGCCGGATAGGAAAGGGCGAGGAGGGCAGCTGAAGAGGAAGTGAAAGAGATACAGCAACAATTGAAGACTCAGAGAGTGCCATGGAGAAGTGGAAAGGGCCTGTGGCTTTGTTAACGTGGGAAAATGTCACATCGCTAGGAAGTTTTGTGGCGGAAGAACGACAGGGACTGAATGGGAGGAAGACTCTGAAATTGCAAAGCGGACTTTCTCTGCTCCTCAAAAAAAAGAAGGAGGTGTCACATCATAAAACCTTTCAGGGAGCTGGAGAGAGAGGACAGAGCCTTAAGAACGTGGCCTTGCATGTCGCTGAACCTGGTTGGCTCTAGAGCACCACACGGTCCCCTGAGCCATACTGAGTGTGACCAAGATTCCCTGCTTTCCACGTCCCTCCCAAGAAACCAAAAATCTAAACCATAAACATTTCATCCATGAGAGAGGTTAACCAGA
Organism: Sorex araneus; assembly: GCF_027595985.1. Lineage (NCBI taxonomy): Eukaryota > Metazoa > Chordata > Mammalia > Eulipotyphla > Soricidae > Sorex > Sorex araneus. The sequence goes on from NC_073312.1 coordinate 14,150,307, forward strand.
ACTTGAGGAGGGAAAGGCAAGCAGGAGATGGTATCTATCTAGAAAGACTGAAATTTAGCTCAGGAGCTTCCTGGCTGTTAAGGCAAAAAACGAAACTTGGTGGATTCTATTAATTTTCACGGCCTCAAATAAGGAAGTGAATCTGCAAGTCAGAAATTACATTTCTCCTAAAATGTACGAAGAAATAAAGGACAGGATGTGAACTAGCACAGGGTAGGGCTGCGTGCTGCCTTGTTTGTATGGCTTCTACCACACAATTGCTCCAGGAAGTAGAATTCCTATCAAGAGGGCACTGAGGCGGGAGAGAGTTTCAAAGATGCCCCAGTTAGGCGTCTTTCCATGCTTCCGCGGGTGCAGCTTCTCCAGAGAGCTCTGGACTCCTCTCAGTGCTGGGGCGCCTTCCCTGGGGAGGGCCCCGACCCCCACTGGCTGCATCTCCTAGGAGCCATTATCCACTGACTTCCGATGAGAGTCCTCAACAGGGCATGGTGTCGGGGGAATATTGCTCTCCATCCCAGTCTGCCGTGGACAGGGGCCCTGGGGCACTTTGGCGCCTGGTCTTCAGCATCTTTGGACCTCTGGTGGACACGGTTTCCCCCCAGAACCAGCCTCCGTCTAGCCACCCGTCCAGAGGGTCCTGGTGACTTGCCACACTGCCCACTGGGTCGATTCAAATGCCGACTATTTGTCTCCTAACTCTGCCATCTCCAGCGAAACCTGTTGGTGCATTCAAGCAACTGTTGTCCGTTGGTCCATGCGTTCCTGCTCCCGCGTGGACGCGGCCCGATACACTCACAACCCGCTGTCCAGACTCAACCCAAACACCCCAGGGTCTCCTCGCTCCTTCGGAAGCCCGGTCAGGGCAGCCCATTCCAGGCAGACTGGGCCACGTGACAGGGAGATGAGCATGCAGAAGAAGGGCCCTGGGTTCAAGATGGGACTAGGGACAGTGTTCTGGGGGAGCAGCAGCAACGCCTACAGGCCTGGTGTCTGCAGGGCACCCGCGTGGTCAGAAGCCTGCGCCGGGTGTCAGGACGGAGCATGCGCACAGTCCTCAGAACCACGCTGCGCTGTGTCTGGCTGGAGCAGCGCCGCGCTGACTCCGCTTAGGCTGGATCTCGGGGGGACACGGGGGCAGGTGTCTCTCCCAGCTCAGAGGAGGAGGGGGTGGGGTGCAGGCTCTCCAGGATGACCCCAAACTGGTTCGATCCAAACCTCTGGGCCGTTGAGGGATGCCGCGGCTGCCCCATCCCTGGATACACAGTGGAGCCTTTGGTCTTCTGCGGTTCTGTTTGCAAATGCAGCCATTCATCCAGGGACCATTCTTCTAGACAAAGGACGGTGCCAGGGGCCCAGCCCGGCTCTGGGAGGAGCCTTAGACTCTGGGGTTCTGAGGTTGACTGGCCTGACTCAGCAGCATAGGGTCGGGTCCTCTGGGCAAGTGCAGGTTCACTGGGTTCTACTGAGAGTTCTTTGGAAATCTGGAGAGAGGCAGAGTTGGGTGTGGGGCGGCGTCCCGTCACAGGGCCACGCTTGGAGGGCCCCGGCTCAGGCTTGCTTTTCCGCTGCCTGCAGCTGAATGGGGGGGGGGGCGTGGTGGGGGATGAACCCAGGGCCTCACGTGGGCAAGGTGAGTGCTCCTGTGCTGAGCTGCATTGCTGGCTCTGGCATCTTGAAATTCTTAATTCTGAACAAAGGGTCCGTTTTCATTTTGTGCTTGGCTCTGCAAACTCTGGGCCCTGTCCCGCGTAAACCTTGCATCATTGGTGGTGGGTGTGTGTGTGGGGGTGGTGGTGATAGGGTGTCCCTCGTAAAAATGACACGAGGTGGGCCAGGGGAGAGCTCTGCAGGCAGAGGCGTGCACCCTAGTCACCGCAGGGCCTGAATGACCTTACATCTCTCTGTCCCAGCGCTGAACCCTCCGGTCTGGATGGCAGAGGATAGCTCCTCCCCTCCTCCCTTTTTTTCCTCCCCTCCTCCCCTCCCTTCTTCCCACTTCCCCACCCTTCTCCTCTCCTCCCCTCTCTTCCACGTCATCCTCTTAGGAGGCTTCTCCCCTCAACCAAACACACGCCCAAGCAAAACGACAGAAATACAATGAAGTACCAGTCGCGGGATGGAGCGATAGTTCAAAGGGTAGGGTGTTTGTCCTGCATGTGCTGACCTGGATTCGACCCCCGGCATCCCATATGGTCCCCCAAGCACTGCCAGGAGTAATTCCTGAGTGCAGAGCCAAGAGTAACCCTGAGCAGTGCTGAGTGTGATCCAAAAAGCCAAAACATACACACACACAGACACAGACACAGACACAGACACACACACACACACACACACACACACACACACACACACAGAGTCCAGGAAGTGACCTGGAAGGACTGTAAGTTTCATTAGCTTGATAGAAACGTCTCTCTACTTGGGTGGGGTGGCCATCAATGACCTCCAGGGGAGGCTTTCAAACTGCACCCGGGGGAGCTAGGGAGGGCAGAGGGCAGGGGTACTAAGTGGACTCATCTTTGTTCCTTCTTCCACCCCACTGCTGTGTGTTTTGGCTTGGGCCACTCCTGGCTGTGCTCAGGGATAACACTCGATTTTGTGTTCGGCGGTGGCTCCCTGTGATGTTGGACGATGGGGATGGAGCCCAGGTCTCTCCTGCAAGTGCTCCAGTCCTTCGAGCCAACTCCTTGCCCTCCCATGCCACCTTTGCTCTGGCTTAAACACCTCCACTTTGTTCTGAATGGAGAATTGAGCGTCACACTGCCCCCCACCCTCCCTGTTCTTTTCTGAAAGGCCCCATGACTCATATAGTTAGAAAACCACTAGTTAGACAAACCACATCACACCAGGCTTTTTGTTGCGGGGAATTGTCTTATTTCAGAGGGCCCCAGGTGACCTGCTGACCGGATGTCTCCCAAAGCAGGTAATAATAGGCTGCGCTCTAATCTAAGGAGACGCTGCTGTATTTGCAGAGAGCTTAGAAACGTTCTGGGAAAAAGAGCTGATCAGATGTACCAGGCATTATATTCATGGGGAGAAAAACCTCCCCACTCTTTAGAAAATGGATTAAGCCAGTTTCTAAGGGCTGCAGGTTTGTGTGATCTTAATCCCACTCCTTACTCCCGATTCTCCACCTTCCTCCTTTGTTTCCAGGATCTGCCCCTTCGTGGGTGAGGGCCAGACACTTTTCTGGTCACCCCCTCCCACCCGCCGCTGATCTCCAGGTCCCCTCAAGTTGCCCTCACCCTGCCCTGATTCCATCATAGTTCAAACTCCCCAGGACTGGTGGGAAATTCAAAGGAAATGTGGCAATGCCATGTTTAGGGACGCGGGCAGGAACAGGAGAGGGGAAGGGCTGTGGGTCATGGCCCCCAACTCCCCCAGGGCCATATTGTTTTGTTTTTGTTTTGTCTTGTTTGGGGGCTGTACTCGGGGGGTTACTCCTGACTCTTTTTTTTTTAATTTATTTTATTGAATCACCATGTGGAGAGTTACAAAGTTCTCAGGCTTATGTCTCAGTTATACAATGCTCAAACACCCGTCCTTTCACCAGTGCCCATATTCTACCACCACAAAAAAAAAAACAGTATACCTCCCACCCCCAACCCCCAACCCCCCAAACCCCACTTGCATAACTGATAAATTTCACTTCATTTTCTCTTTACCTTGATTACATTCCATATTTCAACACAAAACTCACTATTGTAGGTTGGAGTTTCAACACAGAACTCCCTATTCTTGTTGGAGTTTATCCCCCCAAAATACGGCCCTATTGACAGGGAAACATTTGATAATTAGTTTTCCACTGATGAGAATGAAGAGATATAAAGTCGCGCGGCCGCAGTAGCTGCCGAGCGGTTTAGGATTTCTGTATTTTATTAATTAAGTCCAGGGAGATTTAAGTTGGAAATTGCATCATTTCCCTTCCTGGGGCAGCATGGAGCAAAAGCTTAGTTCACAGTCTTACTCCTGACTCTTGCTCAGGGGTCACTGCCGGCATTGCCCAGGATCGAACCCATGGAGAAAGCCACGGGGCAAACAAGCCATGAATATAATGCCAGGTCAGCCATTGCACTTTCTCTCTCTGTGCCTCATTCTTGCCATCTTGGACAAAATATCTGCTAAGCAGAGATCACCCAATCATGTTTCTATCAATCCCTCTGAGCCCAAATTAAAACGACAAGAAAGATATCTACCTTTTTCCCAGGGGAATTATCTCCTGCAGGACTGCGCCCACCAAAGGACGCCCCCACAGAGTCCGTCACTGTTCCAGGGGGTGATTCTGGGATGGGGTGGTTGGAGACCAGGAGACCCCTGTTCCCAGTCCAGACCCCAACCAGTGCATGAGAGAGAAGTTTCCCTGCACACCCGCTTCCTAGACGCTCCCTCCCCACCCACGAGGTCTCAGAAGTGATCGCCCTTCTCGGCCCAGGTGGATAGTGCCACCTTGGAGACAAACGCCCGGTGTGAAGACAGCCTAGAATTTCCTCAGCTGGAGATGCCTGAGCCGCCACAGGAGTCTTCTCAGTCACTGGGAGCAGCCTTGGATAGCACATCTCTGTTCTCTCCGTGTACGAAGACTCCGGGAAAATGAACAACCATTGTGGCTGGCTGGTGCCACCAGTGCGAGTGCGCTCTAAGCTTGCCTCATGCCAGGGCCCTGTGGGTGTCATTGTCTCCAAAGCTGATGATGGGTTCAGGAGCTCATCTCCACCCACCATCCAATCAATATGTCTGCCTATTGGAAACCGAGTGTGGAAAGCTGGCTTTATGTCTTTATCTTTAAGCCAGGTAGATGTATCCACTAAGCCCTAGCTTGCCAATTATTAATGATGAAACTTCATCCTTTTGCTATGACTACTGAACTCCTATTTACTTGTCAAAACCCATTTTATTGGCCACCTCCTCCTGGAAGTCTTCCTGATTTCCACCCTGAGGCCCCCCCCTTGCCAAATTATCCTTTCCTCTATCCCTAGATAAGTATATTTCTGTTGCTGCCCTTAACACATGGTCCCATAGTCACTTTGTTGCTTCTCAAATTTGCCTTGCTGGATATGACCAGCAAACTGTAAATATGTGCTTGCCAAATTGAATTCTTGATTTTTTTTAATTGAATAAGGGTTAACTTATCCACATTAAGTGCGTGCTTTCCTGGAACAGCTGTGCTTTCTTGTCTAGCCAGGGCACGAAGCATGACCACATCTCCTTTGTTTCTCATGACATTCCCATTTGTTGGAAATGCCCCTTGAGACCTTCCTTCCCTGAGAGGAAGGTCTGAAAAGGGTCTTTTGGCCAAGCTCCTGCTTCCTTCAAGTTTATTTCTCTCGGTTTTGGGTGATTTCCCCTCCTTGTCTACCCATGAATTCCCTACACACCCTCCAGATAAATCAGAGGTCTTCCAAAGGGAAGTAGTGGGGAATCTCTGTTTTTCTTTCTAGAAAGTTCTTTGACTCTTGTACAGTTTTCCCTACTTCACTCCCAGCAACCAATCCTGCATATACAAGCTATGGGGTGTGGGGGGCATGACCTTTGAGGTCCATATCAAGGCCCATCTCTGTTCTCTGCAGGGGGTGGCTGTCTACTTGACTTAATATTAAGCCTCTCAAAAGATTCACCTTGGAATTGCTACGTCCTGCCCTAGATGGCTTATTGTGCCCATTTGTAGATATACAAGTGGCTGCTACCACATTATCTAAGACAAATGGGTTTGGTCTCCTTCCTCAAAGAGCTGCCCCTTTCATGTGGGAGAAAGCAACTGAAAGGCAAGCGTTGGTATTTTCAGCTTCCCCTTGCCTCACCCAGTCTTGGCAATCTTGAGGTCATTTGCTTCTTGGAACTCCAGAACATGAGAAGATTTTTTTCCCCATCATTTTTGGAATGAGTGGTGCAGTCATTAGGGCCTCTCCTGCATCTGGGAGCACGAGGTGGGGCTCTGTGCCTGCAATCGCCCAGAGTCATCCTTGCCTAACTCTTCATGGCTCCAGTTCCAAGAACTCTTCACCAAAGGAGGGAACTATCAATGGCACCTCTTGTCTGGAACCTATGAATGGGTAATTAATTCGATAATTAATTAATTATATCTCACCACACAGAGAACTGGTTCGGCAGGTGTTCCCTGAGCTTTAGCTTTCAGAGAACTTGCCTGATAGCAGGCAAGTGAGGGACAGAGAAGGCTGGGCCAGCCATAATGTGCCAAAAGAAAAAGAGAGGACTTCCATTATTACATGTGGGACTGGGACTATGATTGTTTATGGTTGTGTTTAAAAAAAATGAACCTGGGGCTGGAGCAATAGCACAGCGGATAGGGCGTTTGAACCTGGGTTCAATTCCCATCATCCCATATGGTTTCCTGAGTACAGCCAGAGGTAATTCCCGAGTGCAGAGCCAGAAGTAACCCCTGTGCACTGCTGGGTGTGACCCAAAAAGCAAATAATAATAATAATAATAATAATAATAATAATAATAATAATAATAAAAGAACCTAAAATGTAGCTTCCTAAAGCAACACGTTTATTTTCATTTATGATTCAATAATCTGCTTGGGCTCAGGTGGGGTTTTATTCTGTTCTCTCTCTTTCTCTCTCTCTCTCTTTCTCTCTCTGGTGTCTGCTGGATCCCTCAAAATAGTTTTTCTGCACATAATTCCCAAGGCCCCAGGTCAAAGATGTTTCTCCAGCAACTAGTCATAATACCCGACTCCCAGAAAATTGTATGAAAATGTTCAGTGATAGAATGAATAAAGAAGGTATACATAAAAGCTTGGGATATTAAGAAAGGAGAGAGTACAGCTACCTTGTTTGAATGAATAGGTTGCTAACTTGGTGAGTGGTGGGGGCTTTGAAGGTGTGGAAGAATCTCAGGGGAATTGGAAAAGAGGCAGTTGCAATGGAGTCTGGGACTTGATCAACTTCATCCTGCAAAACACAGCCTCTGGCATCAGCTTAGATTCTAAGAAAAGGAATAGGCAGAGGGATTCAGAGGCTCTTGCCACTCCCAGAAGCACAGGGGGACCCTCCTTGGTCTTGCTGCCTAGTTGAAATCAGGAATTTTCTTCTCATTCTTGCTTGAGCTTTTGATTTTGCTGCTTGAATTGTTGAGAGACCTCATTTGTGGAGTATAGAATAACATCACATGAGGCTGACACCCAAGGACAGTAGATACAAGGGCCAGGAGGATTGCCCCATAGCTCAAAGACTGCTTCACGAGCGGAGGGGAGAAGGCAGATGGGATAGACAAGGGATTACTAAGAAAATGATGGCTGGAGAAACCAGTTGGGATGGGAGATGTGTGCCGAAAGTAGATAATGGACCAAACATGATGACCTCTCAGTGTCTGTGTTGCAAGCCATAATGCCCAAAAGTAGGGAGAGAGTATGGGGAATATTGTCTGTCATGGGGGCAGGGGAAGGGTGGGAAAGGGGGGTGTATACCGGGGATATTGGTGGTGAGGAATGTGCACTGGTGGAGGGATGGGTGTTTGATCATTGTGAGATTGTAACCCGAATATGAAAGCTTGTAACTATCTCACGGTTATTTAATAAAATTAAGAAAAAATTGTTGAGAGAATGCAGATGAAGAGATGACCAAAAAAAGAATGAGAAAGTTAGAAGTTAATGTTGAGCTCCTGGGGGCTGTTGTGGTGGTGGAGAGGGGGAAGACAATTCCTAGAGATATGTTCTGCTGGCATAAGAGAAAGGCAAAAGAAAACTAGGGTGATGGTCCGCTCTCGGGAGCACCAAGGGAGACAGGGTGCTCCAGCAACAGAAGAGTCGTCCATGCAAGAGTCATAAGTTTACCCTAAGGGTGACGCCACAGCTGGAAGACACCGCACGGCAGAAGCAGCGAAGAGATCTGGCCGTCTTCCCTCTTACCCTTTTCTATGCATTCTGCCGACGGCATACCCTTTGGAGCAGCAGCTAAACTGGTTTTCTGTTGCGGTGAAAACTCATTTCTGCAGTCTTAGTGGCTTGATACTAAGAAACAAAGCAGATTTATTCTCTTACAATTCTGGAGGCCCACCATCCGAATCAAGGCCTTCACAGGGTTGTTTTCCTTTTGGAGTCTTCGACGGAGACTCTGTTTCCTCGCCTTTCTCGCCTTCAGAGGCTGCCCACCTTCTTTGGCCCATGGCCCCTTACACAACCATTCCAGCCTTTCGCTTCCTTCAGCACATCTCCTACCGCTGACTCGGAGCCTCCTATTGCTAAGCAGCCTGATAACTGCACTGGGTCCACCCAAGTAATCCAGCATACTCTCTCCATGTCAAGAGCATCAACTCACACCTGCAGAGTCTCTTTTAGCGGGTAAGGTGTGACCTGCTAAGGAACACACCTTTGAATCACCCCTCAAAGGAACTGCATTGAGATAACTGCCAACCAACTGAATTGGAAAGTTCCAGAATAGAGACCAGACCTCAGAGGCAAGGGAAAGGCCCCATGGGAAAAGAAAAAAAGAGGATGGAAAAAAGTTTGCTTATTTGGGGGATTAAATTCTCCTGCCCGTGAGGCAAGTTCCCATCCCATTAAACCATCTTCTACTTTTCCTTTGTGTGTGTGTGTGTGTGTGTGTGTGTGTTGGGGGCGGGGGCACACCCAGTTGTGCATGGTGCTATCATTCCAAACAGTGCTCAGGGGACCATGATGTGACAGAAATTAAACTCCTGCTCCCACATGTGAAGAATGAGCTCCAGCCCTTTGAGCCGCCTCATTGACTGGGGTCCTCTTCCCATCTGCAGACGCATGCCCGGAAGCTCCCACTTCCTTCAGACTCACAGCAGTCGCTTCCACCTGAGAGAATCTAGAGCTGGGCCTGAGGGAAATGGCCTCGACCTTGTCTTCCAGCCAAGCTACCCTCTGGGGCGTGCCCAGGCTCTGGTCTGGCTCTGGGAACTCTCGGGAAAGGCCAGGCTACACTTCCTCCTGCATGCAGTCACCATGCCTTCTGGGAGTAGGGCTGCAGAAATATAAGTAATTTAGAAAGCTTCACCCCAAAGCCAGGTATTGGGGAAGTCGAGGCAGGGCCCTTTCTTTTGATGGGATACTGGGATCTTGGCTTGCCTACCAGGTATACCCAATGGGAGGAGGCTGCGCCTCTCAGTCTCCAGCCAATCAGCATGCAAGTTGTGCACATGCTCCATCGCAGCTTGACAGGAACCTTGGGTCTGTGCGGAACCAGGACCCAAGTGCCCCAGACTGGGGTACTTCTACCTGGCGGGAGCCACAGGTGGGGTGGGTGGGATTCTAGCTACTCCTTAATTAGGCTCCAGGTCCAGGAGGACTCCTGATCTAGGAGTCTCCCCCTCCCCCCTAAACACGTGCCCTCAGCAAATCTGCTCTTTTTTCTCGAGTAGGGAATAATGAGAATGACCTTGTCATTTTCCTGAATGGACATATTTTATGGCTGACTCGGATTCTTCTAGAGTCAGTACTGGTGGGAACGAAGTGAAACCGCCACAGGAAGGGGAACTCAAGGGTTCTTTTCTTTCCAACATGGAACTCCAAAGAACAGTTTGAGCAGAAAAGTCTATTTGAGTGGTTCCTCCTGCCTTAAATACACACACACACACACACACACACACACACACACACACACACACAATCTCTCTCTCTCTCACCAAAAAAGATAGTCATTTGCAGTGTCCTTTAAAACAACGATAGCTCAAAGCAGCCTGTTCCCAGTTCTGGACATTTCGCAATGCACATGTGGGCGGAGAAAGGAAAGCCGCTTGATGCCAGCATGTCAGGTTGGACTTTTCCTATGGTTTCTCAATTACAAAATAGAACAACCCCACATATTTGGAAAATGGGAAATTATATATTGGTTTATTTTCTCCTTCTCCTTCACCGTGACCTCACAATGGCAAGAAGCGGATTCAAGTTTGATTCTCAAGTTCAACCTAAGTCTTGAAATTAGGATAGAGACGTTGCGATCTTAATATGCAAAAAGTTAAATAAAAAGGGAACAAATGCATGTGCATTGGACCAGGAGCAATGAAATGAGATATGGGGTGACCAAGGGTAAAAGAAGAAACTGGTGTTGGCTGAGGCTGAAAAATGAAGCAGCACCAGTCAATGCTACATCTGGAAGAGACCCAGGCGGGGATTCCCTTTCCCTCCCTTCTTTCCCTTTCCTCTCTTTATCTATCCATCTGTCTACGAATGTCTGGTGTCGGTATGTACCTATCAACCAGCTGTTTATCATCTACCATTTACTTATCTCACCTATTCATCCTTCCATCCATATATCCTATCCGATCTATCATTTATCTGTGTAAGTGACAGACACTCGCCCCCACCTCTGCACACTCTTCTTCCAAGTGAATCTTAGGCAAAAGTCCTACCTCTAAAACCAAAAAAATGTGGAGTCTCTTAGTCCCAGGTCTGGGCATCGCCCTTGAGAACCCCAGGCTCTTCAACACCATTGGCAAACCCAACCCCAGATCAAACCCAGCTCCTGAATCTGACCTTGAGGAAGCAGAGGCAAGGCCAGTGGAAGTCATTCTCTAGCAAGGTGTTGAAATGTTTCTACAAGATCACGTGGCAAAAACACAGCAGAGATGGACCCAGAAATTCAGAAGTGAAGGGAGGTGCAGGGGCAGGAGTAGTGAGCCGTGGGCAAGAAATCGACTCATGGGACCACGGGGTGTGTGACATATGATTTGTGCTGAGCAGGGGTCCAGGAGGCTGGAAGTCCAACCAGTTCCCCATGTCCCTTCCCTGCTCATCACTGTCTACTTTATCCCAATGGTCCTCTTGAACTAAGGATTCTGGGTGTGACTCCAACAGACCTCAAAAACGTTATACCTGACACATTTTAATTGGTGTGTGTTAGTGTGGGGCGGGAGGAGAAAGCAGGTGTCTGTGAGGGGTGGATGGAAAGGGAGGGAGCAAATACAAATAGCCATTACTTTTGATTTTTTTTTTTTTGCTTTTTGGGTCACACCTGGCGATGCACAGGGGTTACTCCTGGCTCTGCACTCAGGAATCACCCCTGGAGGTGCTCAGGGGACCATATGGGATGCTGGGAATCGAACCCGGGTCGGCCGCGTGCAAGGCAAATGCCCTACCCCCTGTACTATCGCTCCAGCCCCTAGCCATTACTTTTGAAAGCTTTTCCATCATTACTTTTGAGCAGTGTTACTCAACTTTTATTAACTGTGGACTCCGTCCGACCTTGTTTCCAGCCCACGGTTGCCCTATCCTGTTGTTGTTTGGTCCCCTAGACTTAAGTGTGACTCCTACTTACAAGACTTTTCCACCCATTGCCCTTTTGGAATTACCTGGGGGCACACAGGGGGCCTTATGGCTTCAGTAGAGAAACACTAGCTTAGAGCACCCTGGGCATACAATTCCCCACTCCTCTCCCACACCCACGGCAGACATTGTTAATCAATCACAGCATCTTTCCTGCTGAGTTTAAATAGTCTCAAAATTACTGTCAACACAGCACTCCAGGGAACCATCACCAATTAGTCAAGAGCTGTTCCTTGGGATTAAACCCCTGTGGTCTTCTGGGGGTTTGTCACTTCGAAGTCAGAACATATTGTCCTGTGCTCTCCATCATAGTCTGGTGCTGATAGCCTGGCACTGCGTTTCTCAGAATCTTTTTCCAGGTGCAGCTCCCTGCCAACGTGGACCCTGTAAAGACCAGGAGTTGGAAGAGAAGAGGAACTGCTTGCAATCCCTGGTGGTGCCTGCAGCCAGGTGCCAGTGCAAAAGTCACGCGTGAGAACTATGAGCACTATGGCAGCTCAGGTAGAGATTCCAGGGTCCTTGGCAGTTCCCAGCTGAGCTCCTGCAAACCAAGGGCTCTGGCAGCTTCTGGCCTGACCTTTGCTCCCACTGCCCTTCCCCATCCTACTGGGAATGCCTCTAGTGGCATTTATTTTCCTGACAACCCCCCCCCCCCATTAGCACTTAGAGGCCAGGGGTGGCGGAGCGGGAGGGGGGTGGCACAGAGCATGGTAAGAAGATAAGCCCCACCTTGCTAAGCCTGAGAGCTGGCGTTCTCACTCCGGACCTTTCTCTCCTACACAGGAGGCAGGAAAGGACAGCATGGGATGGACGGGTCAAAAAGTCAGAGTCACAGCGTCAGGGAACTTGGGTCCGAGGGAACCTCTGCATGAAACAGCGGCTTCTCTCCATTTCTGGGGAGAAAATAAACAAACAGGATTGGAGAGAAGCATGACAGCCAGTGGGTCCCTCGCTGCCCCAGACCTGGGGCTTGGAGCCAAGCCACCGACTGGCTCACCAGACCCGTTCTCGGCCCTCAGGGTAGCAGACAAGGAGATTCCTCCTAGGAGCTTGCAAGTGAGGCTCGGCCAAATGGAAATGTCTCCCCTAACAGACAGGCGACTTGGAGGCAGGGAGGTAAACACCTGCGTCAAGCAGAAGCCAGGTGAGTGAAGTGAATGGATGTGAGTGTGCTGCTCTGCCCAGGGCAGGGGTACCATCGTGGGGACGTGTCGCAGGACATGCCACATTGTCCTAACCCCATCAGGGAAGCCAAGTGGTGATTTAGTCCCTTCACAGGCAGCCCGGCCTAAGGAAGCCTTATCTCTGCATGGAATTGTTGGAAAACATGATATGACATTCAAATGGACTGTGTAACTTTTGTGGGTTTTTTTTTTGGGGGGGGGGCGGAGATTGGGGCCATCGGTGGTACTTGTAGGCGCTTCCTGATGACTTTGCTTGGGTTGGTGGGGGCTCTCTCAGTGGGACGTGAGAACCACGTGGGCTAGGAATCATACCCAGCCCCGTTCCTGCCTCTGTGCTCAGGAGTGAACCCTAGTGGTGCTCAGGGATTCGAACCAGGGTTGTAGCTGATGGTGGCCACCCGCCAGGCAAGCACTGGCCCTCCTGTGCTATGGCTTTGGTGCCCTCTGTGTGGATTTAGTGTAACCACCTCATGTTTCCACTGGCCACGGGGCTGTGGGCGCTTCCAAGCATCCTCTTTATGGTAAGTTGCTGATTTAGCAGAGAAGAGGTTCTGGGAAGGCCGCGGGAGCCACAGAAACACCAGGAGGACAGAAGAATACTGCAAGGACACTGCCCTACGTAGGACTCCCTCGACAGGCGTGAGTGCCCCAGGCCCGCCTGCACCCCCTTCTCTGCTGGTTATAAGAGTCCTCATAGCTGCCTGGGCACACTTGGGGCAGCTTTCACTGCTTTTCTCCTGGAGGAGCCAGCTCCAGGCTCATCTGCGTGCACGGGCAGCTTGCAGGGTCTTCAGGTGGGCTCTGGGGTTGGGCAGCCTTGTGTGCCATGTCCACTGCGGCATCCTTTGGTGGGGTTGGGGTTCAGATGCCTCGTCTCAGTTCAGCACCCCTGCTTCTCCCTTCATACCTGAAAGCCCACCGTCTGGCTTTCTCTGGACGATCACGGCCTTCTCTTCCCTGCCAAGGGAAAACTGTCGCGTTTTTCTGGCAACCCCAGTCTTGACCTCTCCAAGGGATTGCGTCCTAGCATTGTTGTGACCACGCCTCACGGTGGATGTTGCATCCCCTGGGAGCCTGGGGAGGTCCGGCTTGCTTTCTTCCATGGGGGGTCTAGGTGGGGAGTGGCTGTATCCAAATTTGTCTTTCCTTTCTCCCCAGGGGCATCCCGGGGTGAAGACTGTCCCCTGGGAGTCTAGGGCCTTTTGGCTTTCTTTTCTTTTTGTTTCTTTTTGCTTTTTGGGTCACACCCGGAGATGCACAGGGCTTATTCCTGGCTTTGCACTCAGGAATTAACTCCTGGCAGTGATTGGAAGACCCTATGGGATGCTGGGAATCGAACCCGGGTCAGTCGAGTGCAAAGCAAATGCCCAATCTGCTGTACTATCGCTCCAGCCCGCCTTTTGGTCTTCTGAGCCCTGTGTAGTTGGTTTAGCATGGCCTGAGGTGGCCTCCCCGCCACACCGCCAATCTCTGTCGGTGGCACATGGCCTAGGTGCCAGGTGGGGTGCCAAGCATGGGGTTAGGGGGGATGAGACCCAGCTGAGCCCACGGAATCTTCTCCATGCCACAGGGAAGACAGCGCACTGTAGCCTGGGACCGATTTCTTCCTACTGGGCACCCAAACGTGACCCAGCTGAAGCCACAGCACCCGGCATGCTCACTGCCCCCCGCCAGATGGATGTTCAGAAGACCAGCAGATGTGCAGTGCCTTTCTGTGGGGCCGGGTCAGGTGATGCTTGGGAAGGCGGGCAGTGGGCCTCCCCGCAGGCAGAGCGGGCATGAAGCTTGTAGTTGGGGCGAGCCAGGAGCTTTTCCTCTGTTGGCTCCTTGGGGGAAAAGAACGAAGCTCTGCCCTCCCAGTGACCAAGAAGAGAGTCGACCAAACAGAGTTGAGGCTCTGTTTTCAGTGCTCCTGGAAGGCACGCACAGCCAGCCTGGCAGGTGAGGGAGACGGGCAGGATGTGGCGGGGGGCAGCGACAGGAGGAAAGGCAGCTTCTGGCTGGGGGTTGGGGGATGCTGCAGGTGGGCTTTGCTTGGTCCCAGCTTGGAAGGAGGAAGGGACCCGGGGCCACCGCTGTGACTGAGAGCGCCCTGACCCCCTTCCCCGGATGCTCTGGTTCCGCACCCGCCCTGGCCCTGGAGGGAGCAGTCTGACTCCGTGCCAGTCCCCTCTGCAGCGGCCTGGCTTCAGGGCGGTCACCGGAGATGAGAGGCGGCGGGACCGCGAGTCGGACTCGGTCTCCCTTTAGCTTCCCTTGGGGGTGCTGGTGCCGCGATGACTCTCATGCTTGCTCCGGAGGTGGCGCTGGGCTGGGTGCAGAACTCGAGTCACTGTGGTGCCACCGCTCACGGTGGAGACACACGCTGGGCATGGCACACAGCAGGCTGCAGTGTGGTGTTGGTGGGGGCGCACCCCTCCACGGTGGACCCCTCCAACACCAACACCAGTGGCCACGGAGCCATCCCGGGTCACAGAGTTTTATGTCAGGTTTGGTCTATGTCCCAGGCTGCTGCCTGTCTCCCAGCACTTCATCTGCACAGCAACCCACTTCACAGATGAGGCAACTGAGGGCGCGTGCCTGAGCCCCCTGGGTGGGGAGGTGCGTGTGTCCCGCCTGACCTCGCCCACTATGTGGCTTCTCCTCAGTCCCTGCCTGTGTCCCCTTGAATTCACCTACCAGCCTGGGGTCGCTGCAGCCTCAGAGCACCCTCCCCTGGCTGAAGCCCCCGGCACCGCTCCCCTCTCTCAGCAGCCCACACACCTGTTGCCTCAGCCCCATCCACCTCCTTTTTAAAACAATTTTTGTTTGAATCATCGTGAGATACAGACATACAGACTTTTGTGATTATGTTTCAGTCATATAGTGTGAGAACCCACCCCTCTACCAGGGCACATTCTCCACCACCAATGTTCCCAGCATCCCCCCTGCCACCCCCACCCTTTCCATCCCTGCCTTGGTGGCAGGCACATTCCCTCTTTCTCTCTCCCTTTGGGAGCTATGGTTTGCAATATAGGCACCAAGCGGCCATCATGTTTGGCCCATGGTATCCTGTCAGCACGCATCTCCCATCCCGAGAGATCCCTCCAACCATCATTTACTTAGCGGTCCCTTCTCTATCCCAGCCGTCTTTTCACCCCAGCACGTGAGACCAACTTCCAGGTCGTGGAGCGATTCTCCTGACCCTTATCTCTACTGTCCTTAGGTGTTAGCCTTCTATTATGTTACTTTATCTCCACAAATGAGTGCAGTAGTTCTATGTCTGTCCCTCTCATTTCACTTAGCATGATACTCTCCATGTCTATCCACTTATATGCAAATTTCATGATTTGAAATATTTGAAACAGCTGCATAGTATTCCATTGTGTAGATATACTGAAGTTCCTTTAACCAGTCATCTGTTCTCGGGCACTCGGGTTTTTTTTTTCCAGATTCTGGCTATTGTAAACAGTGCTGCAATGAACATACAAGTACTGATCCCATCCATCTTTGGGGATGCACCTTCTCCTGGGCCTCCAGGGACCTCACCGGGGCCTGAGATTCTGCTTCTCCCTGTCCTGGGGTCTCTGTGCTGGCTGTTCCCTCTGCTGGACTCCTTTCTAGGTCCTCAGCTTCTGCTGGACACAGCCGGGATGCCACCTCTGCCTGCCATGACCTCTGGTCCCCTTGTGGGCAGCTGCCTCCCCCTCAGAGGCCCAGCACTGAGGGGGCTGAAGCACCGGGCAGCTGTTTGTCAGAGGGGGCCCAGTCTTCACCCCCAGCTGCTGCTCATCGACCCCCAGGGCCTCAGCTTCTCCCTCCTGAGCACGCAACCCTTCTCACCCTGACCTCTGGGGCTGCCTGGGGTCCCCTCTTTGGGGTGAACTGGGAAGAAACTCAGCCGCTCCCCTGGGGTGCTTCTGGCAGCAGGTACCCAAAGTCACTGGGGGTCAGATGCAACAAGGAGGCCATGTCCTGCCCCTGCCTGGTGCTGGTCACAGCCCTCCAGTGTCCCTTGACCGCCACCTACATGTTGCAGGACACGGAGCAAGATCGGGCGGTTGTGGACATGTCTGGCCCCACCAGCTAGAGACGGACAGAAGGAGCTGGGGTTGGGCCCAGACCTCACGTCTCCAGAATCACGAGCCTGGCCTGCCACCCTCTGCCGACACAGCTGCTGCCCTGCCCCGGGCCCTGGTTCCCATGCTCCAGGGTCACACTTGAACCCGCTGTCACACAGAAGGCTCCATGCTCCACGTGGCCGAACCGGATGCAGTTCAGCCGTCAGCCACTCAAATGCCCTTCCCCGCAGACACTGCCGCTGAGCGCTGGGATCTTCCTGGCGGTGGGGGGGAGGCTTCACTGCACTCAGGGGAACATTTTCCCCAAAGACCTCATCTTCTTTCCTGCGCTCAGCAAGCCCTTTCGCTGCCATCTCTGCAGCCCAGGTTTCCCTGGTAGGACCCACCCATCCGCCGGAACCACCGCACACCACCCCCCATCTCCCCCATTCCCCCCCCTGGGAAAGCCGGGGTTCCACTCCTAGCTCTGCCCCAGCCCTTCTCTCCGCCTCTCCCTAGGCTGAGCTGCGAAATGGGAGGGTCCGGCCTGCCAGGCTGGGAGCGTCTCAGCCCCGAGACAGCAGCTGCCCGTCTGGGGGCCAGAGCGCAGGCGGCTGGACTCTGGCAGGCAATGCCCCGCCACGGGTCACCCAGAGGTCAGAGCTGGGAATTTTGCCGGGACTTGTATTGTTTAGGATTTTTTTGTTTTGTTTCGTTTTCAAATTGGTGGCTACACCTGGTTGAGCTCAGGGCTGACTCCTGGCTCTGTGCTCGGCGATCGCTCCTGACCAGGCTCAGGGGATGCTCTGCAGGGGCAGGAACAGAACCCTGGGCAGCTGCCTGTACCATCTCTCCGGCTGGGGCCTGTGTTTGATCTCCAAAGCAGGAGCGCATCTCCTGTGGGCCGCAGGAGCTGGGTTCCGGAAAAGGAGCACAAAACGCCGTGGGCTGGCGGGAGTCGCGGTGTGCCCACCTGTCCGTACCAGGGCTGGACTTGAGGCTCTCCCAGAGCATGCCGAGGCCTCCACCAGCACCTTTGGGTTTTTTTGTTCATTTGTTTGTTTGGTTTTTGTTTTTGGGTCACACCTGGCGATGCACAGGGGTTACTCCTGGCTCATGCACTCAGGAATTACTCCTGGCAGTGCTCGGGGAACCATATGGGATTCTGGGATTCGAACCTGGGTCAGCCCCGTGCAAGGCAAATGCCCTACCCGCTGTGCTATTGCTCCAGCCCCTCCTTTTTTTTTTTTTTTTTTTTTTTGAGCCCAGCACCTTTGGGTTGCTCTTGCCTCACCCCGCTTGGGCCAAAGCCTAGAAAGCCAGAACCCCCTCTTCACCTGCACCCCAGTTAGGCTCTGCAAAGGGAGCCGGTCTCCAAGGGGCAAGGGGCGGTGCTCAGGGGACCATATGGGATGCTGGGAATCGAACCCGGGTCGGCTGCGTGCAAGGCAAACGCCCTACCCGCCGTGCTATGGCTCCAGCCCCAAGTGCGCGGTTTTCATTCGGCCACTGAACTCTGACACACATTCGAGGTGGGCCAGGGAAGGGGCGCACGCTCCAGCTGCGCGCCACGCGGCCCCACCCCAGCCTTCGAGTCTCAGCTGGGGCGGATGTAACGCAGCCGCCGCAGTGTGACATGAAACTTCGAGAGAAAACGGGGAACGGCGGGTGGGGGCGGGGTGGGAAACTGGCCTGTGGAGAGAGAAGAGGAAAAGTGGGAGTTCCGCTTTATGTGGGAGGGGAGCCCCCCACCCCCCACCCCGGGCATGGGGCCCCGAGGGGAGGAATCGCTCTTCTATTCTTAGGCTGCGTGCCCTTTAGGAGGTCACTTCTCCTCTCTGATCCTGTTTCCCCATTTTCTCAGCATCACTGGAGACTCTCCAAAGTGCTGCTTTTAGTGTGTGTGTGTCGGGGGAGGGGGGGACGTCGTGGGGGGAAGGGGGTGTGTAGTGCCACACCCGGTAGTGCTCAGGGTTACTCCAGGCTCTGCACTCAGGAATCACTCCTAGCAGTGCTTGGAGAAGCAAGCATATGGGATTCTGGGGGTCTGCCCCGGGTCAGCCGTGGGCAAGGCGAGCACCTCACTCCCTTGCACTCTCTCCCCCCAGCCCCTCCAAAGCGCGCCTCTTCAGTTAGACAGAGCCCCAGCTTCTGGCGGAAGAAGGCGGAGACTTGGTTTCATTTCCTAACTGAGGTCCTTCAGCATTTCCCAGCAGGGGCTGAGAATGGTACCAGACACCCCCTGACCAAGAGGTTCTGAGTTTTGGGGAGGCAGTGGCAGCCGTGGTTGGTGGAACGCTCATTCTGGAGAGGATGGGAATGAGCTTCCACCACCTGATGGCTGTGACTGGTGCCCTGGTCTGCAGAGGGTTTTTTTTTGTTTTTTTTGGGTTTTTTTTTGCTTTTTTGGGCCACACCCGGCAATGCACAGAGGTCACTCCTGGCTCTGTACTCAGGAATTACCCCTGGCGGTGCTCAGGGGACCATATGGGATGCTGGGAATCGACCCTGGGTCGGCTGAGTGCAAGGCAAACGCCCTACCCACTGTGCTATCACTCCAGCGCCTCTACAGAGTTTTAATTCACCCGGAGACTCAGCTTTGGGAAGCTCAAGGCTCTTCAACTTCCATTTTTGTCTTGGTGTGGGGAGTTCCCAGACCATGCTTGGGGACCTGAGGGCCTTTCCTCAAGGTACTTAGCCAACTGGACTAGATGGTACAATTCTTGATCAGACCCAGAGGTGCTGGGGGCCACTAGGGTCACCCCAACTGTATTTGGGACCCCCCCTAGACTCCAGCCAGCAGTACTGGGGGCAAGGGACTAAACTTGGGTTCTTGTATATGTACAGCAAACTCTCCCTTCTGAGCTGTCTCCCTGGCCCCTCCATTTGTAATCAACAGGAAACAGTGAAATCAACAGATGATGGAGTCCATTCGCTGGCCATCGCAGTCATTTGTGGCACTTACTTAGCATCATTGACCCCAGCTGGAACTTTGCCTCCACCTGAATTACAAAATACATCACTCGGAGTCTCTACTGCCCCAATTCATCTGAGACATTTTCTTTTTTCTGAGATGAGATTTAAAACCTAAATCCCGGTATCAAGACGCCACATAATACTTTTATCTCATTGAAGACATTTGATGCCTATTAAAATATGATTGCTTTAAGGTTTATTTTGTTATTTTTATTTTTTTTTGCCCAAGAGTGAATGCCAAGCCTTGCTACTCAGATAATAACAAAGAAACCTTAAACATAAAAAAAAAAAAAGCACATGAAAGGTAATATGTTCCCCATTAGTCCCCGTATCATTTCTCTGGGATTACTGCTTTCCAAATATAGCATTAGTTTAAAAATAAAAGGCCGTTTACAGTAATGGGACACTTGCTACTTCTCAGCAGCCTATGGGCCCTCCCAGGGTCCTACACAGCAATTTCATTAAGGGGGGGTGGCTGCAGAAGAAATCTGGTGGAAATCCCCCTAAATGCCTCCCCCCCACCAAACACAATAGGTCTCCTACTCTGACCCAAGGCTCATGTCCGACATGCCTCTAATTCCTCTTCCAGAAATGCGTTCTCACGTATTTCCTCTTCTGCCCATGAAAATGCCGTGCAAGCTGACAAGTTATCCACGGGCCTGGAAGCAGGGAAAGAAGTGACATCCTAGAACTCTGCATTTGGACCTGGACAGAGATGGAGGGTGGGGGGCTGCCCACCAGACCCGGGGGCTCTATTTAGACATGGGGGAGGGGACAGGGAGGGGGGCGAATATCTCCAGTTCTGGGAGCTCCCGGTGGGAGCATTCCTTTGGAGGCATTCCTTCGGGCAGGGCTGGGGGCACGTGTCTACACTCGGGTTACTGAGCCCAGACCTGGAATATTGGAGGGCTCAGGGGGCCCCTCAGGCGAGAGGGACGCACCTTGCTAAGGGACAGAGCTGTGGACACAGAAGGGCTCTCTGCGAGCGGCGAGGGCCACTCCCCTTTGCTTCCCCGGGCGGGCCTGGGGGAGCACCCACAGGAAATGACCGGCCTGCTGAGGGCCCCGAAGAGACTCGTGTTGCACATTTGCTATTTTGGTGCAGCAATGCAGGCCCCTTCCGGTTTCGGGAGCCAGACTCCTGGCACTCAGCGAATGTCCAGCTCTCAGAGGCCCCAGACGGGCCACGCAGCTTAGGGCCTGAGAGTGGGGGGGTTGGGTGGGGGGAGAGTCTCTCCTGGCTTGAGATGCCCACCACATGCCAATCATGTCTCGTTGTCAGCAGACGGGGGAAGATCAAGAGGGAGTGACGGGAGGGAGGGGGCGACTGGCAAGAGCTAACACTCTGCCCTGCTGCTGGTATCACCCCCCGGGCCAGAGGCACTGCCCTTCCCGGGGCCCTCCCTGGGTGCCAGGGTGGTCTTTGTGTGTGGTACCAGCTGGGAAGGGCAGCAGAGCTGGGACGGGTGTCTCTATGCGCCTTTCGGGTTCCCGGGTTTGGGCCCCTGTGCTCTGGCCTAGTGATGCTGGAGATTCCTCCAGCGGGCCAAGAATGGCCTGAACTTCCTCGCCCGGTGCTCAGCAGAGCAGGTGGACAGCTCGGAGAGGGATCGGGTGGCCCTGGGGCAAGCAGGAGACTAGGCAGTGGGGGCCGGTCTGGAGCTCCTCTGACACGCTCTCCAGGACTCCCCCAACTCTGATGCCTGACGGGCGACCTTGCGGGTGACTTGCTTAGACTCACAGAGCTAGGGGGGGGGGGCTGCCGGCCAGGTCCTGCCGCCTGAGCCACCGTCACGACGCCCAGCGTTGTCCCCAGCCTCTGCTCCGGGTTCTTAGTTCCTTGCAAAGGCCCTGCGGGGGTCACAGACGGAGTGGGTCTCTTTGCAGCAGTGCTGAGCTTGGCCGGGCTGTATTTTCTAGTGTCCCCCGCCGCCCGCCTTCCTCGGGACAGACCCGTCACTGGGATGGAGACTGGTGCATCGCACAGCACCTGCGCGGTCCTTTGGCGGCGGTGGATGCGGAAAGGGAGGCGGGAAGGTGGAAGGAAAGTGCCTGGTCCAAAGTGACCAGGCTCCTCTGGTGCCAGGGAGGGTCTGGACTCGGATGTCCTCCCCCTCGGGGCCTCTCCTAGGGGCCTCTGGGAGGAGAATGGTCATAGGAAAAGCCCTTTGGGCACGTGGGGACTTGAGTGAGAGCTGGAAGGTGGAAGCGGAGGTGCATGGGTGGGGTGCCTGAAGGACAGGGGTGGGCTTCTGCCCTTCTGCCTGCCAGTGGTGCCCGGGGCCGGGAGGGTGGGCCTCGCTGCCCTTCATGGTCTGTATTTCGAGGACAGTTTCTTGCTCAGACACTCGCCTGGTGCTGCTCTCGGCACGTTCCCCACATCCTCAGTTCCCCTCTCGCCCCGCTTGCCCCTTCTCCCCTGCCCTGAGGCCCTGCTGCTGACCCGCACAGACCCTGCAGGACCCTGGCCGTGGCAGGGGGGAGAGCAAGGAGGCCACAAGCCTTTCCCAAGGAAGCGCCTCTGGCCGCCCGCATTTCCAGCGGCTCCCAGGGCCTCGGGCTGCTGACTCAGAGCCACTTCCAGCCGGTAATGAGGCGCTGCCCGGGGACAGGGGCTGTGAGCTGGCCAGACGGTGGGGGCTGGTCGGGTGAGGCCAGAGGCCAACCTCACAGTCAGAGTGATGGCTTTCTGTCTCTGCCACAGGTCTCGACAGTCAGAACTCCCTGGGCCCCAGGTTGGGCCACCCCACTGCCCCCATATCCCCCCCGCCCCGCCTCGGGGCAGCTGGGGGCAGACCCTGGAACTCTCTGTCCTATTTATCACCCTGCAAAAGCCCTCAGATGGAGGGCCTGAAGATGGGGGTGCTGCTCGGGCCCCGGGGTGCTGGGGATTACACGGGCCAACCCAGCAAAGCTGAGGGACCACTAGGTGCAGGGATGCAACCCAGGCCGGGCACACGGAAGCCATCTCTGTACTATCCCTCCCGGACCGGATTTTGGGGTGGGACTCCTCCCTTGGGGTACTCAGGGGACCTGAAGGCTCCTCTCCGCCAAGCAGGCGGGAAGTTCAGTCTCAGAGCCTCAGGTGGGGGTGGGGCCCACAAGGGCCCGCCTGGCAGTGTTCAGGGCCTCCAGGATTACATCCAGCGATGCTTGGGGGACCGTATGGTGCTGGGAACCACTTCTGGGTTAGGGGTGTGCAACACATGTGCTTACCCCTTATGTGTAATCCCAGCCCACCGGGTCCAATTTGATAAGGAGACCCCCACAGGGCCCAAAACAGGCGTGGAATGAGGTTTCCTGGGCCCCCCTGGTCCTTTTTTGACATTTCCTGTGCCGTGTCTCCCCTCCGTCTTGAGAGTGTGAGGGGACGTCCTGGTGGGGGCAGGCTTTAGTTCATGCCACTGGCCACTTGGGGGGCAGCCTCAGCCACCATCTGATGGTCTGGAAAGCATCAAACCGCCCCAGTCACCCTTGTAAAAGTTTTACAAGGAAATCACGGAAGGCCAGCCGAGCTAGCCTGTCCCTCTCCTCTGTCTCTTCAACCCCAAACCCGAGCCCAGAGTCTCGAGTCCCACACGGCAGCGTTGGCTCTCCAAACAGTGTCAGGCCGGCCAGCGCGCGGCTGCGGAAACCTCAGCCCGGGATCATTATACGTGCAGGCCACGGCTTGTGGGATCTAGTGATTTGGACATATTTTATTTAACCAGCTTAGTAAAAGGTAATATTCAGCAGCTGTGATCTATAGCAGAATTACAATTTTCAGGGTCAAGGAGGGATTTTGATATTAGGAGGTTGGGCAGAATTGCTATGAAATCTCATGAGCTGTCTTTAAAAATAAATGAGAAAATAGGTTATCCAAGAGTCATTGTAAGGGAAAAATCAATAGGCAGTGTCTATTCACTGGGGCTATCAAAATCCTTGAAATTTGAACAAAAGTTTCATGTTTAGTATACGGCAGGTTTTGAATTCTCGGCGCTGGAGGCTCGGTGGGTACAAATTCACTGTGCTGTGCATCCAAAAGAGACAGGCCTGGGGAAGGCGCTCAGCTGCCGGGCAGGACGGGGGCATCCGAGGACCCGATGAGAGGGGTAAAAGGAGGCTGCAGGAGAAAAATCTTCCCTCCAAGGCCCCGCAGTTCCACCCACAAACATCGGAGGAGTGGACGCTGGGCCTGGAGCAGGTGTGGCCGGAAGCCAGCTGCCCTTCATGACCTTATGTTCCATCCAGCAATGAGACGGATCCATCTGCTGCCCCTACAACCCACAGTGCCTCGGCCTCTGGATAGATCTAGGAGATAATCAAATGCGGATTCCGGTGGTGAAGTTACGGCTAAGAAGGTCACCTAGAAGATGGACTTGTCTCTCAGTCATTTATTCATCCTACAGTCATTCATTCATCCCATAGTCATCTATGGCAGAGCTGACCTGTGCCGTGCTCAATCCTGGCGCCAAAATAGAGACATAAAACAGACCAACATATAATCTAGGTAACATAAAAATAATAAACTTAGGGGGATAAAACTTGATTATTGACTGTAATAGGGGAAAAGTAGATGGAGGAAAACGATGGTTTCTGTGCTATTGTGAGATTCTTTGTGCTGACCTTCATTTCAACAGTCACTGCATCATAGCTGGAAAGACAGTGTAGTGGGTAGGGTACTTCACTTGCATGTGGCCAACCCTGATTCTATCCCAGGCATCCCATAGGGATCCCCACCCTTTCACCTGCCCCCAAGCACTGCCAGGAGGAGGAATTCCTGAGTACAGAGCCAGGAGTAAGTAATCCCTGAGCACCACTGGGTGTGTGACCCAAAAACAAACTGAGAAAATCATTGCATCGATTGTAAGTGTGTAAAATCTACTGAGTGGAAGTGGGGAGACGTGTGAGGCGTTGGCAATGACCCAGGCGGTGCAAGAGGAGAAAAAGGTAGCAGGGAGAGTGGGAAGAAGGCGTTGCTGTGCTTCCCTCTTAATTGACGTGAAGTCACAGTCCCAACTTATCATTTTTATTCATCTGTGATGGGTCTCTACTTACTTGAATCTCTGTTCTACACAATTTGTTGTCCCCTCTTCCCTCCAATCCTCCTTATAGCAGTAGGTTGCTCACAGATAAAGCAGTCCCCAGGGTCCAAAATTCCATACAAACTCAAGCTTGTTTGCAGACCCCATGAACCCCAGAACTTGCCCACATCCCATAGTTCAAATGTTCATGGCTGTTACTGCTATGAAGTCACTGAAAGGCATTTTATCATAGCATGGACCATTTCTCACTGTCTCCATTGTCTCCGTCAATAGATTTTGTTTTTCACTGT
Organism: Sorex araneus; assembly: GCF_027595985.1. NCBI lineage: Eukaryota > Metazoa > Chordata > Mammalia > Eulipotyphla > Soricidae > Sorex > Sorex araneus. The sequence goes on from NC_073312.1 coordinate 14,175,069, forward strand.
CTCAAATGTGTCCTCGAGTCTCTTCATGACACCGGGCCCTTGGCACTGGGCAGGCTCAGGCAGCCCAGTCAGTCTGCCTGATCTCTCCAGGTCTCTGTGGCCCAGTTTCTCTGTCTGGGGACTCCAGGGGACCACTGGGTCTCCCTTCCCAGCCCGGGAGCTCTGGGCAAGGCAGACTCTGTTTTGGCTTCAATGTTTTCTCATTCCTTGGTGCCATGTCTGACGTTCAAAAATGAGTTTAAAATGTCTGGTGAGGAGAGATGGCTCCCAAGTAGTGCTCAAGGGGTCCTGGGGGCCTCTTGGAAATGTTTGGTCAACTGGGCTGACAGTTTGGTGAGAGGACCCAGGCTGTGAGACTCCACGGGTTCTAGGGGTCCACTTGGCAATGATTAAGGGGACCAGGTGGTGCTGGGGATCAAACCCACCTGGGGTGCATGCAAGGCCTCTGTCTGAACCCCTGTACTATCTCTCTGGTCACTATAAGTGAGTGAAGAAATGCGTATCATCCTTTTTGTTTGTTTGCTTTTAAAACAAAGGAATTACCGAGGTATTTAAGGTTATTATTATGAGAAATCTCTGAAGACCACAAAAGGGCCAGAGTGATAGTACAGTGGGGGGCTGGAGGGGGTGGGCACTTGCCTTAACCAACCTGGGTTTAGTCCCTGGCACCACATAGGGTTCCCTGAGCACCACCAAGAGTGATCCCTGAATGCAGAGCTGGGAGTGACCTCAAGTGAAAAAGGAACAAAACAGGAACTCCAAATACCACGTGCTTTGCTATTTGCTCACTATTTGTGATATTTGTTGGCCACTTACTTCAACGAGGTGAGCTAAGGCAGCGAATGGGGCCTTTGGGGGTGAATGAATTGAATCTTTGCCTTAGTCTTTGGGGTGCGTGACAGGAAAGCAAGGCTCTCTGAAGATGGGTAGATTATCCAAACTCGCCAGTGAGGAAATCAGAGCTCAATTACATATCTCCAATTATCCCATGATGCCACCTCTCAGGACAATTAAAGAAGAAAAAAAACACCCTGTATTCTAAAGCAACCTTGAACACAATCCTCACAGAGAAAAATGAGTGCCTATATACACAGTATCATAAATGAGCTGCAGATTCAAACCTGCAGCTAATCTAAACCTTCGATTAGAAAAGGGAAGGAAAGACAAATGACTCACATGCAAAAGATGGGAACAACAGACTTCGGAATGAGGCATTTTACTCAACTCATCAAATACAAGTTCCGGAAATGATCAAATATATTATTTTTATACTATTAACACTGAGATCCATGTTCCCAAGAAATCTAATGAAAACAAAAGCTGGAGAGAAACTACTTTGTGGAATACCACACAGAGATTTTATGTTTTCACCAACAACCCAGTAATGAACAAAAAATGTGAGGTTCTGGGAGAGGGGACATGGTGGGAGGAAGGAGGTGGAGGAGTTGGAACTTGATACTAATGCTGGACTGAAACGCAAGAAGGAGCACACGGATAAAAATTAGCTAACGATTGCCTAAGTCCCTCCCTCTCTCATCCCTTGGTGCCAGGAAAGATTTCTCCCCATCCAGGAGACGAGCTCAGAGTGCAGCTCCTGACACCCACAGTCTAAGTGATCCAGATAATGTAATCACACCATCATTAGGAACCATGAAAATGGCAATTCCTCGGGGAAGGAGTGCCACCGCTCAGTTATACAGCCAAGAGTGATTAATTAGCAGGTCTTAGTTTAAAGCGGTGCTGTATGACATGGGTTCTAATCCCGCTTTGGAGCGGCTCTCAGGACTAATGAATTATCTGGAGGAAGCTGAGCAGGAGCCAGAGAAATGTCACCAGAAGTGAAAGGAAATGAAATAAGATAAACTTAAAAAAGAGAGAGAGCGAGAGAGAGAGAGAGAGAGAAGCCAATCTAAACCTGAAAATGAAAGATCATTTAAGGATTTAAATCATTTAAATCATTCTCAGAGAGAAGCCAGCAGTCGTCTAATTCGTCCTTGCTCCTGAACCGACACTGCTGGGAATCTATTCACAGGTGGACTCCATGTGAGGCCACTGGCGGGAGAGAACTCCGTCCATTCATTCATTCCCTAGATGCTATCTCAGAGAACAGCACTGTTCTAGAACCGATAGGCTGCCACTTTGGGCCCATTCACTCCTTGGATAGTTGAGCCTCAAAAGATGGGGCAAGAAGACTGCAGGAGGCCAGGGAATCTCTGGCAATCTGGCAAGCATTCTAATATGAGAGCACGGTCTCCCTGGAATCAGGACTTTTTTATTCTCCGGAGGATGAGCCAGCACGGAATTCCCTGTGGAATTCCAGGAACACAGGAAATGAAATGGTGGGGACTGAGTCACCCCTGGCCTAGGTGCACCCCAGCTCCGAGGCCAGCCGAGATCTTCCCAAGTGACAGTGGGCACAGCTTCCAGAGTCCCTCTCTGGATGCTTGGGCCTCGCTCCTGCTGTGTGGATGGGGAGACAGCAGGATGATCTAGAACTGAGTTCTGGTCTAGAACTTCCGGTCTAGAACTGACGGGGCAGTGGTGGTGACACCAATAAGAGAGAGAGAGAAGGTCTGCACGGCTGAGGCTTGGCCGCACACACTGGGTTCTAAATCTCATGGACTTACCTTGGCAGATGTGAGCAAGGGAGGGGAAACCATGAAAGTGGCCCAGGCTTCCGGAGAGGGACAAGGGGTTCCCAGGAGGGGAAGTGACCCCACCAAACATGCCGGGCTCCATGATTTCCCAGATGCAGGGCATAACAGACACACGGGGTCCCTGTTCGAAAACCAAGAACCAAAGCCTTTTCCTTTCTTCCCAGATCTGTCGGCCTCATCCTGCCCTGGATGTCAGTAATTTAGTTAATAGCCTTTTAAGTCAAGTCAAACACTTGAATCATCGGGAGGAATGTCACGGGTCATTTCCATACCATGACAGGCAGTTGACAATGTAAGGATCAGACTCATCAAAGGGGCAGACTGTCCCCCATGCCTGTCTCCGGGACAGGTGTCTAGAGCTGGCCAGAGGGCACAAGGCAGAGGGAAGAAGGTTGGAAGAAAGAGGGGCTTTCCCTAGACATTTGCTGGCCAATGGGGCACTCCCTTAGGCACCAAGATTCTCCCAAGGGGTGGCACCCCGCCTTGCTCTGGAACCTTGCAGTCAAGAGTCCTTTTCACCCAGCACCTGGACAGACCTGCTGGGTACATCCTGGCACAGGAGGGAGGCCAGCACCTCCCCTCTGCAGCCTTGGTGCCAGGAAGCACCAGGTACACTAGACACCCAAATGGGGGTGGGTGCCTTGAAGCATCTGTCCATTGCACTGACAGCACCGATGTTGGCAGCCCAGGGTGGGTACACTACGCTGCCCTCCACATGCCTGTGCCCAGATTTTGGGAACATAATGGCGGTGGTTTCTGGGTGGAGTGGAACGGGAAGGGCCAAGTGGAATGGAATTCAGGGATAGCAGAGTGGGGAGCCCCTGAGAACTAGATCCAGAAGCAAGAGAACGTGGGGACATGGGTGAGCAGAGGTCTGACCTCCAGCCTCTGCTCCAACTGTCTAGACACAGTGACAAAGAGGAAAACACAGCCACAAACCAGGCTTGAACTGAGGATGTTCAAGTCCACGTGGAATTTTTTTAGGGGTGATGACAACTTGGAACAGTGTTCATTCGCCCCCGGAGTCACGCCTGCTGTCCCACCTGTGGCCAGGGAGACAGCGAGGTTCAGGCTTGGGCATGTGGTGCTGACCTAGTACAGTGGCTCCAGGGCCACACTCAGCGGGTCTGGGGTGGGGTGGGGTGGGGCTGTGGGGGGCTGTGGGGTGCCAGGAGTCAAACTTGGAGCCTCTGCAGGTGTCCCAGCTCCCTCCCCAGTCCTGGAGAGGTCTTTTAGACCTATCTCTAGGTTCCCATTCACAGATTTGACTCACACCGGAACTTGTAGATGCAGAGCGCTGACTAAGTTATTCAGTTTCAACTGGTTGTGCCCAGTGCTCCGAACCCTGTCCCTCAGAATTCAAGGTCAACTGCATGAAGACTTTCAAGGGGCTGCGGGGGTAGCTCAGTGACACAGAGTGTGTTTGCATGTATAAGGCCCTGGCTCAATTCCCTGCACCTGCTCTCGACAAGAGAGTTTCCAAGACAGTGACCCCAGCTGTACACTGGTGACATGCCCATGACAACAACATTGCATTCAAGACAGACCACGTAGGGGCTGGAGTGACAGTACAGCGAGCAGGGCATTTGCCTGGCATGGAGCTGAACCGGGTTTGATCCCCGGCATCCCATATGGTCCCCTGAGCACCACTAGGAATAATGTCTGAGTTCAGGAGCCAGGAGTAATCCCTGAGCATTGCTGGGTGTGGCCCCGAAACAAAACAAAACAAGACAGACCACGCAGAAGCCCAGCATGCCAAGTCTCTCACCCTTCTAGAAATTTCTCTACATCAGGAGCTGCTGCTGCCTTCTGACGCTGAGGCCCTTTTCGACAGGCTTTGGGGATCAGTGTGGAGTAATTTGAAATATGGTGGTGGGAAGGTGTAACGGTGGTAGGACTGGTGTTGGAATATTGACCACAATCAACTACTATGAACAACTTAGCACTGTAGCACTGTCATCCTGTTGTTCATCGTTTTGCTTGAGCGGGCACCAGTAACATCTCCATTGTGAGACTTGTTGTTACTGTCTTTGGCATATCCAATACGCCACGGGGAGCTTGCCAGGCTCTGCCGTGCGGGCGGGATACTCTCAGTAGCTTGCCGGGCTCTCCGAGAGGGATGGAGGAATTGAACCCTTGAACCCGGGTCGGCCGTGTGCAAGGCAAACGCCTTACAACTTAATAAAAGTAAAATTAAATCAAAAGAAAAATAAAAGAACAGCCCTTTTCCCTGCCGTGAAGGCCTGGGACGGGCAGCGACTGTCCTTCTGTTCACTACAACATCCCCGGGTTCTGGAGAAGGAACCAAAGGCTGGAGTGGGGGCCCGGCACGGGGGTCACCCTCCCTGAGGCCACTCCACACGGAGCAGGCCTGACTCGGGAAAAGACCCTCCTGGGGTCCTCCCCGCACCAGGGTGTTCCCGTGTGAACAAGCGTCCACCCCAGCGAGCAGGGGCAGGGGCAGACCCAGGGCTCCCCGGTCCCAGCAGCCGGCTCCCCCACGCCCCGGCCCCCCGTGGGCCTGTCGGGCTGCAGCCTCTGCCCCGGCTGGTCTGCGCAGGCTTCTCCAGGGGGAGGGGCTGGCGGCGGGCGAGGAGAGAACACAAGGGCTTAAGGACCAAGAGGCTTTTCCCAGGCGGCATCAGCAGCTCGGCTGCAGAGACACCCAGGGTGTCCCCCTACCAGTTCCTCAAAAGAGCAAAGATCTGACATGAAGGGGAGGAATGATCACAGCCAACAGGCCCGGCGCTGAGCTCCCCTGCACACACGGCTGGGTGGGAGCAGCGGCCCTCAGAGTGGCCACGGCGCCAGACTGCAGTGACCTTGCAAGGTCTCCTCGTGCGGAGGTCAGGAGGTCCCTCCCGCCCTTGCTGTCCGTGTGCTGGGCGGCCTGGGCTGCTCTCATGCCCCCTTCGAGCCTATTTTCCTCCTCTGCAAGCAGTCAGGCCGGGAAAGGTCCCCCCGCAAGCTGGTCAGGCTCGAGGCGTCTGTGGAACTGCGTAATCACCCGTGTTGTAGGTCATGAGGCGGCCTGCCGGGAACTCAAGACACCCCAATCCCGATCTTGTTCATTTCAGATCCCGGCCGTTCTCCAGCCCTGCTCCGTCCGTGGGGGTCTCAGAGGCCTGGTCCTGCAGCTGCCTGTGCGGGGGCGGCGGGGGGGGGGACACCCAGGTTCCTCCAGACCCCTCCTGCCCCCGGGGGCCATGCGCTCAGACATCAAAGTCCCTCCACTGTCTGGGAAGAGGGGCGTGCAGGGGGGTGACCAAACCCGCCACGTGCCCGAATCCGGATTCCGCTTCTATTTTCCCCCCTTTCTGCAGAGGGGACAAAGGGAGAAGAAGGAGAGAGAAGCCTTTGAAACAAAACATCCCCTGCTCCGTTTGCCCGGCCGCGCGGCTCACCGCCACGCTCCCGCAGTGCGCCTCTCAGCCACGCGGCAACTTTTTCCCCTTTTATGATATTTTGGGTTTCCGATGGCCCGCCAAGTCAAACCTTTATCATTTAATAGGCGTAAAAAAAAAAATTCCTCTGAGTTCTTCCCAGGCTAAGTGATTATCCTCCCCTGTCCTCCGTCTCCCCTGTTTGCCTGGGCTGGTCCCCAGGGCCGGGGTGGGACAGTGGGACAGAGCAGAGTGGGGCTGCAGGCAAGTGCCATCTCTGCTTCTCCTGCAGTGGGGACGACTCTGCAAACGTAGTCGGGGAACTGCAATGCAGGGGGGCACCCGCACTGGGAGAGGGCTTTGCCCTCTTATTTGTGCATAGGTGGCATCATTAATCCCAGAGAAGATGGGGTGTGGGGGCTCTGCCCGGGGAGGGGGGGTGCCTGGCCAGAGAGCAGGCCAGCAGTCGGCGCTCCGGGGGAGGCAAACAGAGGGCTATGAGGGGCCGCTCTGGTTCTCTGCGCTCTCCTCCACGTCAGTCTTTGGGGTCTGGCACAGAGCCAGAGGCTGACCACAGCCGCTCTGCTGGGAAGATGGGCTGGCCGGCAATGCCTCTCCCGTCCACCAGGAAAGACCCATCGACAAGTTGGGACAACGCTGCGTTCCGGGAGGGCATCAGGGCGGCCCTGGGCAAGGGTGGGTTCGGATCGGGAGCCAGGACCTAAAGTCAGGTGGTTCCCGGGTCTCGGTTGTGCCACGGGCCCTGGGGTGGGCACGTGGGGGAAGGTCAGCTCAGGGCCCCGCCCGGCCTAGGCCTCTGGTGCTCAGCAGGTGCGCGTGAGGGGGGCAGCCGGCCCGGGGGAGCAGCTTGCTGGCTGTGTCCTGCGCGTTGCTGTGCAATGCCCCGGGGAGGCCCGGGGTCAGTCCCCTGGCCGTGGCTGTGTGCCCGCAGACCTTCCGTGTCTGCCCCGGTGGGGGAACGTCGGCCTCGTGGGCAAGGCTGCGGCTGCTGTGTCCCCGCCCATCACACCCACGGGCAGCTGATCTCAGGAGAGGCCTCCGGAGTGTGACCGGGCCCAAGGCCCCTCCGCTGCCCCCGCTGTGCCCCAGCCCTGCCAGTCACCCTGCCCGGTGGACACTTCCTCAGGACTTCAAAGTCAAAGCCAAAGAAAGGGGCTTCAGGGGGCCCTGTGAGAGTCCCCACAGAGGGGGAGGCGCTTGCCTTGTGCGTGACCAGCTCAAGTTCAATCCCCAGCAGCCCCGCGTCCCCCGGGAACTGAGCACAGAGCCAGGAGCAAGTCCTGAGCACGGCTGCATGTGGCTCCAAATAACAACACCCCCCCAAAGAAAAAAGCCAAGGTGGGGTTTCGGGTATCTGCCAACCAGCAGGTCTGTGAGGGGGCCTGGCTGCCCCACTTCCTGGTGTCCAGAGAAGCAGATGAGAGCATGGGTGTGGTGGGTCCCGGACCCCCGTGCGAGGTACAGGCCTCTCTGGGCCGAGTGGTCTGGGGCGGAGGTTCTGCCTAGGCTTGGTGTGGCCTGCGGGAGGGGCCGGGCCCAGCGGCCCTCTCAGTGCTCCCCCGCCTGGGAAGCAAGAGGGAGAGTGCGGGTGTCCACAGCTCACGGAGCCCCTAGCTGGGCCTCCGGGCATCACTGGGGCCTTTGCTCTCTGCCAGGATCTTTGGGCGAGAAGCTAAAGCCTGATAATGCATTTTTTTTTCTCAGCCCCATGGGGGCTTCCTCGTGTCCACCACTCCACTCCCTCCCCAATCCCCCTGCACTCCCCAATACAATTTCTCTTCAATTCCTCCACTTCTCCTGGCACACCAAGTTAAAAACCAACACGCTGTGAAAACCAGCGGCCTTGAGCGGGAGCCGGGGCCTTGCCCACCTCCGCCCGTCCCCTCCCGCACACCCTAGGGGAGGCTGGGCAGGGGTGGGCCACACGGGGCAGTGCCGTGCTGCCCCCAGGAAGAGTCCAGGCTGCGGGCGCTGGCTCAGGGAGGGCGGGCGGGCGAGAGCCGATCAATACGGGCCGAGGGCCGGCTGAGCTATTATTTACGCCACAGGGGCTTGTTGGGATGAAGGGAAGGCGGGCGCAGGAGTTCACAGAGCTCTGCTTCCTGGTGACCCCCCTGCCACTCACAGTGCCGGGAGCAGGCGATGCAGGAAGTGTGTTCCTGCAGCCGGGAGCCCCAAGGCTCCATGACGGGGCGGGGGGGGGGCTGTGTCGTGCGAGCGGGAGGGGCCCCCTGCATTTCTCCTCTTCGGGAGGAACCCTCCCTTAGTTCTCCTCCTTTTTGGGTCTTCCCGGAGAGGGGTACTGGGGGGCCCAGAGTGGGACAGAGCGGGGTGCACTGTCCCTCCCCCTTGGAGGATCTTCCCGCCAGCAGTTCCTGCCCCCGAGTTCTGGGGAACCCATTCTTCACCTGGACCTTGTCTGCTTCAGGCCTCCTCCTCCTCCTCCTCCTCCTCTTGACCTGGCTCTGCCCTCTTGAGTTTCTCTGGAACCTTCTCTTTGCTGCCGACCAGAATCCTGAAGGCGATGAGGCGCCTCCCACAGCCGCTCCCCACCCTGGGTCCCTCATAGTATCCTGGCTCGGGTCACGGCCGCTCCTGGCGATCTGTCACCGTCCCCCTTCTCGAGGGCACCACCCACCTAGGCTGTCAGAAACGTTCCTGAACGTTCCACACAGTCACACGCCCCATTCTACCAAGGCTGCCCTGGCGTCTGAGAGGCACCATTTGGTGGGGCTCATGGGCCTTGGGCTGGAGGAAGTCGTGCCAGGAGGAGGGGTGGGGGGGCAGGTCTGCAGCACGGCTGGTTCCTGGTCTCTGGCCGTCCCTCGGGCAACCCCTCAGAGCCAGACCAGGAGGCGCCCCCGCAGACTCCCATCTTTCCGGAAAGAGGACTGTGAGGAGGCCTTCTGCTGAGGCATGGAAGCCACACCAGAGGTGGCCGGTGGTCACGTGGCTCTGAGTGGGCCGAATCGGTGTCACGTGTCACCTGGAGTGGACTGGAGTAGATGCCCAAGACTCGAACCCCTCCTCTTCTCTGCACCCACCCTGGGAGGTCTACAGCGAGAGGGGAGCCTCAAGGCTCGGCCTCCCCGTAGGACCCTCTGCCCAGGAAAGGTGGAGCAAGGCCCACACCCCATCTCCTTTCCTCACCTCCATCTGTCACAGCTCGAGGTAGACACTCTGGGGGAGATGACTCCCCATTTTTTTCTTTCTGGGTCACACCCAGCAATGCACAGGGGTTACTCCTGTCTCTGCACTCAGGAATCACCCCTGGCGGTGCTTAGGGACCCAATGGAATGCTGGGAATCGAACCCGGGTCGGCGCGTGCAAGGCAAACACCCTACCCACAGTGCTATCACTCCAGCCCCTACTTCCCATTTCTTGCTCTTGGCCATCCCAACCCTGGACCAGGACTCTGAGGGCAGTTTCCAGGGGTCTGAGAACTCCCTGAATCAAGCAGGATGGCCAGCTGCCAGGGGCAGACATGGCACGGAGAATCCACGGACTTCTGATGCGGGGTGATGATGACAACCACGAGCTTTCCCCCCACCCTTAAGCTCATTACCTGAGCCCATCATTTTACCTCTGGTGAGCAACCGGAAGGGGAAAAGGCAGAAACGTGTGGCTCCTGTCGTCTGTGAGAGGAGCACTGTTGGCAGTGAGTTGGATGACGTCCCGACTTGCTCTAATGTTTACTGCCCACCCTGGTCCTCCAATCACATCCTCAGCTAATGGGGGCGGGGGTTGGGGTGGGGGACAGGAGGCTCACAGCGGTTCCTCTGAAACCAGCCCCCGCCACGGCCAACCAAGAACCAACGCACCATGCCCAGGAAAGCCGTCTCTACTCGTGAACGTCGAGGACCCAGCGGGCCAGTGGTTCAAACCAAAGCGACGAGAGCATGATCGCTTGTAGTTCGTTCTCAGCGACGTCGACAAATGGCTATAAATATTTATGTTCGGAAATTTCATTATTAAAAAAAAAAAATTCGACTCTAAATTTCCAAGCCAACTCCGGGAAGAATGCCTGCCGAACAGGTTGCAAATTAAGAACAATTATTTTTCTCTCCCGCATTTGAATAGGACTTCCTGCTAAAGTCATTTAGAGGGGTTAACATCAACCTTAATTAAATATTAAAGTGTGCCTGTACCGGCCGCTATTGTTGCCCCTTCGAATAAGATATAACCTATTTTTGACAAGTTTTCATCTTTCTCTGTGGAAGACGCTACATGAAACCAAATCAGTGGCAAAGAGGAGAGTAATGAATAATCTATTTCATATTCCAACAGTACCCAGAGCTCAGAGTAGAAAAATATTCAGTCAGATGATGGCAAGAGACTGCTGGGGTAGCCCATGACATACAGCTAATGTTTAAATAATAATAATAATAATAAAAGCGATAAACAAATCATTAGCCCTTAACAGTTGTTTAATGCAATTTGTTAATGAACGTAATGGTGGGGACGCGTAATGAAAGAAAATAAAAACGTCTAAACAGGCGCCAAGTTGCTGGCGATGCGCAATTATTTCCTTGTCAAGTTTTTATGATTTAATGAGCCCCTCTGGGACTGACGGCTGTCAGTCAGCTGTGACTTTTTGACACCATTACAACTTCAAATACAGCAGTAGGCAGGCTGTTTTCCTCGGATTTGAAATACTGAAATGATCTGACAGTTTTAAAGAAAAGATGTGCAAAAAAAAAAAAGAGAGAAAGAGAAGGAGAGAGAGAGAGAGAGAGAGAGGGAGAGAGAGAGACTGTGTGTATAGGGCGTCCCTTTCTTTCTTTTCTTCTTCCCCCCCTTCTTCTAAGGGGCACCTCATCTCTGGATGCTGTTTGGTAATGAAAACCCAATCACCGAGGTCATTATCTGATGAGGTTTGGGGAACAGGCAGGCGCCCCCCCCCTCTATTTCTTTACTTAATGATAACCCTCCACGGGCCTGCCCCGCATGGGACGGGCAGAGCCGCACAATTTTGTTCACCATTAATTTCAGCCTTTGAAGCTCAGGGCTCAGAAGCAGTAGCAAAGCAAACCCCCCACCAAGCTGGTTCCAAAATAAGACAATCCAGCCTGCCTGAAACAGAATAGCAAATGGCCTCCCTGCCCAGGCCGGCCGCTGACGTCAAGCCCGCTGCACCCGGCTCCACCGCCGAACATCGAAGACTCTTGGCCATGGAAGAGGATTTAATGAAACCGCTTTAGGATTCTGGGGCAGGGTGGCTTTATTTATTCTGCTGGGGAGACGGTGGCGTCGTGGGGGTGGGTTTCAGGTGGCCTCCCTTCCCCAGGCCTCCGTCCCCCTCCCACCCCCACCTCCAAGAGCCATTGTGTTTTTTTTTTTTTTAACAAAAGCGCCGCCCCCCCCCCACTCCCCCCAGTCTTCTATCTCGTCATGAGCGGAGTCCTCCCGTCCCTAGAACTTTCCACGGATGGAGGTGTGGGCGTTCTTCCTTGCTGGGTGGCTAGTGGGAAAAAGAGAGAACGATCTGTCGGCCTTGGGGTCCCCCTAAGTCTCCTGTGCTGCTTCTGGAGGGCCAAGCAGAGGTATGGGGCCGTCCAAGGGGGGCAAGGGCTTGACAGAGTGGCCAGGCCCAGCCCGATCAGCTCATCTTTTTCCACAAACCAGGATGCAATGGGGCGGGCGGGGGGTGGAACCCTGAGGCGCATCCAGACACGGGAACCACAATAAAAGGCCCCCGAGGGGTGAGCACTCTCTCCTAGTGTTTTCTGTGGAGTCCCTAGAAGCCGGCAGCCTCCCAGGATCCACTGGACCCGGTTCCCGAGGGGGCACGGGTGACCTCTGGCAGCAGCCCGTGCGGCCAGCTAACGGGTTCCAGGCTCGGGGTGGCGCTGCCCAAGACCAGCTGTGTGGGCAGCAAGGCTGTCCCCACCAGACGCACCTCACGACAAGATGGTAGCGGGTTTCCCTGCCTGCTGGGGGCTTCCCCAACGTGCTCTGCGTGTCCTCAAGCTCGTGGCGGGAGCGAAAGCTTTTGGCCGAGACGGGTCTCTTCAGCGGGTAGGGAAGCCAGCGCGGCTACCCACTCGCTCTGCCCTACTGCGCTCAGCCCCAATCCCACACCGGCCGCGGGAAGGAAAGGACGCAGCTTTATTTACACAATACTAAATGATTTATCTGAACCCACGAAGGCCCCGGCCTGTTTCGAGAAGAACCATTTCTCTGGTGGGTTTTTGCCAGCCTGCCTTTCCTCTCCAAACCAGAGCCGTTCTCTTCTGAGTGGAGGGGGTTGGGGGAGAATCAAACACTATGCCCAGGTATGGGTGTGGGGGGGTCCTCGGCGGGGGGCAGAGGTGGTCAGCACTTGTAATGAGCAGAGGGTTTGCATTTCAAGGAGCGAAGGCCTTCAATTAAATCCAAACGAAAGAACAGCACGGGGAAGAACGGATGGACTCTTAAGAAACATCTATTTTGCTTTCTGAGTGAGGGGTAGGGGTGGGGAGCATGACCCCAGCGGAGTCATTACGGAGCTCGATTTGAACATGATTCCCGCTTACAGTGGACAGGAAGAAACAGAAAGAAATCACAGGGCACGGGAGCGGTTGGAATACAAGGGGCTTCCGGAGGGCCGCGCTGACACTTGTTAGTTAAAAAGAATAAAACAAAAGCCGAACTCCATCCTTTTAGACGACACGATGGTCCCGTCTTCTTCTTTTTCTTCTTCTTTTTCTTCTTCTTTTTCTTAATAAGAAGGTTGCGGAGCATTTTCCACAAAGTTTAAGTTCGAGTAGCTTATCCTATCGGACTCGGCCATACTTATAATCATATCTGGAATCTCACATGGACAAGACATGTTCTTGCTCTTGCTGAAATATTCATGTTCTCTTTACATACTGGAGTGGATGTGCAGAGACCCCATCAGACCTTCTGCGTGTAAGAGGGCTGCTTTCGGCAGCACGGATACTAAGACGGAGAGGATACGGAGATGCTTGCACAGGCCAGGGGACGGGAGGTCACCGCCATATACCAGGGCTCACTTTGCCGGCAAATTCAGGGGAGCAGGGGATTTGGGGGAAGGCAAAAAATTGCACTGGGCGGAGTCAGGTGAGAAATAGTCTTGAGATTAAAAAAAAATACATTTCTTTTTATTCTTTTTTTCTTTTTTGGGTCACACCCGGCGATGCACAGGGGTTACTCCTGTCTCTGCACTCAGGAATTACTCCTGGCGGTGCTCAGGGGACCATATGGGATGCTGGGATTTGAACCCGAGCAAACGCCCTACCCGCTGTGCTATCACTCCAGCCCCCCAAAAAATACATTTAATATATATGCCTCAGAGAAACAGGGACAGTGTTGTCCGCTGCAGACCTGAGGTACCCCAGAACGCACCGGAAGCACTCAGACAGGGAGACATCACCCATCTTGTGTGGGTGGGAATGGGCGTTTGGTGTGCCGGAGCTGGTAGCTGGCTCTGGGCCCCATCTCTCCTGCGTATTTATCTTTTGACGTCACAGAGGGCAACTTGGTGACAAATGAAAGGGCAAACGGGACTACTTCTCAGAAGCCCTGTGACTGTGTAGGTTCAAATGGACTCACCAGGTCCTCTCCCAGACCATGGCCCTGCGTGGCTACGGGACAAGAAAGAAGGTCACGAAGGCTCCTTGGGCCAGTAGAAGACATTACCAGAAAAAAATAAAAATTAAAAAAAAAAGAAGAAGAAACAATCACTTTCCCCCTCTCAAAAACAAATCTGGGTAAAGACAAGTCTGGGGACGACGGCGCCCCCCAACACAGGCAGACTGACACTGTGTGCACGTCAGCGGGGATGGGGGGTGGGGGGAGGGAGGGTCGAGAGGCCCTGTCAGCGCCCGGGAATGATTCATGTGACCATTTTGTCTTAATTACTCAGAACACGCCTTGGTTGCTGTTTATCCAGGAAGGGCGGATACATCAGAGTCTTCGGAGAGAAAGAGTGATTGCCGTCAGGATGGTGATGACCAGAATGGTACCCAAGATGACAAGCAGGATGCGGTTCTGGATGATTCTAGGAGAAAGCAGAGGAGAAAGAGATCACAGGGGGACAACAGGACATTCTGCAAAAGCCCAGCTCAGACCACGATGACTGCTCAAGGGACTGCTCTGCCGTTGGGGTGGGGAAGGGGGGAGCACGGAGTGAATCTGCACGTGTACAAGTCTGTACGTGTGTGCACACATGTATGTGTGTGCAGGTGCGTGTGTCCGACCACGCAGCCTTTTAGTTCCACAAACGACTCCACAGAGCGTGTCGCATTGCCCTCGAGAAACACTGCCTGCCAAGCTAAGGCCAATCAAACGGCCTTCGAGGAAGTCTGGAGTCTCGTGTTGTGATCTGGCAGTGATCAAGGGCCCCATGCAAGCTTCTCTTTTTAATTTAAAAGGTGAGACAAAGCTTTCTTTTTTTTTTTTCCCTTCCCTTTACTGTTTCCTGGTAAAGTAAAAGGCTCCAAGCAAACACTTGTCAGTAAGGCACTTACCTGCACAAAAAATACCCCGGGAAAAGTAACCGAGAGACTTAGGAAGAAAAGGACAGGATTAAGATGCAAGTGTCAAACTTGCTGCCTGGGCTGTGAAACTGTCACCTGTCAGGGGGCTCAGGCTTGGGACCACCAGGAAGAAATACTACATTTGCTCCAGAGTGGAAAAAAAAAAACCAGCCTCCCCGCCCCCCCCCCCACCGCCCCAATAAAACCCCCAAACTCCCAGGATGGAAATGAGAAGGAATAGCAAGTAGCCAAGCGTGCTGTGACTTGGCGAGGACCCTGCCTCCCCGCTGCCCCCAGCCCCCTGAACTCGGCCAAGTGTGATGGGCGCGGGAAGAAACAGGAGAGGCCCCCAGCTCAAGCCACTTCCTTTCTCTGGTGAAGCCGTTTCGTAATTTGCTCCCACATTCGGAGTGAAAGAGACCGAACAGCAGAATGCTTTGTGGAGCCTTTCGGAGGGCGGCCAGGTCAAGCCGCCTCGCCCACACCTGGGCTCCGGAAGCGGCTGCCCGGGGACCGAGCGGGCAGGGCTGGCTGGCTGCCCACCCTGTCGGGCTCCCTCGGCCACCACGTTGCCCACCCTCCAAGCGAGAGGCAAAGAAAGGTCTGACACTCGGTCTAGTCAAGGGCCCCCGCAGAGTGGGCGGGGCCTCAGGAAGAGGCTGGTGGGACCCGGGGGCCCCTGTTACAGCTGAGACCCCTCAGTCTCTGAGGAGAAGTCTCTGCCAGGTGTCTGCAGCCGTTCCGAGTGGCTTCCCTGGCAAGGGGACAGCACCCCCTGGTTTCAGTTGGATTCCGCCTGCTCCCAGCCCTTCGCCCCCAGCCCTACTAAACGGATGGCTGGAGATGGTCCCGGCAGACAGGCCCACTCCCTCATGGCCCCCTGCAAGGACCGGCTCCCTCTTCTCCTGACAGGTTACAAAATGATCACATTTGCTGACACGTCTTCCGCAAAAATGCTTTAGCGCCTGTGTCCACTTGGCTGGAAGGAGATGAATGGTCCGCCTGGTCCTCATTTATCACGGGAGGCTCCGCTGAGATCTGTCTCGCTGATTTCTTCCCTTCCTCACTAGAAAGGCTGCGCCCCGACATTAATTCTTCCTCGATGACAGTTAATTCGGATTTAACCGGCCCTATTTACTCAGGAGGCAGGGAGGGGTCTCTGTCCCGCAAATAAATAAATAAGAACGGGGGACTTCACAGCTTGTTAAAGTGAGGCTAATTATGAACACTGATCGGTGCTTCTCGGTGGCTCAATTTAAAACCCAAATTGATTTTCCTCCCCCCCACCCCCCCTCTGGAAGGGCAGAGGCTTCAGAACAGCCCCTCCTCATCCCTTTTGCCCAAGACACTGTCAAAATCTCTATTTACCACCGTCACCCGCATCAAGCTTGCAAAGGGAATCAACAAAATTGGAACTCAGCAGTGAAACAGATTAAAAGCATGAAACACTCTTTAAAAATTCTGCCGTCAGTAATATACGGCAGTGGGTCTCGGGGTTGACAACCATTTTATTTGTGGGTTGAGGGCCCCAAGGCAGCCACGATGCTAATTTATGAAGGATTAACCAGGGGTGTTGCTTGTCTCATCGGAGGCACGTTTGGGAAAGGAAGGTGCAAGCAACTTCCAGCCTCCCCCTCCCCGCACCCCTGCCCGGGTCTCTGCACAGGCCTTCTCGAAGCAAAGGGCAATGGGCTCCCCCATTCCCAGCTCTTCCCAGGAGCCCTTGTGGGTCAGCCAAGCCCCCTGAAGGCAGGGACTCTGCTCCTAGGCCACACTTCACTGTGGGTCAGAGATTCAGCTGTCCCCTTTCTCCCGGGCTGACCACACGGTCCGCAGCCTTGGCTTCTCTGGTCCTAGGGCAGCTGGGAGGAGGGCTACTGCTCTGTTGCCAAAAAGGCTGAGGGTAGTGACCACGTGCCCGGCCACCACCCCGCTCATGGGGCTGATGGTAGTGACCACACACCTGGCCATCCTCCTGCCCACGGGGCTGATGGTAGTGACCACACACCTGGCCATCCTCCTGCCCACGGGGCTGATGGTAGTGACCACACATCTGGCCATCCTCCTGCCCACGGGGTTGATGGTAGTGACCACGTGCCCGGCCATCCTCCCGTCTACAAGGCTCATGATAGTGACCACAAATCCAACCACCATCTTGCTCAACGGGCTGATTATAGTGACCAGGCGCCCGGCCACCACCCTGCTCACAGGGTTGGTGTTAGTGACCACAAGCCTGGCCGCCATCCTGCCCCCAGGGCTGATGATCGAGACCACACGCTTGACCGCGTCATCCCGCTTGCAGGGCTGACGGTGGAGAAGACGCACCCAGCCACCATCCCGTTCTCAGGGCGATTCTGAGCAGAGACCATCTGCCCGGAAATCTGGAGTCTGTGCAGAAAAGCTCAAGTGGAAGGAAAGGCCCCGGCTGGGTCTCCTCTGTGGAGCTGGGTGGTACTGATGGAAGCGGGGGTCCTGACAGAAGGCGGGGGTGGGGGGAGGCCAGTGGGGAAGTTTTCTCCTGGTTCCAGGGGCAGATGTTCGGGAAGAAGGGTAGGGTGGGCGGAGAGGAGGTGGAACAGAGATGCGTTGGAAGGAAGTGGGATGCTGGCATGCCGAGCAACCTGGTTTTGGACCCCAAATGCGTTGGGCAGACACAACCCCTCTGAGGACCAGAGAAGAGGCTGGAGTCGGGGCGCGGAGTGAAGAGGACTGAGCCAGCCCAAGAGAGACAGAGGCTGGCAGTGTGCGGGGACCCATCTGTGGGCAGGTCTGGAGGCTGCCGCGGCCAAGGCAGGTATCGCTGGACAAGGCAGGACTCGGCGAGGATCCGAAGGGACCAGGATGCGGGTGCCCAGTGCGGGAGTGGGGAGGAGAAACTGGGGGCAAGCCCCGAGTAACAGTCCCCCTGAGCTTGGGAGGTGGGGCGGGGGGCAAGGGAGGGCTTTGAGTTCAAGCGCAAAGGTCTGCAGCTAGCGGTCCTAATCTCCCTTTTGAAAATGCAAAGTGTGTTTACCCAGTAAATAATTTAAGAAAGAATATACACTTGAAAGAAGACGTCCATTGACACAGCCGGCTAAACTGCCTCCAGGCAGAAACTTGTGCATTTGCATGCTGCATTCTATTAAGCCCGCGCACTGTGGCTTTAAAAAGAATGCAGAGCCAAATTAAAAGGAATGTGGGCCCTGAAACATCAAGGATCCTCCCGAGTTTACATTATGAATCACAGTGCTGTTGATACAAGATGAATTAACCATTTACTTTGAGGCTGAACTCACACAAGTATTATTGAAAATACCGAGTCCCGCGTGGAACCCGGGCGGCTGCAGCTCATCTCTCCCTTGCCAGCCTCCTCCCCACCTCCGGAAAAACCAGCGCCAGGCGTCCCGGTGGGGGGGCGGGGGGGCGGGATCCCCAGAGCCCGGCGGCAGGGTGGCAGGCAGGGGTGGCAGCTGGCCGGGCTCTCTGTGCTGCGGGCGCTCCCCGTGCCCCCAGGATCTGGTTCTGCTCAGCCTGGGCCGCCCCGCGTGTGATGGAGAGACGGCCAGGAGATCTTATTCTGGTCAGGGACTCGGAGCCAAAGGGCTGGGTGTCACCTCCCCAGGGGAGGCTTGTGGTTGGCTCGCAGCGGGCTGGCATCTGGGGACGGGTATGCGCAAGGTGCAGGAGGGTGAGGACTGCTGCCCGGGTCCCTGAGTCATCCCACGCCCTGGAGATTCCTGCGAGAAGCCCCTGGCCTTGAGGGGCTCCGGACTGCAGCTCAGCCTGCGCCAACCTCCTCCGCCATGGAGGGGCCCCTCCTCTGAATCCTCTTCCACGCCTTTCTCACTGAGACCCAGGAGAGGGGTGTGTGTGTGTGTGTGTGTGTGTGTGTGTGTGTGTGTGTTTGGGGTAGGGGACGGGGTGTGTGGGGGGAGGAGAGTGTTAGGGCTGGACCTGCTGCAGCCATTATGTTGCCACGAGGACGGTCTGAGAAAGCAGCTGTTTGTCCAGGGAACAGCAGAGTCCGAGGGCGGCAGAGGAAAAGCAGCACAGTCCCGAGGACACAGGGGTCTGCACCCTTCGGTCACCCGCGAGACGGCAGTGACTGCGACGGCAAACTCCTGTTCTCTGTCACAGCACCCTTCCTTCGGACTTTTAATAACGTCACAGTAGAAATTGACTTCACTTTTCAAGTCAGCTTGTGTTGTCTATTTTCGGTTGATTTTCCCCGATTCTAAATTTCTCCACCCCTTCCAAGAATTTCTGATTGTGCCTTGCTCCTTCTCCTTTATTTGCTTTTGGAGTCACACCTTCCCACGCTCAGGGCCTACTCTTGACTCTGTGCTCAGGGATCACTCCTGGTGGTACTCAGGGGACAATATGCAATGCTGGGGATCAAACCCACACCAGCTACACAGAAAGAAATCACCTTACTCACTGCCTGTACTTTCCTGTATGTTTCTCTCTCCCTCCCTTCCTTCCTCCCTCCTTTCCTTCCTTCTCCCCTCCCTCCCTCCCTCCCTTCCTCCCTCCCTCCCTCCCTCCCTCCCTCCCTCCCTTCCTCCCTCCCTCCCCTCCTCCCTTCCTCCCTCCCTCCCTCCCTCCTTCCCTCCCTCCCTCCCTCCCTCCCTTCCTTCCTTCCTTCCTTCCTTCCTTCCTTCCTTCCTTCCTTCCTTCCTTCCTTCCTTCCTCCCTCCCTCCCCTCCTTCCCTCCCTCCTTCCTTCCTTCCTTCCTTCCTTCCTTCCTTCCTTCCTTCCTTCCTTCCTTCCTTCCTTCCTTCCTCCCTCCCTCCCTTCCTTCCTCCCTCCCTCCCTCCCTCCCTCTCTCTCTCTTCCTTCTTCTCCTGTTAATGTACAGGGCACATATGTGGTGCCACGGACACAATGTAGGGTGGCTGCGTGCATGGCAAGTGCCTCAGCTCCTGTCAGTTTCTCCTACCCTCTCCCTGTTAATACCGCAGCGAGCAGAGCTCATGCACACACGGGGTGGTGGGCTCACGGCAGGGGCTGTCGCAGTGTTCGCATCTGACCATGGTGCACATGGGCTCACTGGGGGTCGCACCCCCAACTGGGGTGATCACGGGGGATCGCTCCTTCTAGCTGCAGTGCTCGTGCACACCGGGCTGTGGTGCCACCCGGGACATCATACTTAGCACATGTGGGGACACCGGCTTCCTGCTTGCAAGGCAGGCGCTGTGACTACTGAGCAATCCCCTGCCCCGCCCCCCTGCCCTTTCCTTCTCACCATCACCCCAGGCTTTTAGGATGCCCTTCTCTGGTGGCGCCAGTCTCCCCAGCTAAGCGTGGGGCATGCCGGGTCTCTCCCTCGCCTTGTATATGGCCAGTGCCCACGAGAGCCAGGCACAGATACTCTCCACCAGCCCAGGAGCCCCGGGCCACTCGGCTTCCAAGGGGCAGTCTGCAGGCCAGCACACGCCCCAGGCCGGTTCTGTGCAGCCTCCCTCCGGTTAGGATGCTGGCGGTGTCTCCTCCTCGGACCAGCCTGCAGGCATTAGCCCGAGAGGGCGCGACACCCCAACACTCTCCAGGTTCAGGGCCCCGTCCTGCCTGGCTGCCCGGGCCTGAATAATGATGCCCCCCCCCCGGCCCCGCCACCTTAGGGGGTCTTACAGAACAGACACACTGGCAGGCCAACGAGCACCAGGGAAGCCCTGAGTGGAAGAGCCGGCGCCGGGGAACTCTGCAAAAGCCTCTAAAACAAGGGCCAGGAAAAAGATTCTCCAGATCTGACCCGGATGGCAACGGGGTGGTGCTGAACAGAAGGACGCCCGGGAAGGGAAGGGGCGCCGAGGGCTCCGCCTCTGACCCTCACCGGAAGGAATCCTTGCAGAGCTGGGTCCAGGGTCTGCCTCGCGGAGATGCTGCTCTCTACCTGCCTCTCCCAGGCCCTGTCTCCAGGAGGGTCGGCAATCCGCACCCCGACCCCAGCACGCAGGCGGCAAGGATGGTGGGGAAATGCCTGCACTGGAAGCCGGTGCTAGGCGCGGGGAGGAGTCAGCTAGACACACATCACGGGAAGGGACTGCCGGCCTGGCCGGAATCCCCCGGGTGAAGATAAAAAGCTAGATGGGCGGCAGGGGGCTACTTCAGAAAGCACCTCTGCCCACCGATGGGGAAGGGGCAGGTCGGCAGGGAGGGCGTCCTGCTGCAGAGCAGCCCGGGATGCTGCCTACGCCAGCTCCTCCCGGACACGGGGTGGACACCCCACGAAGCTGCATGCGTTACTTCGCAGCAGGTGACCCCCCCAGTACAGGCCCCCTTGGGGCGGGGAGAAGCAGAGAGGCTGCCTTGGCGTCCCCTGGGAGGGCAGGGCGCGCTGACCAGGACCAGAGAACAAGGTCCCCAGGGGTGTGCAGGGAAAGCCAGCCACCTGCTGGGACGTGTGTCACTCTCACTGATCGGGAGGATGGGACCAGCTGGTGAGGGCTGCCAGAGGCAGGGGAAGGGCCCCAGAGAGATGGGTGGCCGCCCCTTTGCCAAGGGCAGGGGGAATGGCCAGTCCCCATGGCCGTGGAGACTCCAAATAGGCTCCGCCTGTATCTGTGGATTTGCCCATCGACCCCAGCAGGTGTCTCCCAAGAAACCACCCAAATGGGAAACCTTGGCTTCCGAGGGAAAGTGTTTCCGAATTCTGGGCGTCAGACAAAGCGCATCTCTACTTGCCGCCAATGCAACCCGGGGGCCGAGACCTCTGACTCGAAAAGGGGGAGCAGTGGGCACCCTGCTCCTCCTCAGAGTGGAGAAAGCCAGGTGGGAAGAGGTCCGGCCTCCTGACCCCGCTCATGTCTGGGGTCCAGTCTCGGTCCGAGCACCACTCAGCCAGGGCCTAGTCCAGGGGCAACCAACCTGGCCCGTAACCGATTCCAAACCGCAGGGTTGGAGGCCAGGAAGCGGGCACGGAGGCGACAGTGTGTGCCCTGGGCTGCTCCCTGGTGACGGGGACAGGCGAGGTCAGGCCCGGGGCCTTCCCACCGCACAGACGGCAGCACGGGGCTGGCGGGCTTCCAGGACTTGCTTGGGGGAGACATCTTGGAAGCGGGGGGTGGGGCCCGGAAGGGGAAACCAAGTGGCCTGTAGGAAAGGGGTCTGCAGGGTGGTCCCCACTGCCCAGGGGGTATGAGCGTGGGAAAGGACAAGCAGACATGCCTCAGTGTTCCCTTCTCAGAAACAGAGCACCTGAAGGAGGCCTCTGGAGCTCACCTCTGAGGACCCCGTGGAAAGCGAGAAAATGGGCAGGCGTGAAGGTCCAGCAGGCACGGTGCCCGCCTTGCACATGGTCGACCTGGCTTAAGCCCTGGCATCCCATACGGTTCCCAGGAGTGCTCCCTCGCCACACAGCCAGGAGGAAGCCCTGAGTGCAGCTTGGTGTGGCCCCAAAACAAGAGAGAGAGAGAGAGAGAGACAGAGACAGAGAGAGACAAGAGGGAGACAGAGAGAAAGAAAGAAGGGGGAGAGAGAGACAGAGAGAGACAAGAGGGAGACAGAGAGAGATATAGAGACAGAGACAGAGAGACAAGAGGGAGACAGAGAGAGAAAGAGGGGGAGAGAGAGACAGAGAGAGAGAGAGAGAGAGAGAGAGAGAGAGAAAGAGAGAGAGAGAAAGTTGCTAAGGAAGACAATGGCTTGGAACATCTAGAACATCTTCCAGGTCCTTTAGTTGGAAGGAAAGAAAGGAAGTGAGGGAGTGAGGAAGGAAGGAGGGAGTGAGGAAGGAAGGAGGGAGTGAGGAAGGAAGGAAGGAGTGAGGAAGGAGCAAGGAAGGAAGGAAGGAAGGAAGGAGAGGGAGGGAGGAAGAAAAGAAGGGAAGGAAGGAAGGAAGGAGAGGAAGGGAGGGAGGGAGGAAGAAAAGGAGGGAAGGAAGGATGGAGGGAGGAAAGGAAGGAAGGAAGGAGGAGGGAGGGAAAGGAAGGAAGGAAAGAAGGGACGGAGGGAGCGAAGAAAGGAGGAACGAAGGAAGGAAGGGAGGAAGGAAAGAAGGAAGGAAGGAAGGAAGGAAGGAAGGAAGGAAGGAAGGAAGGAAGAAAGGAAGGAAAAAAAACCTTAAACCAGAGGGATTTTTCCATTTTTTTCCTGGGACTAAAGCCCCAGGCAGTGGAGGCCGAGTACTGTTACTGGTCAGTCTTTGGAGGTCCTGCCCTCCAGCTTCCTGGTCTTCACAATCCGAGCCCCTAACTGGCTACTGGACAATAGGCAGCCCCCGCCAGCAGCAGACGGCAGGGCCGCTGCAGGCCAGGGGCCCCGTGAGCCTTGCCCTGCGAGGTACTCTTGGGCGTGAGGCCCGCACCCAGCACAGAGCATATTCTGGCTAAAAGGGCCCGTGGGAACGTGAGCGGGGGAAGGGAACGAGCTGGTGGATCCAATTTGCCCCAAAGACACCCCCTCTCCCTGTCACAGCGCAGACAGCGATTCACACAGGCCACCTCTCAGCGTCGAGGAGGTTGCGGCCGAATCTCCTCTCCAACTTCATTGAATATTGAAGAAACCTCTGTGTTGCTGTGTCAATTTAGGCAGACTGCCTCGAACCCTTTGGGGGGGCCCAGGACAGGCAGATGCACAGGCAGAGCCAAGGGAGCCCCCCGGGCCCGTTCCCTTCAGCATCACTCAACAAGGTGCAACTGTGTCACGCTGGAAGGCAAACGTGCCCGTTTCTCAAAAACAACGGGTGTTTCCAGCCCCTGCCCCCACGGGGGAGGTTCCCACACTTGGGGCTTGGCACCCCTGGGCTGTTCCCACAGCCAAGTGCAGTGGATGGAAGGGAGGGGTACCCCCCCCCCCCCCGCCCCATTGTTCGGGGAAGAATTTGCAGCCCTCACCCTAGCCACTGTCTTCTGTGAAAGTGGAGGTGGGTCTAGCAAATGTGCCCAAGTGGGACCCAGGTCCAGCCCTCCCTCCAGCAATCAAAAGCCTGTTTCTCGGTGTGTACATTTTGGTGTTTCAACTGCTTTCAAGCCTAGCAAACAATCGGAGCGGAGGCCATTTCTGAGATGGCGCTAAAAGAACCTACTCGGAGACAGATAAAAATAATGAGAGGCTTGCTGTCAGGAAAGATTTAGAAAATATCACTGGCATTATTAAAATTTAATTTTTTACTCGGCTTTTTGGTTCCCCTCTCCAGTGATAATGAGCAGGACTGCACACCTCTGCCTTGCTAGGACTTGTTTTGTGCAATAAATTCAGCCTTCCAGTCTGAAGACATTTCAGACCACAGTTTTGACTGCTATAGGCTTATTTTTTGCTCTGTGCTGTGGCTTTGAGGCTTCCTATAAAAACCAGTTCATGAGATAATTTTCCACCAGGCCAGTGGAACTAATAAAAATCAATTTTGCCCAACTGGTTCAGAGAAATCTTGGGAATAGCCAAGGCAGAACTGAAGGGGGAAAAAAAAAAGGTGGGGAAAGGGAAAAAAAAAGGATCAATGTGTTCAATAATGGTTTACTTGATAGAGAACTATCAAATTAACTGACAGGAGACACTGGATGGTATAACTTGTTGTTCGGCCGGAAGAGACCATCTCTTAAAGGTCCAGGAAGAGCTTTTTCTGCCTAGCGGCCCAAGGTGCTGGGAGGCAGGAAGTTTTCCAAGGATTTTCCAAGCGGCAAGGCTGCTCCCAGAGGCTTGTCCAGACCCTTTCTTGACATTGCGGATGCTGGTTCTGTGAATAGCTCGGTTTTACCCCAAATACTCCCAGGTCATAGGACTCGTGACTTAGGGACTTAGCGCTGCTTGCCCCCAACCCCAGGTGCTAATTTCCTTCTCGTGCCCCCTTAATGATCGCCAGTAGGACCCCTTCTTTGGGTTTCCTTCCAGAGGAAGGAGGATTCCCAGGGAGGGGTACCTGTGTTATGATCTGGAGGCCAGGGCAGAGGCTAGTGGCACGCGGCGTGCCTTGTCCACGACACGCACTTGACCGCTGAGATTCTGTTATTTCACTCGAGGAGACGCATCTCTAGACACACGGCAAGGAGTAAGCCCTGAGCACCGCTGGGGGCGTCACGGTTTTGAACAGAAAAGAAGACAAGGCTGGGAGGGATGTCAGCTGAGTGTGAGCAGTGGAATTAGGAGGTGGGTATGTTCTGCCTTTATGCCTTTCTATGTTTCCTTGAATTATATATTATCATATAAAAATGACTTTTTTTTTGGGGGGGGGTACAATGGTGGTCAGAGCTTACTCCCAGCTCTGTGCTCAGGGATTACTCCTGGTGATAACTGGGGGCCCTCTGGAAGGCCTGGATTGAGCCCGGGTTGGCTGTGTGAGAGGCAAGCACCCTGCCCTCTGTACCATCACTCCAGCCCCAAGAATTACTTAAGTTAATGCTAAATTAAGAACTGACTATATTGGGAAAGAAGCATCCAGACACATACTTTGGATGAACTGCAGATTTAGTTCTAGACCACTGCACTAGAGCAAGCCCCATCTTCCCCCCACACCACTTCCCAGTGAATGTGACGGTTATGTCTACACTATACTATACTATGCCATACCATACCATACCATACCATACCATACCATACCATACCATACCATACCATACCATACTACACTATGCTATACTACACTACACTACACTACACTACACTACTACACTATGCTATATATACTATACTATACTATACTATACTATACTATACTATACTATACTATACTATACTATTGTTTCTTCAGTGTGCTATAGCATTAGCTTAAAAAAACAGTGTTTAAGAGTGGGAGAGAGCATTTGCCTTGCATGCGGCTGACCTGGGTTCCATCCCCGGCACCTCATATGGTCCCGAGTCAGCCAGCAGTGATCCCTGAACACAGAGCCATGAATAAGCCATGAGTACCACAAGGAGTGGCACCTCCACCCCAAATGTACCAACATTAATTAGAAACTCTGCTCTTGCTCAAAAAATGCTGACCACCATCTGAGCCTTCAGCAACTTGTGATATTTTTTGCTTGGGGAAAGGGGGGGGCGGATCTTGTAAAACACACACTATCGGTGAAGCACAATAAAGTGATATGTAATAAAATGAGCAATGACTCTAATGAATTATTCACAGTGATATACAAAAGCAAGAGGAGATACACGAGGAAGAGGTAAACACTAAGCTATACATATTTTTGTTCTTTATACTATCCTATGTGTTTCACACAGATTATTCAAGATTTATAACCAATCTGTGACCTAGGAATCAGTGTGCCCATTTTCCAGAGTAGGAAACTGAGGTACTGGGAGTTTCTTTGTTCAAGATCAGAGGGCTGATGATAGTGCAATGCAAAGCAGGATTTAAATTAAATTTGGTTTGAAGGCCACAGGCTGTGCATGGAAGAGTAAGAACTGCATGATGGTGCCACTTTCATTCTAGTTCACTTGGCGCTTTTTAAAAATCAGGGATATCCACATTTGTTCTTCTTTCCCCTCCTATGTTGCAGGCTCTTGTGATGTTCAAATCAGATCATGTGTGTTAAAAGAGGAAAAAGACAAAGTTGACATAGCTCAGAGGAACATAGTGGTATGATACTATTTCATATAACTTGGATGAACTAAGAGATTCTAGAATTCTGATGATACCAATATCACTGTTCGGTTTGATATGGATTTCTATAATTTTCAAAGGCAAACTCACTAAAATGGGATTAATTTTCAGAAGACACTGAACTAACCTTGAAGAGTCAGAGGACAGGAGGTGACTGTCATCGACCTGATTCAGCATCAAGACTACCAATTTGCTGGCGCACAAACAGAGGATGTAAAAAGAGAAATCAGAGGTTGTAAACAGTATGCACGTTAGTGACCCAATTCTGCGAAGAGAAAACTCTATACACAAACTTTAGACCAAAGCTTGGAGAGACATTGTATTAAGATGACAATAATGACTGAGTCTAGCTATTGTGATCACGGTGATTTAAAAAAAAATCTGATTTGCCACATTTTTTCATTTGCAGGTGGGTAATGAATATGCATTAACTTTACAATCTGAAAAAAAAAAACCACCCCAAAAAGTCACATACAACAGCAGCCAAACATCACCTTCTCTCTTGCATAAGGTTGCTCAGTAAATCCGAGCTTTGTGGATGTTTGAATTCTGGTAAAATAAAATGCTTATTTGGAATGCCTTTTAGTCCTGAATTGATGAGTGTAATGGCTCCTTCCTCATGCAAATTTGGTTCAGTCTGTGGAGGGGTTTGGTTACATGCAACTTGTGGGTATTAGAGGTTTAGAAATAGCTACTGCACAGAGTGTGTGGAGAGGAAAACAAAGAGAACATGCTCAGGACTGCTAAGACGCTGGAAAGACAACAGTGCCCGGTCTGATTTCTAGAATGACCTAGAGCTTGCGTGGCGGCCTCGGGAGCAGCCCCCACGCATACAATCAGCAAGCCAGCAGAAAAGTGCCACAGTGCTCGGAGAAACAAAGCCAGGTCGCATTTCAAGCAGTGCCACCAAAGCATCTATTTTTAAGTATCTAATTGCATTTGCAGCATCTGGCATTTTGCACCCTCCCTTTTTGTGATTTTAGCATGATCCATGTTCCACCAGACAAACAAACATGAGGGATTAAGTGTGCGGCCTTGGACTCATGTCGGATATTCTCAGTTTAGAAATAGTATCATATGCCCGAGAGATTATTCCAGGGCCAAATAAAATATTACCCAATGGACATCCCTTTGGGAGGGGGACTCTTTGGCAATCAAGGAGGATAGGGATTTACTTCATTTATTAAGCCAGTACATACATGGCCTCAGATGCGAAAGGGCACCGATCGGAAATGCCAACATTTCAACTGAAATCATGTCTGGAGCCCATCATGTTGACACTTTGCCTTTTAAAAGAAGATCACAAAAAAGTACAAATCTGGGTGTCATGTACTAATTGGAGAGGTTTCCTATTTTGCTCATGATATCCGTCTCAAGTTGGACTTATCCTAATGCTGCTTGAATTGATCCCCTTATTCCTGGTCTGTCTGTAGTACTCTGGATCAAATAACCCTTTGCTCCCTGGCCCCGCCACTGTCAGGGCCCTCAGCCACGACGCTCCTGTGGGTCCCACAGTGAGGGCGGCTGCCTCTACAGAGAGAAGCCAGCCGGGGGACCAGGTGACTGCGGGGCTTCAGAAGCTGCTAGAACGGATGAAACTGGGCTAAGCAGTCGTAACCAATGAAAGCATCAGCTGAGAGGTGTTTTTGAAAAGACGATTCTTTCTCAGACAGACAGGCAAAATGTGCTGGGCGGAACCAGCCTATGTCATGATTACTATCAAAATCTAAACTGGGTTCAAGGAAATCTTTTCCTCCAAATTCAGTACCTCCCTCCAGCTTCCCCCATCCTTTTATAACCACCCCCCATAAATATTTCTTAACATAGCAAGGTTTAAATGACCCTGATGGGCAAGGCCGTTTTAGTGAAATCACTGCCCAATCTTTACTCAGTTTCAATTGGGTAGATTCAAAACAACATCAGTGAACTTTTACAGAAGAAAATGCCTTAATTTCAGAGACTCTGAGGGACTTGAATTCTGATGCTTATAAAGCATCCTGGGCTGGAGTGATATTCAGCGGGTAGGGCGTTTGCCTTGCATGCAGCTGACCCGGGTTCGATTCCTCTGCCCCTCTCGGAGAGCCTGGCAAGCTACCGAGAGTATCATGCCCGCACAGCAGAGCCTGGCAAGCTACCTGTGGCGTATGCAATATGCCAACAACAGTAGCAACAAGTCTCACAATGGAGACGTTACTGGTGTCCGCTCGAGCAAACAGATGAGCAATGGGATGACAGTGACAGTGACAGTAAGAAAGCATGCTGGAAACTGAGGGGTGAGTGCCTCACCTCAGAGCAATGTTGGGCTGCGGTGCTTTGTGGGGATGGAGTGCAGTACAGAGGAAGACAGACTCTTGCCCCCGAGTCTTTGTGACTTCGGCTGACACTCTCCCCTTCGGCCCCTGCTCCCCACAGAGCTCAGGGCCAAGGGCTGCAGGGATGCCCCTGGCTGCGACTCCGCCATAAACTTACAACAGCTCTTTTTAAGGTCCCCCGGCCCCGTTTTCTCCCCTCCCTTCCTTCCTTTCTCCTTCCTTCCTATTCTATTTTGTGTTTTTGGGACACAGCTGGCTGTGCTCAGGGCTTACTCCTTTACTCCTGACTCTGCACTCAGGGATTTCTCCTCGTGGGGCTCAGGGGACCATTACGGGGTGCCTGAGATCAAGCCTGGGTCACCCATGTGCAAGGCGAGTGCCATCTTGCTGTACTATTTCTCCCACGCTTAATTTTTTAAAAATAAATCTCTCCCATCGCAACCAGCCAACCTAGCCTCTCTTTCCCCCTTTTATGCAACACATATTTGAACACATTTCTCTCACATAGCTGAGGTTACTGCACGGAGTGGGGAGGGTGTCTTGTTTAATCTTACTTTACAGGAGTTTGCTCTCTTATTAGAGAACAGACCCAGAACAGCGATCAGAACCGTCTTCGTGCCCAAGTGGGGGGCGGGAGGGGGTGGGGGTGTCGGAAGAAAGAGGCTGCCTTCAAGCGCCTTGTGGAAATGTATAAAACAAGCAGAGAGATAGTCCTTTGCCAAACACCGTCATAAATTTTTTATTTGGCAGCTAACATTCTCACTAGTTTTCTTGGCAGCAATTGGGACCTTTAGCAAGAAAGGTGCAGGAGAAAAATACCTTGTTTAGAGATGTTTTCAACACTTTCTGGGATTTTTCAGAACTTCCGCCTGCAGCACATTCTTACAACTCCAGTCTCCAATCACCTGATGAGTAGGTGGTGGGGTTTAAACTTTTTTAAAAAATAAAAAAATAAAAATTTCTCTCTCCATCTCTCTCTACCATATATCCGTGCAGAGAGAGTGCTGTGAATGTGGTGGGGGGGTTGGGGAGAGCCAGAAACCCCCCTTCCCTTGCTTGAGCTCACTTTCTCCTTACGTGGTCTGAATTTCTGATATCCAAGGGCTTACGCAGAAACTGAAAACACAGACAGTACCTTTTGTGGGGTCCTGATACTACCTACATTACTTCCCCAGATGACAGTAATAAATGCTTATGAAACAAGCTGATGATGAGGCAATTTCTTTTCCCCCTTAAAGACCTCCCTGCCTTGTGGGGGTCAGTTTAATGGGCACATAGCTGACCTGGAGTGGAAGCTGAGGTCAGCACATGCAGATAAGACCTGAGTGGGCAAACTCTCAGTGGCGGGGTGAGAGCAGAGTGAGCTCAGGGTGGTGAGCTCATAGATGCCCATCTCAGGGGCACCCCAGGCTTGGAAAGCACGTTCAAGAAGGAGGACTTGGAATTCTGGGAAATACGCGTCTCAAATCCCCAGGGAGTCAAGGAAGCGATCATCTCATTACAACCACATGCTCAATACTTGCTACAGCACTTTACTCAGGCTAGCAAAACTCCTTCTACTGGGAGATTCCAGCAATGAGTGATAAGGTTGGCAAAGGCAGTCTCCACCCCCCACCCCCCTATCACTCTTCCCCCTCGCCCCACAAGAAAACCAAATAGAAAACTGAACAATTGTTAAAACAATCCAACTCAGGGCTCTGGATAATGACCAGAGGCAAAACACCAAGTGAGAAGTGTTTATTCATAGAGCGCTGGCAGAACTTCAGGTGGAAATATTCCCACCTCACCCCCTAGCTGAGCTGTCTGGGGAGCGGACAGTACCAGGGTGTGGCGGCCAGAGAGGGCTGGACTGACTTGGAGGAGGGGACAAGCCCATGCCGGTGGCACGAGCTGTGAAGGCTGCAAACTCATTATGGAAGTGAAAGGAGGGAAACGCAGTTCTTCTGCTCATCTGAGGTCGCTGTCCTGGTCGGGGTGAGTGAAGCGTCCAACCCAAACGATGGTGAGGCGATGCCTGGGAATGAGAGAGTCACAGAAGGTGCAGAGAAGCTTTCCGAACACCTCCTGGTGATTGGACAAGTAGCTATAGGTGCTGGATTCTGAGAAGGCTCAGTGAGAAGTTGATGCCTGGGCTGGCTTGGGAACTGGCTAAATTTTCTGTGTGTTCTCAACCCACAGACAAGCCACTTGACAGAGCACGGAAGCCTTCAAGGTTCAGGGTTTTTTCAGACAACTTCACTTGGTAGGGCCGCTAAGTAATACACACAAGGGGGCTACCTTGGGAAGTGAGGTTCATAAAACAAAGGAATAATAATGATTGAAAAAATAACCCAACGGCTGAGCAGGCAGTAAGCTTCTGTAGACACATTCAGGCGACTTACAAATATCAAAATCCTGAGTTGCTATAGCACCCCAAATGTCCAGGTTTTTGACAAAATGTTATGATTTGCCAGAGAGAGAGAGAAAGAGAGAGAGAGAGAGAGAGAGAGAGAGAGAGAGAGAGAGAGAGAGAGAGAGAGAGAGAGAGAGAGAGAGAGAGAGAGATAGAGCACAATCTGTATCCAGAGTAGGATACAGATGTGTGGCTCTCATGTTGGATTTAGCTGGCCAAGATTTCAAAGTAGCTGCTATGAAGGTATTCAAGAGAATTAAAGGAGATGACTAGTAAGGACACTTTTAATAAGTCTGATGCCTCAACGAAGAGGGAATTTCAACAGATAAAGAGAAACCGTAAACAATTCTAGAGTTGAAGAATACGATAAATGCCCAGTGAACTTGAACTGTTGTCAACGGAAATTATTCAATCTGGGTAAGACAAAGAAAAGCAACTGAAGAGTAAGCCTCAGAGCCTGTGTCACTCTAACCAGCACACCAACGTATGTGCAATGGGAGTCCCAGAAGGAAAAGGGGGAAAGCAAGTGGCAGACAAATGCATTTGAAGGAATCATGGCTGAATGATAAAATCTTTTTTTTTTTTTTTTTGCTTTTTGGGTCACACCCGGTGATGCACAGGGGTTGCTCCTGGTTCTACACTCAGGAATTACTCCTGGCGGTGCTCAGGGGACCATATGGGATGCTGGGATTCGAACCCGGGTCGGCTGCATGCAAGGCAAACGCCCTACCCGCTGTGCTATCACTCTAGCCCCCTGAATGATAAAATCTTAAAAGCAGCAAGACATGAACAAGCTTGGTGTCTAGGCAAAACCACCAGGATTAATGGCTAACTTTTTCTCAGAATCATGAATGGAGATGAGCAAAGCATTCAAAAGGGTGCAAAGAGTAGAAGTGGGGGTAACCAGTCCACCAGGAATTCTCTATTTATTAATACTATGTGTCAAAAATGAAGATGACATCCCTTGTTTCTAGGTAAACAAAAAAATGGGAGAAGATTTTGTGAGCAGGCTAGCCTTACAAGAAATACTGAAAGATGTTGACGCACTCAACTGGCCCCGCTTTATAGATTCATGACGAAATCTCTGAGGAGATGCAAGCTAAGCAGCTAAAATTCATAGAAACACCAGTCTTTGAGGCTGCAAAATCTGAGGCACCCTCGGGAGGCAGGTGGGCTGAATACCCGCCCTGCCAGAGGCTGGCAGCTGCACCCACACCCACCACGGAGGCAGTGCCAAGGGCTCAACTCCATTGTTTCACAAATATTCTCTGCAGAGATGCCAAAGTGCGAATAATTTCAGGTATCCTGGTCCGCAGGCTGAGAACTCTGAGTCTTCTCAGAGTCAGGGTGAACGGCCTCCCCGAAGGGCCCTACTTGCAGAAGGCCCACCCACCTCCCACATCTACTGCCACGTCAACTCATGGGCTCAGACCATATAGATCCTGAAGTCTCCGGATGACAGCACGACACCTCCCAATTTTGAAATACTGAAATTCCAGTGGGAGTGCACATAATTAAACGGGAAAGTAACACAGAAGTCAACTAAAGTCAACAAACAAAAACCGCAACACAGACCACTCGACTAGCAACAAACAGCTTAGTAAATTCTTAGACACAGGTGACAACCTGAGATGAGATACAATAAGCTTCATGTTTAAAAGGATCTATTTTATACTTACGGATTTTAATGTTGGAACTTTGTTATCTAATCAACTTCAACTCTAGAATTGTATCAATAGCTGTACTTTTTGTCTACATTAAAGTAAATAAATAAATAATAAAAAAAGAAATACTAAACGAAGTCCTTCAGGAAGAAGGGCAGTGATACCAGATGGTAAAGCAAACCTACAGAAACGAACAAGCATGGGGCCAAAGTGATAGTACAGTGGGGAAGGTGTTTACCTTGCATGCGGCCAATCTCGGTTCAATCCCCGGCATCCCATATGGTCCCTCGAGCCATACCAGGAGTAATTCCTGAGTGCAGAGCAAGGAGTAAGCCCTGAACACTCTTTAAGAAAACATAGAGTGCATAGGTAATATTTATCATTTGTTCCTAGTGGGTTCAAAAAATGGGACAATCATGGTACAAAGGAAGATGGAAGAAATTGGTTCTACTGGAATAAAGTTGCGGTCTTTTATTAGAACCAAGTCAGTCACAATGAAATAAGACTGTGAAAAGTTAGATAACATTTTGCAGTTCTTAAACACTAAATAGGAAAGCAAAATGCAGTTAAAGGAAATCAGCAGATTAAGGAAGGTCTGCTTTTGAAAAGAAAGCAGGTAAGAAAGACGGTGGAAAAGGGCGCAATTTGAGAGGGCTCCTGAGATCCCACAACAGAAACTGCATCAAGAACAGCATCACACGCAGAATCCTGAGGGCTCCCCTGAGAGGCTCCATCTGTAGGCGTGTCTCTGCTGTGGAGGCAGCTGACTGACCACTCAGGAGATTCCTGAAGAGAACGTCACTGCACCCCGGCTGCCTGGCCCCGGCAAGGAGTCCGTCCTGGGGGAGCGGAAGGAACTGCGGGCAGTGAGACAAAGGAGGACAGCGGAGGGCAGAGGCCACAGAGACAGGACAGGAGAGCAGGGAGGGGCACAGCTGCATGGACACCACTGACCCAGGGATGCATTTCGGCCACGAGCCTCGAAAGCACAGGACCCAGGGTGCGGTACGGGGAGAACTCACGATGCATAAGATGCATAACTGAAGATGTTTTCAAGTTCGCTGAACTGGGGAGCAATAGATGGGGAACTGGAGGCTTGAGTGGGAGCAAGCATTGGCACTGTCTGTTGCCGCTGGCTGGGGGGTCCCGAGCAAGCCCCGCTCAGCCCAATAGCAGAGAAAACTCCAGCCGAGGGTCACCTGCTTAGCCAAGTTGACAGACTTGGTCCCATCCGGCCCAGCAGCGGAAAAAAAGCAAGACCTCCCACGGTGTCATCAGGCAGCCGGGTGCTGATGCTTGAGTCCAGCGGGCAACGGTAGAGATGGAGGTGCCTGTGAGCTCCTAAGTGGGGGCCACTGTACAGGTCATCTGTACACACACACACACACACACACACACACACACACACACACACACACACACACACACACACACACACACACACACACCCCTGATGTGAACACAGGACCAGTGGGGGCTGCCAGGTTCTCTCGACATAGCGCCCCAACTGCCACTCAGGGCGTCAGCGTGCACCCGAGTGCTCAGCACCATGGAGCATCTGTGATCTGGAACCTGGGCCCCCAGGTACCATGGTCCCTAGCCTCTGGTCAGATCAGCCAGACTGTGACTTGCTGTCCACTGCCAGACTCCAGTGGTGCTCGGTGAGAGTCCATGCCTACTGTGCTCTGACCCAGCATCACTGGATGATTCCCAGCATCCCATATGGTCCCCTGAGCATGGCCAGGAGTAATTCCTGAGAGCATGAGCCAGGAGTAACCCCTGGGCATTAGGAGTAACCCAGGTGTGACCCAAAAACCAAAACCAAAACCAAACCAAACCAAAACAAAAACGAAAACAACAAAAAAAAACCCAAAAACATAGTTGAGTTAAAACAAACACAACTGCAAGACTTGACGAAAGAACAGTAGAAACTAAAAATCAAATGAGGGATCTTGAGGATAAGGTAAATGAAATATTGGGGGGGAAAAGAAGAGAAAAAATGGGGTCACAGAGATAATACAGGGGTTAAAGCACTTGCCTTGCAAACAGCCAACCCTGATTTGATCCTTGGCACTGTATATATTTCCCTGAGAACTGCCAAAAGTGACCTCTGAGCAGAGTAGTCCCAGAACACAACGGATGTGGACCAAACCATCCCTCTCCCCAGTTTAAGAAATGAAGAAAACATAACGTGAGAGATTTCCAGAACAGCATGAAGAGGAACAACATTTGTATCACAAGGGTTCCTGAAGGAGAGGAAAAGATAAAGGGGAAAGAATTGCTGGTGGAAGAAACAACAGCCAAGAATTTTCCCAATCTGTGGAGGGAGAATGACCCAGTATGTCCAAAGAGTTCCAAACAAAATAAACCCAAACAGAAGAACATTAAGATATACTGTTATGAAAGTGGCAAGAAACAAAGAGAGAGAAACTTGTAAAAGCAGCAAGAGGAAAGCAAAGACTCACATTCTCACATACTCAGAGAAACCACCATAAAATTCTAACCAGATTTCTTCAAATCAAACTCTATGTGCCATAAGGGAAAGGTAAGATAGATACAAAGTATAAATGAAAAGTATCCCCAACCAGAAGGGATCATTAAGAAAATGATAGCTGGAGGAATCAGTCAGGATGGGAGATGCGTGCCGAAAGTAGATAATGGACCAAATATGATGACCTCTCAGTGTCTGTGCTTCAAGCTATAATGCTCAAAAGTAGAGAGCATCAAAAGTAGAAGTATGGGGAATATTGTCTGCCATGGAGGCAGGGGGAGGGTGGGAAAGGGAGGGTATACCAGGGATATTGGTGGTGGGAAATGTGCACTGGTGGAGGGATGGGTGTTTGATCATTGTGTAATTGTAACCCAAACAGGAAAGCTTGTAACTATCTCACGGTAATTCAATAAAATTAAATAAAAAAGTATCCCCAACCAAGAATATTCTATTCTTAGGATACAGTTCAGATTGAAAGAGTTAATAAAAACATTTTCAGATAAACAACTAAGGTATCTGTTGATTCTAAACCAACTCTGCAAGAAGTACTGATCAGTAAGCTACATAGAAAACAGAAAATGGGGAAAAAGGTAACTAATTTAAGGGGAAAGATAACTAAGGTAACTAATTGAAGGGGAAAGTTCTTTCCAGGAAAGAACTCGAGGCTTACTTGCTTTAATTTTAAAAGGGAAATAAGCTTAGAACTTTAGAGTAAACTACATGGTAACCTCAGAGCAAAAATACTTTGGTGAAACTAACAAAAAGAGGCAAATGGAAGCTGTTCACTACAGAAATGGCCAATACCAAAGGGCATGTAGAGAAAATAAGAGATTGTCAAAGAAATAAAGACAAACTTCAAAGACATCCAGAATCCTCATAGAAAGATGACAACAAGTTCTTTATGTAAATAATTTCTCTAGGCATCAATGAAAGTCTGAACTCCCCAAACAAAAGACCTGTGCAGAGTAGCTGGCTGGATCTGGAAACAAAATCCAACCTTCTACTACTTACATGAAACAGAAAACTCTCTCAAGAGATTTTTGAGGGCCTGGAGAGATAGTACAGGGGGTAAGGGATTTTTTCCTTGCATGTGAATGACCCTTATTTTATTTCTGACATCATCAGGAATGAACCCAGAGCACGGGGCCAGGAGTAACCCTTGAGAGCCACTCAGTGTGGCTAAACCCTCCTATCTCCTCCCCCCAAATAATCATCTTTGAGCCATAATTATAGGCACAGATTCTGAGCAAAAGGCTGGAAAACAATCATGCAGGAAAAATGGTAGCCCAAAAAGGGGAGGCTGGGTGAGCTGACTACACATATTAGAGAAAACCGAACTCAGACTAAAGAAGGCAATGCAAGATAGAGATGGACATTATATTGACTAAGAGATCAATGCATCAAGAAGACTTAACTCATCAACATATATGCACCTTGTGAAAGGGTAATAATGATCTTAAAGCAACTACGAATAGACCCAAGGAAAGAAATCACCGGTAACACAGCAGCACTAGGAGACATTAATACCTCACTCTCTTCATTGGACAGACCAACCAGACATAAAATCAATAAGGAAACAATGGTCCTAAATTAGGAATCAGAGACAGGGATTAACAGACATGTTCTGGACTCTCCACCGAAAAAAGCCTTCCCAGTGGTACATGAGATATTTTCCAGGACCATATTGTGGAGATCATAACAAGAGTTGACAAAAATCATGAAAATGGAAATCACATAGTTTCCTTCTGAATCATTAGACTCTGATGATGGGGGAAAAACTGGGGGGAAAAAACCAAACATATGGAGCCTAACAATACACCATTGAACATAATTGGGTCAAAGAGGAAATCAAAAAAGAAATTAAAGGATTACTTGAATAAATGAAAATGAAGACAGGCTATGAGAAACTATGGGACAAAACTAAAGCAGTACTAAGAGGTAAGTTGATAGCAAATAGGTCAACATTAGGAAATTAAGAAAATCTTAAAAATAAATCCTAACTTTACATCTTAAAAACACTAGTTAAAAAACAGTAAATAAATTCAAGGCAGAAGGAAGGAAATAGCAAAAGTCAGAGTGGAAATAAATGATACAGAAATCAAGAACATAACAAAAGGTCAATAAAGCCAAGAATTTTTTTTTAAAATAGAGAATAAACAAGACTGACAAACTTGTAGCTACACCTACATGTTAAAAAAAGCGAGGAAAACTCCAATAAATTGGATGAGAAATAAAAGGGGAGAAGTTACAACAGATATCTCAGAAACACCAAAGACCCTGAGAGATTACTATGAGCAAATGTGTGTTCTTTTTTTTTTTTTTAGTTTATTTTAAATTAGAGAGTCATCGTGAGGGTACAGTTACAGATCCATACATCTTTGTGCTCATGTTTCCCCCATACAAAGTTCGATAACACATCCCTTCACCAGTGCCCATTCTCCACCACCAGTAAACCCAACATCCCTCCCCCCATCCCCAGTCCCATCTCCCCCCACCCCACCCTGC
Organism: Sorex araneus; assembly: GCF_027595985.1. Classification (NCBI taxonomy): domain Eukaryota; kingdom Metazoa; phylum Chordata; class Mammalia; order Eulipotyphla; family Soricidae; genus Sorex; species Sorex araneus. The sequence goes on from NC_073312.1 coordinate 14,212,489, forward strand.
CACTATGGCAGGGAATTCCCTTTTGTTCTCTTTCTCTGATTAGGTGTTGTGGTTTGCAATAAAGGTGTCGAGTGGCCATTGTGTTCAGTCTCTAGTCTGTATTCGGCCCGCATCATCTTTCCCCCACATGACCTCCAACCACATTATACTTGGTGGTCCCTTCCCTGAGTTACCCAGAATGAGAGACCAGCCTCCAAGCCATGGAGACAACCTCCTGGTACTTATTTCTACTATTCTTGGATGTTAGTCTTATAGTCTAGCAAATGTGTGTTCTAACCAAAGAACCTAGAAGAAACTGATAAAAATTCTTAGAATCATACAATTTCCCGAGGTGGAATCAGAAAATAGGAAACCTGAATAAACCAATTACTAATAAGAAAATTTAACAGGTTAAAAAAAAAATCCCCTAAAACCAAAACCCAGGTCTGCACAGGTTCACTGTGAGTTCTAACAAGCCAGTAAGAAAAGGTCAGAGGATCTCTCCTTCTTAGGCTCTTCCAGAAAATCGAAGAAAGAGAAATTCTTTCTAACAGTTTCTCTAAGGACAATACTACATGGATACTTAAAAGTAGACCAAGATATTACTAATAAATTAAGTCATAAATTATCCTTAGGGCTGGAGCAATAGCACAGCAGGTAGGGCGCTTGCCTTACACTCAGCTGACCCGGGTTCGATTTCTCCACTCCTCTTGGAGAGCCTGGCAAGCTACCCAGAGTATCTAACCCACACCAGAGCCTGGCAAGCTACCCATGGTATATTCTGTATGCCCAAAACAGTAACAACAAGTCTCACAATGGAGATGTTACTGGTGCCCGCTTGAGCAATGGATGAGCAATGGGATTACAGTGACAGTTAAAATTATCCTTGATGAACATAGATTAAAAGATCCTAAGCTTATTTTTTTTCTTTTTGGGTCATAGCCGGCGATGCACAGGGGTTACTCCTGGCTCTGAAATCAAGAATTACCCCTGATGGCGCTCAGGGGACCATATGGGATGCTGGGAATCGAACCCGGGTCAGCCGTGTGCAAGGCAAATGCCCTACCCACCGTGCTATCACTCCAGCCCCCCTAACCTAAATTTTTGTGGACTAAATTCAGCAATATATCAAAGGGATCATACACCCTGATGTGGGATACACTCTAGGGATGCAAGGATGGTTCAATACACTTAAATCAATTCACGAGTTACATCACATGAACAAAAGGAAAGATAAAAATTTCATGATAATACCAATAGGTGCAGAAAAAGTCTTTGGACAAGATTCAGCCAATACTTAAAAAATATTTTGTGATAAAAATTTTCAACAAAAAATTCTTACCTTAGCATTGTAAATTCTATATCAATAAACACATGGGTGAAAGCATACTTAATGGTGAAAACCTGAACGCCTTCCCTTGAAGACCAGGAACAACACAAAAATATTCACATTCACAACTATCACTCAACATAGAACTCTGCTGACATCTTAGTCATGACAATTAGGCAAGAAAAAGAAATTAAACTGAGTCAAGTTGGAAAAGAAGGGGCCAGAGAAACAGTACAGGGGTCAGAATGTATGCCTTATAAACCAGTGACCATCGCACTGCATATGGTGCGCTGGGCATTGACAGGCATGACCCCTGAGCACAGAGCGAAGAGCAGTTCCTGAGCACCACACGATGGGACCCAAAGCCTCTCCCCACCAAAATAGTTGGAAAAACAGAAGTTGAATTATGAATATTTTCAGATGATACGATAATGTAGTAGAAAACCCTAAAGATTCCACCAAAAGAGCCTGTATAAATAAAAATAAGTACAGTAGCAGGTTACAAAATACACACACACACAAATCTATTGCATTTCTAAATGCAATGAACTAGAAGAGATACAAAAACCCTCAAACATCCCGTGTATGGCTGTGCCCCAAAATATAAAGTACTTATGAATCAACGTAATAAAGTAGGGAAAGACTAATGTATCCAAAACTATCTATTAAAAGAAATAGGATACAGGAAATGGAACATATTTCATATTTATGGATTTAAGATTAACATTTAATAACATTTAACATTATTAAAATGACTGTCCTATTCAAAGCAGTATGCAGGTTCAGTAAATACCTGTCAAAATCACAATGGTAGATCCATGGATATAGTACAAATGCTACCAAAATTTGTATGGAAAATAAAACTCTGAATAGTCAAGGCAATTCTCACCAAAAAAAAAAAAAAATGGAAGACATTGCATTCCCTGACTTTAAACTATACTAGAGAGCTATAGTAACTAAAACAAAAAAGATATTGCAAGAAAGATCGATTATGAAATAGAAACCAAAGTTCTTTACAAATATCATCAAAACCAGCAACATAATAAGGTCGCTAAATATCAGATCAGGTAGGATTTACCCCAATAATATAAGTTTTCTTATGTCACATAAAAAGCTCATTGTGATATGCTGTATTAGTAAGACATATGGGAAAATACATTACAATGCTTCAGTATATGCAAAAATGTGTTTTTATGTATGCTTTAAAAATACTTGGTAAAATTCAACACAGTAATTTAGTAATTTAGAAACTCTTAACAAATTTCTAATAACAGGGAACTTCCCTAAATTGATAAAGTGTATCCTTGAAAAACCTGCAATTAACATCTTGATGATAAAAGATTAAGTGCTTCACTTCTAATATTTGTGACTAGACTGTTCATACTTCTATTCAGCTCTGTACAGGAGGATACAACCAGGCATGAAAAAAAGAAATAAGAAACATCCAAGTTAGAAGAAAGAAGTAACAAAGTTTTCTCTATTCACAGATGACATGACTCTGTATAAAGATAATTACAAAGTAATTAAAACTAATAAACAACTTTAGCAAGTTGAAAGATATAAGTCAACATACAAAATGTATTTTTATATATACAATGAATAGTGTTAAGAATAAAAGTAAGAAAGCATTTTCATTCACAAAATCATCAAAAGGAAATCTTTAAAATACTGCAGAGAAAAAGAAAAGTTCTAAATAAATGGAGAATGATGGCATGTTCACTAGGTACCCAATTCAACACTGTTTATTGGCTCTTGAACACAATTTCTAGAAAATTCTTCTGTGTGAGGAGTGTAGCTTAGTGCAGAGTATATGCTTTGCATGTACAAGGACTTGGATTCAATCCCAGCACCACACATCACACACATAGCATATTAGAAGGCATTGTTGTGGAAATGGGAAACTGAATCTTCAAATTTAAATGTGAATAGAAAAAAATTAAAATGATCCAAACAACTCTGATAAAATAGCAATGTTCTGGGAAGATAACTCAATCAGCCCTGAGCATAAAAGTGTGAACACTAGCTTGTGTACTCCTCACCCTATCCCCCCAAGAACAAAGTTAGAGAATTTGTATCTCCTGTTTTCACACTTACATAAAGCTATGGTAGTTAAGACAAGGTAATTCTGGTGGAAATGGAAAAAGATAAAAAGTTCAGAAACATACATTGTAGAACCGAATGACCATATTTAAACAGAAACTTCACCCATTATCTCACACTCTACACAAAGTCAAAACGGGACATAGAACTACGCGTAAGAATTGATGGTATAAAAGTTCTGGAAGAAAATACAGAAGAAAACCTTTGTAATCTTGGGGGGAGTGAAGATTTTCTAGACAACACATCAAAAGTATGGTCTACAAGAGAAATTGACAGAATTACTTTATAAATATTAAAGCCTTTGTCAAAATTCACCATCGGGGGGCTGGAGTGATAGCACAGCGGGTAGGGCGTTTGCCTTGCACGCGGCCGACCCGTGTTTGAATCCCAGCATCCCATATGGTCCCCTGAGCACTGCCAGGGGTAATTCCTGAGTGCATGAGCCAGGAATGGCCCCTGTGCATTGCCGGGTGTGACCCAAAAAGAAAAAAAACTTTCACCATCAGGAAAATAAAAAGTCACAGGCCAAGGAAAATATTTGTAAATCCTATCTCTAATGAAAGGTTTATATCCGGGGTACAGGAATACGGCTCAAATGGTAGAACACATACCTTCCAAGTATGAGGCTCTAGGTTTGATCCCCTGCACTGTAAGATCTCTAACTTCTATCAGGCTTGCATCCCACTGGATGCAAGTGCCTCCAAGCACCTCTAGGTATGGTCTCTTTCAACAGTTCAAATAAAATAAATACTCAAAAGCAGAAAAACTCTTAAATTTAACACTAAGATAAATATGCGAAACATAGAATATAGCTAAGAGTTCACTAAAGATTATATACAAGTGACTTGTATATAATATATGTAAAACACAAACCTCATAAGTTGTTAGAGAAAATCCAGTTAGAATGAAATAGCACAGAGATAAACATACTTACATAAGGATAGCTGTAAGACAGGGACTGGAGGAATAGTACAGCAGGTAGGCACTGCCTTGCACGTGGTTGTCCTGCATTCGATTCCTGGCATCCCATATGGTCCCCCATGTACTACCAGGAGTAATTCCAAAGGGCAGAATCAAGAGTAATCCCTGAGCATTGATGGGTGTGGCCTCCCCCCCCAAAAAAAAGAAAGGAAGAAAGAAAGAAAGGAAGGAAGGAAGGAAGGAAGAAAGAAAGAAAGAAAAAAAGAAAGAAAGAAAGAAAGGAAGGAAGGAAGAAAATATCTCAAAACCCCAAAACCAGTTTGGCAGTTTTTAAAGAAAAAAATGTACATATGTCATATGTATTTAGGTATTTATCCAAGAGAAATCAAAACATATGACCATAAAACATGTATGCAAATGTTGATAGAAGTACATTTCAAAATATCAGAATAGTCAAAATCTTAAAACAATTCAAGTGAACACCAACTGTGAATGGATAAACAAAATGTGGCACAGATATGCAAAGGAACACAACTCAGCAAAAAAAATGTAACAAATCATGGGTGCAGACTGCAATACAGTTGAACCTCAAATCATTATGCTGAGCAAAAATAGTTAGATATACATGCTAAGTGAAATGAGTCAGAAAGAGAGAGACAGACATAGAAAGATTGCACTCATCTGTGGAATATAGAATAACAGAGTAGGAGACTAACACCCTAGAATAGTAGAAATAAGTACCAGGAGGTTGACTCCATGGCTTGGAAGCTGGGCCCACATTCTGGGGAGAGGGCAACTCAGATAGAGAAGGGAACACCAAGTAAAATGTGGTTGGAGGCCATGCGGGGGAAGGGTGATGTGTGCTGAATGTAGACTAGAGACTGAACACAATGGCCACTCAACACCTTTATTGCAAACCACAACACCTAATTAGAGAGAGAGAACAAAAGGGAATACCCTGCCACAGTGGCAGGATGGGGTGGGGGGAGATGGGATTGGGGAGGGTTGGAGGGATGCAGGGTTTATTTGTGGTGGAGAATGGGCACTGGTGAAGGGATGGGTTCTCAAATTTTGTATAAGGGAAACATGAGCACAAAAATGTATAAATCTGTAATTGTACCCTCAAAAAATAAATAAAAAATAGATATAAATGATCACATATTGTATGATTTTAGTAACATGACCTTTATTTCTTTTTGTTTTGTTTTTGTTTGGGGGCCACACCCAGCAATGCACGGGGCCTACTCCTCGCTCTGTGCTCAGAAATCCCTGCTGGTGGGTTAGGTGGGATGGGACGCCAGGGATCCACCCAGGTAGGCCTCACGCAAGGCAAGCACCTGACCTGCTGCACTCTCTCTCTCCAGCCCCTCCAGTTGGCCTTGATCTTTGCCACAGCCCATTACCTAACCGAGGAAATGGCACACCAATAAATATTTGATAAATTGATGCATGAGGTAGAGAAAGAGGCGAAATATTTGAGTTTCCACTTGAAAGCATAAGCATACCGATTGGGGATGTCTTTATTCTGGGACCTTATTTGCTGCAGAAAAATTCGTTATTTTGTGAGAGGCCTTATGAGCTTGGTAGTGGGGAAGGGGACTAAGTGCACCTAGTTCATGTACTAAAAAAACACACAATCCAGCAGGAGCTGAGACATCTCTTTCGGCAGATAAGGAGCATGGGTTTCCAGGTGGGAGAGGGGCAGAGAACTAAGTACCTGCGAACCCAGAAGAGCATAGGAAATGCCACTGAAAGATAAACTGATTTGCAGCCCAGGACATCACCTGATGATTGCGTAAGTCTCTGTTCCTCCTTTATCAGATGAGATAAATAGCAGTCATATTTTCGGACCTGGTCCAGAGACCCAGGGGAGTCCCGTACCTTTTATGGGAAAAGCCAAAACTACTTTCATAATAAAAGTAAAATATCTGCTTCTTCCTCTCCCTTCTCTTGTGTTTTCCAGAGGTGCCTCATGTGAGACACCATAAGAGCTCTGTAGCACTGTTGTCTCGTTGTTCATCGATTTGCTTGAGCAGGCACCAGTAATGTCTCCATTGTGAGACTTGTTGTTACTGCTTTTTGGCATATTGAATATGTCACGGGGAGCTTGCCAGGCTCTGCTGTGCAGGCGGGATACTGTTGGTAGCTTGCTGGGCTCTCTGAGAGGGGCAGAGGAATCGAACCCGGGTCAGCCGCGTGCAAAGCAAATGCCCTATCCACTGTGCTATCACTCCAGTCCATGAGATGGTAGAAACCATTATATATGTATGTAATCTAATATATAGATGTATATATATATAGAGAGAGAGAGAGAGAAAGAGAGAGACAAAACAAGCAGGTCACATATAGAAGGCGAAATATTCACACGCATGTGTGCACACACCCCTCTAACACCATAAGAGACCATAAGAGATTCAGTGCAAAAGCACATATGGAAACCCAGCTGTCCTCTAGGAAGCAAGGTAGTAAGAGAGGTTGGAGTTCTACAAGACAATGCCCCCTTATAATCTTGTTTTCGAAAAACTAATAAATATTTGCTCTTGAACCAGAGAGATAGTAGAGGGGTTATGGTACTTGCTTTGCAAGTGGCCAACTTGGGTTTGATCCCAGCACCACATACAGTCCCCTAAGCACTGCCAGGAGTGATCCCTGAGCACAGAGCCAAGAATCAGCCCTGGGCACTTCAAGGTGTGGCCCCAAATAAAAAACTATATTTATAACCTATGTACATAATGTATATATATATATGTATATATGTATATACACATTTACTCATGTATAATCAACTTATGATCACCTTTTAAAAAGAGATTTACAATTTTTATGACTCAGTTTCTAATAGGATAAATATTAATAGATGTAATCCAGGCAGCTCTCAACAATTTTTAAGAGTGCCAAGGGGGGGCCGGAGTGATAGCACAGCGGGTAGGGCGTTTGCCTTGCACGCGGCCGACCCGGGTTCGATCCCCGGCATCCCATATGGTCCCCCAAGCACCGCCAGGAGTAATTCCTGAGTGCAAAGCCAGGAGTAACCCCTGAGCATCGCTGGGTGTGACCCAAAAAGGAAAAAAAAAAAAAAAAGAGTGCCAAGGGATCCTCAGACCTACAAGTTTGAGGACCGCTATTTTGGGGGAAGCAGCGGGAAAGACTGGGGGTGTTTCATCTGTAAAATTCATCAGTGTGGACCCTGCAAGACACCTGCAGAGCGTAAGGGAAGTCACACAAACCTCTGACAGAGGATGGCAAAGTTCCCTGAAGAATTCTCCGTTCGGAGGATGTTTGCATTGGGTCAAGCCTCGGGGCGTGATCTCCCAGAGAGCACACAGGCTAGCCTGTCTGTTTACCCCAGCTATCAAAATTGCACAAATGTACTGTGGTAGAAACTGCTCCAGCACTTTATAAGCAAAACAGTTTCAGGAGCCCAGTGACTTTTCTGAAGTTAGTAAGTCATAAAAAAAAAAAAAACCCACAAAAAACTCACATACCCCACGGGTAAACTATTGGTAAGGGGAAGAGAATGCGACAAAGTAGAAACATTTGGATCCGGTTCTGCTAAAAAACAAGAGCAGGCAACCTCCCAAGAGTAGAGGCTGACGTAGGGTGAGGTTATGAATGCGAGCCCCGGGGCTGGGCTGCCTGCGTTTGACCCTGGCTCTCTGGCATTCTTGAGCTCTGTGACCTTAGACAAAGTCCAAGTTACTTCTCTGAGCCTCGGGGTAACACCACCACTACCTCGGTTAAGTCAGATAAACTTTATGAAGTGATCACTATCGAACTCTCCCCTTCCCCCTCTCTTCTCTCCTTTCCTGTCTTGGTGGGGATCAAACCCAAGTCTCCAGCCTGCAAAGCATGTGCTTTGTCACTGACTCACATGCCCTGGAGTGACCTCTATCAAACGCAAGGGCTGGTAGTATTTCTAATCTCCTCTCCTCCCGTCTTCTATGGTTTCGATATTTTTTTCCCCATGTCACTATTACTGTCATCCCGTTGCTCATCGAATTGCTCGAGCGGGCACCAGTAACATCTCCATGTGAGACTTGTTACTGTTTTCAGCATATCGAATATGCCACGGGAGGCTTGCCAGGCTCTGCCGTGTGGGCGAGATACTCTTGGTGGCTTGCCGTTCTCTCCGAGGGCAAAGGAATCAATCGAGCCCCAGTCGGCCACATGCAAGGCAAACGCCCTACCCGCTGTGCTATCGCTCCAGCCCATTTTTTTCCCCCCATACCTGGCAAAACTCAGGGTTTACTTCTAGACCTGTGCTCAGGAATCACCCCTGGTGGGAGTGAGGGACCATATGAGGTGCTGGGGACTGAAAAGCAAACACCCTACCCACTGTGCTACCTTTCTGGCCCCTGAAGCAAGATCTTATAAGATTAGGAACTGTTTTTGTGGGGGAGGGGCTTCTCTGGGAAGGCACTTGGGGTATCTCAGTGAGGGTCTCACTTCCCTAGTACCCACCTATTCTTCTATTCCTTCCCCTTTACAGCACTCCCAGGTCTAGCTTAGCGCCATAGCCGGCATGTGTGGGAAAACATTACAGGGTGTGCTTATAGCCAGGAGTACAGAGGTCTTTTTTTTTTTCTCTCTCTCTTTTTTTTTTGGTATAAATTGACAGTGGAGAACAATGAAGAGACTAAAGTCCAGAGCCAACAGGGCCTGAGGGATCTGCCTACATTTTAGGTTCTGCCAGGATGTGAAAACATATGGCTGCGGAGTGTAACACAAACAGTGCCCAGATCTCTCCCGGGCGGAAGCTCTTTTCAGCTCCCCAGAAATACATCGGACAGAGCTTTAAAAAATAAATAAATATATATAAATAAATAAGTAAATAAAGTCAGTGGAAGAGGCTGGGTAAATGGAAAATGAAGATAATTTATCTTGGGCAAAGCTTTCTCCATGTGCCCGGCCCCCCAACCCCCCCCCCCCATCTCTCCGAGCGTCAGCCTTGGCGAAAGGCCTCGGACACAGAGGAAGAGTCTATTTCTCCCTGCTTGCTGGAGCTGGGCACTCTCGGGATGCAGGGCAGGTTTGCCATTTGTAGACAAGAATGAGGCCTTTTGTGCACAGCCCCCGAGCACACCGCAGACTTGCTTTAAAAAGTGTCAAAGGCTATTTCTGGAGAACATGCGGTTGGCTGTGCCAAACTGAAACATTGACTGAGGGCCCAATTTAGCATGAAAATATTACGGCTTACAATTGAGACCGCTCTGCTTATTCCCAACGAGTTTGTCAACACACCTCAGATGTAGTTTTGTGTTATCATTAAAAAAAACACCAAAAAAACCAAAAAAACAAAAACAAAAACAAAACCAAGACACGGAGCCTGGAGCCCGTCTCTGCCTGCAAGAGACCTCAGAACAGCACGCTGAAATGTGAGCAGCCCCTATCACACAAGCCACCCCTTTCCCCGAAGAGCTGGGCGTGGCCATATTCGTGCATAATAGGTTTATTCTCATTCACAAAACAGGAATTACTTTATGGCTCCAAAGTTAAAAAAAAAAAAAAAAACGAGTGTAAGAAAGAGGAGGGCGGCTGTGCTGCTGCTGATGTGGTCTCTGACACGTACCCGCAGGGAATCTGCTATGAATCACACGTTAAGATTCCAGCGTTATAAAGTACAAGGCAGACAATCATTCAAGTTCAAGGTCTAAAATGATTAAAACCGAGAGCGAGAGTGGATAAAGCGTGAGCATGCCAGTGGCCAGCCTTGCGTTGAAAGGACACCATTGTGCCTGAAAGACAGCCCCCCATCCCCTTCCCCATCTTCGCCCCATTTTTATTTCAAGGCCGGTCTGCCTTTTGTTTGCTTCCTCTCGCCTGGACGCAGATGACAGTTCTCAGGCGCAGAGGAGCCCGCGTGGAATGCGCTTGTTCGGCAGGGCCCGGGCACCGCGGACTGGGCCTGGAGAGCGGGGAGCACGTGTGGAACCCACTCACCACCAAGGCCCCGTGGCCCTTTGTCACCACCTGCCTCCAGGGTGAAGGTGGCCACGGTAATTATGCCAAGACCGTGCATTACTCTGACAAAGCAATCCATCACATTATTTCTCACAATTTCAATTCGCCCCTCAAATTTTCCTTACCTCCAAAGCCAGCTGGAGATTATATTACTGAAGCTGTTGAAAGGGTGGAACACTAGCCCCGAAGCCAAAGGCCACGGCAACTATGCAATGCATAAATTTTTATTGTTTGCTCAGTATTGAAATCTCATTAGGGTCCATAATTCATCGGAATACCATGAACATTTACATCTGTTGATCATGAGAACTTAGAAGGAATGCACACCTTTGGATAACTTGTTTTTTGTGGAACGTGGATGTGTGGATGTGTGTGTGTGTGTGCGCACAGGCACACACTGCACATATGTACATACACGCACACACAGTCGTATGTTTTGATCCCTTCAACAGCTGTGGTTTAAATATCCCTGACTCAAACCAATTTCCAACCCGAATTTAAATATCCCAAAGTTGTTTTCATTTGGCAGCTCTCAGACAAAGACTCAGTTCTCTGGGAGTCCAACTTAATCAATGTCGGAAAATTCCACTCATTGCACACACACTGGCCTTAACGCTGCTCTGCTGTGTTAATTACATCAGAATTATCCCAAAGATTACATGCCTTTCATTCAACGTATATATGTGCTTGGGGTTTGGGTGGTTTTTTTTTTTTTTTTTTGGTCTTCACTTAATTATACCTTCAACATCTACTGGAGAGAGAAAATACAACTGTGACTGTTAGGGGGTCCCAGGGAAATCCACCTGCCTCGGGGGAATGTTTTGGGGAACTAGTATCTTTATTCCTAAGTTCTACTTGTTCAATCTGGCAGCATTTTCATTTATAAGGAGGCCTGTTAGCATTTCCATAAATGATGTCTTTTGGAGGGAACAATCGCAGAATCACAGACTTGGAACCGGAATGGCCAGTCCCTCTCCTGCATAGGAATCCCGCGGTAATGTCCCGGACAAATGGTCCTTCAGGAATGCATCCATTTCGGGAGTGAACTATGGCAGCAGCTGGAAGGTTCTCAGCAAACACTGCCGAGCAGTTTGGGGGTGAGCTGAAGAGATCTGTGTCTGAGGAGAAGTCCAGGGGGAGTTTCGGCCGACCCCGTCCAATTTCCCAGCTGGCATCTGGCTAGGGCACCAGCTCTCAGGGCCACACTGCAAGCCCTGCTGACGGTGGCAGTGACACCTACTGATGAGAGTCTTGTCAATTACAAGCTACTCTTTCGTGGGACTTTGCTAATCCACTGTGACGGGAGGGATGAATCGGGCCAGGGTCCAGACTTGGCAAGGGCCTTCCCCCATGTGTGATCTTCCTGTGGGCATCGGGTTGCAAGGCTGCCTCTCCTCCCTGCCACAGGTCTTCAAGGGTGCCTGACAGCAAGGCGGTGCTGGGTGGGCGGGGCCTCACCAGGCCCCAGGTCGGGAGAGGGCCAGGGCCCCGGCCCCAGTGCCTAGCACAAGCATCTCTCCTCACGGTGAGAGGGCAGAGACATAGGTCTGGGCACACAGTGGGGGAGCAGAACCAGAGGTGAGCCTGTGGCCGCTGAGGTGACATTCTGAAACTGTGGGAAGGGCTGCAACAGGAGTAGAGATGATTCTATGCCCAGAAGAGCAGGTGTGTGTGTGTGTGTGTGTGTGTGTGTGTGTGTGTGTGTGTGTGTGTGTAAGGGTGGGGTGGGAGTTGTGGGGCAACATCTAGGAAAGCAGACGCTAAAGAGAACTTAGTGAAGGTGTATGGGGTCCACGCCTGTGAATGACGAGGCAGAGAGGAGCGTGTAGGCAGGGAGAACCTTCTGACTGTTGGGCACACCTGAGGCCTGTGAATGCCAAGGGTGGTGTACGCAGGCAGAATCTTGGTCCACACTGCGGGTGAGACCACATCTTGGCCAACCCAGACAGAAGCTCCGGAGCAAAGACAGTACTGAATCCAACCCTGGCCCAGCACTCACGGTCCCCTCAGCAGCTGGGCCACTTGGCAAGGGGCTGGCTCAGGGCACCCATACCTAGAGGGACTTCAGGCTTTTCAGGTTGAAAGCCACACCCAGGAGGCTGCCACATCTCTGAGCTCCTCTGGGGTGCCACAGAGGGTGTCGCCAAGGTCGTGAGATGTAGAGTTAAGATCTGAAAGATGGTCTGGATGAAACCACAATGGGAGGGGCTGAAGAGACAGTACGGCAGAGAAGGACCTGGGTCCAATTCCTGGCACCCTACGTGGTCTCCTGAGTCCCACCAGGAGTGATCTCTGAGCACAGAGCCAGGAGGAAGTCCTCAGCATTGCTGGGTGTGGCCCCCAAACAAAAACAAAAAGGAAAAGTAAAAGGAGAAGGAAGAAGTGGAAAAATGATGGCGGGCAGTATGACCTGTCCAAAGGTCCTCCCGATCCAAAGCAGCACTCTGGTGGAACTAAGAGAAGGCCCTGGGCCCAGAGAGAGGAAGCTGGAACGTGACAAGGGAAGGAGGTCCGTGAAGAGAGGCAGACAACGAGTATATGGTGCAGACAAACACAGCGATACTGCTCCTATGAGCCGGGAGACTTTGAAACACCAACTCTACTATTTTACTTCTTAATCTCCACAATGACAGATATAAAATTATAATGCCATTCCTATCGCTTATAGGAGCAACAGTATGCACTATATAAGGCAAAGGTGACAGTGAAATGAGACTAACACGTACAAAGACTTTGACCTGACATCTGAGAACTGGGCATCACTGGGTGAACACTGGCTTGCATAGAAAACCCTCAACTGCACATGCTTTCTGAAAGATGGCAAGGGACAAAAATGAAAGTGTTTTCAAAAATAGTTAAAGCTTTTAATGATTATTATTATTAGGTTACCCTTGGCAGAATTCAGGAGTCACTTCTTGTGGTGCTGCGAGCTGGGGGAGGGGCGGGGGAGGGTGTCACACCTCGGCTCCCACTGCAAAGCAAGTGCTCCAGCCCTCTGAACCACCTCCCTAGTCCCCAAAGTGTTCCAGTTGTATTCTGAAATGATGGGCATGCTTTTGAATTACGTCTAAGTGGAACTGCTAGATTCCTTTTTTACCCTGGCCAGGGCGCTATCCAAATCCTCAGTGACACAATTTCCAGACATTAGAAAAATAAGTTTAGATTTTAATGGACTGGAGCGATAGCACAGCAGGTAGGGCATTTGCCTTGCACATGGCTGACCCGGGTTTGATTCCTCCGTCCCTCTCGGAGAGCCCGGCAAACTACCGAGAGTATCCCGCCCGCACGGCAGAACCTGGCAAGCCACCTGTGGTGTATTCGATATGCCAAAGACAGTAGCAACAAGTCTCACAATGGAGATGTTACTGGTGTCCACTCGAGCAAATTGATGAACAATAGGATGACAGTGACACAGTGCTAGATTTCAACAGCTAACAGCAGCAATTCAGAATGAAGCAAACAGTCAAGCAAGATCTTTTTTTTTTGTTTGTTTGTTTTTTGGGTCACACCTGGTGATGCAAAGGGGTCACTCCTGGCTCTGCACTCAGGAATTACCTCTGGCTGTGCTCAGTGGACCATATGGGATGCTGGGAATCGAACCCGGGTTGGCTGCGTGCAAGGCAAACGCCCTACCCACTGTGCTATCGCTCCAGCCCCTAGTAAAGATCTTTTAAGAGAAAGATGATCCACGAGAAATAAACAGTTGGAGGAGCTCTAAGGTGACCAGAGCACATTGCAAATACGGGACAGGGCAGAAAGTTGCCACCATGCAGGGAAGCTCGCACAGAACAGAAACACTGAACTACAGCGACTGCTCTCTGGCCTTCTCTGCGGGAGGAATCCTTCCGAATCTGAATCCAGTTATTAATCTCAAAGATGCAGGAAACAAGAAACTGTAGAGATGGAAGCTGTCCATGCTGGCTGCAGTCGGTGAAGCAAGACTGAAGAGTCAAAGAAAATATTGGCCTGGATCATTCTGTTTTTGAAGATGGGTGAGCATGTGCTCACAGATTAGGGAATTGGACCAGAATTCCAGTCCAAATGATGTGAAATGGTTGAAAATAAGCCCGGCTCTTCTCCCCGGGGTCCGGGGAGAATGGCCGAGTTTAGAATGACCTGTACGGTGCAGCAAAAGGGGCGACAGAGGCTCTCTTAGGCAGAGGTCTCTGGGAAGGTCTGGCTTGACGCAGGACACTTAGAAAAATCACCAGCCATTCCCTAACTGTTCCCGCCAGGCTTGTTTCAGTGTCGGACCCAGACTCCCCAGGGAAGGCCACTCCGAAGAGCTTGCACACTGCATCACTTCCTGAGTTCACAGCACTCAGCCAATACGCAACACTGTTGTTCTCCGGCTTATCCCTTTGAGGGCGTGCGGCCACAGAGAGGTGCCCGGAGCGCTCAGTGATCCAGCCTCCCCTTTTGGAAACCTTGAGATGAGATGTGGGCGTCTTCCCCCAGCCGGAAACCCACATGTGTCTTTGGCAGTGTTCTCCCTTGTCAAGCTGGGGAAAAGCAAACGTGAGGTTTCCACAGCCACCCAAACAAAAACATCTTCAAGAATTCGAAAGCACTCTACAAATCAACATAGATGATCATAATTCCTCCCCCCACACCCCACAAGGCTCCTGAACTTTTCTTGCATATTTCTGTTCTGTGCCAAAGCTTATCAACGCTTAGGTCACCCTGATATGTCAAGAAGCGCTTGGATCACCAGGTTGAACCTAAGCAGATTGGACAGGGATTTCTTCATCCTGGTCAAAAACATGTCTGAGGAGAAAGTGGCTTTTGTCTCCCAGCGGGGGAGGGAGGGGCTCATCTTGCCTCACAAGTTGGACCTGCATGTTGACTGAGCTCCCAGGAGTCCGGGTGGGATGGCTACCTGCTGGGAAGTGCTGATGAACCCTTCATCACAAGGCATCAAACTGAAAAGGATGCTTAGAACTCAACCAGCCTTCCTTCCTTCCTTCCTTCCTTCCTCCCTCCCTCCCTTGCTTCCTTCTTCCCTCCCTCCCTCCCTTCCTTCCTTCCTTCCTTCCTTCCTTCCTTCCTTCCTTCCTTCCTTCCTTCCTTCCTTCCTTCCTTCCTTCCTTCCTTCCTTCCTTCCTTCTTTCCCTCCTTCCTCCCTTCCCTCCTGCCTCCCTCCCTTCCACCAATATGCTTTCCTTCCTCCCTTCTCTTCCCCTCCTCCCTCCCTCCCTCCTTCCCTCCCTCCCTCCCTTCCTCTTGGTGCTCAGTGACTACACAAGGCTCTGTACTTTGGTACCTTGTGCTTAAGCGGCCATGTAATGGCAGGGATTGAGCCTAGGCCTCCTGCATGTAAAACCTGTGTTCCAGCCCTTTGAACTATCTCTTTCTCTGAAGCCCACCTGCCCTCCCTCCCTTCCTTCTTTGGATTTGCCAACAGTGAACTGGGCAAACTCTTCATCCTACTCCAGAATTATTACATATGTTTACTAACAGAACGTTCTTTGGAACATCTACATTGAGCGGCAGCTGGTGGAAAGTGGTTGGCATGGCCGCCATCCCTCCCCTGAGTAGATGACCATGCCAGAGGCAAACGCCCTTGGCAGCATCTCGGCCAGGGCTTAGCGGCCCTGCCTTTCCTGAAGCCACTGGCTGGCTCTTCAGGTCCACAGTGTGAACATTACGGCTGTAGTATTAAGATAAAAATCAGGTGGCTTCTCCCAGTGACTGGCACTTCCAGGCCACCGGAAGTTCACTTTTCTAAGGTCATGTGAGTAGCAAGTCTCGCCCATACTTCTGTGAAGGCAAAGGACCACATAGGAAGAATTGACCGGAACTCCAGCTCTTCCATGGGAAGGAGTCAGAGGGCCGAGCACTGTGGGGAAGGGCGGGGGGGGGGGGCGCAGCACCCTCAGGACTTTGGGGCCAGAAGGACTACACCCTCTCTCAGCATACAATGATCGAGTGCCCATCCCTCCACCAGTGCCCATTTTCCACCACCAATGGTCCCAGCATCCCTCCCACCACCCCCACCCTGTCCCCTTCACCCCACCCTGCCTCTGCGGCAGGGCATTCCCTTTTGCTCGCTCTCTCTTTTTGGGTGTTGTGGTTTGCTACAGAGGT
This sequence comes from Sorex araneus, assembly GCF_027595985.1. Classification (NCBI taxonomy): domain Eukaryota; kingdom Metazoa; phylum Chordata; class Mammalia; order Eulipotyphla; family Soricidae; genus Sorex; species Sorex araneus. The sequence goes on from NC_073312.1 coordinate 14,228,867, forward strand.
ATTAAGTAGGCATCCTGTTCGGTCTATAGTCTATTTTCAGCCTGTATCTCCCATCCCTAGTGCACCCGCCTAGCACCCTTTGCTTGGTGATCCCTTCTCTATTAGAGCTGCTTCTTCACCTAGCGTGTGAGGTCGGCTTCCAAGCTGTGGAGTACTAGAGGAGGGACTTCTTGCACAAAGGAGGGCTGTGCAAGATGAGATTGGTGGGACTGGAGCGATAGCACAGTGGGTAGGGCGTATGCCTTGCACGTGGCCAACCCGGGTTCGATTCCCAGCATCCCATATGGTCCCCCGAGCACCGCCAAGAGTAATTCCTGAGTGCAGAACGCCAGGAGTAACCCCTGAGCATCGCCGGGTGTGACCCAAAAACAAAAACAAAAAAAGATGAGATTTGTTGTATCTCCTTCCAATATAAAAACAGTTCTTAAGGGACTCAGAGCGATAGCACAGCAGGAAGGATGTTTGCCTTGCACACAGCTGACCCGGGTTCGAACTCCGGCATCCCATATGGTCTCTCCAGCACCGCCATTAGTAATTCCTGAGTGCAGAGCCAGGAGTAACCCCATGCGTATCACTGAGTGTGACCCCCCCAAAAAAGAAAAAAAAAGAGATAGAAAAGTGTTTCTTAACATGAAGCCAGTGCCATGGAAGGTTTGGAGGCAAGAGAATCTCAATTCTGTGACTTCCTCTGGGATTAAAGTTCTACTTAACAGACAGGAGGGCTGGGATCCTGCCTGGGGATTTGTGGAGCCGGGGCCAGAGGCTGGCTGGCGCCTCCTGCAGACGCACGGCCAGCTGGGGTGGGCAGAGAGCAGCTGTATCAGAAACGATCTGCTATCACCCTCCTGCTTCCGGGGCACGGGCCAGAGCAGACTGCCCAAGGTCTAGGGCCCGCGTCTGCACTCCCTCGCTCCAGCTCTGCCTCCGAGCTCCCCGGGGTCGCAGCAGATGTTAAAAACTAAAGTTGAGACCTTTAAGTTGTAATGAAGGAGTTCACGGGGTTCATAATCCCGGGACCCCACCCCGACTCTCCAGCGATGCCTCGGAAACGCTTTCAAACGGTCCTCAGCACCAGCCCCGTGCATGCAGCGCTTGTCGAACACACTGATGTGCCCATGATTACCCTGGGCTGCTGTAAAACAATCTCACTCCTCCAGTGAATGCGGGCTGCAGCAACAATGGTGTTATTGACTTGTTGCTCCGGCTCTATTTAGTTATTACCCTCGGGGCCACAATCAATAGACTTTGCACCAAGTCAGCCTAATAAATCCCAGGCTCTCACTGGAGGCTTGCCAGGAACGGCAAGAAATCTATGGCAGGGAAACGCTTAGAGTGCAAAGAGAGCAAGCATCCCTGACAGCTGTATAAATTAATTAACAAGGAGCTGTTTATTCTTCTAAAAGATCAGATTGCACATGTATCATTAGTGAAGAAGTCACAGATAGATGATCTCCAATTTATCTGGCGAGAGGGGGGCAAACATCCCACAAATCTGGACACACACATGAGAGAGAGAGAGAGAGAGAGAGAGAGAGAGAGAGAGAGAGAGAGAGAGAGAGAGAGAGAGAGAGAGAGAGAGAGAGAGAGAGATGCAGGTTCTACAGCCACTTGTTTCCTTCTTTATTACATTTTCAATTAGGCAACTTATAAACTTGCCTTCTTAGCATGAGCTGTGGCCAGCCGACTCTTTCTAGTTATACAGAGACAGATGCCGTCTGCCTTCGTAATTCTTGAAGCTGAAGGTTGAAACAGGCCACAGGATAAAAATAAAATGTGGATCTTTACCATTAAGCCTCTCTGGGATTCGCTGCATGTCTTTCCCCTTGTGCTTTGGGTTGCGAATCTTGCTTGTAATGCAATGGTGGGGGGAGAAAATTCGGCAGGTGTTAGAAGAATTAAAAGGACCAGCCAAGTGATTTCAGATTATGGCAGAAGAATTCAGAGAAGTTCCTACTAAGCAAAGGGGGTGAAAATTTCCTGGAAAGGGTCCCAAGTCCCTACAGCTGTGTCGCCTTGAGAATAAGTTGATCTTCCATGGACAGGGGACGACGACAAAGATGGGGCACACAGAGGTAACTTAGGGCACACAGAGGTAATTTGCAGCAGCCCCTTCTAGAATTCTTACACAGAACCTTCCTTCGGTCTCATCTCTGTCCTGCTAGGAACTGTGGCTTGATAGAGGGATTTAAAAAAAAAAAAAAGTCTTTCTGAAGGCTCAACAACTTCAGGTTTTAAATTCAAGAGTGGGAGGGTTACAAATGGTTTTAAACAGAATTGCAAGATCCAGCCTCAAATCTCACTCAGCGGATTGGCCCAGGTTTGGTGGGCCTATTAGACACAGGGCACAGACATAGCCATTGAGTGGCGGTGACACAGGCACCATTGTTCACAGGCGTGGAAAGCTGATTTCATTGCTTCGGTCTAGCCTGGTATATGTCAGACCTGCTGCATGTTAACTCACCCCTGCGAACACAAAAGGGCACAGCAAGCCCTTCACACGCGTACTCTTGAACTGGCCAGGTCCTGGGAGTGGGGGATGGGGGGGCTAGCTATGCGCACACATATGCAACCTGTTTCATTGTGCGGCTGCTAATTGCATTGTCCCGATAATTTATGGCCTCTTAGAAATGGTTTCCAGGTAATGAGTTAATGGACTCAAGAAAAACTTTCATTCAGCGCAATAATCTGTTCTGATGCCTGAGCCAAGTTCTATTCAGCAAGGTCAAATGTCTCACCCGAACACATGCGCACGCGCCGCCGACACTGGGTGGCACTTTCATGAGCGCCACCAACTTATTTCGGAATATGCTCACAAAAAAGTTGTTCGCTCTCAGATTCGCAACCCTGAGCGTGACTGGGCCTCAGGCTTGGAGAGAGTTCTGGATCCCCCAGCCGCCACCTGCCTTCCTGTGCCTTCCTGCTGTCTCCTTAGCCGTTAGAAGTCCCAGCCTCAAAGCAGGCAGGGAGGTGGCGATCTGGGACAGGCCCCCTGAGAGTCTGAAGGAGAGGAAATCTGAGGGGGCGCAGATTTCCCGTCTGCTCCTGGCACCCCAGACTTTCAGCTCTGAGAGAACCGAACTCAGAGAGCTTCAGTCTAGCGGAGAGGCGGGGCTGCCTCTCCTCAGCTGCGGGTCTCTGTCCTGGCCGACTTCAGCTTCTCTCTGCCCGAGAAGACGGCTCTACCGTGGCCTCTCCGGGGCCCTCAGCCTGTTTCTGTGGCACTCTCGCCGACAGGCTTCGGAGCCAGGTCCCGCGAGGCCTGAGACACAGAGGTGTCCCCCTCCCCGATGCTTGGGCCACATCCTGTCGCATCTTCGAGTCTTGACTGTTCTCGCTGCTCGGGCGGTGGAGCGGGAGAGAAGCTGGCGCAGGGCCGTTCCTCTCAGCGCTAACGTCCTGTCACTGATGCCCAAGTTTTTCTTCTGGGGCACTCGGGCCGTGTCCCGCTCACATCGCTCTTCTCGCTGCCCTCTAGCCTTCACACCCGCTTGTTCTTTGCTGCTCACCCCGGTGGTATTTTAGATCTCGGCACTGACCCTATGCCTCAACCCAGGGGCAGGGCACCACTTAAAGGAACGTCAGGCCCAGGAGAAACCCCAGTTCACACTCCGGAGCTCCCTCTTCCAACCGTTCCGCTGCGCTGCAGCCTGGGCAGTCAGTCACCCAGGCCTCTGGCTACAGCGCTGTCTTTCTAATCAACCGTCTTCTGCCCGGGCCAGGGTTACCACTTGAAACACTGAGACCGGCGGAGGTCTGGGTGCCCTGCAAGCATCCCGTCAGGTGACAGGAGGTGCGGACACTTTCCTTTTTTTTTTTTTTTTTTGAGGCGTTCAGGAGTTACAGCTTGGGATGGAAGAATGTGGAACGTGCAAGGGAAGTTTAATCAGGTGGGTTTCTGCAACGTACCAGGTAAATGGAATCCAGTGGAAACTGCTGGTGTGGGGGACGCTGAGGGCTCCTGACTGAGCGGAAGTGGGAGACACACAGCAACGCTTTGTCTGCCTCAATGGTCAAGTGGGGAGAGGAGTGTGGGGAGAGGGGTACATAAGCTCGGCCTGAGGCCCAGCACTTCCCCAGACCCAGAAGACTTTCTGGAACCCACCCCTCATAGTTGGGAACTAGGCATTCCATGCGCTGATGGTAGGAGTGAGCGAAGGGAGGCCCAGAGAGAGGTCAGGGGACTCTTCTAAAATGACAAAGGAGGGGCTGGAGCGATAGCACAGCGGGTAGGGCATTTGCCTTGCACGCGGTTGACCCGGGTTCGATTCCCAGCATCCCATATGGTCCCCTGAGCACCGCCAGGAGTGATTCCTGAGTGCATGAGCCAGGAGTAACCCCTGTGCATCGCCAGGTGTGACCCAAAAAGCAAAAATAAATAAATAAATAAATAAATAAATAAATAAATAAATGACAAAGGAAAGAGAGAGAGAACAAGAGCTAATGTGCTTGCCTTCTGTTCAGTTCAATCCCCAGCACCACTGTGATCCCCTGAGCACGGAGCCAGGAGTAAGTCCTGAGCACTGCGAAGCATGGAACCCAAACAAAACAGCAATGGCTCTTGGTATTTTGTCAAAAAAGTTATTTTGCCTTCAATGGTACCCTACTTCTCAACGTACACGGTGGGAAGGAAGGAGACAAGTACTGGCCAGAGTGGGACCGTTATTCTGTTGGTTATCATTTTATCCACCTTTCGGGATGAGGCCTAACGTGAGAGTAGAAATGATGAAACTCTTAAAAAAAACACAGAAGGAAATCTTTGTGACCTCTGATTTAACAATGCATTGTTGATTATAAAGCTAAAATCACAGCAATAGAAAAAAAAAGCTACAATCTGTGATTCATCAGAATAAAATCCTGTTGCATTTCTGAGCGCAGTGTCAGAAAAATGAAAGATGCTTGCAGGATAGGAAAAAATATTTGCAAATATCTATCTTACAAGGAACTTGTGGCTTGGAGCCGGAGAGGTAGTACAGTGGGTAGGCTGCTGACGCGGTTCAATCCCTGGCACTCCGTATAATCCTTCAGCCCTGCCAAGAGTGATCTCTGAGCTCAGAACCAGGACTAAGCCCTGAGCACTGCTGGGTGTGGCCCCAAAGCCAGGAAGAAAAGGAACTGATAACTGAGTTCATAAGGAGTTCTTGGAACACATTAATAAAAAGACAACCTACTTTGGGGCAAAGGAAGCGAGCAGACAATTCTGCTAAGATACAGAAGTGGCCAATAAACAGAATAAAAGAGTCAAACAGAGTATAAGTAGAATAAAGTATGCCAGTATACATCATACACATGCAAACCAAAATCAAAATGAGATACCACTTCACACTCATGAGAATGTAACTGGAATGAAACATCAGGTAACAACAAGTGTTGGTGAGGATGGAGAGAGATCTAAACCCCAATAACGGAATGGTATGGGTTCTTTGGAAAATAGCCTGGCAGTCCCTAAAAAGGTTTAATATAAAGCGACCATTCTATTCAGCACTTCTCTGCCTAGATGTGTGTCTGAGAGAAAGGAAAACATATGTCCGCACAAGATCTTGTTCAACAATTTCAGAGCAGTCTGATTCACAATAGCCCAGATGTGGAATCCCAGATGTTCGTCAACCGACGAATGGATAAATAACATGTGGTCTACATTGTTCAGCCATAAAGAGAAATGAAGTTTTAACACACTCTGGAATGAACCAGCCTTAAAAACATGCTAAGTGAAATGGTACAAAGACCACCCATTATAGGATTCCATCCACGTGGAGTGTCTAGAACAGGTCATTCTGTAGAGAAAGGAGATGACTGGAAATGCAGGGATGAGGAGGTGGGGGGGGGGGGAGTGACAGCTCCAATGAAGAATTCTTTCTGAGGCAATGAAAATATCTTAAAATTGACGCGGAGGGAGTTACCCTTCTCTGTGACTATACAAAAAAAAAAAAAAAAAAAAAAAGGCCGAATTGTGCTCTATCAGTGGGTGGATTTCTAACACATGTGAATTATTTCTCAATCAAGTTTCATCAAACTTGCCCTGAATCAACCAGAGCCAACTTTGCTCGAGGGTGGTTCTGGAGCTTGGTGGCAGTCGCTGTTCTGCCAGAAGTGGGCAAGTCCTCCCCCACCTGCCTCCCCGGGCTCTGAAGGTCACGGGGGCACACCACTAAGTGCCAGCGAGTTGTCCTCACTCAGCCCCGGGGAGGGCAGGGGGCAGAGGCCGTGAGAAACGCTTGCTGCTGTGTGCGTGCTCTGGGCCAGGCTCTGTGCTAATTCTTGGACAGACGTGATCTCACGTAACTCTCCTAACTGCTCTCCAAGATAGGTCTTGTTCTTATCTCCACTCAAACATGAGCACACGAAAGGCTAGGGCACGTGTCAAAGGTCACCCAGCTCCAGGACGGAGCCCAAGTCCATCTGGCCCTGGCACCTGCACCGAGGAGGGCCTCAGGAAGGGGGTGCTCAGAGCCTTTCCCTCCCCCCCAGGGGTTGGGGATCCTGAAGGTGTCACCATTCTCTACGTCCCAAGAAGTTGCCAGAATGTTCGTTAAAGAGGAACTAGAAGTGACAGCACTCATTTGTGGGATATTAAAAAAACGCAGTAGGAGACTAATACAAAAGGGCAGTAGAAACTAGGGCCAGGAGGTCTGGCCCAAGGTCGGAAGCTTGCCATGAGCAGGCGGGTGGTGGGGTGGGGGGGAGCGTGCGTAAGGAAAGTTAGGACAAGAAGAGACCACTATGACAATGATAGTTGGAAATGGTCACCCTGGACAAGAACTGAGTGCTGGAAGGAAGTAAAGTGGAATAGATGGCATCCTTTCAGTACTTGTATCACAAACCCTAAGGCCCAAAAAGGGGTGGGGGGAGAGGCCCTTCAATACATACTTTTTTTTAACGAGTTTACAGTCAAATAAGATTACCTTTCTCAGAGGAATTTCTAGGGAAAACATATTTTAGTTCCCTACAAACAAGCTACTGAGAGTATCCCGCCCGCATGGCAGAGCCTGGCAAGCTACCTGTGGCATATTTGATATGCTAAAAACAGTAACAACAAATCTCACAAGGGTGACATTCCTGGTGTCTGCTTGAGCCAATCGATGAACAATGGGACAACAGTGCTATGTACATATATATATATATATATATATATTTAAAAAAAAGAGGAGCTAGAAACTTCCTCCTGGAGAAACAACACCCATCTCTTCATTTCTAATAGAAGTAGCTGAAAGATGGCATGGCGGGGGGGGGGGGGGGGAGGAGGAGGGGGAGGGCCCTCACGTCTCCAGCAGTTGTGGGAACTGGCGCTCTGCACCCTCTCTTTACTCCTACATGTGTCAGAAGTACAATACGTGGAGATTTCACAATGGGATTTTTTTTTCCAAAAAATAAAATATTGGAGAGATGGTACAGAGGTTAAGGCACTTACCTTGCATGTGCCTGGCCCTGGTTCAATCTCCGAGCACAGAGCCAGGAGTAAGTCTTGATGCTCAGGGGTTACTCCTGGCTCTGAACTCAGGAATCCCTCCCAGAGGTGCTGGGGGAAGTGGGTGGCGCTGTGTCGGCTGCGCGCAAGGCAAGTACCTTACCCTTGTGTTATCTTACCCACCTCCCTGCCATTGCACAAATTCAACACTGGGATGCCCTCTGCCCTCCTCTCATTGATTTGCTGGGTGGGGGTCTGAATCCAATCATTGCAACACTATTACCAAGTAAATGGATTCTAAGAGTGGGTGCAGAACCCACCTGCCGGATGTACTGATCTGGCCTGATTTTATTTTATTTTTTAATGGGGATACCAACCCAGTGGTGTTCAGGGGTGACCTGCACAGTTAAGCACTGTAGCACTGTAGCACTGTCGTCCTGTTGTTCATCCATTTGCTGGAGTGGGCACCAGTAACATCTCCACTGTGAGACTTCTTGTTACTGCTTTTGGCATATCAAATATGTCACGGGTGGCTTGCCAGGCTCTGCCGTGAGGGCGGGATACTCTCAGTAGCTTGCTGGGCTCTCTGAGAGGGACAGAGGAATCGAACCCAGGTTGGCCATGTGCAAGGCAAACGCCCCTACCCACTGTGCTATCACTCCAGACCTGCACAGTTAAGGGGGAACAATTCTTTTTTTTTCTTTTTGGGTCACACCCGGCAATGCTCAGGGGTTACTCCTAGCTTTGCACTCAGGAATCACTCTTGGCAGTGCTTAGGACACCATATGGGATGCTGGGAATCGAACCCGGGTTGGCCGAGTGCAAGACAAACGCCCTACCCGCTGTGCTATCTCTCCAGCCCCAAGGGGGGAAAAATTCTTATCTAAAGAAACTTCCCAGGGGAATATCAAATACCCAAAGACAACAGAAATGGAGAATGGGAGAACTGGTCTTCCACAGGAAGGGGGAACTAAGTTAGGGAAGGGAGGGAGGAGAAAAGTGCCCTCCACAGAGGGGCTGGAGGGAAACTGAAATTGGGGACGTCAGTGAAGGGCAGTGAGCACTGGTGAGGGGAGTAGTGTGGAATATTGCATGCCGGAAACTATTATAAATATCTTTGTAACTCTGCAATTCATGGTGATTCAACAGGAAAATAATTTATTTTTAAAGGCAAAAAAAAAAAGTTCCTGCCAATATTTACAAATGGGGAACTTTGTGATGTAGAACTCAGACATTTGGGAGAAGCTGGAAGACTGTCTCAGCAAGCCCTCAGGCGGCCCTCAGAGCAGAATGGCTCCCGAGAGGCTCTTGATGTCCCCACCCCCTTGCAGGACCCCCCACGCCCCGCTGGTTTTGCTCCCATAGACATCTGAGTGCACCTCCTCTGGCAGACGTTTCTCAGTGTTTTCCCCGGCGACATTCAGAGCGCCGCAGTGCTCCAACAGGACGGGAAACCCAGGGAGACATTAGACCTTGTCTAACACCCTCCAAAGCGCCTGCAGAGGGCTGGCTGGGTGGACATCACCTTAGCCCCCATGCTGGACACCACATCCGGAGCAGAACCCAAGGGAGACGCTGGAGGGCTCCTGGCCCTCGGCACGACTCTCGTGGCCCCCTGTCCACTCCTCCATGGGTGCACCTGGCTATGGACCAGGAGGCCACTGTAGGCAAGATCTGAAGGCCAGGACCTTCCCTGGTCTGACTTCCCATAGGGACTCCACGTCATCATCTTCCTCATGAGACAAACCTATGACGCAAATGACAAGACGAAGACCCACCCCCCATACCCAGGAAGAGCTACTTCCCACTGGGAGTCGTGACAAGGAGGCTCCGAGATGGTGCCCCCTGAACCGCCCCGCCCGTTACTCCCACTGCAGGGCACAGGTGAGGTGTCCAGTCCCCTGTCCAGTCCCCAGGTGTCAGCGGGGCCGTGAAAGTGATTTGGGGGATTTGCATTTTCCTCGGGGACACAATCAATTATAAATTCAACTCTCTTTCGCCCATCCTGAATTTTTCTGCAGTGCACTTGTGCACACATGTACACGCCGTTTCTCTTTTCAACCCCTCCCTGCTTTCCTCCTAAGAGATGAGGACGTCAGGGCAGTAAAGATAACAGAGGAGGGTGAGGCCCTGGGCCCGAGGTGGGCACTCAGAGCTAGGAAGAGGCCTGGCAACCGCCAGATGTGGACCAATGCCACGGCCCCTTTCCCTCCCCCTCCCCAGAAGAGTAACTGTCCACCCTCCATGGCCAGAATGGCCCCCTAATCCGATGGCTGTGGATCACATTCCCTTTTCCATCTCTGCAACACCTCTGCCCAGATCAGGGCATGGACCAGTGCTACATGGAATTATCAGCCCAAACTCCAATTCTAATTCCATGTCCTGATGTCCCTTTACAGGTTCTGCCCTCCAATCCGCTGTTCCAAGATTCCATCTGGATTAGTGCCCCAAGCTGTGTTTCATGGCCTGGTTTTCACGTCTCCTTTGTCTCCCAGAATCCAAAATCCCTGTGCAGTTTTATTTTATTATTTATTTACTCCTGGTCATGCTTGGGGACCATATGGGATGCCAGGGGTCGAACCGGGTTGGCCGCATGCAAGGCACGTGCCTTACCTGCTCTATTATTGCTCAGGCCCCTTCCTAATTTTTTTTTTTTTTTTGTGGGATCACTCACCAGGCAACCTGACAAAGCAAGTCCCCTAACCACCATTCCTCTCTCCAGCCCAGGTGTCCTAGATTTGAGATCTGGCTCTACCACTTAGCTATGTGATTCTGGATGTGCTGTTTTTTAAGGCAAAGTGAAGGTAACAGTCAACATTTTTGAGTGTTTATCTTACATTAATCTTCACAGACCAAATGGGGAAAATTAAGACGGGGTTCCTAATACTCTATTGTATACCTTGCATGGCAGAGCCAGGCGAGCTACCCGTCACATATTTGAAAAACAGTAGCAACAACATGATCTTTGTGTTCCTGGAGTGAGCAGACGCCATGGGGCTACCGTAGCACGTGACACGGACAAATGAAGACATTACTGGTGCCCGCTCGAGCAAATCGATGAATAACGGGATGACAGTGACAGTGATACAGTTTATTTAGTTAGGCTTCTTTTTGGTGGTGGTGCTGGTGGGGGTTTACACCTGGCAATGCTCAGGGGTTACTCCTGGCTCTGCACTCAGGAATCACTCCTGGCAGTGCTCGAGGGACCATATGGGATGGCAGGGATCAAAACTGGGTTGGCTGCATGCAAGGCAAACACCCTACCTGCCATGCTATCACTCCAGCCACCAACGCCCCCTCCCCCTCCTCCCCTGCCATGTGTGCCTTTCAGAAAGAGCCTTTCTTTCTCAGTGGCATCAGAGAACCAGAAGAGATCAAGGAAGAGGTGCAAAGACTCACTCCAAAATGGGGGTGGGGGGGAATTCCTGAAGGGGACGATGAACGGGAAGAACTGGGAAACCCCTTAGGCTGGAGCGGTTGCTCCAGAAACGGTCGGCGAAGAATTCTTTTACTTTGGGCTTCGCTCACTTCCAGAAACAACTGCCACGTCCCACTCTTATGGTGCCAACCCTCTAGAAAGCACTTTGCGGCACATCACTGCATTTCTGGGGTGGGAGAGCGGGGTCCCTCCCCGCCCCGCCCCCTGCCTCACAGAGCATGGAAACCCATCCATTCTACCACCACCACAACGGCTGCTCACACGGGGCAAGCAATTTGTTTTGATTATGGAAATCGCTGCACTCTCCTTTCACACAGCCGCAGGGAGCTGCAAGTCGCTGGAGGCCAAAACAGGATGTGCGAGTGGTGGGGCTGGGACAGAGGGCAGAGGGAGTCCTGGCCTCATCCCGGAGGCCCGCTACCCCTCAGGGCTGGGGTGGAGGAGGAGCCCAGCACCCAGGTTCCAGGAAAGGGAGTGACAGGAGAGCCCGCTCCTGGGACACGGTGCCCCGCGGCAGGGCACGCAGCCTGGCATCTGTGTTTCTGCAAGACGGCAGGGTCCCTGCCCGCCTCCTCCCAGACCTCCGGCCATTTTCCTCTGGCACAGCCTGAGAACCACGCTGGGCACAGTCAAGAGAGACCCAAGAGGACTAACACCTCCCCCGCCGTCCACGTGACCCCCATCACCTTCTCCACGGTGCCTGAGGACAGCCCTGGTTCCAGGCAGGGAAGGCGGCGTGCCTGGACAGTTCTGGCCTTTGCACCATCCCTCCAAGTGTGGCAGAGGGTGAGTGTTGGAAACAGGGTGGTTAAATATCTCGCGGCTTTCCAAATGATAATTTACATTACCCCTCCCCCACTGTAACTAAGAAAATTGGGAAGACACAGAAAAACAGGGAGCGTGGAGGAAAAGAAAAGGAAGAAAGAGAGGGGCTAGAGGGATAGCACAGGGGTTACGGCTCTTGTCTTGCATGCGGCCGACTCTGGTTCAATCCTTGGCACCAAATATGGTCCCTTGAGCACCAGCACGCATGATCCCTAGTGGTGTAAGCCCTGGGCATGGATGGGTGTGGCTGCAAGACCCTCTCCACCCAAAAAAGGAGGGAAGGAAGGAGGAAAAGAAGGACCCATTAGTTGAATACTCCAAAATAGAAAAAAATTCACATTAGAGGGCATCTGCTCCCATTGCTAAGGCATGTTCCACAGGCATACTCATTTGTGCATCCCCATTTTCAGGACCAGAACAAGTATACTGTGCAACACATACTAGAATTTCATGCATGGCTTCGAAAGTGTTAAGTCTATGCTCCACTTTAGGGCACTAAGTCTGCAGGCAGCCCCCAGACAGAGAGCTGAGGTCGGGCACTGCAGTTCGACCCTCTGAGTTCAGGTCCTCACACCCCCACTGACTCATTCTATGACACCGGGTCTTAGTTTGACCACCAGCAGGGCAGAATATGTAAAAGCACTTCCTCCAGAGAGGGCGGCGAGCATGCAAATGAGATGACGTGTAAAGAGCTAAGCGCCATACTACTCATATGGTGCAGTAAGCTGGTAACTATCAGACACTGTTACTACCATTCCTCTAACGTGGTTCTAGAAGCCAGACTTGAGCCTCTGAGATAAGGGAGCGGATGGAAAGGGTTTTCCTATGGAAAGAATAAAAATTTCAATGTCTAAGACATTTGTAGCTAATACACTCTGATTTGGAGACTACGTAACACAGAGAGAGCAAAACTATTTGTTTGGGGGCTACCCCCAGTGATGCACGGGGTTATTCCTGGTGGTGCTGGGAGAACCATGTGATGCTGGGGATCAAACCCAGGCAGAGAAAGATTTCAAGAACGAATTCCTTTCCCCTTAACCACAACGAGTGTGGGCTTTGCCCGGTTTCCCTTTTTCCTTTCATGGCTTCAAAAAAACAAACAAACAAAAATTCTTGGCTTCCATCTCATCTAATTTATCTGCCACTAAATCAGTTTTGTGGCTTTTTTTTTTTTTAGAAGACCGAAGTTTCCTTTTCCCTATCTACCTAAGAAAAAGCTGACACGTAAACATCCACACAGGTTATGGTTTCCTGTTCCCAGCTAACCGCTGTCACCTCCGCAAGACAGAAATAAGACAAGTTAGTCCTGGGTCCTCCAGGAGCCAATGAGCACTTTTTGTTAATCAGAAGCAAAAACTTTTTGTCTCTTTTTTTTTTCTGGGGTGGGGGTGGGGTGCACATCCTGGAGTGCTCAGGCTCTACTCTTTGCTTTGTGCTTGGGGGTTGCTCCTGGCGGTGCTCAGGGAATCATGCGGTGCTGGGGATTGAACCCGGGCTTCCGACATGCAAAGCATGCACACAGCCCTTCCAGCTCTCTCTCCAGCCTCTCTCCTCTTTGAAGGCCACTAGCACTTTCTTCCTGCCACGGGAATCTGGGTCCTGATGTATTTTTTTGTCTATGAATCTGAATTCAAGAATTTTCTCCTTAGCTGAGGTTGCCTGGGGCCACCAGCAGGTAAGACGCAGAGACCAATGGCTTCTTTCTAACTGTTGGGTCTAAGATGACATTTGAACAGAAGTTAGTCAACCAGCCTCTCGTGAAATTCAGGAAGGGTTATAAAGAGAAATGTTAAGTCACTATAATAATGATGCTTATCTTTGGAAGTACTCTCTTTCGGGGCTAGGGAAATAGCTCAAAGGGTTCAAGTACATGCTTTGCACGTCGGGGCTCCCCACCCCCTCCCTGCAAGATCTCCCAAGCGCTGTTGGGTGTGCCCCAAATATGAACAAACGAAAAAGCACTCATGTTACTATTTGGCTGTAGCTTATTTACTTGGTACTCAGCTTATCAACTTCTGATTTCAATTTTTTTTTTTCTTTACAGAAAAGAGCATTACTGCCTACGACTTCTTTTGTTTGTTTTGTTCTAGGGGGTTACACCTAGCAGTGCTCAGGAAATACTCTTGGCAATAGTGCTCATAGATCACTTCTGGTGGTGCTGGGTGTTAGAGTGTGGTACCAGGGGTTGACCCTGGATATCCCACATGCAAAGCATGAACTCCATCCTTTGAACTATCCTCCCTGGCCCTAAGGCTTCCCATTATGAGTAACTTTGTCAAAATCCCTCATGCAATGAACGTGTCCTACTCTATCTTGATAGTCTGGGCCAGGCTACTCAAGCTGACTTGTCTCATGCTGCTCTCTCCTCCCCTTAACCTGACACGCTGGTCTAACTCTCTCTAGCTCTTGGCAGACACCCTGCCACAGGGCTCTTGCACAAGCTCTCTTGTAGACAGGAACATCTAGGTAATGGCTTCATGGATCAGTTCAGGCATCACTTCCCCATGTTCATCTCTAGATCTCAGACCTATTGGTCAGAGAGCCTGGGGGAAGGGCCCAGCAATCTGTGTTTGTACAAGTTGATTCTGATGCCTGCTAATGTTTGAGAATTACTTGCTAATGTTGCCCTATGGCATTCTCCTGGAATTCATGCCAGTTACACTCAGAGCTGTGCGATTCTTTGGCTCATGTCTGTTTCCTCACTTTTCTTTTCTTTTCTTTGCTCATTTTCCTGTTTCCTCAGCAGGAAACAGTGCTTATCTCAGAACAGGTGCTCAACAAGCATTGCTTTTTTTCTTTTTTGCAGTGCTGGGAATCAAACCCAGATCTTCCCACATTCAAGGGAAATGTGCTACTGCTGAACAATATCACCAGCTCCTCAATACTCATTTTTTTTTTTGAAAAAAGCAAGTGAATAAACAAACACGTGTAACATTAAATAAAACACATGTTATAATAAAATAAATGGGTCAAAGAGATGAACTGATAATTTACAGAAGAAGAAACAGTATATTTGAATTGGCAGGTATTTGAATATGCTCAACCTCTACTAGTGAACAGGAGGCTGGTAAAATAATGATAGGCTGTTTTCCTTCTACTTATCAGGTTAGTGAAGATGAAAAGAATGAATAATACCCGGCAAGGGAAGGATCGATGTTGGCAGAATGTGTATGTTGTGCTTCTTTTCTGGGTACAATTAGGCATTATTCTAAAAACTGGAAAGGACCCAGCAATGTCACCTTTAGTATTTACTCTAAGGATCTACTAAAGCATTTGCACATGAGTAATGGATTACACAAGAAGACTCTGAAAGACCATAATATTAATAATCACTGTTTCACTGTCATCCCATTGTTCATTGATTATTCGAGTAGGCGCCAGTAACGTCTCCATTTGTCCCAGCCCTGAGATTTTAGCAGCCTCTCCTTACTCATTTTTCTCAATGATTGGAGGCTCTTTTCAGGGTCAGGGAATGAGACTTGTTATTGTTACTGTATTTGACATATCAAATACGCCACGGGGAGCTTGCCAGGCTCTTCCTTGCAGGCAGGATACTCACAGTAGCTTGCAAAGCTCTCTGAGAGGCATATATACATATATATGTATATACATATACATATATATATATTTGCTCATTGATTTGTTCGAGCGGGCACCAGTAATGTCTCTCAATGTGAGACTTATTGTTACTGGTTTTGGCATATCCAATACGCCACGGGTAGTTAGCCAGGCTCTGCCATGCGGGCGCGATACTCTCGGTAGCTTGCCTGGCTCTCCAAGAGGGGCAGAGGAATTGAACATGGGTCGGCTGCGTTAAAGGTGAACGCCCTACATATATATTTCCCTTTATGGTGATTTGTTGCATGGCTGCTCATGTGTGAGGCTCGGCCTGAGCATGTGGTAGCAAAAATTAAATCCTTCAAAATTAGAATCAGTGGTCAATAATAATAGTAATAATAATAATAATAATAATAACCATTATTTTGAAATAATGCAAATGTTTGTCAATAGGGCATTTGTAAAGAAAACTGGTGCAGCCAAGCAGCAATAAAATCATGCCAAGATGAATTAATTTAGGTGGAACAAGGATCCCAAATATTTAGGAAAATGAAAAAAAGAAGCTTAACTTAGTTAAAAAACAAGACTTTTTTCTTTCTAGCTCTGTACTGAGAAAAAGATGTCTAGACATACATTCAGCAAAACCTACTGTGCTTGTTTACGAGCGATCTTAAGTTTTCTCCTTGTCTCCTACAATGTTCTAATGCTTTTTAATACATAACTCTATGTTATGTAAGAGCTTAAAATATTCCTCTTTAGAACGCCAAGGTCAGGCTAAGAAAAATACAAGGAAGAGAGTCGAGCGGACGATCAGAACCGAACTAATGGAAGCTAACTCTGCAAATGGGGCTCTCCCGCATTGTCCCCATTTGGATGAATAAGCCTCCGCTCCCATAGCCTATCTAGAACAGCCCATGGCGGCTACAAGGGCCCATGCCTCGAGGTCAACAAGCAGTGACCGGGAGGAAGGTGCCTTTGAGCACAGAGCACTCTACCGCCAAGCGTGGCTGGCACAGAGTGAAAAATTCCCTGCCCTGCACTAGGAACTGCCGAAGGGGCCATATCCAAGGAGCTGAGCCTCTGCCTCCAAGAGTGCAGGCTGGACTCGAGTCTTCTGGGAACCTCAGATTCCTCGGGAGGCGGGAGTCTCTGGCACTGACTGACAGGCATAACCGCAGCTTTGGAAAAATCTCCCCTTGCATCTCCCCTCCTTTCTTCCCTGAAGCCAGGCCCGTTCTTGGCATGCTGTTCCCCACAAGAAGCATGAAGGCATGAACCGAATGACCCCAGCGAGAGGTGGAAGCGGTGTGCTGTGTGCGCGACTCCCAACTCGCACCCCAGTCTCAGGTCCCATGGCTGTCAGCGGTTAAAGACTGAGGCTTCATGAGCAGAGGGGAGAAGGCAGATGGAATAGAGAAGGGATCACTAAGAAAATGATGGCTGGAGGAACCAGTTGAGATGGGCGGTGCAGGCCGAAAGTAGATAATGGACCAAACATGATGACCTCTCAGTGTCTGTATTGCAAGCTATAATACCCAAAAGTAGAGAGAGAGCATGGGGAATATTGTCTGCCATGGAGGCAGGGGGAGGGTGGGAAAGGAGGGAGTGTATACCTGGGATACTGGTGGTGGGGAATGTGCACTGGTGGAGGGATGGGTGTTTGATCATTGTGTGATTGTAATTCAAATATGAAAGCTTGTAACTATCTCATGGTGATTCAATAAAATTAAAAATAAAAAAGACTGAGGCTGGAGAAGGAGGCCTTGGAGCGCAGGTTAATAAACGGAGACTTAACGGGCCAGACAGGAAGTATGGGCAGAACGGTGCTTGTCTTGCAGGCGGCAGACCTGATTTGCTCCCTGGCACCAGAGGGTTCCCTTAGCATCACCAAGAGTGACGCTGGAGCACAGAACTGGGAGTAGCTCCCAAACACTGTGGGGGATTGGCTGCAACCTCCTCCAAAGACAAAAATAAGCTGTAAACCAAGAAGTTATAGCGACACAACCCCCCGCCCCCTTCCCCCCTATGCAGAGGGCTTGACATCCTATAGCTCAGGAAGAGGTAGGAGAACTGCCACCTGACTCCGAAACTCTCTCCTCAAAGCTCCAGAGCTCCGTGGCAGGAAAAGAGGTAAAGGCTCAATTCTAGGTCTCACCTGTGGCGCAGGTCGGCCATCTAAAATTATGGCTGACTCCTAACAAAGCCCAGTGAGACAGCTCAAGTCTAGCCAGTGGTCCAGTGCTCAGCCGTTCATTCTCTACGAACCAAAGCAGCCCTGCTAGTGGGCTTCTGAGTCTGAGGCCAAGAGGCAGCCACCATCGAGCCACGTCATAAAGATGGAGTGATAGCACAGCAGGTAGGGTGTTTGCCTTGCATGCAGCCGACCTGGGTTCAATTCCTCCGCTCCTCTTGGAGAGCCTGGCAAGCTATCCTGTCTGCACGGCAGAGCCTGGCAGGCTACCCATGGCGTATTTGATATGCCAAAAACAGTAACAACAAGTCTCACGATGGAGATGTTACTGGTGCCCGTTCGAGCAACTCGATGAGCAATGGGATGACAGTGACAGTTGTTGCGGGGGGCTGGACAGTGGAATGGAGGCGGGGCAGGGCAAATCCTGCTATGCTCCTGTGCTCAGTGGTTACTCCCAAGATTTACTTTCTTTCTCTGAAAGAGCAGCTCATACTGTGCCACTAGAAGGACCAGGGCAGAGGCCTAGGGAAACATCTGCCTGCTGTGATGCTCAAGTTTTCCTTTCTTTTTAAATGAGTCTCCCCCGGATCTTCAGGTGGCGATGAGCAGGACAGATGGCATTTAAACACCTCCATCCTTATGTGCGTGAGGCCGGGTTCTACAAAGTGACCAGCACTCACTTCAGTGGTGGGAGCAGTTGGGGCTGAAGAGAAGCCATGTTTTCGAGTGAAAAACTGTTCATTTTCTGGCAGTGGCAAAGCAAAGCAGCCCTGCTGATAATAATAGCGTTCATATTCACCAACGCTATTCCAGGTTAATGAGAAATTGGTATACGGAGAGCTAATGACTGCATATCCTTTGCATAATTACGATGACCTCAAGCGCTTTCAAAATGCCAAATGAGCTGATAAAAATGAGTCCTGTTGCAGTGAAGAAGTGCCCTAAGTCAAATGTCCTGCCCAAAGGTATCTGCAGAACCCAAGTTTAAAATGGACTCCGGACTCAAAAGCACTCAGTGCCTACTCCAGGGCCAAAGTCAACTCAAATTCATATTTTCAAATTAAAATACAAAAGATGCCTTCAGTATGGTTCCACTTCCGATGTGTAGGACACTGTCTTCCTGGGGTGGATCTGTAACTGGACCTCTGATTGAAGCTTTGCTCTCTTTTCTTTGAGTTTTGGCCTCCCCTATTCGCCCCTCACAGCTACAGAGCGGGATCAGACATGGTCCCCGGGGCTCCTGCGTGAGCTGAAGACCAGAAAATGTGCCAGCAGAAAATGTACCCAGTCCTGTGGCGTCTGTAGCCCACTGGCTGGCAGATCCTCAACTGCAATCACATAAGCTCCCCAGCATGAAAAACCTTCCAATCCGTTTTACTGACAAGAGACTTCCAAGGAAAGGAGTAAGTAAAACTGCAGTATACTTACAGTAGCAACTGTCAACAAGCAGTCACTGAACATCTTTGTGGAGGAAGGTCAGAGAAAGCCTAATACAGTCAAGGTCTGCAGGGGATCCGTTCATTGTAAAAGAGATGACTATGACTACAGGGTGCATGCCCCCCAAATAAGAAAACACCCAGTTTCTTATGTCACGGATGAAACTGTTGCCTATGTACAGATATACACAGATAGAGGGTCTTATACATACATGTCCAATGGGAGAGAGAGAGAAGGAAGAGGAGGAAGAGGAGAGTATGGAGAATGAGATCAACCTTTAGTGGTAATACAGCAACAGATACAATAGTTTTTAAAAATTCAATGGTGTAGAATTGAGCTGAACTTTTGAGTTTATAGGATTAAAACTGGGTTTCAATCTGGAGGTTCCACATTGTACCGATAGTAAGAATAATGCCAGGCTGTACAAATATTTTTTAAGAGAATATGTGGCATTATTCGTGAGAGTAAGACATAACTGTTATGTGTAAGGACAGAAAGCCTTTATTTGTTCCCTATACAATCAAAACTCAATCAACCAAACAACCCCCCCCCCTCACCCCACCACCATCATAATGGGAGTCTTGTGTCAGCTCCATGTTTGTAAAAACGCCCGGCGATACAGTGTTGAGGAGTAATTCTAGAGATCTTAGACTCAAATGAAAACAAATCTCACCAGTGGATCTGGGTTTATCAGACAGCTCTATCCAAGAGGGCCATGCTGACCACATAGGAGATAAGCCCCACAGAGTCTCTGGGTGATCACTTCAGCTGTGCTGTGGCTGTGGCACTGTAATTCTCTAGTTTTCCACCTGACAGAGGAGCAGAGATCCCAACTGCTTTGTGAGAAAGCAGCAGATTTCTTAAACCTTACGATCAAGGTTTGTGCAAGTCTGTGTATGAGGATGTGTCTTCTCTGCCTCTAAAAACGAACGCTCACGTACACAGCTGGTTCACCTTTTGCAAACACAGAGTGGGGAACGGGGCTGAAGACCCGTGGCGGAGCTGCCTGCCTTGCGTGTGTGAGGTTCTTGGAGAGAAAGAAAAAGAAAGGCAGGGAGGAAGGGAAGGTGGGAAGAAGGAAGGAAAGAAAAGAGAGAAGAAGAGAGGGAGGAAGGAAGGAAAGGAGGGAGGAAGGAAGAGAGGAATGAAAGGAAAGGAAGACAGGAAAGGAGAAAAGAGAGAGCGAGCCACACACAGAGAAAGGGAGTGAGGGAGGAGAAAAAAAGGCAAGAAAGAAGGCAACAAAAGACCAGAAAGAGTAAAAGCACTTGCCCTGCACATGGTGGACCTGAGTTCAATCCCTGGCACTCCATATGGTCTCCCAAACCTGCTAGCAGTGATCCCCGAGCACAGACCCAGGAGTTAGCCCTAAATACTGCTGGGCGTGGGCCAAAAATAGGGGAAAAAAGGAAGAGAAGAGGGAAGGAAGGATAAAAGAAAGGGAAAGAGACAAAATCCTTTTTTTTGGGGGGGTCACATCTGGCGATGCTCAAAGGTCACTCCTGGCTCTGCACTCAGGAATCACCCCTGGCGGTGCTCAGGGAACCATATGGGATGCTGGGAATCGAACCCAGGTCAGCCACGTGCAAGGCAAACGCCTAACCACTGTACTATTGCTCTAGCCCCAAGAGACAAAATTCTTGAATGAAACGAAAATTCATCGTACTCCCCAATGAATGTCTAGATGGTTTCCAACGTGAGTTTTCTCTTCTTCAAATAACATCCCGTCTCTGCCCCCCACTGTCGCTCAGACTCACCGACGGTCTCAGCATCCCTCGAACCCAGCTCAGGCTGCTGCTCTCACGTTATCGCAGAAGCTTTCAGCACAACGGCAGAGATCATTCCCATTGCCCTAGATTCTGTTTCTTCATGTGGATGGACATGAAGACACATGACTGCCTCCCCACGCCCCATCTTTCTGTCATGCCTCTTTTCAAGCCAGGCTCAGCAGGAAGGCCTCAGTGGCGCCCAGGCCCACCTCCATACCCCCCTTCAGAGAAGCGCGTTCTTGTACCACTTGAGGACAGGATCCAGGGTGGCTGGCTAGATCTGGAAATGAAGGCACCCGAGCCTGCTGATCGGGGCAGCCCTGGAGCAGGGGTGTAGGGAGGCGAGGCCTGGGGTCATGAGCCGCCACAGGCCCGCGGGGTGTGGAGAGTTTGGGCGTTGGGGTGAGGACAGGTGGAGGCCTCTGTGGGAAAAGAGAAGCCTGCGGTTCCTTTGGATCTGCTCCCTGATCCCATCCAACCGTATCCCTTCACACTTGGCGTCAGTCTTCGGCCCGACAGGGAGGACTCCCTGAATTCAAATGGCCTTTTGCGAGCACCAGACCGGAGCAAAGAAGCCCTTTGGAGAAGCGTTTTGCAGTTGAACTGTGCCCGTTGTCTGTTTCCAACAAAAATACATTCTAACCCAGTGTCGCTAAATGTCAGTTCAGCAGTGCATGTGAGCGAACTTAATACACTTGGGGAAGTCAGAAATGGATTTTATTAAGTTTATTAGCAGCTAAAAACCTGAGACTCCAACAGTGGGAGGAAAATGATCCACCCACACAATTGGGGTGGAATGAACCTCTGGCTTTCAGCGCAGCAAACCTGGGAAACCTAAAACCTCTTTTTCCATCAAAAGACCTTTGGGGTGCATTTTTACACGAGGCTGATCAAACCAGGAACTGGCGTCCAGGCTGGCTCCCCGCGCGCCCTGGAGGGTGCTGTGGTTCCTCCCGTCACACCTCGGCACACCAGCACTTCCTTGGCCTGATCTATGCCTCCCACCTTCGCTTGCCTTGGCTGTCCACCAAGGGTGCCCTTCGACAAATCAGATGCTGCGGCCAGGAGGCTTAGCCAAGGGAGTGGGCACCAGCTGAAGGCCTGCATGGGGCGTGTGGTAGGAGCTTGGTGGGATCACTGGTCTCTGAGCCCACTTTTACCAAACAACAATCTCCTGGCTGAGCTCAGCCCCAGTTAAGACAACAGGCAAAGGGATCGCTGTTGGAACACTAAATGCTTTTTTTTTTTTTTTTTTTTTTTGGTTTTTGGGTCACACCCGGCAATGCACAGGGGTTACTCCTGGCTCTTCACTCAGGAATTACCCCTGGTGGTGCTCAGGGGACCATATGGGATGCTGGGATTAGAACCCGGGTCGGCCGCGTGCAAGGCAAACGCCCTACCCGCTGTGCTATCGCTTCAGCCCCCCGGAACACTAAATGCCTTTTACGAATCATCACAAACAACTTTGTACCCCACAGTGTTTATATCAAGTGCAAGGGGAAATTTTACATCTGTAGGCCTTACCTACTCCATGAACTCCAAATATATTAACACAGAATTGCTTGAAAAGTGTTACTAATGACAGGTGAGACATGATTATTACCATAAGGAGATTCAAGCATGAAATGAAATTTAATGTAATATACTTTAGATCCCAGAGTTAAAAATGTATATATGTAAATGAGAGTAGCACTGTTGTTGCACTGTTGTCCCATTGTTCATCAATTTGCTCGAGCAGGCACCAGTAACATCTCCACTGTGAGACTTGTTGTTACTGTTTCTGGCATATCCAATACGCCACGGGTAGCTTGCCAGGCTCTGCCGTGTGGGCGGGATACTCTCAGTAGCTTGCCGGGCTCTCCGAGAGGGACGGAGGAATCGAACCTGGGTCAGCTGCGTGCAAGGCAAATGCCCTACCCACTGTGCTATTGCTTCAGTCCATGTACATGAGAGCAGGCATTTTAAACATAGTGTATTCAATGGTTTTAATTTTATTATTTCCATAGGTTAAAATCACATAACAATCACTAATTGGCCCTTACTGATTTCTTTTTTCTTTCTTTCTTTTCTTTTCTTTTTTTTTTTTTTTTTGGGGTCACACCGGTGATGCACAGGGGTTACTCCTGGCTCTGCACTCAGGAATCACTCCTGGCGGTACTCAAGGGACCATATGGGATACTGGGAATCGAACCCGGGTCGGCCGTGTGCAAGGCAAACACCCTACCTGCTGTGCTATTGCTCCAGCCCCTTGATTTATTTTCTCATCATTTTATTGGCCAGTTCTTCAAGTTTTGTTGGAATAAGTAATATAAAGTAAATCTGTTAAGTGCCAAAGGGGGCAGGTTGGGACGGGAGGGAAACTGGGGACATTGGTGGAGGGAAGGTCACACTGGTTATACGGGAGCACTAAATGCTTGACCCGACTGTACAACGAACAACTCTGTCAATCGGCGTTTTTAATAAAAATCAATTTAAAAGAAGGACAAGAGGCAGGAACCAGGGGGATGAAAGGTCTAGGATTTGTACGTGGGAACTTGGGGTTAGACTCTCTGTGCCACGTGGTCCCCTGAGCACTGGGGAGTGGTCCCTTAGAGGCCACCCCACTTTTCGTGATCAGAAAAATAAAAGAGACAGAGACTAAGGAAAACGGGAGTCCATGCTGTCCGTGCTTTGAAGAGAAATGAAACATCGGAATGAGAATCAACCACGAAAAACAGCCACTGAGTGTGGGCAGGTGGGGCCCGCACCCGAGGCCCAAGGGCTCTTTCGGCCTCGCCTGCACTCGAGCAGGAGCCTGGGGTCAGTAGTTGCCGACGGGAGGCGGGAAACAGCCCAGAGAAACACAGTGGCTTGCCCAGGCTCCAGTGGTGGCTGGCACGGTGCGCCCCGGGTCAGTGCTGAGGGGCCCTTCCTCCCTCCTCCAAGAGAGGGTGCGGCTTTCGCGCCAGCTTCCTGGGCCCCACTCCGCCCGAGGAGGCAGGTCTGGGATCGGGGCGCGGAACTTCTCATTTTTCTCCTTTACCCCCGTGACTGACAGCCAGAGAACCGTGCAGATCTCAGCAGGAGGGGGTGATGGGGGTGGGAGAGGGAAAGCAGGTGCTCTTGATAGATGCTCAGAAGCAAGAAGTGAGGGCGGGAGGTTTGCAGACACTCTTGCAGGGCGCAAGACTCCGTCAGTCACTGGATGCTGTGTCCTGGTGCCGCCTCCCGTGAGCCCGTGTGTGCCCCTCCCGCCTCCTCCCCCCTGTGCTCCTCTCTCTACTGATTCAGCATGCAGGCGGGCCCATGATCCTCCCCTACTTTCAGTCTTTGGGGGTCACGCGTGGTCTGCTCAGGGCTTACTCCTGGCGCTGTGTTCAGGGATCACTCTGGGCAGAGCTCACAGAACATAGAGGGTGCCCAGGACCGAAGCCAGGCCGGCTGCAAGCAAAGCAAGGACTCTGCCCCTACTTTTCTGGAACTTTCCTTTATTTCTTACCGGTGGCTCTTGCATACAGCCTATTTACAAATGGCTGCTGGGGCTCTAAAATCACCCCTGACCTGCTTGCGAGGGCAAAATGACTCGGAAAGGTAAAAACGGTAAATCAAGCAAATGTTCTGCAGTACCTCGCCAGACTGTGTGGACAACCCCAACATGGGCTGGGAGAGACGTCCTGACATGGAAAGTGCTCACATTAGGCTAAGTGGGAAAAAGAAAGGAAAAGTGGTACTTAATTTTCTCAAGCAAACACCAAAATAAAAGATCGGAAGAAAATATGCCACAATGTCAGAGCCTTTGGGTGGTAAAAATACAGTCTGCTCATCTGTCTGTCCTTCCCTTCCTCCTTCCCTGAGTTTCCCTCCCTCCTTTCCTCCCTCCCTCTCTCCCTCCCTCCTTCCCTCTTCTGGAAGTGCTCTGGGAACTAATGTAAATCAAGTTGGGAATGGGCGCATTCGAGGCAAGTGCCTTACCCTTTATACTAATTCGCTGCACTCTTTCTCACTGTTTTTGTTTTGTTTTTGCTTTGGGACTCGTGGAGCCCAAAATATGGTGCCAGTGATTAAACCTGGTCATTGCATGCAATGTAAGCACCCTATCCTCGATGTAAGCACCTACTATTTCTCCACCCTATCCCCTGGCCCTCATTTTTCTTCTTCTTCTCCTTTTTTTTTTTTACATCTATCTCTGTATGGCGAGTTTCCACCCAGAAACCTCATTTTCATCATAAAAATATGTCATTAAAAATAACAGCGGCATTGGATAATTTGTTTTCCATTGCTGAGAATAAAGAGATAAGAGGTCGTGTGGCCACAATAGCGGCCGCGAGGTTTTGGATTTCTGTATTTTAGTATTTTAGAAACGAAGTCCGGAGAAATTTCTGCCAGAAGGTGCATCCTTGCTAGCTCGTACCTCTCTGCTACATTATATTCCACATATGAGTGCAATTTTTCTATGTCTGTCTCTTTCTTTCTGACTCATTTCACTCAACATGATTGAGCACTGTGTAACTGAGATTGAAGCCTGAAAGTTTAACTTTAAGTTGTAACTTTCCACATGGTGATTCAATAAAAAAATTAAAAATAATTAAATAAATAAATTTAAAAAAGCAAATAAGGGGGCTGGAGCGATAGCACAGCGGGTAGGGCGTTTGCCTTGCACGCGGCTGACCCGGGTTCTAATCCCAGCATCCCATATGGTCCCCTGAGCACCGCCAGGGGTAATTCCTGAGTGAAGAGCCAGGAATAACCCCTGTGCATCGTCGGGTGTGACCCAAAAACCAAAAAAAAAAAAAAAAGCAAATAAATAACAGTGGTAAAACAACAAACAAACAAACAAACAAACAAACAAAAACCTGAAAGCGAGACAGGGGTTTTTCCAGCAAGGAGCTTCACACCCACTGCAGCCAGTGCGGCGGGCACAGGATGTGTGTGGAGTCTTTCCTCCTCCTCTCCCCGGGCTCCCTGCACCTTGACCTGGCCCTGCCCTAGCTGGACGGTGGTCGGGGCCGGGTCCTGAGTATCCACGCTTGAGCTGCGTCACCACCCTTATTTTTGGTACCCAGAGTACCCTGATGACGTCCCACCTCCCCCAAAGAGCTGAGGGTGACGAGAGGGCGGGGCCCACGGCATGCAGACGGGGTGCATTTCCCTGGGCACAGAGTAGGCACTTCACGGAGACACTGTGGCTGGCTGGCGGGGGGGTCCTACTGATAAGGAGGTGCCTCCTGCAATGCCTCTCCCCCAGCACGGGGGACTCGCACCTGCGTCCTGGCCTGCCTGTAGCACCAAGTACCGCTCGGAGCTCAAGGGCTGATTTTGTTTGCGGGGAGGCGCGAGCAGGCGGGCCGGGCTCTCTATCTGCAACAGCAGTCATGCCTTAACATACTGCCACCCCACCCCTTTCGGAAAAAGATTGATAAGCATAATGATGATGTTTTAATGAGCTTAATTGCACATTCCTTATGCTCATGCCGAGTTGCCAACCAGCTACTTCAACATGCAGCAGTTTACTTGTAATAACTTTTTCCCCCTTTCGCTCTGCCAGGGAGCGTAATTATTCTTGCGGTGAGCGCCACGTCCAGCCTACTCTCTCTCTCCTCCCCTCCTCCAGCTCACTTTTTCTTGCTTTTTTTTTTTTCTTCAGCCCTCCCCTCCCCCCCTTTCTGGGAATGACTCTAAATGGGTATCTTTGAAAGGAGGGTGGCAGGCTGCTTTTGGTACAGTCCTTACCAAGAACCCTTTCATCAAAGAGGCCCTTGTGAGCATGCTCTGGACCCGGGCCAATCAGATCATCTCGCTGTCTGTTTCTGAAGCAAATCTGACCCTGGTATGCGAGTCAGGCTGAGTCCGCAGACAGGCTGACTGCGCTCCCAGGCCAACCTGTCTTAGCCGACTGCAAAAATGCTGAAGGGAAAATTACCTGTTTGGCTCCAGACGGAATTAACATTTGAAAAAAAAAAGTATACACACACACTCACACACACATATATACACACACACACAAGAATGTTTATTATTTTTTTGTTTAAAAGCGTTTGCCTATCTAATATATTCATTAATGTTATCTGGTCAGTACTTGAAACATGTTGAAACATGTTCAAATGTAATAAGGCTACAAGGCCTGCAAGGCAAAATAAGATGAATTTTCTAATTAAAGGACAGCAAACCGTTTTGGGATTAACGAATGGCCGCTCTGTAATCTGGTTACGGACGCTGCTCTGTGCAGGGACATTTGGTCTGTGGACAGACCCTGGCAGGGTCCAAGGCCTGGACACCCAACAGTCTGGTTCCTCTTCAGCCCTCCAACCACACGCCAGCTGGAAGCAAATTCTGCAGACAGACAGGGTGCCCCGGCCGGGACAGATGCCGGACCCTTCACGCCCAGGCAGATCTTTCCCTGCCACGGGCGTCCAGGACGTGCTGCAGCGGTATAAGCAAAGGGATCTTTTGTGTCTTTACCTTCTCCTCAGCACTCAGCAAGCCCAGCCCATGAACAACACACGTTTGCCATGGCAAGTTAATCTCCAAAAAAAAAAAAAAAAAAAAAAAGGTCATAATAGAGAAATTTCCCTTGTAGCTGGATTGGAGAAAAATCATGGACACATCACATCGATTGGAGATCCACGCGACAGTGTTGCCTTCTTCCTCCTCCTCCGAAAAACTCGGGTTTGTACATGCCAGGGCCCCCGGGCCAGGGAAGAAGAGCCCCCCTCTGTTCTCCAGGAGGGGGTCTGGGCACCTCTGTTCCTCTCGGTGCAAACAGAAGCGAGGGGCTGGGACATGATACAGTGGTTCAGGTGCGCGCCTAGCCTGCAGCCCCGGAGCCCCCCTAGCTCAGGTATGGCTCTGATGGTCCCCGAGTGCCACGGGGGTGGCCTGGCTCCCCCCTGCTCTGCAGGGCCCCTGCAGCACCACGTCCCTGGGCCTTCGCTCTGATCTGTAAGGGCCTGCCTGGTTGGTTCAGACTCACAGGTGGGGCCCTCAAGTATCCTCCGGGGCTCCACTTGGGAGGCCCCAAATTAAATACAGAAACATGTTTTTAGGACTAGGGAGAAGGCTCAGGCACGGGCGAGAGCACGTGCCTGGCACACACATGGCCCGAGGTTTGAGTATGGGCACCACATGGCCCCTAAGCAGCACTGACCGTTCGCTCTGGTTCCTCAAGCATGGTGAAGAGGCCCTCTCAAAGTTTTATGTCACAAAAGCACTAACAGTGGCACAATTTACGGGTCATGCCATGACTATGCCACATAATTTTTTCTTTGTATTATTTAGGATTTTCCCCAAATTTCTACACCGAATATTTTCTTTCGGAGGCATAAAACATGCCATTAAAAAGAAACTTCATGGGAACAGCCAACAGGCACATTCCTGAATTATATGGAGTCGACCTAGGGACAATAGGCCAGGCAAGAGCCAGTAATGGTAGACGGGGGTTTGAATCCGAAGGGGGAATTTTAATGAGCAGGGCAGCCTGAGAGTCACAGCTGGCCTGGGCTAAGTTCCTGGAGTGTTAAATCAAGTAATAACAAAAATATGACTGTGTTTTCCATATGAGATTTCATAACTTCCTGAGAAGTAAACTGTCCCTTCTCCCTTGGACGTCCTCTCCCCAGGAATGTCCATGTGCTGGCTTTTGGCACTGACTTTCCCAACGTTTCCTTTGTCTAGGCAGAAGCGTAAGGCTCCAAAGAGAATGTGGGCCTTCTTTTCCCTGGTGGTCCAGCGCGTGCACTGTAACAGCCGGGACCACATCATCGTGGGAAGATGCTGGGGCCTCCCTCTCTCTCGGGTTCCTCCGGCCCCACCTCTGCTGTGCAGTTTTGTGCGCTTTAGACTTGACCTTGGAAAGCATGCCGAGAAAGGCTCCGATGGTCTGATCCATCCTGACCTACTGGGATTCTTCCTGCGAGGGGCTATTTTCTCTTTTACAAACTCCATAAAAATCATGGATATAGGTTATAGGTTAACTTTGAGGCTTTCCTATTTGCAAAAGAAAAAAAAAGGCAAGTTAAAAAAAATTTTTTTTAATACAAATATGGGCTGGAGCGATAGCACAGCGGTAGGGCATTTGCCTTTCATGCAGCCGACCCGGGTTCGATTCCTCCGCCCCTCTCGGAGAGCCCAGCAAGCTACCGAGAGTATCAAGCCCGCACGGCAGAGCCTGGCAAGCTACCTGTGACATACTCAATATGCCCAAAACAGTAACAACAACTCTCACAATGAGAGACGTTACTGGTGCCCACTCGAACAAATCGATGAGCAACGGGATGACAGTGCTACAACAGTGCTACAGTGCTACAATACAAATATACTTTTAAGAGAAAAATCCTATTTTTTTTTTTTTTGGGCTGCTTCAACTTGGGGCAAGCTGTCTCTTTTTTCTCTACTAAGGAGTCAAAGAAAAAAAAAAGTTAATTTTAAACATCCAGTGGTATCCCTGAATGAGTGAGGGGGAAAATAACAAACATCAACAGCAAAAATCCCAAACCAACAACCTTGCAAATGTCTTCACATACATGCCATAAAAGGCTTGATCACAGTAGCTAAAGGTTTGGCTTTAACAAAATAATTACTCTGGAGAGAAAATATTCGTAAAAATTTTGTGCTTGGGCCTCACCTGGCTCAGTACTTGGGATCTCAGAAGTGTTTGGGGGGGACCCCGAGGTTCTGGGGGGCAAACACCTGGACCTCCAGCATACATGCACCCCAACTTTGGGGACTATCTTCTTGGTATGAAAATATGCTCATTTCTTCAAAAAGCAAAACAATTTTTGTAGGATTTACATCCTGTCTACCATCCTGAGACTAATAACTCTGAAAACCAAGTCATTTCCCTTCTCGCACTGAGAAACCTGACTTGGAATGTCTGTGCTTCCTGCTTCTGAGATTACTGACTGTCATGCTACAGGCTCAAAAGATTGAAACGTCTTGGTTCCTTTTCTTATACGCATAATCCTGGAAAAGAATTTTTTTCTTTCTTTCGAAAAAAATTCCCTTCTAGCTTGCCATCCTCTTAGGCAGTGACTATTTTATGTGATCCGGACTTGTGACAGGTGGCATTTTCACTGTATAAGTAAATCTGATTTAATTTTTAAGAGGCTTTCTAAAAAAAAAAATACAAGTATGAATTTACAAAAGTCCCCCTTCGAGTGACACCACTTGCTTACTGATTTGTGTAACAAGGTCTCAACATCTACAAACTACAGACCTCTCACATACTGGAGGGAAGCAGGGGGTAAGGCTCATGTAAACGAAAGGAAGGACTACACAGAAGGCCGTGTTAGACCCACAGGACAGTGACACACTACCCTAAAGCTCATGCGATGGCTTTCAAGGAAGCAAAGAGCAGAAAACCAACCAGATACTCTTGTTCTACTTTTCTTCCCTCCTCCCCAATACACTGATACTGGAGATAGAAAATCAATACCGAAAACTGTGGTTTAGTAAATGATGGCACCATTTGATCTCTAAGTTGTTCTTCACTTATCCGAAGCAAGCAGGCCCTGTAGCATCCCAGCTGCCATCGAAGGTAAGGAAATTAATCGGTATGGGCATTATTTTTGACAGCACTTTCCCACGGAGGGAGAAGCATACCTTCAGTATTTTCAAAGATGTCTGAGTACAAAGGGGACGGCGTGCTAGAGCCACGGAGACGCCGTGGAGGACTTGGCCGCTTCTCTGAGCAATTGCAGCTGACGAGGAGACGCCTCTGTAAGGAGGATATTCACTCTGTTTGCGGAGGACAGTCAATCGTGTCATTCAAAGAGCCTGAACCAGAAAGGCACAAGACGGGATCCCAGGACAAAGGCGAACTAGAGGGATGCCAGAGGAGGCCGCTCTGGCTGGAGCCAAGCTCCCTGGCATTTCACCGCGGGTTTCAGCAAGGGTGGTGGGAAGCGGCCACATGCAAACTCCTCTGAATCGCACAGGACGGTTTCTGTACGCCTCTTTCCAGCTTACAGATCTGTACGTTGCCCGAGCATATTTCCCAGACTTCTCTAAGCAGAGAGACCTACCTTCTCTCTGGTTCTAGCTAAGAACTGACACCTGGAGCCTGACTGGGTAAGACCAGATACACTGTAGCCCTCCGAGAACCCAGTCTCTGCCTCCCCTGCCATGCTAAAAACTCATCATCAATCCCAGGATTCATGGCTGCCCCCTGCAAGTGCCTGAATACTTCCAAGTAACTATACAACCCATGAGAAGAGGCTGAGGTCCACTTTGTCCTGAATTGCATGGTGTTACACCCATCATTTCCTAAGGGTTGCTTTTTTGGACCATTCCAGAAAGCATGTTCAGTAGGATGGAACC
The DNA here is from genome assembly GCF_027595985.1 of Sorex araneus. Taxonomy (NCBI): domain Eukaryota; kingdom Metazoa; phylum Chordata; class Mammalia; order Eulipotyphla; family Soricidae; genus Sorex; species Sorex araneus. The sequence continues at coordinate 14,259,781 of NC_073312.1, forward strand.
CCAAATTCCACTCTGACATCCCAGTTCTTTTGTTTTAAAGGAGAGAAGAGGATTTAGTTTATTGTTGCCTACATGCAAAAATGACAATAACTGCTCCCATGAGTTTGTCTCAGAAGAAGGGGGTACTCAACAGTTTGTCCTACAAGTGCTCTTCCCTCGCCCGCACAAACACATGAGGACAGGTGAGACAAGACCTCCAACTGCCTCTTGGGTTACTCAGAAAAGCTTCCTCTGCAAGTCCAAGGAAGGTAGGATTTCTCTGCTTCCACACAACCACTGATAGGGCTCTCAGGGGCAACAGACATGGGTTTCTCTGCCTCTCTCACAACTTGTCAATCCTCACTTTACCTCTGAAAATGTTTTTAAGATTTTTCTCAAAGTGCTCATTTTGTGGTCACACAAAAAAATTGCTTAATGCCAACAAAATTGCAAAAGCCTTCGTTTTAACAATTCTAACCATGCTATCGAATAGATTCACGAAGTGAATGAGAGAAGAGAAATAGCTCCAGTATTCAGCTTCCAGTGTGTCTTACACAGAACTTCCACACGTAGTTGAGGCTGTGTGTTACAACACCAGGTACATGGGTAAGACCAAAAATCAGGTGGCCAAAAGGATCAGAATGAGAAATATGGCTGTGCAATCGAACAGGCTTTCCTGTGGCCAGCAGTTCACTGAATTCTAGATCAGTCGGAGGCAGCCGTGACTGGCCAGCCAGTGTTTGAGGGGGTGAGTGTGTCAGCCCACGGACCTCTGGGCTGCTCATCTTCACTCCCCTTCTACTGCAGGCAGAGGACACTTTGCTCATTTTCTTTTTCCTTTCTAGGTGGCACTGGGTGGACATTATAGAAAGGGTTTAAAGAAAGATGCCAATGCTTATGAGTGAGTGAGTGAGTGAGTGAGAGAGAGAGAGAGAGCACAAGCGAGTGAGTGAGAGAGAGAGAGAGCACAAGCGAGTGAGTGAGAGAGAGAGAGAGAGAGAGAGAGAGCAAGAGAGAGAGAGAGAGCGAGAGCGTAGTGCTTTGGGGGCTAGTCCTGCATACACCAGACCCGGCCCAAAGCCTTACATTTGAGCAACGCCGCTGCCTAGTTATCTGCTTATCTGCTTCCAATTGGTGCTCGGTAAGCCTAGTCCTTAACCTGTTTGGGACCGGGCCATCTTTCACTGGGAGGCATGCTGTACTGGAATTAACTTTCTTCATAGCTTAGGGAGAGATGAAAATCTGTGTGTTTAGTTTGGCTGGCTTGGTTGGTGTTGGAAAAAAGGTTGGACTGAATGCTTGAAGACAGGCCACGCACACCTCAACCCATCCCGGGCTCTCCACTCTCCTACTGTGTACTCTCAGACCAGTCTTCCCCCTCCCGCATTTATGTGACCCATCCATTCCCACAGGCATCGGTCTGGTCTAAAAGTCTGAGGAATTGTGATAGCTGTTGTCTTCCTTCTAATGACTCACTACCCAACAGGGAGCTCACCACTGGGCCCACTCTGTGTGCCTGCAATACAAGACAACAAGGTCAAGGAGGGAAGTGCGACTACTCCTTGCCTTCTAGAAGCTTCCTTTCGGGACCACGTTTGGGTCCATCAGAGCTCTCTTGCTGGTAAAACAGATCACGTTCCCAGCAAATCTTTCCTCCATCCTAAAGCAGAAACTGATCACAAGCTTAATTCTCCTCTCAAATAAAAATTGTGGGTTTTGGTGATAAACTTAATGCAGTACATCTATGCAGGTTGATTTTTCAGTAAAACACACTTGAAACATGTCATAAGCAATGTTATGTTGACTAAAAAATGTTAAAATGTAAAGGAGACAAAAACACTTTTATAACAGATATCACTGACATTATTCCACAGAACCACGAAACCGTTGATATCTTCCTTTTCCGTGTCAACAGATAAAGGGTGGAGGTAGAAACAGCTCCAATCCAGGAGGCGATAGAAGAGAACAAAGCACACTTTCATATATTCACCCTTAAAAAGAGGGGAAAACCAATTGGGAAATTTTCATTTTCTTCTTGGATGTCTTTTTGAAAAAAAATCCCATGTGATACGTGTCTATGGAAACCTTCGTTATCTCAAAGATAGTGAGGTACGAAAGGCCACTGTTACCATGGAACAACAGTATTTGCTTTTTATTCTATTGCACACTATCTAATTACAGAGACCCTGATCAAATTAGGCATTCCTAAGCACAAATTAGACCATTCTAGAGGAGCCTTCATGCACATACTTTATTTGTCAAATTTCATTAACAACAAAAATCAGGGATGACTTTGCAGAGACCTGGGGCTAAGCAGTCTAACGAGCCCCTTCCAAGATGGAAATTCTGTTAACCCTGGAGTTGGGGCTGCTGAGTATCCTGGGTGAAAGGTCAGTTCACTCCATTTGTTCTGTAAATGGCCACGCTGAAACTCTAAGCCCTTTCTGCAACTGGACTTTGGCACAACACATATATTTAAGCAGCAGTGTTTCTTCTAGAAATCAACTTAGCAGCATGAAAGGCCCAGCTGCTGTCTGCAAAAGGATCACCTGTTACAAATACAGTAGTTACCCCTGTCTGGGAGGTGTGTTTCCTTCCTGGGTTTGATGCTTTTACTAAGTATGTATGTCTATTTAATACATGTGATATTTTTTAAAACCTGAGCTTCTATGGCATCTTTATAAAAATTATCTTTTGACTTAACGTCACAGCTGTAAGATGCATATGTGTGCAGGATTCATTTATTTTCTGTGGAATCTTTCGGCTTAACGCCCTTGGTTATTCTCTTGGGTGGACCCTCCTGCTGCTGGTGAACATTCGTGCTGGTCTTAAATTTCTGCTCTTCCTAAGTTGCAATGAACACCCCAGTGCATGGCCTTTTATCAGTATCTGGAAGAATTTCTCTTAACGTCATCAAATGGGAGTTATCAAGTTTAAGAGAATCAATTTTCCAACTTATTTGCTGAAATGAATCTTTGGCAAACATGTCTGAGATCTAGAATTCATGTCTTCAGTGCTTTCTCCATTTTACTCAGTTGCTTTGCCCTGGATGTCAAAGCTCCAGAGAGCCCAATGCAGAGACAGAGGTACCTCCTCCATCACTGCCCACACATCCCCCTGGGGCCCGTGAGTTTCTTGTTGTGAAGGATGGAAGCCTGGTGCTTGGCTGGTGTGGTCTGAGTCTAGGTATGTTGTAGCGTGGAACAGGGATTTGGACACAGCTAATTTACTGAGAGTTTAAGGTCTTCACCTTTTTTATCCCCGAGCTTATTTTCAACGCAGGCAGAGCGAGAATGAGAGTGGGCAACCGAGTGAGCGTGAGAGAGAGCAAGAGAGAGAGAGAGAGAAGAGATAGAGAGAGGAGGGGGGTAAGGCAAGAGGGAAGAGTCTTCTGAGGACAAAGGAGTGTCCGAAGGTTGGTCTGATGGTGGCAGTACCTTCTACGTCTGACCTCTGCCCCACTGTCTACCCCCCCCCCCATACACACACATCTGACAAGCGTGTAGAAACACCTGATGTTCAGTACTCAAGACTTCTCTTCCAGCTTCTCACCACCCTTAGAGCGAGAATCCAGAAGGGATGAAGTTGTCAAAGGGAAACATGGGCACATATTTTAAAAGGAAGTCAGACCCGTTCTCTCAAAAATGAGTTTGCTTTGGTTGTTTGGTTTGATATACTAGGGGTTATTGGTGGACGTTTCCATTATTTGAAGAAGTCAGATATGTAGCTTGATGGTTTTGGTAAGAATATATCTAAAGCATTTGAAAGTGCTGTCTAAAAATAATATTCTATTTTTAAAAATGAACCGATGTGAACAAACTATGGCTTGACTTTCTTCCATTCTCTCCAAATATATTAAGTGAAACAAGCTCAAGGAGAAAGCAGGACAAGTGTCACCCATGTGGAATACTTGAACATGCGTACAGCTGGTTACCCGGGGTACTTTATACTCTCAGAAAAAGCAGCACTCACTCTGTTGGGCATCTCTCTGCATCTCTGCTGTGGACTGTCTCTCTGGAGAAGGTGAGATCAGCCCAGTAATAGGAGAACAGGCATTATGGTAGATGAGTCACCAACTGTTGGATGCAGGAGTCTCTCTGACTCGTTCTTTTATTGCTCCACACGGAGACATCAACCACCTGAGTAAAAACGGGTGCAGCCTCTGTGGGTGGTTGATCTCAGTACCAGATCTTCTCAGATCCGAGACAACAAAATGGACACAAGGGATCTAGGATTCACTGCGGAAGGTGCTGGAAGGTGACTTGGCTGGTGACTTGGTCACCAAACTATACCCTGGGGCAGCCAACCCAGCTGCTGAGTAGCCCCCAGAAACTTTTAGGCAGAAGTGGGCCACCCAGGGAACCAGTTTCACCCCTGAGGAGGCAGGGCCCCTATGTCAGATACTTCACGTGAACCGAGTTTGCCAGAAGGAAGCAGCCACACACTCCTTGATCTTCATCGGGGGCTTCCTTTTAGATCGCCCGGGCCTCCAACCGGTGGGGAAGAATCAAGCTTCCAGCAAGGCTTTCATGGATCAAGGAAGCTGCGTTTTGCCCTCTCACCAACAGTCCTGTGATTTATTCTCAGGCAGCGTAAGGCAAAAAGAAATCGAGCTACTAAGGGTACTTGTGGCAGATGATAAAAGTGGTCCTGTTTGCACCACACACACACACACACACATTACAGAGCACGATTTGGATGTCTCTGGAAACACTCCCCTCTCAAGGGCAATCCTCCAGAAAGGGAAGGTGAGTCCTGCGCAGGGAGATAGATGGGGTGAGCGCAGAGCTGTCAGGGATCAAAGGGCAGGTGGGTGCGTGGGCTCCCACGCGTTTACCTTCGCCTCTGACCTCCACCACCTGTTGGCTGGGAAAACGGACTGAATATCCCTAACTCTCATTTTCTTCATCAATATGTGGAAACAGCCTTGTGAGAATTAAAGGGAGTAAGGCACTGTGGCAAGGTAAAGACAAGAATATGATCGCGATTATAGTTCTGTCGTGCCACCTCTCATTTCGGGCTTATTAGAAGGCGTTTTCACAGATTTACTAAGCAAGAAAATCTAGGAGATAAGCAGTCAAATCTACCACCCACAATAAACACTGACTTTTCTCTCGCGATAGGGATTTTTTTTTTCGTTCCCTCGTTATAAAATGGAAAGCCAAATCAAATTTGCTCAGCTAATTTTGGCCTGAGAAGTGTACTTAGGACCCTCGACATTTGCCTCACAGCTCAGGCTTATCAGTTCACACTTGTTTGTGTGAAAAACTCCTTTCCTATCACTGCTCCTGCCACTTCCCTTATCCTGTCTTTCTTCTGGAACAAGAGGACTTGCAAGCTACTTTAGTCCCTGATTTGGCAAACACACTTGTTCCGAGAGAGAGAGAGATCCGCCCAAGTGCAGCACTCTGGGCCCGGGCCCCAGAGGGCTTATCGTGGGGGAGAAAGCCTTCCTTCTGGAGGTGCCAGGCCACGGAGAGCAGGGCCTCACTGGCTGGCCTACTTCTCCTTAGGGTGTCCCAGCATGTCCCAACTCTGGCCCTTACGGACACCAGGATGAGCACAGGAGAGGCACGCTAAATTTATCCTCCCGTCGGGGCGGATGTGCAACCTCGCTCCCAGGGGGAGTGATTTTCAATGCAGCGGAAGCTTCACGATAGAGTCATCTGAGTTTGGAAGATACCTATGATGGCCTTGAAGGTGGACTTCACACTGACGTTCAGTTCCTCACGGAAGCAGGTCTTTGTGTGCTCAGAAGACAGAGACTCAATTTCTAGATCTGGCTGTGCAGGAGAAACAGCCCAGTGGGTAAGGTGCTTGCCCTGCCTGTATCTGACTAGGCTCGATCCCTGGCACTGCACAGGGTTCTCCAAGCATCGCCTGGGGTGATCCCTGAGCACAAGACAGGAGTAACGTGAAGCCCTAATGTGTGGCTCAAAAATAAAACAAAATAAAATTAAAAAAAATACACCAAACACCTGGCTGCCTATTTTGACTGTGGCAACACGGGCCAATGACGAGCTGATGAGTGCTAAACTGCGATGCAGAAGAGAAAGAAGAGAAAGAGTTTGCAGACTAGCTGTGAACGAACAGAACTGAATAGGGAAGGGCCTAGCCTTCATGGACAGGGCTCTGGCCCAGCTCTGAACTGGAGCAAAGTGGCTTCCTTTTCTTTGGGCGTTTTCTTGTCAGCTCCTCATTGTCTTAGTTCTTTCCATGCCCCTGGAAGTGGGTTGTCTTGGTAGAATTATCTTGCAAAATATTTAAGAATCAAATAGGTTACTGCAATGTATTGGGATTCCTGCTGCTTCCTACTCTGGTTTGGCCTTGCTGAGGTGGTTGAGGACATTTTGGGGATCCGATTAAAGGCAAGCTGAAATAGGGATGATTTACTTTGGATGTGTGGGAGAGGTTTTCACGGTTATTTCCATGTTTGACTAACTGATGGTTCACTGCCCAGGCTGAAAATGGCTAAGTTATCTAGTGCTGGAACATGAAGGGGCAGCGCCAGGGGTCAAACCATGACTGAACACGCCTTACAACATCTGACACGGGAGTTAGTGGAAGGTGAAAAAAAAAACTTCACAGAGCTAGAAAGGAAGCAGAGGAGAAAAGTGAGAGATGTTTTATTTTGATCTTAGAAATCTTACGTGATAATACTGTTATGGCACTATAAGCAAAAAGCTTCTTCAAGACCCTCAGTAATAAGAAAGTTTTGCTCAACCATGTTAGAAGAAGACCGAAATATTTTTAAAATTTTATTTGTTGAAAATACTACAAAATAAATGCTCTATGAAGTAAATGCCAACTGGTAAGCAGTCAAGGAAATGAGTATCAAAGAGTTAATAAGATGATGTGATATCCAGATCTTCTAATATTTAAAATATTTGCCTGCTTTTAAAACTTGGGGTTTCAGTCATATAATGCTCCAATGTTCCCAGTTTCCCTCCCACCCTGTCTTCCCCCCAACTCTATGGCGGGCACTTTCTCTCTCTCTCTCTCTCTCTCTCTCATTCACTCGCTCGCTCTGTCGCTCTCTTGTCTTTTGGACGTGTGTGCGTGTGTGCGCGCGTGTGTGTGTTTTGTCAGGGATTGAACTCAGGGCCTCACACATTTGTGGCATGTGTTTTACCTCTGAGTGACTTACTCAGTCTCTAGACTTTCCTTTCTGGATCTAACAAACATGAACTTGATTGATTTGGAATCTACCATCTTCCCAGGAATGGATTCAAAACCCACAGCTTCAGCTCCCCTAAAGCCCGGACCTGCCCTAGACTACCTCTGAGTTTCTCATGAGGGTGAGTGGGAAAGAGTTACATGGAACAACAGACTCTATAACAGGGTGGGCTGTGGTAGGGGCTGGACCCTATATAAATGTCTGTGGCAAAGAGATGACACTACATCGAAAGGGGCTGAGAGCCAAGGTGGGAGGTCCAGTTTGCGGCTAAGTGAGTGGCCTTGACAGAAGATTCGAACTTGCTCTTGACATCTTGAGTAGAAGACAGCAGATATTCATCAAATTAGTTCTGAGACTCACCATATTTTCATGGATGGAACATACGTGGTTATCAGTGACTTCTTAGGGTTCAGATAGTCAGAATATGAAAAACTTAGAACCAACAAAAGAAAAGTACTTCTCCCCGTCTCTTCCAACACAAGTACCCCACTTCTCTGTGCTCTTAAGGGGTTCTGGGAGTTCATCTGCTTTTCTTCAGACAACCTGGTCTTAGAAACAACGGCTCCCAATGTCAAAGGAAACTTCCACTGTGTTTGTAAACCAGGAATCCTTAAGTTTGTGTGGGCTAAGAAGGGTGTTCATGACTTATGCCCTATATTCTTAAATTTCTGAAATATATGAATAAAGAATGTCCACTTATTATTTATTTTATGTCACAGAAGGATGTTTTAAAAAGAGTACTGCCTGGATTAAAAAAAAAAAAAAGACAGTGGCAGAAACCTCTCCTTCCACGGTGGTGCGAAGTTGTGGGGTCTGCCAGCAGAGCTTAGAGTGGAAGCTCAAGGGACTCTTACTCTCCAAAAGCAGAGAGGACGGGTGTGAAAAATCTCTCCCTGCTTGTGTCTGACAGGGCACTGGGCAGCTGGGGAGGAAGTGAAAGGCTCAGAAACACAAGTCGAGGATTTTGTTGTTAATAGTTAATGGTTAGTGAGTATTGACAACTTACAACGAGAAGCCACATAGCAGAACAAATTAGCTCCAGTCCTTGACTGAGCACATAGCCAGCTAGGAAGGATGGCCCGCAGTCCTTCTGCTCTGAATTCCTAGAGCTGACCAAGTGAAATGAAATAAACGAAGAGATTTCTCAGTGAGTCATCTCTGGCAAGTAGTAAACATTTTTTTTTTTCTGGCGGACAAGTTTCGTCTTATGTAAGAGTCAACGTGAAGGAAGATGATTTACAATGGCACCTCGCACTGTACAAAAAAACATCCACGGATTTGACAGTGGGATGGTAAATTTAACCTTGGAGTCCCTAATAACGTTCTGTTTCCCAGATGAGCTCCAGGCTTGTCTTATTCTAGACCTGGAAAGCATAAATGGTACGGTATAGACAAAAAAAAATCAATTTATTTTCCAAATGTTTAACTCATCCAGGAAGAAACACACACGCAAACTGATTCCAGCTAAATCAACAATGTTAATAAAGCCCTTCTTGCTTATCAGATCAGGTTCAGCAACGTTGCTTGACTTATAAATCTACAAATAAACAGTTATTTCACCAAGCAGCATTTGATTCATCAGCTGAAACAATACTTAGTTTGTTTACAGTAACATTTTATGACTTTCTTCTTTAAAAGAAGAAGTCCATACATAAAACAAAAACATCCAAACGAACTACAATCCCCAGCTCATCATTTCTCAATACGGCACACTTTGAGTATCCAAGCTATGCCAAAGGTCCACAGGTAAAAATTGCAGAAATGGGGGCAGGGGAGGGCGACATAATATGAGACTAAGGGACCAACCAGCAGTATGGGAGGTGGGGGGGAGCAAAGGAGGAAAACGAGGTTGGAAGCGGGGAGGCATAACTGGAAAAAGGCTGAGAGCCACTGCTTGAGATTATAACAGAACTATACTTGGTGTGTATGAAAATGAACATTGAAAAGAAATGCAGATTAGAAATCTCTTTCCATAAGACTTTTGAAGAAACATCAAAGGCTGTATTTTTATCCAGAAAGATCTGATAAAACACCAGCATTAAGCCTGCTCATTATTTACTGCAAACCGTTTAGCAGCTTCGACTGGAATATGTTCAGCTATTTGGGGAATCAACTCCTCGAATCCATCTGTCTATTTCATCCGCCGAAAAGGACGGTGGAAACATTTGGGTTTCGTAGGCCCTACAAATCCACCCTCATCTCCAAACCAAGTTTCTGGTTCCTCAAACTGTGGGCCCCCGAGCAACTCTGATAAACTGCCCTCGAGATGAATGCGAGCAAGCCGGGGTTCCAAATCAGGCTGTTTACTTAACACATGTCACATCTAAAATAAGGATTGCTTTAGCTGAAAAAGCAAGTCATTTATAAGTGTGCATTTATAAGGGCAAAAGTCAAGGCAACTGTGCAAACCACTTGTCAACTTATTTAGAGGAAATTGTGTAATCAACTTAACATACCAGTTAGCCTTTACCTGCAGGGTCAAGCTCAGAGTTCCTGTATGTCACCACACGGGTCTATTAATCACTCTGCAGGAAATTCCACATTTTTCTTTAGATTAAGCTATAGAAAGTGGAGTGTGAATAGAACCTCGAGAGGATTTCCTATTCGTTTCTTTGTTTCCTCTGACTTGGGTGATGTCTCATGATTAAAAAATTTTAACTTGCTTGCTACAGAATTCAAAATAGGTGGGAAATGATCTATTTTAATATGCCTTGCTAAAGGGAGTTTTATTGCACAAAGGTAAGATTAGGTATTTGGTGGCTGGGAGCCAAGTGACGGCTGTAGATTTTAACTAGATAGAAAGCGTTGACACTGTTGAACAAGTAACAGAGCTTTCATTCCAGAAAAAAAGGGGGGAGGGGGAATTAGTTATTAAACTTAAAACCATTTCCCCTCCTTTTTTCATGCTGTCAGAAAAGTTCAGATACGTGATTTTTGAAGATATTCTAATTTGAGGCACAATTTTCTTGAAAGGATCACCCTCAAATTTACCAATTTGCCTTTAAAAAGTTATGCTTGAAAATGCCTTTGTTTTTGTTTTGCTTTTTGGGTCACACCCAGAGATGCACAGGGGTTACTCCTGGCTCATGCACTCAGAATTACTCCTAGTGGTGCTCGGGGGACCATATGGGATGCTGGGAATCGAACCTGGGTTGGCCTCATGCAAGGCAAACGCCCTACCCACTGTGCTATCACTCCAGCCCCAATGCCTCTATTTTTACTTCATTCCGCTCCCCTCCCACACCCACACACTCAGGGACCACGGCCCACTGTGCTTAGGGAGCAGAAGCAGCCCTGGGGTTCAAACCACGACTGCAGCCATAGCAGGATGCAAGTTTCTTACCTTCTGGATTTTTTGACTTAATTTTAAAAGCCTGGCAAGCTACCTGTGGCATATTCGATATGCTCAAAACAGTAACGATAGGTCTCATTCCCCTGACCCTGTAAAAGCCTCCAATTGCTGGGAATGACGAGTAAGGAGAGGCTGCTAAAATCTCAGGGCTGGGGGGGAATAGAGACGTTACTGGTGCCCGCTTGAATAACTCGACAGACAATGGGATGACAGTGATACAGGGATACAGTGAATTTTAAAGGCAACTTTATCAAGGCATAATTCATATACACGCAACTGCTCCTTTTAGTATATTCATCACCAAGCCGGACCACCATCAACACAATCAATTTTAAAACTTTTTCACCACTCAAACAAGAAGCTGTGTGGCCATTAGCAATCATTCTCTTTTCTCTAGATCCTTCCAGCCCTCGGCAGCCACAAATCTACGTTCTGTTTCTCTATATTCGCCTATTCTGAATGGACATTTCATACAAATGGATTCGTGCACTATGTGGTCTTTTGTGTCTGGCTTCTTTCACACTGCATGTTTTCAAGTTTCATCCTGGTTGTATTAATACTTCATTCCTTTCCTATGAATTAATAATAAACAGCATTTTATATATCCATTCATCAGCTAATGGACACCAGAGTTGCTTCCACTTTTGACTGTTGTAAACAATGTTGCCATGAATATTCAGGTACAACTTTTGTATAAATGTACATTTTCATTTCAATAGGGTAGTTATGTCTCGGAGTACAACTGCTAGGTTGTATGGCAGTTCCATGCATTTGTCATTTTAAGGAATTGGTAAAGGACTTTCTGAAATGACTATGCCATTATATATTCTCATTTGCAGTAGATGAGGTTTCAGATGTTGCCAATTCCTTTTTTTTTTTTTTTGCTTTTTGGGTCATATCCGGCGATGCACAGGGGTTACTCCTGGCTCTGCACTCAGGAATTACTCCTGGTGGTGCTCAGGGGACCATATGGGATGCTGGGAATCGAACCTGGGTTGGCTGAGTGCAAGGCAATGCCCTACCCGCTGTGCTATTGCTCCAGCCCCAGATGTTGCCAATTCTTATCAATACTTTTTATCATGTTTTTTTCGTTTGTTCGTTTTTGATTTGAGGGCCACATCTGGCTGTGCTCAGGGCTTACTCTTGACTCTGGACCTAAGGATTACTCCTGGCTGGGCTTGGGGGACCATATGGGGTGACTTGAATTGAATCCAGGTCAGCTGTGTGCAAGGCAAGTGCCCTACATGCTGTACTATCTCTCCAGCTGCTGTCTGTCTTTTATTTTGGTCAGCCTACTGGGTGGTGAAGTGATATCTCACTATGGTTCAAATATCCTTTAGAGAAAAAAAAATTCACATAAGATATCTGCATTGTTTTTCCATGAGGACTACTGTGGATGCTGATGGCTCTATGGTTCTGGTATCCTAGATAGCAGACAGCATGAAAGAAAGGGGAGAAGACATGAACAGAACATATAAGAAGAGCTCAAGAGTGGGGGTGATCAAGGTCGCATCCTGAATTTACAATGCAGTGAATTTGTTTTGGGGCCACACCTGGTAGTGCTTAGGACTAAATTAGTTCTAAGTAGTGATCCTGTGCATTCCGGGATCACTACTCAAGTGGACTTGGGGGATTATGTGGGGTGATAGGGATCGAACCCGAGTCATCAGCTAGCAAAGCAAGCACCCTGCCCGTTGGACTATGACTCTAGCCCTGCTGTGAAATTTTAGGCAATTTAAAAGACAGAGAATGAGCAGACTATTTCCAAGGGCATTCAAAGCCTTCTTTTCGTTTGTTGTTTGGCCTGACTGGTAGACAAGTCGTCACTGATGCATATAATTAAAAAAATTAATTTTGCTTCTGAAGAGTCATTTGAAAGCTACTGTTTTATTTGAGCAGCTTCTACATATAATGTTTCCGCTTTCTAGGGCCCTTGGACCCAGCGACAAGAAAGATACTCCTCCTTTGTGGACCTTCCCACAGTTAATTCCACACACATCTGGATGGCAGCTCAATGGTCCACTGTTATTCAAACAATTTGTAATCACACATACTGTGTGTCAGCTAACAAGCCGGGGTGTGTGGCTTTTCAGCATTCCGTAGCATGCAGCACGCACAATTTACAAATAAAATAAAAAACCTACAGCAAAGACAACAGCACATTCTTCCTTGAATAGCTGAGGAAAAAGAGCGTCTCTGTTGAAAGACAAGACATCACTTGTTATTTTGACGGTAAATGAAAAGGGCTAGAAAACCATATTTCATCTGTTCAGTCTCTACACGTGGGAAAGTACCATATCGGCAGCACTGGAGGATCTGGGGGTCATATGTTTCTTGAAGCCAGGGCCAGGCAATTGCCAGAGCTTAGACAGGCCTGTTTAGTCCTTTATGTCAAGGTAGGGTGGGAGAACGGGCAAGAGGACACCTTACGGAGCGCCCTGTTTTTCTCATCACGTTCAGCCAGGGGGATCAAGGGAGGGAGGAGTCACTGCAACTCTACGGGCAGCTGAGGAACAATTTTGGAAACAAAGGAGTTGATAAGGCCAGAGGAAGTGAAACTGAGCTTGTCCCGAGAGAAGTGCAGGGGACAGGCTCTCTACAGGCACGGCCACTGAATTCCCTGACAAGTGTGACAAGGTGGCAGAGAGTTGCATGACAATGACGGATCATCGTGGGGAAGAGAGGTGTTGGGAAATGGAGGTGGGGGCCCAGCTGCTCCCTCCCTCCTTGACCCGAGGAGCTACACAGGGCAACGGGCATCCAATGTGCAAGTTCACATCCTGGAACACTTTGGGGCCTCATGGTGGGATCATGAGGCTACGCCACTGCTGCATCCTCTAAGGCTCAGTGACCAGAGGAGAAACTATTTCCTCTCCGGGAGGGTTTGTTCCCAGACATTCCCCCTTGGCTTATTGCCGACAGTGCCCTAATTTGACTCCTGGGCTGTACTGAAATCTATCTTTCTATCTGTACTGAACTCTAACTGTATCTATCTCTTGACAGAGGGGAGCCCCATGTCCAAGGGAAACGCAGTCCTGTCGTCTTGTCAACTCAACAGCCCTGTAAGAAAATAAGTGAAGATTCAGGTGGCTCTGGAGAGGGGGAAAAGTGTCACCGTTTAACCATTTAGTCAGGATTAGGAAGACAAGGTTCATTTCACATTGAACTTCACAAGGCTTGATTCCTTGACACAAAACATGAATGCCTGCCATCGGTCCAGTGTCTAGTCATTGGTTTCATTGTTTTTTTTATTTTTATTTTGACTCCTCAGGCATCCATGAGGACTTGTATGTGTTAGGAACTAAGCCTGGAGCTATGAAGGAAAAGGAAATGGAATCTCTCCCTGACAGGATTTCTCAAATCACAGGGGAGCCAAGCCTGTAGAGGAAAAGCCGTAACCATGAATCGATGAATATGAGATGGAGGGAGGGAGGGAAGGAGGGAGGGAGAGAGAGAGAGAGAGAGAGAGAGAGAGAGAGAGAGAGAGAGAGAGAGAGAGAGAGAGAGAGAGGAGAGCAGCACAGAGGAAAGAAAGAATGTTCTGTCACAGGGGGCCTGGGGGTGCTCTGAAGAGAAGGCAGATAAGTGACTTCCCCTCAGAAGAAGGAGGGTAGAGACAGAGAAGGTCGGGGCCTTGGCCAGAGACCATTCCCCTCACAGAGGCATCACCAGAAAGGCTCGAAAGCAGGCAGGTGAGGAAGTGAAACCCCCTTCGTCTCCTCATTCTTAGTATGCCTTTGATCCCAGCAATGGGAAAAAAGAAAGTGGATCGTGATACCTGAGTAACCCCTACTCCCTTAGCAGGACAGAATCTCCCTCCTCCGGGGGCATCTGGGGAGCAGCAGGACGGCTGACACACCTAGGCCGCCTGGGGCACCTCACACCCCTGGAAGGCAACAATTCTACGGCTCAGCTATCAAACCCAAGAAAAATGACTCAGCAACTAAAAAATCATCCATTTCAAACTTTCTTTCTGTGTTTTTTTTTTTTTTTTTTTAGATCTCCAGAAGCACGTCCTGAAAGGAAAGGCGGCCCCAGTCAGCTTTCATTTGCGGCATCACTGGCGTCTCAGTGACCTTGACAGTCGGCTTCCCATGGATGGAGTGCTCTTGTTCTATTTTAGAGACACCACCGCGGTTCACACATCCAGCTCTGCCTTCAGATCACAGAGCTGGATGGAGACCTTACATGTCGTCCCTGCCACCCTCTGGGAAAGCAGGCTCCTTGCTCACAATGGACCTAAAATACTGCAGGCCCCTGTCGAAGGCCTCCCAGGGAACAGAAGATGGAAGAGACTTTTAAAATCCGACCCTATTATTTTGCCAGAACATTTTCTTTCAGTTCATTAAAAAAAAAAAAAAAACCCAAATACCATTTTCTAGTTATCTCCTTAGGGGACAAAATGAATAATCCCCATCTCATTGCCGTTTCTCTTTTTAAAGGCTATGGTCAACACGTGAGTGGGCTTCTCCTTTGATCATTCTAGAACCACAGAGCTTCACGGTGGTCAGAGAGCAGACAAATCATCTAGAACCAGAGCATAATTGACGCCTGGGACCCCACGATGGCCATCCGTGCCAACTCTTCCCGCAGCGCGTGCCTGAACACTCCCATCAACATTATCCACTCCCCACTTTCTCTCTGGGGTAGCTCTTGCAATGAAAAAGCTCTCTGATTTAAAGCCATGGTCTGTATTTGGGCAATTTCTAACCTCTTGTCCTAGATCATGCACTTGGGGTAGAGAACAGATCGAATCATTTTCTACAGCACAATTCATGAGATTATTGGAGAGAATTCACTGTGTGCTACTTTTCACCATCTCTCACCTCTGAATAAACTTCATTTTGGATATATGTCTCTACTTAGGAATTTATGTTTTTTTTTTTCCCCAAGGAGCTATTTTTAGAGTCATGTCCTTCCTTACATTCAATTTCTGTCTTAAGTCTGATGTTTGTTCCAACCAATATAAATGTATTCCTTCATTCATCCTTTAAACCCATCCATCATCTATCCATTCATTTGTAAGCACAGGCACTCACCCATCTGTTCTCTAATCTACCACCTATCTACCTTTTGATCTAGCCACTGTTCACTCTCCTATCCGTCCACTTCATCCACTCACCCACTCACTCACCTAATACTTAGTGAGAACTTAACCACTGGCTAGGCTCTACTCCAAAGACCAGTTGGACTCATGAAAAAGACCAGTTGGACTCATGAAACTAGGTACCTGTCTTTGACATAGCTTTCAAATTAGTAAGAGCATCTCACAGTAATCAAGTAAATTAAGAGACACTGAGATGGACAGATAAGACTCTCTGAGTACGGATATTAAACTAAAGTTTGAAGGGAAAGAGGGAACTAGACAAAGAAGATCTGAGAGAAAGAACATTCTAGAAAAACAGAATAGCAGTGGTAAAGACTGAGCAAGAGTGAATGCAGGTCACTTATGAGGGAAAGAAGAGCAGGAAGTAGAGTTTGAAAGGTATGGAAGGCCAGAAGACATAAAATTTCACTCAGAATAGTCATTTGTCAATCTGACTTGACCTGCTTGTAGCAAAAGCACCTTAAGATTCTCGATTGCTATTTCTCTATGGTCTGTGATGTGTTAATTTTTTTGTCCCCCAGATTTTCCTTTAAGAAGATCTTGTCATCTACCCATGGAGTGCCATAAGGGACTCAAGGACCAGACTGATGGAATATTAATTTCCAACTAAGTTGCAGGATTCTGAGCAGTCAAAGAAGAACAGGGTTTTTAAAGGAAAAACCAATTTGCTAACAAGAACAGGCTTTGTGCTTTCTAGCCAATTAGATCTCCTCCCCTAGTTTTTAACAGCTTTGTTTATGAAGCCCATATTGAAAATTAAATGTTTATTACCATTTTTTGAAGGTGAGGTATAGAACTTGGCAAAGTATTGATTAATAACTTGTGGATGGCTAGTGTAAGGGAACCAGTTTTGAACCCAGCTGTAAACAATGCATCTGTAGAGTGTTTCTGCTATTTGAAGGCTCAGAGCTTGCCAATTTGTAATTAGTTGCAGATTTTCAATTACTTCTCAGCAAACAAAATAGTTTTATTTGTATTGTTTACTTGGCATTTAATTGGAAAAGAATCTTGATTATTTTGAGAGATGAATTTGGAGGATTGGGCTAAAATAAGTAGATAAAATTTTGAGTAGCCTTACATCTCTATTTTCGTTTTGAGTGGTATCAGGGTTCTGAACTTGGCCTAAATTCAATCAACTCTCTCACACAATCCCAAAATGCCTCCTGTGCAATTTGTCAAAAAGAAGATTTTTGGCAACTGCATACAAAAACTCTTGAGATTTGTAATGAAGAACATAATCTGGGGGTGAAGGGAGCAAAGTTGCATTTTCTGCTAATTGAAACTGGTAAACCACCGTGGGTAACTTTAAATTCAATAGAAGATCAAAATAATTCACTATTTTAAATGTTAGTCCTCGTTATTTTGCATGAGACTGGGTCTCGCCATGACTCAGGGCTCATTACAGGCTCCTACTTTGTTCTTCAGAGAAGAAAATTCAATTCATTAGATAAAATATTTATTGAGGACCTACACAGTGGTCCTCAATAGTAAGAGTAAGGCAAGATTTCTGCCCCCGAGAAGATCAGAGTTGGGTAGGAAAAGGACTGTGCTTTATGATGAACCCTCATTAAAGGCTGGCTGTGGTAAGTATTACAAAAATGAAAAGCCACATATTGGAGAAAAAAACTCATTCTGTGCGGGGGAAGGTGAGAAGGGACAATGCAGTGAAATCTGGAAGGAGCCGAGGATTCCTGCAGGTGTGGGGAGAGAGGAAAAGGCATACACATTCATACAGGCACGTGATGACAGCATGTGCCTTGAGTAAGAAACCCAGGCACAGTCTAATGTGGTTGGGCTTTAAAAAGAGTTGCAGGGAAGCACGGGATGAGGGCAAAACGGGGGTTGGGGGAACAGCCTGCAAACAGCCGTCGAGGGCACGGGAAGGAGTTGCCCCTGTTCTGAAGGTGATGAGGATCCTGAAGATATCTGTACTTAGAAAGTTCAGCAGAGAGTGAATGGGGTCTGAAATGGGGCTGGAACAGTCAGAATGTAAGTGAGAACTGACCCACAGTATTTCAGGTGGGGCATCGATGAAACTTAACAAGTAGACAGCATTAGTAAGTCAAGAGGATGGATCCAAGCTGATTCTCAGGCTTCCACAGGCAGTGAGGCATTACTCAAGGAGGAATAATTATGTTGGGCTAAGAATTTCCCCTTCAGAGATGCGCACCGAAAGTAGACTCTAGATCAAACAGGATGGCCACTCAATACCTCTACTGCAAAACACAACACCCAAAAGGAGAGAGAGAACAAAAGGAAATGCCCTGCCACAGAGGTGGGGCAGGGTTGGGGGGATGGGGTGGGGGTAGGAGGTATACTGGGATCATCGG
This sequence comes from Sorex araneus, assembly GCF_027595985.1. Lineage (NCBI taxonomy): Eukaryota > Metazoa > Chordata > Mammalia > Eulipotyphla > Soricidae > Sorex > Sorex araneus. The sequence continues at coordinate 14,277,726 of NC_073312.1, forward strand.
GGTGGAGAATGGGCACTGGTGGAGGGATGGGCATTCGACCACTGTATAACTGAAATGCAAGCACAAAAGTTTGTAAGTCTGTAACTGTACCTCACAATGATTCACTAATAAAAAATTAGAAAAAAAAGTTTCCCCCTTCAATAATAGGACAGACCTTTTAATATCTGTATTGCCATAATGTCCAAAAGGAGAGAGAAAGAGAGAGAGAGAAAGAGAAAAAGATAGTGAGAGAGAGTGAGAGAGCGAGAGAGATAGATAGAGAGAGAGAGAGAGAGAGAGAGAGAGAGAGAGAGAGAGAGAGAGAGAGGCGGGCTGGTAAGGTAAGGTGGGTGGGAGGAAAACTGCAGACACTGGTAGTGGGAAATGTGCACTAGAAGGGATGGATGATGGAACATTGTATGACTGAAACCCAGTCATGAACAACTTTGTAACTTTGTATCTCACATTGATTTGATGAAAAATAAAAAAGAAAAAAAAAGAATTTCCCCCTTCCAATAATTCTAGAGTAAAGCCTATGGCAAAGAGCAAAAACATTAAACATTACACCAAATTAAAAAGTCAATCATAAGGGTCATGTATTTTGTGATTCTGTATACGCAAAATATATATATTAAATAAATCTGCAGAGACAGTTTAGGGTGACAATTTTTCCCCCTGCCATAGCCAGCAGTGCTCAGGGGATCATGCGGGGATAGCAACTGAACGGTGGTCTCTGGCATGCAAAGCATGCACACTAACCCCGTGAGCTACTTCCTGGGCCTCAGGAGAATCTTTTTAATGGGTATGGGAGGAGGAAGGTCCACTAGGGCCACGAAAATGGTTAGAACTAGAATATGTTTGTTTGGCATTTGTGAATATACTCAATCATGCTGAACGACATGATTTTTTGTTTTACCTTTTATGTTTTGGCCACACCTAACAGTGCTCATGGGTTACTCCAGGCTCTGTGCTGGGGGTTCACTTCTAGCAGTCCTCAGGGGACCATGTGGTGCCAAAGTGGGCCTCAGTGCTCAGTCATGATGAGCTATCTCTCTAGCCCCCATGCTCAATTTTTTAAACCAATTATTGAGGAGACCACCTCTGCGGATGCTCAGGACGGACAGGGCTGGGCATGCACTGATACAGGGCTGCCCATGTACCGGCCGTGCCCTCTACCCCTTGGGCTGCTTCCCTGACCCGAACGATACTTTGAAGTGGTTCATTTTTGGTAGCGTGAATTTTGCCAGCAAAGAGATGAAAGGAAAAACAAGACAAAACCCAACCAAAAATACAACTATCCCCTTCCCCCGACTCCAAAATCAAGGAAGCCCCCACCCCCGTATTCTGGAGTTGTATAACCAAAGATCTGCTGTTCAACCCAAATGATTCCAAACACAGGAAGAAACAGGAGGCAGGCCAGCCCCTCCCGGATTCTAACTGTTCCTTTCCATTCCAGCGGTCACACCCTTCCCACCTGTTATTATGCACCTTTCTCCCGGAAGGCAGGCACGGAGAGCCCTGGGAACAGGTCTCTAGAGAGACCGGCCCCGCTCCTCCCTGCTGCAGCCTCTCCTTGGGGACCAGCCGCCTTGACTCTGTCAAACTCTGGCTGACCTGGTAATGTGAGCAGTCAATCTGTCATGTGCGAGACATGTTAGGGGGAGCGGGACAAAGAAGCAAAGCACAGAGAGAGGGGAGCATGTAGGTCAGGAAGCAGCAAGGAAAACTTTCTGGCATTCAGACTGGTCATCAGTAGCCCCGGGGGAATAAAGGGCTCCCTGATGCGCAGTGCATCATCAGGAAGATTAATTAACATCAGGAAAGGCCACACACAATGTGCTAGGCTCACTAATGGCTCTCCAAAGGCGGGAGTCCCTGTTTTCCAGAAGGGTCAGGCAACCAGGAGTTGGAAAATATTCCCTAGAAGACAGAGCTGGATGACCTCGGCCATGAAGAACATCGCAAAGGAACGGCCGGGCTTGTCTGGGATTCTCTTCATTCTCGAGTTGAATCTGATCTGACAGATGTGGTGAGTAATTAAACCCTTGTCCATTCATAGTCTGAATGCTTGCACTGCGCAGAGAATGGGGCAGGAATAATGAGAGGCACAGCCCCTCTGGGACTATTCAGGAGTGCCCAAATGTGCACAGTCACATGAACCAGAAGGAAGTGGATTATGCTGGCCCTGCCAGGAAGCAGCGACCGCCAAGGCATTTCGATTTGCATAAATCACAGGGCTGGAAGGCAGTGAGGATTGGGGGGCTCCCGGGAGGCAGGTGTCACTGCCTTCTCTTCTCCAGCAGAATTCTGCAGCCAGATACCTCTCACAGAGGCTGGGGAGGAAGCTGTCCTGTGATGTCATTTGCTCCGAAGTTTTGTCAGTCTGTAGCATGCATTTCCCGCAAACGGGATTTTTTTCCCCAAGCAAGTTGCTGCAGTCTTCTAATGAATGGGCTCTTTTAATCACCTTGAAGAAAGGTGATTTGGTGAGGAGTAATGCATTTTTATTATGATTACCGCTGTCAAATAATTTTTAATTGTGTGACAAGGTGCTTAAGTAATGAATTGTTTATGGCTTTAAAAAACAGTTAATGCCTCTCAAAAAGGATTACTTCCTTTTCAAGTTTCAAATGAAGGCTACCCATTAATTAATCCATTTACATAAAAATGTCTTGGATCAGTTACCCTCAAAGATAAAGGATGAAATCTATCCTCTAATTGAAAAAAGAGAAAAACCACTATAAAATATGGGGCAATAAACATATAGGAGTAGGCTACAAAAAAAAGCCAATGGAAGTCAGTAATTAAAAACTGAAATGATGCTCGCTTTGGCAGCACATATACTAAAATCAGCGGATACAGAGAAGATTAGCAAGGCCCATACACCAGGACGACAGGCGAACTTGTGAATGTGCCCGATTTATTTGTTTGGGGGCCACATTTTGCCGTGCTCAGGGCTTACTCCTGCCTCTGTTCTCAGGGATCACTTCGAGTGGTGCTAAGCAATCAGACCCAGGTCAACCACTTACAAGGCAAGAGCCTTACCTGCTGTACTACCTCTCTTGCCCAAGTCTTCCATATTGAAAAAAACAATAACAGAAAGTAAAAAAATGAAACATCAGGACTGAAAGTGATACCGAGGCCCTCATTCGGTCCCCAGCAAACAAAAACTTCCAGCTGTCAAACATTTTGTTTTATTCTATGCACCAAATGAAAAGGATTGGTGGTGGGATACACTTTACTGCAAAACTTTCAATATGCCTCTGCCGCCACACCGTTTTCCTCCCTTTCTGGTTGGGAGGTAGGTAGCTGTACTGGAGGGCTTTGGAAATTGGGTGTAAATCTCCACTTCCATATCTCCCATCACTGGCAGCTGACTTCGGATTCCTTCCCCAAGTCACAGACCTCAGTCAACAACTGGGTGAGAGCATTCCGGCTTCTGCTCCCATCAGTCCTGAATGTTCTCTCCTCTTGTTACAAACAGTCATTACAGCCCCAGAATGGAACAAAGAAGGCTGAGATTTACGAGTGAAAAACTGAGGTTCCTTAATCACTTTAATATATGTAATCAGATGGAAATTATACATTACCCAAACTAATGATATGTAATTTCTTGACATTAGGTATACATTATTCTGACTATAGTTCGGGGGGGGGGGAATAAAAACGATTCTTCTTTATTGCAGAAGTTTCATTGTAAAATGTATCTCACAACAAATCCCTTCTTTTCACCATTTCTCCTGAGCCTTTGATGACTGAATGTTTTTTCCAGGCCTTCTGCTCTCGTATTTTGCAGCTGGGATTCCCTTTTCCTGGTTACTTTCTGGATCTGATAGACAGGTGTGGGGTGTGGGTTGGATCCAACACTGAAAAGAAAAGTGGGAAGGGAAGTGGGAGAAAGAAGAATATTTTTTTGTTTAAGCCAGGACATGAAGAAAGCAGGAAAAAGAGAAAGAAACGGGCAGAGAGGTCACAAAACATCCTAGAGGTACAAGCTGTGAGAGGGCTGGAGGGAACGGCTCAGTCTGGAATAAGAGACGAACCTCCGCTGTCACCGGGTCACCTGTCAGGGGCCTCACGTGTTGGTGAGCTGGCAGGAAGTGACACTCAGGCACGAGGTGTCCACACCACCCCTCATCCTGAGTGGACTTAAAGGCACTTCCCGGAGAGCTCTGCTTTCAGACTGACAGGGCCCGGCCCCGAGGTGATGACTAGCTACAGGGTCTGCTCTCTGCTCCACAAGGGGAGGCGAGGCCGGGAGTTCTGAGGGTCTCGCAGAGAAAGGGCAAAGTCTGTGAGAATGTAGAGAGAGGAGAGCAGCCGTCGTGGAGGCTGTTCCATGCGTTGCTGGAGGATGTAACCTCTCTCCCCCCGCAAGTCTGTGTCTTCCTTGAGAATGACCCAGAGAGGTCAGTGCCTGTGTTCTTCTCAGGCCCTTGGCGTGGACAAAGGGCAAGCATTGTTGCTGTTCCTTCTTGGTAAGAAATGTTTTCTTGGGTAACAGAAGAGAGGCAGGCCCGATACTGAGCAGACATATCCCGGGGATATTGGGGAAGGAGGCGCTGGTGTTGGGAGTTGATGGCGTGGATCTGAAATCAGACTACCCAGCTCTGGGTTCTAGAACCTTCCTAGGTGCATCATACTTGCTGCCCTTGAAGAGCATTCGAGGAACTCTCTAGAATCAGACCTAGACATGGCCTGGGCAGCTCCTGCAGTCCTCAGGAAGAGCTGCTCCCTGTAAGCCTTTGTGGAGATCACTGTGGAAGCATTTGCCAGGGGTGTCGAGCCCACCACTAGCCTGTGTTTTATGGAGCGGGGACCCGACTATAGTTTCTGGGCGTTATCCTATCAATGACCACATCCCACACAGGAAGCGTGGGGTGGTCATTACTTTCACCCGTGAGAGTGTTCGTCCAGAATACCTGGAAACTGAGCAATTGTGCTGTTTTTTCTTGTTTCTTTCCTTGTATATTTGGAATAGACGCAATTATATGGAAATTCCTCCCCCCCACACAAATTACTCTACAGTGATTATAAACCTCATTCCTCCTGGAGTCTTAGTTTCTTCAGCTGTAAAACGAAGACAATTCCTATCTTTGGGGATCGTGAAGACGAGATAAGCACATTGCTTGGCAGTCACAGGCTCACAGTCAAAGGTCATTATTAAAATTATTATCACAGGGGGAAAAAAAAGAAGAGTAAGTAGCTGAAGGCTATGAAAACAGCTTTCTTTTCATATTTTTCTTCCCAGAGGTTTACCCTGTTCAGGTCTGTTTGCGTTCTTTTTGGTCCCTGCTGATATCAATGCGTTATTTAAAGAGCTAGAAAAGTTAATCCAAGGGAAACAAATGCTTCAGGTCACCGACCTTTTAAAGTGACACCTTTTTTTCATTAATTATTACCTCTCTGTGATAGTGTTTGTGGCCAGTTTGCATTCCCTCCAGGCCTTAGGTGACTTCTGGGACAAAATAAAAGTCAAGGAGGCAAGCTGTCTTTGCTCTCAAACTTCCAGAAACCGCACAGAACCAGCGGGACCAGAAAAACCACCAAGGCTGAAAACTATCTAGACGTGCTTCTTCAACCATCCTGCCCATGTACGAAGGCCTACCATCTGAATATGTTATCTACTTACTTATGGAACAATAAAAACTTGGAGTTCTTGGGAGGTTTTGTCAAACTCACTGACATCGGTGCTTAGCTTGCTTGCTTAGTACATGGAAGAACTCAATCTGAGGTTGCCATAATCATGCTGCTATCAACAGCCATAACCCTTCTCCCCCACCCCACCATGGAAGTCAGGGCAATGGTTCAGGGCACCCTGATTGGCAGATCGTGCTGGAGAACACTGAAGGGTGACGGAGTCCCTACTTTACCCTCAAATCTTGACGCCACCTGTACATGTATGTACATTAACTTGACGCCAATTCTTTTCTTCCATTTCAGACATTTGTTTATACTTGAAAACAGTCATCAAACCAAACCCTTTGTGATTGTGTGTTTAAAAAGTGGAGTGGTGACACCTGGGGTTATCAGTCTTTTTATTTGTGGAGACAAAGGTCATATCAGACTTGAGAGATTGTGCATTTTCTGGCCCCATGTACTGTGGACAAATTCTCTTAGCAGGAATTTTAAAAGATATTTCCCTTTGTCTTTATTTTTATGCAATAGAACAAATATCTCGTGTTATTTGAAAGGATGTGAAAAAAGCAAAATTATTTTCATAAATTTCTAGTTCACTTCAAAGCTGCTGGTAAAAGTCAATTGTCAGTCCCACGGGCCATGAACTGATTTCATCAATTGCTGAGATGTTGGTAACTTTTTGACTTCTCTATCAGCAGATATTTCTGATTCTAGTCAGTAAAAAAAGATAGAGGGAGAAAGAGAAGAAAAGGGAGAGGAAAGAAAGGAAGGGAGGGATGGAGGAAAAAGGGAGGGAAGGTAAGAGGGAAAGAAGAGAGGAAAGAAGGAAGGAAGAGAGGAAAGAAGGAAGGAAGGAAGGAAAGAAGGAAGCAAGGAAGGAAGATGGAAGGAAGGAAGCAAGGAAGGAAGATGGAAGGAAGGAAGCAAGGAAGGAAGAAGGAAGGAAGGAAGATGGAAGGAAGGAAGGAAGGAAGGAAGATGGAAGGAAGCAAGGAAGGAAGATGGAAGGAAGGAAGGAAGGAAGGAAGGAACCCTTTAAAAGCAGGAACAAGGCAAGGGAGATACCATAGAGATCAGGAGAGCCTTGCATGTGCAAAGACCCAAGTTTGATCCCCAGCACCACATGTTCCCCCCGGAGCACTGCTCGTTATGGTCTGGTGGCCCCCAGCATTGCTTAGCTGGGTCAAGCACTGAACCATCTGGCCAGGTTGACTAAATATTGTAGGGAGTGACCTTCATCGCTTGGCCAGTTCCCCTATCCTCCTATAAAAGGAGGAATGTGTTCCAGGGAATCTGAGAAATTGTTGTCAGGTAAAAATCCCTTTCTTGGTGAGTGCGCAGCCATGTCTGAGTTCAACCCCCAGTGCCCGCTGGTGCCATAGCTGTGCATGGCAGAGGCAGGAAGGCTGCAGAGTGAATGAAGGCCTGCTGGGCATATGGAATGAACTGCACTAGAATGAGGGTGGGGGGAGGCAAGGTCCTCCTTAGGTCAGTTGTTCCTCTGGCTGCCAAGAGTCTTGAGAGCAAAGGTAACTTTTTCACAAGCACCTTTTAGTTTTTAAAGATAAGACATTAGATTCCTTCAAAGAGTGACTTTCACTAATCCTGGATCCTCAGGGAAGAGAGACACGACAGAAAGGGATGGGAACAGGAAATCTGGGCAAAGATCACTTGGCCGTATCTTTTTTTGTTCTTTAATTTTATTCTGAACTTATTTTCCTCCCACAGATAGGATGATTATCCTTGAGACCACGCTAGTGTTTCTGCCCTGAGAGGGGACCATGTTTGTTTCTGTTGGTTTTTGTTTGGTGTGGGGACCATACCTACCTGTACTCAAGGCTGACTCCTGGCTCTGTGATCAGCTATCACTCCTGGCTGGGTGCTGGAGAGACCATATGGGGTGCCAGGTACTTGCAAGGAAAGTGTTCTCCCTACTGTACTATCTTGGTGGCCCAAGTGGACAGTTATCTGTAACCATAACTTGTTAGCTCACACAAAGGGTACCTGGAAGTTTGAACCATCTAGAAATTTTCCTTGCTTCCACCATAAAGCTGAGGTGTTCTACTTCCTCACACATCTCTATACATTTCCTTCAGTGAGTAGTGACTGCCAGTGATCTATTTCTTAACCTCCTCTCTTCATGTAACTTAGGAATTATCAGAATTTTTCCCACAGGATATATTACTTGGGAAAGAATGTGGCTGGTCTCTCTCTTAGGAGAATGGTTTTGCTCTACCGTGCTCAGCAAAGAGGGAAGACCTACTGCGTGCCTTGTTGTAGGTGGGCTGTGTGAAGGGTGATGGTAGAGAAAGCCTGATTAAGGCAAGTGAGGAGGCTCAGCCAAAGAACCACGGGGTCTACTAGCTTTGCTTCTCAGCTGATCTGTGACAGAAGAACAGTTTGTTGAGACAGCCCATGGAATGGGAAAAATTATTTACCCAATACTCATTGAATAAGGGGTTAATATCCAAGATATACAAGGCACTGGTAGAATTTTACAAGAAAAACCATCTAACTTGAGCCAGAAGAACAAACTTGCTCAAAGAAGAAATACAAATGGCCAAAAGGCACAGAAAAAAATGGTCTATATTGTCAATCATTGGGAGATGCAAATCAAAACAATGAGATGCCATCTTCCACCACAGAGATGGGCACACATAAAAAAAAAATACAAGATTAACCAGTGCTGACATGTATTTGGGGAGAAAGGGGCTTTCACCCATTGTTGGTGGGAATGCTGACTGGTACAGCCTTTTGGGAAGACAATATGGACAACCCTCAAAAACTAGAAATTGAGCTTCCATTTGACTAGGCAATACCACATCTGGGAATATATCCTGGGAGTGCAAAAACACACAGCAGAAGCGCCATCTGCATTTCTATGTTCATGGCAGCACTATTCATAATAGCCAGAATCTGGAAACAACCTGAGCACTTGAGAACAGATGATTGGATAGAGAAACTATGGTATGTCTATACAATGGAATACTATATAGGTGTTAGGAAAAATGAAGTCATGAAATTCTCTTTTAAGTGGATGGAGATGGAAGATATCAAGCTGAGTGAAATGAGCCAGATGGAGGGGGACAGACATAGAATGACTGCATTCATTTATGGGACATAAAAACACATAGTATGAGATTAATACCCAAGGACAGTAGAAATACAGGCCAGCAAGATTAGTCCATAGTTGGAAGCCTGACTCAGGTGCTGGGGAAGAAGGCAGAGAAATGATAGTGGAAATGATCGCTATGGATACGAACTGTGTGCTGAAAGTAGCTAAAGAACCAAACATGATAACCTCTCCGTATCTTATTGCAAACCATAATGCCCAAAAGGAGAGAGAGAGAGAGAGAGAAAGGGGGAGTGGGAAAGGAAGAGAGGAAGAGAGAAAAAGAGAGAGGGAGCAGGAGATGGAGGGAGGGAGAGGGAGAGAAAGAGGGAGAGAGAAGAAAAGTGTCTGCTATTGAGGCAGGCTCAATGTGAGGGGATGGTGGTAGGGAAACTAGGGTCATTGGTGGTGGGAAATGTACACTGGTAGAGGGATGGGTGTTGGAACATTGTATAACTGAAACCATCATGAACAGCTTTGTAATTGTATATCTCATGGTGATGCAATGAAAAATAAATTAAAAAAATATACCAGTTTGCCCTTTGGTTTTCCTTTCTGAGGATGGATAAAGCAAGCGAATGACATTCCAAGCATGTAACTTCTGCCCTAGGTCACTCCCCAAGTGTATGCAAGAGTACCCAGAATGGTTTATCCCCGAGCAGCCCCTTGACCATGAGCTTCAAAGCATGATCCACGTCAAGTTATATTTTTTAGCACTTACCCTTAATTTCTGTACAAGTGATGCCAAGGATTGAAAGACCGCTCATCGACTGGCACCAGTCGTGGCTCTATACCAAAGAGCCAGTAACGACTCTTGGGTCAATAAAGTCAGCACCTTCATTCTTTTGTTCTAATATGCATCTTTTTTCCTGAAGGTGGGGGTCATTCACGGCAGTGCTGGGGGGGGCGGTATGTGTTTCTGGGGATCAAACCTGGGGCTCTGACTTGCATAGTAGGCACTCCACTCCTTCACGCTCTCTCCCTGGCAGAGTTATGTGTCTTCTTGCCCAGACACCTGCCCACCTTCAACTCCTTGCTGCTCCCTACAAACCAGATGCAACCAGATCTAGGCTATGAAAACATTTGACTCTTAGATTATTTGAAGTCCATGATGCCTATGAAACTGTCTACAAAATTTTGTGTACAGGTACAATTTTCTAAAGAGAAGGTCCTTAGTTTCATCAGATGTTCAAATGGGCATGCAACCTTAAAACATAGTCAAGATGAACTGATAGCGTTTTTGTTTTATTTATTTTTAAATACTGAGAAACTCTGGTAAAAGTTTCAGTATGCAACCACCCATACTTCTGGCGACAATGCACATGCTTTAGGAGATGGCTGGTCTTGATGAATCCTCTGGGAACTGGAGCCATCATTTCTATGGTGCTTTTAAAGAATAAAACTTGACTTATCTATGTAAGTCTTCAATAGGAACAGACTGTTAACTCTCCAGCCTTAAAAACTTTAGAATAGTCTGTGAATAAAAGGGTACTACTGCTTGTCAGCTTTACATGGTATTTCCTACATTGGTAACTTAGAAGCCCAGAGATGGTTGAGGGTGTCTGACTTGGCAGGAAAAACTGAGAGGATGTAGTTGGAAAAGAGTAACCATTGGCTATTAGTAAGTTGACCTGGGGAGGGAATATCCACCTAGAACAAGAAGCCCACAGAGAATAGGAATAATGGCACCCAGGAGGAGAAGGCTCCCAGTCTAATACAAACATAGCCATTTTAAGAGGAAATCTACCCTCAAAACCCAGTCTTTGGTTTTTAGAAACCATTTCTCATGGAAAGAGTTAAGGGTCTCTTGATGAGAGAGCTAATGTTAGGATTGGATCAAGAGTTTGGGGTCGCTTAATCAGCTAGAAGGAATTGTGGAATCAGGTTAAAAGTTGACAATAGACAGCTAGAAGAGATGCCCACAAACCAAAGATGGGATATTTGAGCATCAAAAAGAATAAAGAATATAATGAACTGAAGCATATGAAATAGATAAAAACAGGTGTTTGAAATGATACAATAAGCGTATCATTTTGAAGATTGCTGCACAGTATTCTGAAAACTGAAAAATAAAGAGAAAAGAGACGTTTAAGATATTTTTCTTGTACGAACTGTATTTTAGAGTAACCAAATGGTTGGTATGTTCTTCTATATCAAATAACAGCTAATAAATGAAGGAAGAATGATAGAACTGAAAATAATTTGTAAGCCCTAATGGATGTAGACAGTGATCATCGATGGTTGCTAAAATGATTAGGTTAGTAGGTAAGTAGGGACTTTTGTAATGGATGAATTATGCCGACCATATCTGAACTCACTGATCAATCTTGACATCAAATAAACTTATTATGTGCCTCCTGATGGGATACAATTAAATGTGAATCTCATGAAGTCTTTAGAGCTAACAACTAATTTACAGACAAAGAGAATAGAGAATAACATTTGAGCAGTGCAGTGAAGATGCAATAGGCCAAACATATGATACAGAAAGTTTTTACAGGCCAATGATCTGGTTTCCCTCAGCAAGTACATATAATAAAAATAAGAAGAGGCCCTGTCTTAGATCAAATGACACTAACTTAGGGTCAAGCAAATGCAATTGGCATACCTCCTTTAGATCCTGATTTAAACTGCCCAACTATCGGTAAACACTTGTTGAGCAATCAAGGAAAACGGAGCTTGGAAGGGTATATAATTATTAAATTAAATGTGCTAGTTAGGCTCTTAAAAATTTTTGCTATAAATTCTAGGGGTACATATAGAAATTTTCACAGGGAAAATCAGATATCTAGTTGTTTTAAAAATAAACAGCGAAAAGAAAAGGAAACGTTAAGAGGAAAAGGCAAGAACGGCTAAATGTTGGTAACTGGGAACACATGACTTAGCCACATTAGTTTTGCTCTCTGTGTGCATAATTTCTGTAATAAAAGTTTCCGTTTAAAACAGAGAGAGAATCGCATATAAGATAAAGAAAGATAGTCAAGCTGATGAGAAACACCACCCTTATCTATTCAGTGTGTGAGTTCATGATCACACTTGCCCCAGCCCCAGGGTCTGAGGGAAGGCAAACCCAGGTCACACGAGGGAAAGTTTGGTCTCTGTCCCAGAAGCACTGGCTTCCCCAGGACATGGGTGAACTCCGGGAAGGGGCACCTGTGCCGAGAGTCCCATCCTCGAGAGATGTGGGCAGCTTTCGGATTGGGAGGAGGGGACAGAGACTTGCAGTGAGGCAAGCGAGAGGATCCAAGCCATAGCCTCACATCCTCCTTAACCTCATCTCCAGGGCAAATCCCAAACAAGTACCAACAGAACCCTGCCATCTGGAATTCCATAATGCCGAGCTGGCACCATGCCAGGACAAGCAATCCTTGGAATTGTAGATGACTGACATATTTAAAGGCCACACACATCTTTTCTTTAGCTCCCTCCCTTATATGTTATTAATGCATTGAAAGAACTGAAATAAATGTGAACTTGGGAGTCGGGGGTGGGGGTGTGGTGGGGGCTTGGTCAAAGGCGGTAACACCATATTCAATACAAAAAAAATAAAAGAAGTGACCTATTGGGACCTGTAATCTCTCCATGCCAGCTTTTTCCAATTAAATGACCACAACTAACAAACAACTATTAGCATGGGGACTGTGTGGGATACAAAGATATGCAGTGTCTGCAATGGTGAGCCACAAAATGTTTGTAGGAGAAAAGGGTGGGGGAAAGAGCTTCTCGTATAAGTTTTTGAGACAAAGATGCTATTCAGCTCGACAGTCTTTGGAGCTCTACCCCCCAGGAATATTCCACCCATTTCCACAGTGGCAGCTGGAGTCACTCCTGATGGAAACTGGGCTCAGGACTGTGTGATAGCCACGGAGTAGCCACACTTGTCCTGGCCCTCAGAGAGGGCGTGACCGCTGCTGCTCCTGGCCCCCCAGTGACCAGAGCTGCTGCAAATGACTTCTTCGTCAACTGAAAACCAAAAAGGAACTCCGCCTAATTGCACTCTTGAGCTTCTCTCTGGGGCTGAGCCACCTAGCTAAATGGCGTTTCCTCTGTGCACCAGGAGCCCAGGCCCCTGGCGTCCGGAGCCAGGGCCTCGGCTCAACAGCGCCCATGCGGTCTGAACTGCAGTTCTGTCATCCAGTGCCCCGCTGAAAACTGAGATTGTCCCCAGGACTCAGGGGGTCGCCCCTTTCCCAGGGAGCCCCCAGAACGTCGGTGCTCACCCTCACTCTGGGCTCCCAGTGCAGAATTCAGAGCCACCAGAACTGCAGAAGCTGACGGGGGTAAAGCCTCACTTCCTTGCTGGAAACTCCAACTCCAAGCACAGCCTCCCTTTAGGGAGTTCTCACGCCGAGAAAGCACGCTGTTCGCATGGTCCCCAGAGGGTCCTTCATTTTCAGGTGAGCTCAGGGCTTGCTTCTAGCCCAGTCCAGAGCAGGCTACGTTGTCATGAAGTGCCGAGTCGGGCTGCCACCACCACTGCTAACAATGAAGCAGTAACAGGGCTGATGGCACAACTGATAGTTTTCTGGGGAGATGGTTCCATGGTAGAACATACGTTTTGCACATGTGAGCTGACCTGGGCATAGCCCTGGTGGTCCCAAGAATGGAAAGGCACCCTGACAACAATAACCCCAAGGATAACAAAATTATACTCTGGGACATTTAAAATTTCTTTTGGGTCTTTTAAGCTTTTAAGTACCTTATGTATAAGTACTGTTGTTATCTCTGTCTACAAATTAAGAACCTACGGCACAGAGAAATCAAACTAATTTGCTGGAAGTCACAAATCAATAAAGCAAAGAGGCTTGGCTTAGCGACTCAAGAGCAGCAATGCGATCCATTGTTAAACACCAACACTTCTTAACGTACTTATGAACATTTCATCGGAATGATCATTTGAACTCAAAAGGGTGATCTGAATTACAAAGACACTGCTTAGATTTTTCTAAGTGCCCGCTCAGACTAGTTCTTCTTATACCAGGTTTTATGTAAGAATCATCTGGAGAGCTGTTAAGAACTAGTCATGCTAGAGATTTAGCCCAGGGATTTGGATTCTGGGTGGGACCTCAGTGTCTGTATTATTTTTTTAAAAAAAACTTCCCAGATTTGTGACTGACATATAATCAGACGTAGAAGCACTGGATGAGGCTGACAATCATGTTTCTGAAGGGCTCTGGCAACAGTGAGAAATAAATTTGGAATTGCTATATACTTTCTTTCTTTCTTGGATAGTTACAAAGGACAATGGCATATTAAACTCCATTGTCAAACATGCTTGAACATGGAACCCTTTGCTGTGCAGGGTATTTCTGAATCTAGAAGGGAACTGCTATTTGGGTGGGGAAATGGTCATTAAGATCGACAAATTTGGTTCCTCTCTTTTTAAATGGACAACCCTGTTCCTTTAACCTCAAGATGAGCGCTTATCACCAAAGTCTCTTTCTTCAGTGAAGACACAGTGACCCCTTACTCCAGTTTGCTCTCTTAACAAAGATCAACAAGCTCAAGTTGAAAGGAGCATCAAATACCGTCTATTTTCTCTCAGCAACACACACACACACACACACACACACACACACACACACACACACAACCAGTGCAGAATTCCCTCTCAGAGCATCCTCCCAGATGGTCATCCAGCAGTAGCTTGAACAGTTCAATGACAAGAGACCTCACTTCTTCACAAGACAACACATTTCATTGTTGGGCAGATCAAGTGTTCATTATAAGGGCTCAAAATTGCCTCCCTATAACTTCTACTTGTTCATAGCTCTGTTGTTGTCTGGAATAATGGTACAGTCTCCTTTTCTTTCAAATGAGTGTCCTTCAGCACATCATTAAGGCAGAGCATGGTACACTGGAGGCAACACAGGACTATACAGGAGCCAAGAGAGTTACTTGCATATGATCTGGAGCTCTGTTTGAGACGTTACGATTACAGCAGCTAAATTCCTTTTGGCTTCAGTGTCGTCAGGAGAATGAAAACTATACCATAGCAAAGACAATAAAAACATTTGTCCTGCATAATTGTATGCATCGGATTAAAAGAATAGGGGCTGGAAAGACAGTACAGTGGGAAGGGCATTTGCCTTGTATGAAGCAGACCTGGATTTGATCCTTGACACTACATACAGTCCCCTGAGCATGGCAAGAGTGACCCCTGAGCACAGAGCCAGGAGTAACTTCTGAGTACCAAGAGCAGTGGCCCCAAACTAAAAAAAAAGAAAAAAAAAGAAAAAAAAGAAAAAGTAAAATGTAAAGTGAAAAATATGTTTATAACTTATAATTAAAATGTGGCATTATGATAGTAGATACTTTAAATGTACTAATTTTAATGCTTGAACAATTCAACTGTCAAACTGAAACACGGTCTATTTTTGAGTCAGTCTTTTACTGCGGCTAAAATAGTCATCTGTTAATGATGGTGACCGAGTGCTCCACGATGCCACCTATCGGTGGCTTGTGTCAATACTTCAGTGAATCAGAAAGAGTCTTGCAAGATGGCCCATGTCACAGCATCCTGTGCGTCACTCAACAGTATTCACAGACTCTCTAAGTCATCTGACACATCAGGGGAACAGAGACGACGATGGCCTTGGAATCTGAAGTCTGGGGCTCGAGTACCACATTTACTCAATAGATGGCCTTGAATAAGTTAGCCAACCAGTTTCCCCCTGCAAAAAGGGAGGGGAAGATAATACCAAGCTTATAGTACTGCTCTGAGAAAGAGAAGTGTATTCAGTACTTCACAATAAATGATGCCGACTCAGACCTAGAGCATGTCATAAATATTTTGTCTGAAACCATTTGAAAAGTACTTCTTATTCTCTCTAAAATAAACAGAGACTATCAGATACCTGGATTCACTTGGACAGTGTCATTTTATCACTTGCTTTCTTGGTGACTCTTGTATCTCATGTGATGGACTAAATTTTCTAGTTAGTTAAATGAGTTAATTAGACAAACTGGTGTGCAGGCCCTTTTCCAAGTTCAATTCTGGGGCTACCTAAAGTCTTATCAGAAATCAAACTGAAAAAAGTTTCACATGTAAATTGAGTCCTGAGAGGAATACAGTTACTCTATAATCCCAAATATGTTGGGATTTATCACACCATGATAAAAATGTGTTCAATTTGTAAATTTGCCTGAAAACTACCCCCTTAAAAATAAAGAAAAGAAAACTACTCCCTTTAAGAAGATATATTTGTCTTCAATCTAGTTCTGCTAGCTATGTTCTTCAGTGGAGATAATGGAATTAAAAAAAACAAAAGCAAAACCCAGAAAGTCATTTCTCCAAAGTAAAAACATGAATAGCCAATAAACACTCAAAAAGATGTTCATCATCTTAGTCACTGGAGAAATGCAAATCCAAACCACAGTGAGGATTCCTCACACCCACTGGGATTAAACATTATAAAAAAGAGAGACAATAGTAAGTGTTGGCAAGGATAGGAAGAAACTGGGACCGTTACACATTACTGGTGGGAATATAAAACAAAGCAGCCACTATAGAGGGGTAGTTCTGACATTCTTCAAAAGTTATACACAAAATTACCATATGATCCAGCAAGTTGTTTACTCTTAAGTGTACAACCAGAATAAATAAAAACATGTGTGTATGTCTGAATATTCACAGCAATACTGATCATAATCATCTTAAAACTGAAACAATCTGAAAAATGTTCATTGGTTGAGAACTGGATAAATAATTTGTACATATATAATAAAATATGTATCAGCAACATAAGATATAAAGCAGTGATGCCTGATATAGCATCTATGAACCTGAAAAACCTTATGCTATGTGAAAGAAGCCAGATATGAAAGACCACATATTGCATGATTTCTTTTCTACGAAATGTCCAGGAGAGGAAAAGCCATCAAGGCAGAAAGTAGATTAGTGGCTGTCAGGGACGAGTCGGAAATGGGGAGTGACTGCTAATGGGTTCCAGATTTCTTTTATGGGTAATGAAAATGTTCTAAAATTGATTGTGGTGATTGTCATACAACTTAGCGAATAGATGAAAAGTCATTGAATTGTATACTTGAAATGGATAAATTGTAGGATACATAAATTATATTTCAATAATGCTGTTTAAATACTCGATGTTTTAAGTTTAATTATGATGCACATTAGCATTAAATTATGAGGATGAAGGATCAATTTAAGCTTGAATGCAAGGAACATGTGTGCATAACATTATTCTATGTGAATAATTGCTTTATATATTCAATCCTTTAAACCTATTTTTGCATTTGGATCAGTTTTCAAGGAGGAGTTGAAATTTAAGGAAATAAAACTGAACAGACAAGGCTGTAATAGCACACAAAATATATTTCTTTTATTTTACTACCTAGAATTCACTCTGCAGTGTAAAATGCCATTTAAAAAAAGAATGACAAAGTTTGAATGAGAAAATGTATTTCATCGCGGAAGATAAAAGTCTTTCCTTTTCTACAGTGAATACAGGTAATTTCAGAAGAAGCAGCTCCTAATTATTCACTGTTGAAAAGCTAAAAAAAAGGTTCATATTGAAAACAGTGACCTCCAGTTTGCTCTGTGAATGAAAGCAGACACAAATTCTCATTTTCCTAGAATCCCGGTTGATAACTGAGTTGGGGAAAGCATGCTTTTCTTCATTACAGTGCAGTGGACTGTTCATTTAAATAACAATAACCTGCATAAAAGTCACAAAGGCATTATCTGGCAATTCCACTGTGCTGAAATGCATTATTAGTGCTAACAATGCCAAATAGAGTAAATAAATGACTGCCTTCTTATTTTCGGCATTATTCCTGATTACTTAGCATTATGAAAGAGTAGCATTATTATTAGAGGTATATTCAACATCTTGGTCAACACTATTTACTTGGATAATCTTGAGCTGGAAGGGATTTTAAAAATAGAGCTGTAATTCTTCCCTAGGTTCTCCACGAGGGGGGAAAAAAGCCCTTCCAATCCTGGATTTATGTATCATATATTTTTTAACAGAAAGTATTTGAAGGATTCAACTTCTCTTCACTATGTATAAAAACTGGAATTAGAGCCCTCATTAAAGATTGCACACTTTGCCATAGTACTTATTAAAAAGATGCAAAATTCATAGCAATCCTTAACTTCACATCAGAAGATTTCCTACTAAGAACATGCGAATACTTTAGCTATTAAAGTACCTCAAGCTCGAAATCTGGGACGACCTTTTTACTTGTCTTTTTCTTTTTCTCTCCACAAAATTCAAGCTAATACTCCACACAGCATCAGCCTCCTTAGAAGAGCATCATCCAGCCACTAAATGTACGCAGGCCAGAGGAGACACTGGAAGTCATGGACTCTAAAGAAAACTGCAGCTTTCTGCAGTTAATTAAAAAGGGGGCCTCTCAGTGAAGGAGCTGAGTAACATTTCACTGTAAAGGTGCCTGATAATGTTTACTACTGCCCCCGGGAGGGGGCGGGGAGCGGACACCCTAAGTGAATGGTTCTCCTGTGGATAATGAAAGTTGTCTGTTTTGCGTACGTGATGTGTGCACCATAAAGCAAGACACCAGGGGCTGGAGAGGTAGCACAGAGGGTAGGGCATTTGCCTTGCACGCGCTCGACCCAGGTTTGATTCCCAGCACCCCACCCAGCACCCCATATGGTCCCCTGAGCACCGCCAGGAGTAATTCCTGAGTGCAGAGCCAGGAGTAACCCCTGTGCATTGCCGGTGTGACCCAAAAAGCCAAAAAAAAAAAAAAAAAAGCAAACTAGATCCTGTGTCTCATCCACCACTTCAATGTGAGTCTCCTTTGGGAAGCGACATCATGGGACCCTGAGTCCAAGCCATGCTGCTCCTCAATTCTCGACCCCCGGGGCTTTGGGAGATAAAGACTATTGTTCTCAGCCATTGTGTTTTGGGTTATTAGTTAGACAGATAATTGGAAGAGAGAAAAGAGGACCCATGTGGAGAAAGAGTAAAAAATGTAAAAGGCAAGCATCGCTTGTAGTTAAATCTTTTTTTTTTTTTTAAATTAGTCACTGTGAAATTACAAAATTGCTCCCAATTAGGTTTCAGGCACACAATGCTTCCACACCAGTCCCTTCACCAATGTCCCCTTCCCTCCACTATTTCCTCCTCCCGCTCCTTCCCATTTGCCTCCCACTCTGCCTCGACAAGAGCTTTATTTATTTATTTATTTTATGTGTTTAGGTCACACCTGCTGATGCTCAAAGGTTACCCCTGGTTCTGTGTTCAGGAGGATGCCAGGGGTCAAACCCGGGTCGGCTGCGTGCAAGGCAAACACCCTACTTGCTCTATTATCACTGTGACCCCAAGGGGTGCTTTTTTTCATACATGTTTGCGCTGTGGTTTCCAGTACTGTTGTTTATAGGGTTTCACACCTAACACTTTGCTGCCTTTCAGTACCACCCTTTCCTCTCAGTTAGCTGAACCCTTCCCTCTACCAAGTCACGGCCCCCTCCCTATCCTATTCCCAAGCTCCCTCCCCCGCCCCAAGGGCCTATTTCCCACTGAGTGCCAGTTCTCATGTTCTTTGTTTCCATCATCTTAGGGTATTTGCTATCCCCCCACTATGTTTCCTTATACCCCGAATATGAGAGACATCATCCTGTGTCGGTCTCTCCTTCTGACTTACTCCACTCAGCACGATACATTCCAGGTCCCTCCACGTTGCAGTTAAGTCTTTCAAACCATAATCTTCAGACATACACTGAGAGTAGTGGAGAAAGACCCCAGGAGAACCTCAACTCAGTCATGAGTCAGAGCTCAGAACGCCCTGGTAGGGGGCTAGGTCCTCTGGGTGGAAGCTCAGAGTTCTCCAGCAGCCTTGCCAAGGGCAGCCAGGGGCAGGAGCCCCGCTATGAAGCTGCACTTATGGGGTGGGCACAATCCTTACATGACTACACATTTGCTTGGGGCAGTTCTGGCAGTGTGATAAGATGCTCACGAGGTCACTCGACGTGGCTGAGATATGCCCCTCAAAGATTCTCTCTGGCGCTGTTCTCCTCCTCCCGTTCCTTTTAGTGAAAAAGAGTGGTTACAGGGACTGGGGAAATAACTCAAAGGGCAGGAGTAAATGCCTTGCATGCATCAGACCCTCAGCACTGCATGCCTCCCTCCCTCTGTGCAGCGCTCAACCAGATGAACCCCTAGTGGTCCCTGAGTGCCTCCAGGATACTCCCAGAGGTGTCCAGCACCGCTGCACCCTCAGGGCATGGCTTGGCTGAGCCAAGCATTGGGTTGTCTGGCTCGACTGGTCCTGCGTTACCAGGAGTGGCTTCCAGGTTCCCTACACTGGAGTCCTCCTCTGCCAAATAAGCAAAGAACACCACCACCGCATGAAGCAGTTCATAGTTTCTGAGTACAAGATATTAGACTGTGATAATATTATGTTTGCTTCCATGTCACTGTTTTCTCCTCTCTGGCCAACTTACACGCTTCAAAATTCAGACAAGGTCCTCCCCGACTCTAGGAGGCCTGCTGGACTAAGTCCTACTTATGCACATGCATCGCTAAGTTCTATTTGAATCGACAGTGAAATTCGTGCTTAGGTGTGCTCACTCTAGAGCATGTACGTGGAGTCAGATATAAGTGATTGAGTTATAAATGACTCGATGTGTGTCTTTACTACCCAAGGTTTGCCTCGTCACATTCATGGATGTTGTGCACATCAGCATGTAAAGACAAGTTGCCTTCCAAGGCTGAATTTGGCACTGTATTCTTCCCCAATGTTTACTGGAAATCTCTCTCCGACAGGTGACCTCCTGGGAGAACCCTTCATCAGAACTTTTTCCGGACACTTTTCCTCACCTTGAACTCTCATCCTTCATTATCTTCTCACTGCAGTTCATCTCAGATAGCTTAGACCACACACACACACACACACACACACACACACACACACACACACACACACACACACACACACACACACACACTCCTACTACACTTCCGGTCCAGGCCTTCTACTCGAGGGAGGCAGTCTCTGTCATCCCCACCCTGTGAGGGGAGGACAGCCCTGCTGAGGCCAGAGACGGGTCAGGGAGAGCAGCATGTCCTCCCCATGTCAGCACTTACAAAGTTGGCAGTGATGCAGAGAGCGCTTCCACAGTGGGGTCAGCAGCTCTGCCTCCAACCAGCCTGCCAACTCCCCAGCCTGAGACACGTTCCACAGGTGAGGGCAAGATGCGCTCGGCTGCTTTAAGGATACCCTGCCAAGGTCCTCGGATGCGTGCTGAGCCCTTGAAGGGGGTCATCCTCAGGGGCAGTTGCTTTTCATCCACCCAGCAGGTGCGGATCATCAAATAAATATCCTAAAGTCTCTCTGCCAGGAATTAAATATCTGGCAGGGAACAGGAAGGACACAGGCTCGAGGCGTGAGGTGAAGAGCTGAGAACTCTTGTTCCCTTTCATGGGAGGAGACACGAAACGATGGTTAACAAGAAGGTTCCTCTTCTGCTATCGAGTGCCACCCTGCCCACGGCGCTGCCCTATACCCAGCTAAGAAGCTTCCGAGAGAAATGGATCTTGATGACTTAACTTCATTCTCAAAAGACTTAACAAATAGAATCCCTCAAGTCTTGCACCACAAAAATATTTTGCGGGGGGGGGGTTCCTATAAAACTTTGAAATTAGAAATAATCAGAGTAGTAGGCAAATGTGGCTTCCTTGGCAGTACCTCTGCCCGCTCAGGATGATCCCATTTCTCACTTTTTGGGGTGGGGTCTGAACCACACAGCTGTGTTCAGGGTTTACTCCTGGCTCTGTGCTCAGAGGTCACTCCTGGTGGTGCCTGGGGGACTACATATAGTGATGAGAACTTGAATCAGGACTGACCATGCACAGGCAAGTGCCTTAACCCCTGTTCTATCCTCTGTTCCCTTTCTCTTTTTCTTTATTTTCTCTTTTATTGAATCACAGTGAGATAAAAAGTTACAAAGCTGTAGTTGATCAGGTTTCATGGGTTTCAGTCATACGATGTTCCAACACTGGCCCCTTCACCAGTGTCCACCACCAATGTCCCCAGTTTCCCTCCTACCCAGCCTGCAGCATCTCTCTCTCTCTCTCTCTCTCTCTCCCCCCTCCACCCACCTCCCACCCCTGCAATCTGGGCATTATGGTTTGCAATATAGGTACTGTCTCTGTCCCCTTTTACATTTAAATTTTCTTTCTTTTTTTTTTTTATTAGTCATCAATACAATTCCCATATTTCTGCTGGGTGATTCAGGAGATGTTAAAATTCAGTAATTTGTGAGTTTTCATGTCTGTAAAATTAGAATTTAACAGCATAGAACATTTTGTTCTCAAACAGTCTCAAGCCTTACTACCATTACATGCCAAATTCCCAAGTATCACTGGATCCAAATACTAAAAAAAGTGATAAGAAAACATAAGCATGCTGCTTAGCCCTGACTACTAAAGTATGCGTGCACCTTAAAAGAAGAAACACTTGGACTCCAATGTGGTCACGTTTTGGTTTTAATTTTATGCATATTACTTATGACTCGCAGTGCCAAAGGTAATTCCAAAAGCACCATGAACACAAGGCTCGTCAGGTGACACTGCAAAGCTTAACTCATAATTATTTCAAGATGAACTGTGCAGCACCACAATTTTCTACTTACACGAACGTTCTCTCATATAATGGTGGGTTGAACTGAATCAGAGTTTTCTGATTTCGTAGTGTTCTCCAGATGTCCAGATACTATTTTCCTGACGCTGCCGCACCTGAGCGCCCCCTGCGCCAGACTTTCACTAAACTGTTTTCTTTTGTCGACTTGAAATTGACTTTTAAGAGGAAAAAAAAGAAAACTCAAGTCATCTCATCTCAAGCAATATCAGCAAAAGGCTGAGCTATTTAAGTTTGTCCTTTTGGGAAAATGATTGGGTTAAAGGAGAAGTTGTCCATGCTGAGAAGAGGCGTGACAAATGGTGGGCTGGTCATTTCATTTGAGAAAAGTTGATCAAGCTTACTATATACAAGGTCCTCTTGCAGACACTGGGACTATTGTAGCAAAGCATAAACAAAATTCCTTTTCTCAAGGAGCTAACATTATTATTATTATTTATTTATTTATCTTTTTTTTGTTTGTTTTTTTGGGTCATACCCGGTGATGCACAGGGGTTACTCCTGGCTCATGCACTCAGGAACTACTCCTGGCGGTGCTCAGGGGACCATATTGGATACTCAGAATCAAACCCGGGTTGGCCGCATGCAAGGCAAACATCCTACCCGCTGTGCTATTGCTCTAGCCTCTAACATTATTATTATTATTATTGTTGTTGTTGTTGTTGTCGTTATTGTTATTGTTGTTGCTTTGGGGTCACACCCTGAGGTGCTGGGGGCTTACTCTTTTCAATCTCAGGGATCACTTCATGGAGCTAATGTTTGACACAGGGAACAGCAAGACACCAACTTCATCATATAATTCCCAGGAGTTTATATGTGCTAGAGAGGAAAATGAAGGCAGGAAAGACACTGAGGAGAGAGAATGCATTGAGGCAGAGACCAGCCACGGTATGGAAAACAGGAAACGATTCAGAGCTAAGAATGGATTTTTGAGAGTCCACACTACCTGTCTCTTTCTTTTCTTTCTTGTGTTCTGGGTCACACCCAGGGGTAGTCTGCAGCGACCATGTGATCCAGGGGGGCTCAGAGGACTAGATGGTGCCGGGGATCAAACCTAGGGCTCTCACTTGCAAAGCATGTGCTCTAGTCCTCTGAGCCCATTTCCACTTTTTAGACAACTCAAGCCTTAACTTTAGTTATGCCGCAAGTTTCAGTGCGATTTCTCTTCTTTCTCCCAGTACTGGAGATTACTGTGTTTCCTGGGTTAGGAATTTTCAATGGGGATCGTGTTTCTGGAGTCCAGTGGGCTAGAAAGAGTTACTGGCAGATTCGGGGCACCAGAGGATGAACCGCTGGGGAGACGAAGAAGGATGGAAGGAAAGGGATGGATGCCCAAAGCCATGAAGAGCGCTAAAGATCACTGGTCACGTTGTCTATGGTCTAGGATTTGCAATCCTCGTGGACTAACAGGAAACCATGTCCTGGCTCCTACACATGAGTTGTTCAGAAACACGGCAGCATTTATTTTCCATTTGGGTGAGAGTAGGAGTTGGTCAAGAGGCTCCTCAAATATCTTATTCATAATCAGATTCACTGACGGTATGAATAAAACATATTAATAGATGTATCCTCTGATTTTTAAACAAATGCTTGACTTTGACCACATAGTTAGGTTTCTTGGAGGCAAGCAGCAGGATGAGAAATGAGCATCAGATTTCAAGCCAGAAGCACGGAGCTCTGAAGGCTGGAACAGCCACAACCCTGGGCTGTGGCTGGGGAAACTGTCTGACTTTGGAGCAAATCACTAAACTTTCCTAAGCTTCAGTTTTCTCATCTGTAAAAGAAGGTAATTATGCCTCCCTTACGGGTTTGCTCCCAGGGTTAAATGGAATGAAATGAGATAATGATTGTATAGCACTTAGCATTTAAGTGCTCTTAAAATAAATGGCAATTAAGATGACAACAGTAATCACGCCAGTAATGATGATTAAAAAATCGTATGCAAGGTTCTTTACTTCTGAAACTGAGAAGGAAAACCCTAGCTTGTAGATCCCTAAGATCACTTACAGCATTTTAAGCCTGTGCCCATACTCTAAGGGGTTCCCAAGGGCTGGTGGTTGG
This sequence comes from Sorex araneus, assembly GCF_027595985.1. Lineage (NCBI taxonomy): Eukaryota > Metazoa > Chordata > Mammalia > Eulipotyphla > Soricidae > Sorex > Sorex araneus. Next base: position 14,302,144 of record NC_073312.1, read on the forward strand.
ACAAAAACCTATGAGGGAAGGGGCAGGCACGTGCATCCCTGGTCCTGTAGCTGATGCTGCTCAGTTTCTCTCTGGGATGCTGGAAACAGGCCCCCCAAACATCCCTGTATATTTTTTTGGGGGGTCACACCCAGCAATGCACAGGGGTTACCCCTGGCTCATGCACTCAAGAATCACTCCTGATGGTGCTCAGGGGACCATATGGGATGCTGGGAATCGAACTCGGGTTGGCCGTGTGCAAGGCAAACACCGTACCCGCTGTACTATTGTTCCAGCCCCCCAAACATCCCTTTATTTTTATTTTTTAATTTTTTTTGCTCTTTGGGTCACACCTGGCGATGCACAGGGGTTACTCCTGGCTCTGCACTCAAGAATCACTCCTGGCAGTGCTCAGGGGGACCATATGGGATGCTGGGAATCGAACCCGTGTTGGCTGCGTGCAAGGCAAACGCCCTACCCACTGTGCTATTGCTCCAGCCCCCAAACATCCCTTTAGACAAGTGGATTATTCTGCGCTATGTTCAAGGAGGGACTCTGTGCTCTTGAGAAACTTTTACCACTCACTCACCTGCCTACAACAATAAAAGTTGGGAGTACTGCTCACCATTAGGATTTTTAAAATTCAGAAATACACCTTCCTACTGAGGAGCCCTAGGGACACAGCAGGACAGACAGCTAACTACAGAGCACCTGGCCTTTGTCACTCGAGTCCTGTTTCTCTCTTCTTGAAGCCCAGGGCCCTTATCCTACTCCTTAGTCCAGGACAGAATCTACATTCATGCAGATGGTCCACATGTATGTCATTAAGTTCGTTTTTTTTTTTTCTCTCTTACTAATCTTTTTGATGTTTAGTTGGCTGATCCGATGGCTCGGGGAGACTCCAGAGGAGTTGGGAGAAACATACTTTCTGCTCCTACGCTAGCCATCTAAAGGCCTCTGGAAGAGAGCATTTCAGACAGCTCTAGGGAGCCATGGGACACGGAAGTGGGGAAGGGGTCACCCTTAGGGTTGAATTCCCGTATCAGGAACAGGAGAGAGGAAGTCAGCAAAACCGGTTCCTCACATCTGGGGGTGGTTTTAGAGGACTATGAAGCTTTTGCACAATTGGATTTGGCTTCATTTTACTTATCTTTCCATTTTTAATTTATTTTGGTTTTGGAGTGATAGGGTGTTTGCCTTGCACGCAGCCGATCAGGGTCAATTCCTCCATTCCTCTCAAAGAGCTCGGCAAGCTGAGAGTATCTCGCCCGCACGGCAGAGCCTGGCAAACTACCTGTGGCATGTTCAATATGCTAAAAACAGTAACGTCTCACAATGGAGACGTTTGTTCAAGCAAATCGATGAACAACAGGACTACAAGTGCTACAGTGCTTTGGAGAAACAGTTGGCTCTAGTCAGGCTTACTCTTGACTCTGTGCTCAGGGATCATTTCTGACAGTGTTCAGGGACCATATGCGGTAGTAGGGAACAAACCAGGGCCTGGGGCAGAGTAAGCACCTTGACCCTTATACTATCTTTTTGGCCCTGACATCACTGAACTTTAAAGGCCCTCAACATCTATCAACCGAATTTATTTATTTATTTATTTTTTATTTCTTTTATTAATTCACCATGTGGAAAGTTACAAAGCTTTCAGGTTTAAGTCTCAGTTATACAATGCTCAAACACCCGTCCCTTCACCAGTGCACATATTCCACCACCAAGAATCATAATATACCTCCCCCCTTCCCCCCACCTCCCCAGCCCCCCACCCCGCATGTGTAACTGTATCAACCGAATTTAAAGAGAGAGAGAGAGAGAGAGAGAGAGAGAGAGAGAGAGAGAGAGAGAGAGAGAGAGAGAGAGAGAGAGAGAGAGAGAGAGAGAGAGAGCAAATCCTGACACCAGAGCCCATTGAAGCTGCCTGGAGAAGGGACCAAACTCCCTTGGACCTGCATGAGTCTCTATTCTCAACGTATGTGAGTGTTCAGCGTGCATCTGGGGAGGGAGAGCAGAACGTAAGTGGTGAGTCCAGGCCTGGGGGCTGCTGTCGGGCTGGCCCTGTCACGCACGGTGCCCCATGCAGCCTTCATAGGCTTTCATCCCCCCCCCCTTCGCCATTTATTTTCTGTTTTGGGATTATATATAAATTAATTATATATAATTTAGTCCATCCATGGTTATTGAATCCTACATGCCTCTAGCAGAGAAATCATATGAAGATGAATATTTCCAACCTGCAGTTTGCTGCAACTGGATAGAACTAGAGGGCATCATGTTAATAAGTGAAATAAGTCATAGGGAGAAGGACAAAGGCCACAGGACTTCACGCATCTGTGTTAGATAGAGAGGGATAAAACAGGGGACTAGATAGTATCAGATGACAATAAACACAGGCACTGTGCAGTAAATGTTTAATTTATGTGATTTTTATATGCTTATAGACCCTAAGGGCTGGAGCGATAGCACAGCGGTTGGGTGTTCGCCTTTCAAGTGGCTGACCCAAGTTCGATTCCTCCGCCCCTCTTGGAGAGTCCGGCAAGCTACCGAGAGTATCGAGCCCGCTCGGCAGAGCCTGGCAAGCTACCCGTGTGTATTGGATAAGCCAAAAACAGTAACAATAAGTCTCTCAATGAGAGACGTTACTGGTGCCCACTCGAACAAATCGGTGAGCAACGGATGACAGTGACTTAACAGTGATAGATCCTAAGTTGCATAAAACTTTCTAGGTGTGTGTGGGGGGAATGGGTGGCTAGTGGAGAAAGTTTAGGAAGCGTTGGTTGGGAGAAATGATTAAGCAAACTGCAGAACTTCCACTTCCCTGAGACCCTAAGTTTCCAGCTGGAGAATGGACACATCAAATGGGGAGGACCAGGAAGAACAATGACTGAAGTAGATGAACCAAGGGCGGGAGAGACAGTACCATGGGTGAGGCACTTCGTTTGCATGCAGCTGGGTTCAGCCTGTGCACTTAACATGGTCCCCGGAACCCTGCCAGGAGTGACCCCTGAACACAGAGTAAACCCTGAACACAGCCAGATGTGGGGGGAAAAATCAACCCCCCAACCAGGAAACCACCAAGAGGCCACTGGATGGTAGGATGGAGAGAGGGGTGCCTGCTCTGTGGGTTCTCTCCAACGGATTCATTTTCTGTGGGAGCTCTAGAGGTCTGTGGACTGTCTTGTTCTGGGAGGTCTGGGAGAGACAGACTTTATTGCAGGAAATCAGTCTCCAATGGTCATCTCTTCATTGGCGTCTTCCCCATCCTGTTCCCCATAGGATGCAAGACGGCTGACATGAATGCATGCGTGTGGTGGACGGAAGCGCACTGCCAGTGGACGTGGTCAGGGTGGGGTCTAGGGCTCTTTTGCCCTTGGCATGATATCTGGCGCAAGCATGAAGCTCATGGAGCCTGGAGATGGTGCCTGTGGCAGTGACTTACTGGCAGGAATTTACTGAACAAATGTCGGAGGTGATTGTAAGTAGGAGCTGGAATGCCTTTCATTCAATAATCCCAACAGAATGCTGAACACTCCTATAGGGTATGAAATGTTACCGACACTGACATAAACTCCAGACCTCGAGAACAGAAAATTTTTTGTCGCAGTAAGCAAATGATCCAAAACTGCCAGTACATTTGTTAAACTGAAAATCCTCGAAATGACTCCATGGTCAGGGCTATTCTACACAATCTGATGATTTGGGATTTCATCAAATTAGTGTTACTAGCTATGCTTTATAATTAGGAAACATATTTGAAAAGTTCTAAAAACGAGGCTATTCATTAACTCATAGATTTTTTCCCCCCACAGATTGGAAGCCTGAATTTAAATGATGCCCAAAAATATAACTAGGTGCGCTCAAAGCGAGAAGAACTGCTCGTGAGCCTTTAAATGGAATGCAGCAGTTTAAAATGCGATTACTATTCAGATTCTCCTGAACATTAAAACTGCCCATTAAATGAAAATCTAATAATTGGCCTTACTGAATTGTGACATTCTGTAACCTGTTCAGAAATGCAGAAAATTGTGGAAGAAAAGTTCTTTTGAGGCAGAATTTGATTTGCAATGTAATAATATTCCAAAAGCCAAGGTCCTCATGCTCATCTACACAAAAGAACAATAATGCAAACCCACTAATAGAGCTGAGGGAGATTCTGGGAATCAGAGCTAAGCTCTGTGACTCTAGGCTCTCCAGGGTAAATTACTTTACTAAATGTGGGGGAAATGTAACCAGTAGTAGCTTAAGCTTACAGAATGCTGGTAGCATGGATGAGCTCCTGGGTTTGATCCCTTCCTAACAGATACCTATCTCTTGCACCCCAATGAAGACATATCTGTTGAAGACAGGGTTAGGGGCACTAAGTTGGATGATCTTTGTGCATCAGCCCTTTCTCTATGCCAACCCAGGGTTCCCACTTCGTCATTTTCCTGATGTGTCTGCAAGCAAAGTTCTCAGAAAACACCAGGGTATCAGTTACTGGGAAGAAATGGAGGCTCAAAGGAAATGAAGACAGAATAATCTGGAAGCTAAAAGAAGGAAGGACTGAAATATGGAAGCAGGAGAAAGGTGGTGAGATCAGGTACGTGATGAGGCAACAAGGAGCTAAACAGAGGCCCCTATCTCCTACCTCAGCGAATCCCTAAAAAGATTACCTTTGGAAATCTGGGCGCCAGTCCAAAATTTCTAACTGGATTTCTACCCATAAATCAAGACTTACTCTTTGGGGCTGGAGCAACAGTACAGTGGGTAGGGCGTAGGGCCAATCCGGGTTTGATTCCCAGCATCCCATATGGTCCCCCGAGCACTGCCAGGAGTAACCCCTGTGCATCACCGGATGTGGACCCAAAACAGAAAAAAAAAAGAAGACTTACTCTTTGTATTCCTATGGAGGAACCTGTGTAAGCATTTTAAATATCTCTCTTCAAGAGAACATTTGATGTCAAGGGGAAGTGCCCACTGCTAAAAGGAATGCCAACAAAATGAACCTAAATATGGCCTGAGTCTTGCATGAATACAACAAGTAGCATTTATTAATATATCTGGCCTCAGTGCTAATTTCTTAAGGGTGGAAATATTTAAAACAGATCTCATCATGCAAAAGTTTAAATTCGTATTTGAAATATTCATTGACTTTTTCCTGCCCCCAAACCTACACAACACTTCAGTTAGTCAACTGAACACATTCATCTTGTTGAAGATGTAGCTGTCATGGCATAAAATTTCAGAGATGAATTTTTAAATTTTTACTTCCTTTAGGAAAAACGTCTTCCATGGAAAAAATGCAGAAACCAATATTTGAAAAACAAAACAAAACAACCAATAAAAACCAACACTATAGGATTAATAGGAACTTAGGCTAATTATCATAATAATCATGGTAACTTGCTTGTACAGATCTGTTACCCTATTATATCCAAATGTCCATTTTAACCTAGAAACAGTCTACCTGAGTGTATTGTGAAGCCCTTACTTAGTCTCTTTTAAATAAAAATTACTGGGATTATTTTATATTCCAACAAACCCATACAAACACTTATTCTATACAAACCCCTGGACTTACTCTGTTTTGCATGTGTGAGTTTACAGATTTTATAGGCCTGGGCCATTTCGACAAGAATGAACCAACCACTCTTCATTGGTAACTTCTTAGATGTTATCAGTATAAGACTTCCTAACAGAAAGATAGAGTAAGCATCCTTCTTTGGGGTGAAGAATGTTATTAACCTTTTACTTACATAAACTTTGTGAGGAATAGGGGTGAGTATACTTAATAAAAGCAATGAGAGCTCTACGTATTAATTTTAGTTTGGTGCTTTACAACAGAGAATAGAAAATATTTTTGAAAAGGCAGCACCTGGCACCAGAACACTGGTGGAAAGTTGACACCGGTGTTGGGATTGGTGTCAAAATATTGAATGCCTGGGGCCGGAGTGATAGTACAGCAAGCAGGGCGTTTGTCTTGCATGTGGTTGACTAGGGTCAATCCCTGACATCCCATATGATTCTCTGAGCAATTATTCCTGTACTAGCAAGGAATAATTCGTTAAGTGCAGAGCTAGGAGTAACCCCTGAGCATCAAAAAGCACCCCCTCAAAAAAAAAGTTAATATATGTGTGTGTGTATAATGACTAAAACCCAACTATCAATAACTTTGTAAATCACTGTAGGGAGCCATTTTACAAGCCCGGCTCTTATCCTCTAGTCAAGTGGAGGCTTACTTTGGATTCCTGTAACAAGGTCACCACTGCTGACCTTACTGATCTTATCAGTTGGCCATTCCTCTCTCACTAGCCAACGCCCATGCCTGATCTGCATTTTACTATTGTTCCTATGGGGGTCCAAGCATGCATACCGCCCCCTCCCACCAAGAGGTATAAGTATTGTAACTGCTGTGAATAAACTCTCTCTTTCTCTCCTCCTCCTTCTGGCTCTGCGTCCCTTCGTTCGGTTGCGTCCCCTCCTTAGCCCCACGAAGGGTCCTCCCTGTGGGACAGGATGATGCCCGCAGGGGGGACCCCACAAATCATGGTTCTTTAGATACAAATAAAATAAAAATCTGTGAGAGAGAATGACAAATTAGATGGTCTCATTTTTCTGTGACAGGTGAGTTCAGGTGGAGTCTACATTCTTTATATTTAAATATATCATTTTCTTTTATTTATACAGTGACAATAAGAGTTTAAAGGCTTTTGAGCCTTGGGCTTTCAATGAGACCTCCATTTGTCTGTGCATAAAGATGTGTAGAAGAAAGTGTACGATGAAAGTATGATGAAGGTATATGCATTCACAGGTACATGATGAAACTTTAACTTCAGTTTCTAAAGCTTCAAGATATTTAACAGTAAACATGTGATTAATGCCTTTGAAATGTTCAAGTTCAATTTTATCTTTTTGCTTTTAGTTTTTTGTTTTGGTCCACATCCACCTGTGCCCAGGGGTTACTTCTGGTTCTGTGGTCTGGGGGACCGTAAGTAGTGTCAGGGATAAAACCTGGGTTGGTGGCACGCAAGGAAATATCACATTCACTGTAATTTTTCTCCAGCTCAAGTTCAATTTTTTGTTGGCTTGTTTTGGTGTGACACCTGGTGATGCTCAGGTGTTACTCCTAGTTCTGCACTCAGGAATCACTCCTGGCGGTGCTCAGGACACCATATAGGATGCTGGGGATTGAACCCAGGCTGGCTGTGCTCAAGGCAGAAGCCCTACCTGCTGGACTACCTCTCCAGCCTTTTAAGTTCAATTTTTTAAAGATTATGAATCATTCAACAAATCTACAATTTTTGTAGGCTGAATCGATGAGCAACGGGATGACAGTGATACAGTGACAGAAAACTATGGGAAAATCTAACTAAAAACAAACACTCTGAAACCGATTTTATTATTCATCATTTCTTAATGTTTTGGGGGGCGACCCCTGGCAGTGTTTAGGGGCTATTCCGGGCTCTGTGATCAGGAGTGACTCGTGGTGGTGCTCAAGGGAACCACATGCGGCGCTGCAGATGGAGCTGGAGGGGTCAGCTGCATGCACGCCTGACCTCCCGCACTATCTCTCCACCTCCCCCACCCCACACCTGGCTACCACCAAGCCTATTTTAAGCAAATTCAAGCAAGCTGATGTCACCCACCTTCTTTGCCTGAAGAAAGCTGTACCTGCTGGGAGAATGTTAGGCTCAGATAGAGCAGTGGGTCATCAGTGGAAGCCCATATTTCTCTCGTGTGCATCAGCAGTATGCAGAGACAGCTCAGAGCAGGAAGGCCTCACGGAACCGGGGTCTGGGAAGCTTGGGCTACTGCAGAAGAGACTCAAACTTGGAACTTAAATCCTTTCTCTAGGTCTCATTTATGGGCAGGTAATAACTGTGTCTGCTAGTCTGCAAGGCAAACTATTGATCCCCAAGTAGGGAAGACTTCCTAGGAGCTCTCCATCATCTGAAACAGGCATCAATGGTGTAGGCACAACTGTTATCTAATTAGCACACATTGATTAATTTAACCCCATGTAACCACTGTATTCTGCTCCTGCTAATTTTGGTTTTGAAGTCAAATGGAATAAAGTAGCTGAAGAGTAATTAAATGTGTCCAGTCTCTTTATCTCGATGGCTATGACGACCAGGTAGCCCCCCACTGCTGAGGTGTTCTGAGAAGACATTAGAAAGGCTTTGAAATATCTCAAAGGCACCTTCTCAGGAGGTGGTGACTTCACATAAAAAAAAAAATCCTAATATGAATGGGCCCATTAGCAGCACTTTTTCTAATGAGGCATGTGAGGAAGAACTATAATTTGTAATTATTGGCTAAGAAAGTGATGATGTTCTATTTAAAGGATAGTCACAGGAAAATGCTGTATTATACCTGGGATAGCCTGCCTAACATATGAAGCAGAATACAGAAATTGAGGCATACATGCAAATAAGCTGTGGTTTTGAAAGTTAAATGAAAAATTTATGAGAAGAAAATGTTTATTACAGACAATTACAGAAATGAATCCTCCTCCTTCTCCTCTTCCTTCTCCTGCTCCTTCTCCTCCTCCTGTGCCTCCTCTTCCTCCTCTTCCTCCTTCCCCTCTGTAACATTTAGGTATGTGACAAAATAGTAAGGTTCCTCAAAAACATTTTACTTATACGGAGGAGGAGACAACATTGTCAGAAAGTCCATTTTACCAAAAGCAATGTGCACATTTCATACAACCCCAATCAAAATTCCAATGATATTTAAGAAGGAAATAAAACAAAAATACTAAGGTTTCATTGTAAAACCTTGTTTATAATCATATATGATCTTGAATAGTGATAGTAATCTCAAAATTAGGTGGGGAAAAAGGAAGTCAACCCATGACCTAAATTATATCCTAAAGTCATGGTAATTAAAACTGCATGGTACTAGAATGAAAACAGATCCAGATCCAATGATATAATTTAAAGCCCAGACATAAATCCACATATTGTACATATTTATGAAAAAGGAGCAAATACCACAGAATATATCAAGAAGAAACTCTAATAAGGGAAGGTTATTAGAAGGGAAGGTTCAGAGAGATAACTCAAAGTAAATGCTTGTATGCAGGAACTCTGTGTTCCCCCAAGCACTGCCAGGAATAGCTCTTCAAGCACCACCTGTTGTGTTTACAAAATAAAATAAACTGGAAAAACATGAAATAAAAGCAGGCTATGCCCTAATGTCATATACTAAAATAGATTTTAAAAGGATTAATGAGCCAGACAATAGTACAGTGGGGAGGGGGCTTGCCTTATGCACAGGTGACCTGGGTTCAATCTCCAATGTCCCATATGGTACCCAGATACTACCAGGACTAGTTCATGAGTTCAGAGCGAGAAGTAAGCCCCAAACATTGCCATGTGTGGCCCACAAACAAACAAACAAACAAACAAACAAGGATTAATAATTTTGAACTAAGACCCAAGCCATAAATACATAGAAGATAACAAAATCTGTGTCAGTATGGACTTTTGGGGGGATGTGAATTCAACAATGAGTAAAATGAAAGCAAAGGTAAACAATCGGGGCTACATTACGTTGAAAAGATTTTGTACAGTAGAAGAGGGTATGAAAAGAATGAAGAGGCTGCCTACTGAAGGGGGGGGAGGTATTTGCATATCACACATCTGATAAAGTTAATATGTATTGTATATAAAGAATGCACACAACTTAACAATAACAACAAAGCTAGCTATGAGTGGGAGTCTAGTTCCGTATCGTGTTGCCATGCAGGGTAAGCTGAAACCCTGAGCTCTGCCTGACAGCCCAACTGGTGTCTACTGCTGTCCCAGGCAGCATCCAAGAACGCCTCCCTGGGTTTCCCAAAGGGCTTTGTAAGATGCTCTGATAAATCTCGTTCTGCTTAAATTAGCCAGATGATTCTATCTTCCTAAATTTAAGAACCCTAACCAAAAGAGCATCTAAAAATAAACCCCAATTACCTCATTACCTCTTAAGAGGTATCTTCGCTATCATGCCAGGTGGTGTCCCTACTGAATCTAGCATTATTTTTAATCATTCGGTTGATATTGAATAAGTGTTAGTTAAATCTGATCACTACAGCAGTAGACATGTGCTGGGCTCACTTGAACACCATCTAGCTACTTTCTAGACAGTGAGACACATCTAATATAAATAAAGAAGAAAAAACTAAACAGAAAAGGGTTGAACCATAGCAATTTTTAACTGTGTTCATTTATCTGGACAAGGCAAGGCATTAAAAAACAGCACTCAATTTTTCATCATTTGGAGGGGAAGACAAACAAGCCAGAAGTCATCTTTTAACATACAACAGAAAAGACAAAACTGCAAAATTATTATGATGATCAGAAATTAATCTTAATTTAACCACTATGGAATGACACTCATAAATCGCTAAGTTTTGATGAAAGAATAACAAGAAAAAAAATACAGCATTCTTTATTTAAACAGTCTTCATGGTTATGTATATATAAATATATGTAATCTATATGTAGATATATGTAGAGAGAGGAAATATCTAAGCATTTGATTACCAATTTATTTTCACTAGAAAAACTGTTTGACTTCCCTTTTTCCATTTCACACATTTGTATTTTAATTTCTATAAGTGGTTTGATAAAGAATGAGATGATAACTTTAAATATTTAAGCTGGTCAATGACAGTCAGGTAGTCATGAATTTTTCTAGTTTACTGTTGAATATGGATCACCTTAGCGGTAACCTCAAGTACATGGTATGGCTTGCTAATTAGTTGTGAAATTATGAAGTAATTCTGAATTTTAAGTAAGGCCAAAGAATAGACTGGGATATAACAAATTAAAGTCACCATAATTATGCAATATCATGAGATGTATTAGATAGTCACACTATGCATACATCAAAAAATACATTAATAAACCTAACATATTAATAAAAAGCTAAGTCTGGCCCTTCAAGACCTCAACACTAATTGGAAAGGATTTTGACAGAACATCTTGAATAACTTTCATTATCAATTTTGGCAAGCTATTTTTCAGCCACCTAAATAATGATTATTTCTATACTGCACAGTGCATTTATCAAAATTTAAGATCTGAAAAATATCATTAATGTGGATGAGTGAAGTAACAACTATTCAAATGTCACAACCTGAATTTGAATCTGTCAGTGTAACATGAACGTTATGCATGGGTTATTTAAGTTTCCTATATTTTACTAAACATTACCTTAAACTTCATACATTTGTAACTAAATATTACATATTAATTACATTCAATCCCGTCTAAAGTTTAGCAGTATTTCTAGATGATATTATCTGTTTAATTTATAAAATCTTCCCAAAATATGATGATTAATTGCCTTAATTCTGAAACAAAAACATTTCATAACAAGAGCACTTAGTTCGAAAACAAACATACCCAGTAGTAAATACTAATGTTGAAAAAATGCAGAAGATATACTTTTGTTTCTGGTAACTTATTCCTATAACCAAGACACAAGTTTGTCCATCTTTCTTTGATTGTTTTTGGGACTAAAGCAATTCATATAAAAAAATTAAGAAGGGCTATGGGACTGGAGCGATAGCACAGCGGGTAGGGTGTTTGCCTTGCATGTGGCTGACCCAGGTTCGATTCCCAGCATCCCATATGGTCCCCTGAGCACTGCCAAGAGTAATTCCTGAGTGCATGAACCAGGAGTAACCCCTGTGCATCGCTGGGTGTGACCCAAAAAGAAAAAAAATTAAGAAGGGCTAAATCACTTCAATTTCAGAAAAGAAAGGTCTACTGCATAGAGAAGAACAATTAGTTAGTACAAAAAGCACCAGATACCAATTATTAAGAAAACTGGTTCTTAATGGAGGTTAAACTCCCAGTCTCATACTGCCCTGGACGTCTCAAGCCACTGAATCAGCTACGTGATGGTGGTATTGGGGTCTGCACTCAAAGTTTTATGCTTGCTGGACAGGTGTTAAGCCACTAAACTATCTTTCGCGTCCTCTGTTCTTGATTTTTAATATTGCATTTGATTCTGCTAAAGTTCTGTTTTTGAAGTGAAATGTTTATGGCATGTCTCTTTTTCCTAGAGGGCCCTAGGCACCAAATTGGTGGAAAGATATTCTTTTGTGAGTACCTTTAACTTTCACCAAGAGGAAAGCCTTCTATAATAATAAGCAGCTTGTCCCAGACTAGAGAGTTCTATATTAGAAAAGGAGGAAGCTCTTAAGCTCTTTGCTGCCCGAGTCAGACTATTGTCCCCTGTTCTCTTGGACAAGGAGGCCCTTCCTTCCAGGTTATTTCAATTGGGGTCTCCTTCTCTCGTGGACTTCCTGCACTCCCATTTCCTTCCCTCCCTGAAGTGAACCGTCTCACACAGGATATGCATGATTCTGCGGCAACAGTACAAACTGGGTTTATGAATGATGGCCTTCACTTATTGCCTCTTTCTCTCACATGATGATATTTGTAACTCTCAAGCTGTACGATTTCCAAATCTGAGTGATTTGTAATGTAATACTTGTAGAGTCTCTAGGGTAATGTCAGCATTAGTTACAAATAAAAGTTGGCTTTCTGCATCTCTTAACCTTGGGAACGTGAACCTTTAAGACTTGCAGATCAAATACCAGTATTCCCTGAAGACTGCTGTGCACATCTGCATTTCTGGACATGGGACTTTTTTTTGTTCCTAATCAAGTATAATCTCACTTCATAACTTGTACTTTTGGCTCAGTGATACCTAGTTTTCCAGGCAAGCGAAAAAAATGAAGGCTGAGGATTTTGTGCTTTAGAGGTTTGGAACTTTGGCAAATGCTGCACTGCAAGTCAAGTATTTGATCTTGAACCCCACCATGATGAAATTCAGTTAAAATACAAAGAAACCAAAGTGAGACTTCAGCTATCCAAAGCTGCATCTGTATTTTGATGTTGCCAGGTATTTGTACTAACAGTTCTGTGTTCATTGCAAAAAAGGAATGAAAAGCCCCCCTCAACAGCCCCCACCCCAAACGATTTCCCTCTGGGATCCTCTACTCATTGGAAGTAATCACTAATTCCTGCTTACATCTATGAGTCAGGCATCCAACGGTTGCTATTTATTCCTGGCTGTTCTTATTTGCGTTTGAATGGTCAGACTGTTTGCCTCTGCACTGGGGTCTGAACCAATTTAACATGGAAAGTTAGTTCAAGAGTTCTTGTAACCTCTGTGCTATCTTTTAAAGTCAGCTATGAAGAGAGCTTGAGTTATTAATGTCCAATAATGAAAACTGCCCACCTGAGTCTCTAAACTCAAGGGTATCAATCTTTACACAGTTTCTTAATATTGATTGACCTTTCAGGATCCTATCAATGAAGTAGAATTTATTTTCAGATAATTTACTTGAGTACCCATTAACACTTGTTGGGACCTGAAAGTCATGTAATTTAAATATATTCAGAAAATTGTGAGCACAGGTTACCTATAAAATAAAATTCCCAAGAAGCCTGGTCCAGGCAGTATATTTATAGCTCTGAATTTCATCAAGGTGGTAGTACGGACTAAATGTGGATTTAATTTATAAATGTTCTCATGTAAGAGCTGCAACTATTATTTCTTGTCATGTTTATCCACTTTATAATGTTAAAAATGAAAAAAAAAGAAACAATCACACAGCAGCATAACCAAGAATGATTAGGGGAAGAATATACTTCATCCAAAATTGACTTATACAATAGCTGTAGTTTGTCTATGAACTCATTTATTGATGTTGGTTGAGAGCCAACATGAGTAATGGTGAAAAGCAAAGGCTTTATTTGAAATCTGCTTGTGTTCAAACTCTAGTTCTGCTACTTATTAGTTCTTTAGCCTAGGCTAAATTATTTATGCTTTTCAGACCTTAGTTTCCTCACTTGACAAATCAGTCATAAAGATTAAGATTTATTTTAAAGTGCCTACTATGAGGTTCGCTCTCAGAAGTCTCTTAGTAAAAGGAAGTTATTTTTCATTTGTATCTTTCAATCAGTTTAGCTCTCTGATGGGAAGGGTTTCTTCTTGTACTTCCTCATACATCTTCTAAGATTTGTATTGCAATATGGTAGGAAAAACATTGCTTGTAAGTCAGGGTACCAGCACTCATTCAACATTCAACCTCACTACCTACTAGCTCTATAATTCATGGCAAAAAAGTTCTTACGATGGGTTTTATATTGCCTACATGTAAAAATGGGGATAATGTTTTACCTGCCAGTGCTTTTATAGGCTCTAAAAATATACAGATAAAACATATGTTATAAACCATAACCATTGTTTAAATTTAGGCTATTGTCACTATTCCATTCTACTTGAGTTAAGAACTACTATATTTTTCGAGCACGATGTGCCAGATACTGTGTGAGTTATAAGTTTGTCATTTAGTCCTTTACCACGATTCATAGGGTAGCTACAAATAAAACATCAAAGCCACACTCAAAACATTATTATTTTCATTTCCCAGATGAGGAAATCAAAGCTTGACTCAAACCCAAGCAATCTAGTCCAGAAACCTCCATGCCAAACTTGTGACCCAAACTGAGTCCAACAATCTCAGGAAGAGAAGCTAACCTTTTGTGGGTATTCCAGTGGCCTGCCTAGGTGGTCCTAATGAAAAGGAGATAGTCACCTTGCCCACGGTGATGGCAGATGGCAATAGGGAAAAAAAAAAAAGACGAGAGGGTTCAAATAGTCAACCTCTTGAAAGACCAGGCCTAACCTGTTTCATCTATGTTCCAATATCTGTAACACAAATACTTCATTGTGCTGCCTCATTTTTCAATTTGGATATAATGAACAAATAAGAATAAAGAAGTTTTTTTTTTTTTAAAGAAGATTTCAATTCTATGCCTAGGCATGAATTAGTCATCAGAGTCTGGTAATTTAAGAAAACACAGGTAGACTGGCCAAGATGGAAGGTCATGGTTCGTGCTGTCACACGTTCTCATTCAAACTCGTAGAAAAGGCCACTTCTGTATAGATGACAAGGAGCACAACAGTGGTCACTGTGACCTGGGGTCTCTTGTCCAGACAGACTGCTGAAACGCAAGTGGAGGTCATCCAGCAGACACAGTCCCTGCCTAGTCCTTCTACACAAGTAGCCTCCAGAAAGGGCCCGCAAACAATACTTGCCTATGTTCAACAATGAGCATGCAAAGGGTGTCAAGGCATGTGTTTAAGCGTATGTGAACGAAGAGCATAAAGATGTGTGAGACGGGTGTTAAAACATCAGTTCAAACATGTGTTTAACCATGTGTGAGCAGAAGGGTGTTAAGCCATGTGGTAAAGCAAGTGTTAGAGCATATTCAATTACAAATGTTTCTCATTTGGGAGCTTAAATTATTTTCTCTCTAATCCAGTGTTGCTAGGCAAATGCTTGGTGTTGTCGTAACTTAATACAAGAAATGATGAAACTTAAAAAAAAATCTTTTTGATGTTAGAATTCTTTTTTCCCGTTGTGCTTTTATCATGAAGAATCTACATCTATAGCTTCCAATCAACATAGAGGGGTTCTGCCAGAGTAAGCAAAAACTGGGAGGAGGGTCCATATGCAGAAGCGACAGTCTGAAGAAGAGTAAGCCATGCCCAGGATGACAATACGCATGGTCTGGAAGACATAGTGGCTCAGGATTTGCTAGACCACATGGTCCACAGTCCTGGGGTGACCGTTCCATTTTAGGCCTACCTGCACTGCTAGGGTTCTGATATTTGTTTTTAGTGGTAAAACATGTAGAACACGGCTCTAGAGAACAGGGACTCTGACTGTGCCTCTGACAATTAAATATGATGGAGACTGGTTTTAAGGTTTCTCAGATATTACTTGCAAAATATATTAGCTGATGAATCTAAAATGTTTCCGGACGCTTTCACTTCCACACGTATGAAATACCTTGTTTTAAAGTACAAACAATCTTGGATGTTACTTAACAATGAACCAAAGGCGATTCTCATCAGTATGTGCTGCTGCTTCCCTTTCTACTAGGTAATGGGAAAAAAAAAATCTACATATGCTCATACAGAGAAAACAATTCCAGGTAGCCATTATATATTCTTGCTAAGAATAAAGCTACAAGTGAAATAAACCAGTGCGTCTGTTTAAGCCCATTCATTTCTCTGTTGGGAGTACATATCTAATCAAACATCCTTTTCAAATATATCAAGACCAGAAGAGAAGCAAAAGATGAATAAGTTTAGATTTGAATTCCTAAAGCAGTGCTAATTAATATGGAACTTCCTGCTTAACCAGAAAGATTTGTGTCTAAATACCATTTGATTAGGCTGAGAAAAATAGTTTTGATCATTCTCAATACAGAAAAATTGTATACCGACCAATAAAATCAAAATCTTGCCTTTCCTATAACCTTTTGCCTCAAGATCATGGGATGTTTTATCGGAACAAAAACTGGCGAGAGAGAAACCAACAATTAAAGCTGTATCTTCCACCAACCATCCCTGTAACAGAGGTCACAGAATTTCTGAATACTTCTCTCTTCCCTTTCACTGTGTCACTTAATGATTTGTTCATGCAATGCCATACATACTCAGGAAAATAGAATTTTCGCAGAGAAAAGCACCGTGACCTGGCTTTTTGCTTCAACACATTCTAGAGTGCACAAAGACAAAACCACAATGTTCGCACACACACCCCCTCCCTTTCTGGGAGCTTCCGCCCAAATTAAGAAAACTAAGAAAACAGAATCTGACTGAGGAGATTATAGAGAAAGGCTGTTGTATAGGTTTTGTTTGTCACTGCTAAATGGTTTTATTTCTTGACCAAAATAAATATGCTAAAGAGCAAACTCACTTGAGACATCCCCCTAAAATATTGTATTTCACCGCCACGCAAACAGAACGTGGACCACATCTCTGCTATCAATACAAAACACATCCTGAAATCTGAAGCTGTTTCACAGAGGTTCTCCAAAAGCATGTAAATCAGGCGCAGGAATAATAACTTTGCGACGAAAATGATAAAATAGGCACAAATCTCCTCACAGGCTGCAGAGGGAAAATAAAGGGGTTCTGAGGAGCAGCTGGAATGCTTAGTCAGGTGCAGTTAATGGCCGGGCGGCAGTTTTCAATCATGCAGGCATCCAAATACATCCACTTTGTAAGAATCAGATAAACAGACCTGATGGAGACACAGCCCTTGAGATCAGACTCCTGGTGGTCCTGAGATGTGCCCATTCTAACACAGAGAATCTGATTAAGTTGATTTCCCCCCAGATACGGAATTGTCAGCGAACAAAAAACACACAGGAGGCAAGAAGAAGGCTGAACACGGAAAGATTTCCTCCCTGGAGCAATGATTGGGAGAAAATTAGGTAGAGGGACAGGTACTCAGTGACTCCTGCAGAACCGTTAGAACTTTTAATCAAACTTTTCAGAGAGCGGTGGAAATGATGAGAGATGCAACTCACGCCTCATCTGCTTCCTGTCGGAAATGGCCATTGTTAAGCTTGAGAGGCTGTCGCAGGTGCGTGTGAAGTTTGCCTCGGTGCTGGGGAGGGCGGTGCTGGCAGTGGGTACAGAGTACATCCTCCTCGTTCCTTCTCTGCCTCAAGCGCTTCCCGGGAGCCTGCCCTCAAGGCTCTTAACCTTGTCAGGATCCCTAAACAACTGGCACCATATGTGCTAGTTTTGTATTTCACGTAAGGGTGAGAACTTTCAGTGTCCCATGGGCTAGAGGGGTGGCACCGGTGGGGGTGGCACTAGTTCACTTTCTATGAAGCAGATCACCTCAGAAATTTGGGGGGGAAAAAACAAAGTCAATGCAGATAAACCACTCTGTTCATTTATCTTTTTCACCTTAGACATCTGGAAACCATTTTATTGTGTTTATTTTTGGGAACTATTTTTAAAGGCTTAGGAAAATTAGATGCTCTTATATGTAGAAATAAGGTCCCCTTTCTCTTCCAGTCTATGTTTCTGACTAGTGCCTGCAGGATTAATCAGGCCCGAATTTAGATACACTGAACTTAGCTCATGCTTCAATGTGAAATGGTAGCAGTAAATTTCATTCAGAAAAATCTGTGTAAATATTTTCTCCATTCCAAATTTTTATTTGGGGGGTCACTGTATCACTGTCATCCCGTTGATCATCGATTTGCTCAAGCGGGTACCAGTAACGTCTCCATTTGTCCTAGCCCTGAGATTTTAGCAGCTTCTCTTTACTTGTCCTTCCCAATGGTGCCGAATTGGAGGCTCTCTTGGGGTCAGGAGGTATTTCCAGAAAAAGAAGAGTTCAGGATAAGAGGCTGTGCTGTTTAGCACATATTAGGGTTCTGCATATAAAATCCAATTGTTCAATCTTAGATATGGATGGGATCTTGGAAGTCATCTGTCATTACACTATGTGCAATCAACTTTAAAGTACTCTGTACAGATACTATGACATTATATTGCCCTAGTTCGTTTGAATCCATACCCTGGGGTAATGTGTTTATGATGAAGTCACCCGATTGGGAATACACATTTCAGGGCTGTTGGATTCTCATTTAAAAGCCTAACGAAAAGCCATATTCCAGAGGCAGTTGCAGTGTGGCAGCTCTCTTTATCTCATTAATTAGTTACTCTTAATTAGCATAACTAATAATTATTAATGAAGACATTAGAAATGGTATTGAAGCCATGTGGACTGGTTCCTGCAGCCTGCAAGGAGAGGGGATCAGAATTAGAGACATCCAACCGTCTGCTCCTGGAACAGAGTCTTTGACTCAGGATTCTGTCTCAGTCCTATGTCACTCATATAAAAGGCTGCCTGTCACTTGATTTGGACTAGAGGAACAACTGATTTCACAGCTAGAATATTTTCTTAGTTGCCCCAGGTAAACATTTCACCCAAGTTGCATTCAATACACTTTCCTATCAGGACTGGGGTCAAGGACTTGATTGGCCTATAGAGGTAGGGGTATGTGTGTGTGTGGGGGGGCGGTTGTTGTTGGTGGTGGGGTGATGGTGGTGGTTGATTTTGTTCATTTTTTTTTCTTCCCTGCACTCACTGATGCTCAGGGCTTACTCCTGGCTTTGCAATCAGGGGTCACTCCTGGAGGAACTGAGGGGATGATATGTTGGTGCCAGGGATTGAACCCAGGTTGACTGTACAGAGGGAAGTGACCTATCCACTGTACTATTGCCCCAGTCCCTGTTCCTGCTTGCTTTTGCTTGTTTCTAGGGGACAGAGTTTAGTGTGCAATTTGCCTACATTTTGACATATGACTTGGAAAAGAAGCACAGCCCTCAACCATCTCCAACTCATAGCTCCCTCTCTAGCTGCTGCCTCTCAGGAAGAACTTAGGAATTAAGAAAGACCTGTGAGTGTCAGATGTCAGTTAGCCTGCTGACTCTGAGAGATTAAGTAATTTTCCCAGTGTCATAGAGCAAGTTGACAGTGGAACTCAGAATGTACGGCTCCTGGTCATTATTTGCCCCGTCAGCCAAGAGTTGACCAGGCATTTATCTTGATTATCTACAGAACTTTTAACTAAAGCATCAGCTTCAGAGATTGTGATTCTGTCGGCAAGATGAGGGAGGGACTCAAGTGCCTATGCTATCAGAAATACGCACAGGTGACTCTGATACACACACACACACACACACACAGACACACACATGAGAGTCGCTGGGCTGGGCTGTAATACTAATAGGGCAGTACCTGTGTGATGACAACTGCAGTTTCTATGTGCCTGGCACTGAGCTAGGAGCTTGATCTGTTCTGTACCCACTTCACGTCTACGACAAATCTTTAAATAAGGGATCCTCAGCATTTTACAGATAAGAAATCCATGATGAGAGATATTAACTTATTAAAACTGACAGCTAATCAATGGCATGCCTGAGACTCGAACCTACATTTGCCTCTCTCCAAAGAATTCTGCTCTCAGCTGGGAAGCCCCGTCACTCATCATGGGATACAGTTTTACTTAGAAGAATTTCTAAGGAAGGGCTCACACACAGATCTAAAGGTGAGAGGTGGACGAGCAAAATGGGTCAAATAGCCACTAGGGTGAGCGGGAGACCTTGTAATCCCCCAAGGGTTCCTCGTTTTCATTGCTGGCAGCTGTTTTGAATATCTTCAGAGTGACCATACAAGCAACTGGAACTTCTAGTCCTTGTTATGAGAATGAAAAATGGTTCACTCATTGGGAACAGCCAGTTAGATTCTTGCAGTATTAGTCCTATATTTACCATGTGATCTGCAACACTACCTCTAGATTAAAGAGAAATGAAAATAGATGTTCACAAAAAGAGGTTTTACAAATAATGTTCATAGCACCATTATTTACCATAGCTCCAACATTTGTACGTTTCACATACACAGGTTAGTGATCAGAGAGAACTACAGATCTCTGTACTATGGAATATTATTCAACACTTAGAGGGAATGAAATACAAATGCACACAGGAGCATGGATGAATTTAGAAAACCTTATGATACGGGAGGGTGGAGCGATAGCATAGCAGGTAGGGTGTTTGTGACCTATCCGGGTTCGATTTCTACGTCCTTGGAGAGCCCGGCAAGCTACTGAGAGTATCCTGCCTGCACGGCAGAGCCTGGCAAGCTCCCCGTGGTGTATTCGATATGCAAAAAACTGTAACAACAAGTCTCACAATGCAGACGTTACTGGTGCCCGCTCGAGCGAACTGATGAACAACTGGACACGACAGTGCTACAGTGCTATGATACAGGAATGAAGTCATACACAGATGACAGTCTATTAAATATTCCCACGTAAATGGAATTCTAGAAAAGTCAAAATGCCAGTGTGAGAACACAGCTCCGATGTCTAGCTGGGTGGGGAAGGGCTCTGAGACCAAGGCGAGGAGATGGACCTACTTCTGAATATGCTGCAGAAGTGAAGCCTTAATTTAAAAGACAAAACCCCTCAAACCCTCTACTGCCCCACCAAGAAAAGCCTGCAGGCCAATTATGGCCACAGACATCCAGTGTTTTGCTTATTTGTTTTGTTTCTTGGTCTCTGGTCTCATTAGAGAGATTCTGTTTTAGCTGCCCCCAAGGAAATACAAAAGATGACAAAAAAGTCCTCCAATGTCATCCCCAAGGCTGGGTTCTGGAGGAATGGTGCCGAGTGTTTGACCCCTGCTTTCTTTCCTCCTTTGTCCTCTGTTCAGTACAGAGTGCTCCCACGCTGCCCCTGGTGTCCAGCACCTCGGGCCCAGGCCGCAGCTCAGAACTGGTGCTGAGGCAGTTCCTAAACCACCCTGCCCCGGAGCCTTCATCCCAACCTCCTTTTTTCGGAGATGGGCCTATCTACTCTCTGCAAGGGGTGGGGAGGGGGGGAGACACTGAATCCTCCTCCTCCTCAGCCTGCCACCCAGTAGATGTTGTGGTCTCCACTGGTTTGTTCTCAGTTTCTGATATTAGGCAAAGACAACACAGGAAGCCTTCAGCCAAGTTCAGTTACCACCTCTCCATGTCTCTGCAGGGAATGTTTTGTCAAAAGGGGACTATTTCTGGAACCCAGGACACTGATCGCCACCACAGAGTAAAGGCCTGCTTTGTTTATACAAATATGGTTTTGTACCAAATACTTCATTATCAAAATGATCGGAAACACGTTAAAACTAATCCATGCAAGCGGTTGCATGTGCAGAGGGTAGAAAAGAACAAAACATTGGTATCCAGTTAGCAAAACTCAGCGCGCTCTAAAATATTAGCTGGAGAAGTTCAAGAGATGTAAGAGTCGGCGCCCTTTGATTTTCTAAAATATGAACGTCCACCTCTTGCTACTGATGCTCTTATGCCTAAATAAACATCATAGAAACTCTATTAAAAGAGAAAAACTATATTATAATGGCAACTAAAGTAGTACGTTATCATGCTGTAAGAGAAAAAGGCAAGAGTGAGAATGGTTTTAAATCACATGAAGAAAGATATCAACATGTGCAATAAAATGAAAAAAAAAATTCCAGTGGGGGAGAGACAGTCCAGTCAGTAGGGTGCTTGCCTTGAACGAAGCTTGACCCATGTCCCACCCCGGCAGCCTAGATAGTTTCCTGAGCACCACCAAGAGTAAGCCCTAAACACAGCTGTGTGTGACCCCCTCCCCCCCGAAAAAAAAATCAAAACCCAAATGACAGTAACAATAATAAAATAAGCAAAAGACTATTATAAAAGCATTGGGTTAGGTGTACTTTTCCCAATTTTTTTTTCTGATTTTTGGGTCACACCCAGCGATGCACAGGGGTTACTCCTGGCTCTGCACTCAGGAATTACTCCTGGTGGTGCTCGGGGGACCATATGGGATGCTGGGAATCGAACCCTGGTTGGCTGCATGCAAGGCAAATGCTCTATCTGCTGTGCTATTGCTCCAGCCCGTTCCCACTTCTTTTTAGAGTTGTTTTCTTTTGCATTGACAATAGCATCTGTGTAACAATACAACTCAAAATCAGGTAAAAATCTGCAGCTGGCGCATGAGCCAAGCCTGTCGTGCTTCTGGTTACCCTGCAGTCAGTCAGCATCGTGTTGCCTGTTCACACGTCCTTCTCCTGATGGAGTGGAAAGGCCAAGAGATTCCTCAGTCCCCTGCCAGGTACATGCGAGTATTTCATCAACCTCGAATCATGCTGATGAGCATGAAGGAGTGATTCCTTCAAAGACTGACTGCTAAGAATCCTTGCCATTTGCAAATGGAAACAATAAAACCCCAAGAACTTAATTAATCAGGTAGGTATGTTCCAAGTAAGAACTCCAGTGTTGAGAGGTGACTTTCATGTGGGAACCATTTAAGAAGTAATAACTTAGCCAGATGCATGGTTAATACAGCCCTCTCCCCCCCTCATGCTCCCTCCCCCCACAAATAAAATGGGACTAAAAATGTCAAGTCCTAGCAAAGTAAAAATTTTGCTTAGGCAAAAAGTAAAAGAAAAGAGGCCATAGCATACCAAGGCCAATTTCAGTCAATGGGGAGATTCCAGCCCAAGCAGGGTCTCTGATCTGGGGCTTTCTAAAGCCCCCTGGATCTAGCTCTCCCCAAAACAACCTGTTCTCTGCCAAGAATCCGATTTTCCTACGTAACGTAGCTGAAAGCATAGATTACAGTGGTGCCCACGCAGCACTTGGAGAGATAGCAAAGCCCAAGGATCAAGGAAAGCAGCTCTAAGCAGGCATATTTTGTACAAATCAAAACCACAATCAGATCTATCACTTCAGACCTTGAACATGTACCGTATCAAAATGATTGAAAACAGGTGTTGGTGAGGGTGTGCCAAAAAAGAATCCTCTAACACTTCTGGTGGGAATATAAATTGGTGTAGCCCCAATGGGAAAAGACTTCATTTTACTTTTGATTCCTCAAAAATAAAAATGAGTCTAACACATAATTCAGCACCTCCACTTCCCTGTAGCTAGTCAATGAATATGAAAACACTGATTTGGAAAGATACAGGCACTTCTGTGCTTGACGCAGCACTATGGCGGAACGGACAAAGAAGATGGGAGATACAGTGTCTACTGCTCCACTATTAAAAAATGATGAAATATTTCCACTTATGGTAACCACATGGGTGGAACTCCAGGAGTCTCTGGTCCGCCCTCTACTCTCAAAATGGGAACATCAGGTAAAAACAAAAGGTAAAAATCACAGAGTTGACCAAAAAGACCTTCCCTGAATTACGTGCTATGCCTGCCTTGCAAGATGCTATCTTCTTGTCGTGGTTCATTCCTTCGCCTGGAATCCCTTTTAACTTTGTCCAAGAAACTCTGACCCTCCCTTCAAAGGCAAATGCTCTTCTTCCAGGAAACCCATCCCGATTCCTCCACGAGGGCAATGCTCTCCAGCCTCCAGGGACTGTGCACTGAGGTTTCTGATCGATACCCATCTCGAAACTCATCTCCAGAATTGAGCTTGGTCCTGGGGGCAGAGGGAAGGTTGAAGACAGGCACTCGGGATGAAGGGTGTGCTGCTGGAACATTGTGCTCATGGTCCTTATATTCAAACTGTTGTCTATGATGATGACTAAAAAGAGATAAATAAATACAAACCAATGGAGGCACAAAAGAGTAATTGAAAAAAAAAAATCCATCTTGAGACAGCATTCTCAGTACTCCCTCTCATCAGCATGTACGTTTCCGGAAGGCAAGACAGCCTTATCCACATGTCCCCAGCAGACTTCTCTGGCCAAGCCTGTGGGATGAAGGTTCGTTTTTGTTTTTGTTTTGATTTTTTTTTTTTTAATAATGAATGCTTCCCAGAAGAGTAGTAGCACTGATAGGGAAAAAATGTCAGTTCCTGGAGCTAAGTTGTTTTCCTTGTTGAGATTAGAATTTTTCTCAGGAGAAACAGGGAAGGGAAATGGGGCATATGGAAATGTGTAGGGATGCTCGGCTTCCAGCAGACGGGCCTGCACAAGGCTGTCATTATATGCTGCACAGGCAGACCATCCTCAAGATGCATCCATAGATGCTGTCAATGAATACAGATGCCACGGTGACTTTCCCAGGCAGTATTTGGAGTGACCCCCTAAATCCTGCCTTACTATATTACTTAGAGGGACACTTAAACTTCAAAGAAGATTCATCTAAAGGAACTGGCATGTGGGATTCCATTTTCCCTGAGGCTTCCATGCCTTGTGTCAGTAAATCATCAATAATTAAACAGTAACAGTTAAAACAAGACCACCCAGGCATACAGGCCCAAGGGCTCAGCTACAGAGATGAGTACGGTTCTTTATCTAGGGAAATTTTAAAGATCTCCTGCAGTTCCTAGTTTAAAATGGTACCTAGTTTATGGGTCGTGATACTGCATCTTATCAAAGTGCCTGATAAATTAAAAGGGAAACATTAGAAGATGATGATAGTCTGGAAGACATAAATTAGATAATTTATTATACCGAAACATATACATTATCAATTGCCAGAGCCTAGAAGGATTTTATACACGCATTCTCTCTCTCTCCCTCCATCTCTCCTTCTCTGAATTGGGGTTGAAAATGTCAGGAATAATCACTTCTCTCTCCCAAAATCTTCTAGGTAATGGATGTATGTTCTGTATATCTATAGGTTGACCAGATTATCTCTTGGAGTGGATGGTATAACTTAGCAGACATTGGACTTCTGTGTTCATTTCTCTCACTCCACTTTCCACATATTATTTCCTTTCTATAGCTAATAAGAAACATGAGGCCAAGGAGAACAATGAATCAACAATAAAAATATATATACAATGGAATACTATGTAGCTATAAGAAAAGATAAAATCTTGCAATTTGAAAACTGGAAGATACCATATTAAGCAAAAAAGTCAGAGGGAAAGGACATAAATGGATGATCTCACTCATTCATGGCATACAGGAAAATAAAACAAAAGAAGAGACAGTACCAAAAAATGACAAGCTCTTGACCTTGGATTGCAAATCAGATGTTACCAAGCAACAGGGAAGGGTTGAGGAAGGGAGAGGAAGATTAGACATGACATAGGAACATTAGTGAGGTGGGCACTTTAGTTATGGTGGTGTAATCAAGACCACAAACATCAACTCTTTTGTAAACACAAGACCAGAACAATAGCACAGTGGATAGGGTTCCTGCCTTGCTTGAGGCTGACCCATGCTCGATTCGTGGCTTGCCCTGAGCACCACCAGGAATGATCCCTAAGTACAGGAGAAAATAGCTCAGAATCTATAAACTCCTCAAGACAGTATCATCTAAAATATCATACCAAACCCAATATACAAAGAAACATGCACATATACATGCATATGTGTAACATTTTTTAATGTGTAACATTAAATTTAATGTGTGTTACACATAAAAAAGTAGTGGTAATTCCTATAATGAAAGGATCAGAGCATATCACATACATTCCTTGAAAAAATTACTTGTAGCAGACCAGAGAGATAGCGCAATGGATTGACCTCATGATTTCCATATGGGAGGCACCAGTTTGATGCCTGGCACTGCATGGTTCCTCAGGGGTAGACCCTGACCTCTGCCGAATGTGTCCCCAAAAAACAAAACAAGAAGTTATTTGAAGAAACATTCTAGTTGGATCAATATTAGCACTGTAGCACTGTCGTCCCATTGTTCATCGATTTGCTCGAGTGGGCACCAGTAACGTCTCCATTGTGAGACTTGTTATTAGAAAGGATCAATATTAGAAAGCTGAAAACTCAAGAATGGGCAAGAGTATTTTTCTCCTCATTTATGACTTGTGACATAGGGGACGAATACAATCCATGAATAAAGTCATGGAGCATCCATATATGCCAATAAGCGAGAACAACCATAATTATTTAATGGAAAAGAAGTATTCCTATGATAAAGTATTATACAACCACCAAAAAAAAGAGATAAGTATTTTAATGGCACAGAAAAGTGCCTTCAAATATAATAATGCAAGTAACAATATGGTCACCTGTATAAATTATATAAAATGCAGAGTTTCCAGAAAGGCTGGAATGAAATACACCATAAAATGCTATTTTTTCCTTCTCTCTGTGTATTATGGGTGGCTTTCTTCATTTCCTTTCTAAATGAAATTTTATTGATATATCATTGGTTCATAATACAAAATTTTTTTTAGGATACTGGTGATTGAACCCAAGGCATAAACTTTACCACTGAGCAACATCCCCAGTCGACTTATAAAAAATTTTTTATATGTCCATCCACAGCAGTGAGAGTGTGGCCATGGGGTGCCGGGGGCTGAACTCAGGGCTCAGCACTGTTAGGCAGATGCTTTAGTAGCTTAACTCTTTGCCCCTAACAGCTCCTCTCTGTTGTTCCATCAAGGTTTTCTCTTTCTACAAATCAAGAGGTTTAAAAAGACTTTCCTTATTAGGAAAAATAATTATAAAACTATGTAAATACTTCAGAACATTTAGTTGACAATATTAAATGAGAAATGCAATATAAGAACATGGATCCCAACCATAACATTGGGAAGAAATCCAGGTATCAAGGGAGTAGCTTAGTTCAAGATACAGAAATGAAAAGCAATTAAAAAATTCTCTTAATATTAGTATTATATGTTTTAGAAGAAAAAAAGTGATTTAGAAAGAATGCTCTCAAGTCACATGTTAGTCCCATCCTCAGTATGGGTGACATTATGCAAAAAAAAAAAAATCTCGTGTGTGTGTGTGTGTGTGTGTGTGTGTGAGAGAGAGAGAGAGAGAGAGAGAGAGAGAGAGAGAGAGAGAGAAGGAAAGAAGTGTTGGCATGGAGGGTGGCAGGAGGTGGGGGAATCTGGGGACACTGGTGCTGGGAAATGTGCACTGGTGAAGGAATGGGTGTTGGAACATTGTATGACTGAAACCCAATCATGAACAACTTTGTAACTGTGTATCTCACTGTGATTCAACAATAAAAATTAAAAAACTAAAAAAATCTCTCTGATGTCAGTGACTACTCTCTCTCATCATGGTTCCCATAGACTATTCAAGTTCATGATCATGTTCTGTCTGATTTCTATTAGTACAATTTAGGGTAATCCCCCTGAAAGCAGGCCTTTTACCCCTTCTCTCTCTCTCTCTCTCTCTCTCTCTCTCTCTCTCTCTGACATTTAGCTTCTTAATTAGAAAAACGCAAGGGCTCATGAAATAAATATTTGGTGAATGAACAAATGCTCCCTTTTCTTGGGATCGCTGTTGGTGCAAAGATGATTGGATTTCCTTCCAGTTCGACCACAGATCCAGCGTTGAAGCTCCAAGGATGCCTGGCTCCAAGAATCTCTCTCCTTCATCACAGATTATAGGCTCCGCGGAAACCCAGTCGGAGCCAGAACCTGGTGCCATGTTTTTATTTCTCTTTTTCCATTTCAAAAGAAGAGGCTGGAGTTAATTCTAGTTTTCCTGCGGGCAGAGGGAAGGGGTTTTTTTTTATGTGTGTGAAAGAATGGCAACCTCTCCGGCCACCTGAGGACAGTCCCTCCCAGGAACACCTGTTTGCTCCAACTGAAGCCTGTCCAAATAGAGTCCCGGGGATGACGAGCTCGCTCTTCAAATGTCCCACCGTTCTACAATATTTATTCCCCACCTGTTTCACGGCCGGGAGAGCTTGGGAACGCTCCAGCTGGGGAAAGCTGTTTCTCAGCCCTGACAGAGCCCAACTACCGGCAGCTGCGGTTCACTTAGAATCAGGCCTGGATGCCGTTGCCCCCAAAGTGGATAAATTCCTCTTCTTTTCAAAATCTTAACAAAAGTGCTGAGGTGAGAGAACAAATTGGGTTTTTTTTTTTGTTTGTTTTGTGTTTTTCCATCTTCCCAATAGGTTGCAAAAGCAAGTTCTAGATTTCTCTCTTTGTTTCTTAAATGGGATTTCAGTGTCTTCTTCTAGTCATGGCGAATTACTGCCCAGTACTGAAAAATGAGGACTGGTTAATTTCTCCATCCAGGAGAACTATTAAAATCCAGAGGGTAAAGATGCAACAAAAACGATTTTAAACATCTAAATTTTACATGTAATTCAGGGAAGGAAAAAGATGCCCACATCAAACTCCAATTGTAACAGTGCAATAATGTTTTATTAAAAAAAAATCTAAGCATGAGAAAACTGTACATTTGAAAAGCTTACATAAAGCCTTATAAAATAAGAGACCTTTTATCTCCTCTAGATCCATGAGGTAGAAAATACTGTATCTATGCAATTTCAAGGCATATAAAAAAAAACCCCAGTGAATAAATAAAATGTTCTTTTTTCCTTTATACAGAAGCTTTAAAAATTATCCATATAAATAGCTTGGCCTTGAACAAACAGATTAAAAGACCTAAAAGGCTCTGGCTTCAGATCATGTATACAGAATAGAAAAATGAATGCTTTTCTTTATTGGCTGAGCAAGTTTTCTACTAACTAAATTTCCATAAGCCCATTTTATGAAAAAGGCTGAACTGAAATATAGGGAAAAATTCAACATTTTAAAGTGGTACACTTATCGAATTATTAATAAATTAACCCATGTACTTTGTCAATATTCTTTGCATCTATTTGTGAATCACATTCCTAATAATCAACATACAATATAATTTTAAAGACCAACACATTTTATAAATTAGTAGGCAATTTTGGTCAAGTGGACAAAATTTCTCCATATTTTCTAAAACTGGGGTAGAGCATATAAAAAGTGTTTCATAATTGTTTAAAATTAGCATTATTTAGGTGACTTAAACCTTTCTAATTTGCTTTTGGGAACTCTTTAAAAATTACTAATTTTAAAATATATACCTATGTGTATATATATATTTAATTAAGGCACCGTGATTTACAAAGTCACTCATAATAGAGTTGCAGACAAATTTGTTAATATCAGAGTTCCCAAATCAATCCTTCCAATGATGTGACCTTCCCTTCGCCATTAAAATTGAAAGATAACCTCTCAACAAGTCCTTGGATCCCATTAATTTTATGAACAAATGCAAAATGCAGGTTCAAGCTGTGTGCTAACTCCCTGTGTGGTCATCACACATTGATGGCTAAACAGATCTCTTAAACATCGTCTCCTAGCGTTCAACTTCTGCTTCGAGGGAGCAGGAAGGCAGTTCAGTGTCCAGGGGCACAAGCCCTGCAGGCACAAGGACCAAGCTCCATGCTGCAGAACACCCTCCAGCGCTGCTGGGTGTGGACCTGGTGGCCCCTGAGCACCACCTATGGCTCCAGGGGTCCTCAGCACCCCTGGGCTCTACCATGGAAGCCTCTGGTCTGGTTGACTGAGTGATCACTCTGGGCGACCCCTCACAACACTGCTTCGGAGGTCTTCCAGTTCACCCTTCCACACATTCTCCTCCAAGGCTGAAGAAACAGCTCAGCCGACTGAAGAGCAGGCTTTGCCTACAGGAGGCCCAGGTTCAGTCCCAAACACCACAAGGCTCCCTGAGCACCACCAGGAGTGACTCCTGAGCAGTTGTCCTTGAGTGCTGCTAAACAAAACAGATGGGCTGAGGGAAATAGCTCAGTTAATGGGATGACACATGGTTTGCATGCAGGGTGTCTGGATTCGATTCCCGGTGCCACAGGGCTCCCTGAGCACCACAGGGAGTGATTGCTAAGCATAGAGTAAGGGAATAGCCCTTGAACACCAGTTGGCGTTCAAGTGTTCAAATGTTCAAATGTTCAAATGTTCAGATGCCCCCAAATTCAAACTAATCAAATAACAACAAATTCCTCTTCTAGCAGTCTGTACCTTGAAGCTGCCTTAAGAAGGAAAGCAGCTGTCTGAGGCTCTGGAAAAGAGGAAGGAAGAAGAGGAAGGAAAAGGAAAAGAGGAAGGAAGAAAAAAAGGGAGAGAGGAATGGAGAAAGAGGAAGGAAGCAAGGAAGGAAGGAAGGAAGGAAGGAAGGAAGGAAGGAAGGAAGGAAGGAAGGAGAAGGGAGGGAAGAAAGGAGGGAGGGAGGGAAGGAAGGGAGGAAGGAAGGAAGGAAGGGAGGAATAAAGGGAGGAAGGAAGGAAGGGAGGAAGGAATAAAGGGAGGAAGAAAGGAAGGAAGGAAGGGAGGAGGAAGGGAAGGAAGGAGGGAGGGAGAATGTGAGGGAGGGAATGTGGAAGGGAGAAAAAGAGGAAGGAAGGAATAAAGGGAGGAAGGAAGGAATAAAGGGAGGAAGGAAGGAAGGAAGGAAGGAAGGGAGTGAGGGAGGGAGGGAAGGAGAGAGGAAGGGAAGAAGGGAGGGAGGGAGAGAGGGAGGAAGGAGAAAGAGAAGCAGGCAGGAAGCAGCATACATATGCCATTTAATAAGTGGGCAGTGACTTTCAGGCCTAGAACCCAGCATCTCCTCTATAAAAGGGGCCCAGAGCCATCTTTCCGCACTCACTACTGTATCTTTCACTCACCACACAGCACAAGTACTCAGAGCTGCTGCTGCTTCGACATGTCCGGCTCCCTCTGAGCAGAGTTCTGAGCTCGTCGGGTCTCCAGCCCCGTTTGTACAGCGAAAAGCAGATGCTGCTGCTGAAGAAGGCGCCGCTGCTGCTCTTCCCACTAAGATGCTGGGACTTGACTACTGTAGCCAAAACTAGGGACCTGGTCCAAGTTCTGCCCTGTCCTGATGAAACGGTCTTGGGTAAGACTTGACTTCTGCAAACCTCCGTCCTTTACTATGAGGCGGCCACAGGCAATAGCAAACCTCAGAGTTCTTTATGGAGGTTACGGAAAATGGAATAAGGAATGCGAATGTGCTGAACAAACCAGGAAGCCTTTAGAAATTTTAATTGCGACAAATGTCTTTAAGGCTTTGATATTTCTAACAGAATTAAATATTTTGATAAATGATCCCACTTCTCCAAGAAGGCATCCTGTAATATTGCTAAACTTTGTGAAAAGTCCAAAGTAAGTTTATCTTATAAGCCAGCACGTTTTGAATAAGCCAGAGTATCACAGTAATGCAGTGGAATTCACTTAGGAAATGGTAGGCATTTTCTATAATCATATCTCATTCTTTTCTTTGTCTTTTTTGTTTTGGGGCCACACCCACTGGTGCTCAGGGGCCATTCCATGTTCTTTTCTCAGCAGGAACCGCTGGCAATGCTTATGGGTGCCATGATTCAGCAACACAAGCTGATTTCGTGCAAGGTAAGCGAGTGCCCTTCCTCCTGTACTATTCCTATGCCCCCTACTTCATTTCTTAACAGTTTCAGAGTTGGTTATGAATGCTCATAAGTATAGTGTGAAATTTTCAGAAAGATACGTGTGGAAAACTGCCATGGTTCAGAGACCCTGAATCCCACTGATGGATACAGCGCCCCTCTCTGAATATGGCTTCATGAAAGCACCTGGGCACCTATTTCCGACACCTCTAACTGATTTGGGAATTAAAAACACAGAGTACTGGGGCGGGAGCATTAGCACAGTGGGTAGGGCGTTTGCCTTGCACGCGGCCGACCCAGGTTGATTCCCAGAATCCCATATGGTTCCCTGAGCGCCACCAGGAGTAATTCCTGAGTGCATAAGCCAGGAGTAACCCCTGTGCATCGCTGGGTGTGACCCAAAAAGCGCCCCCCGAAAAAAAAAACCCACAGAGTACTGTTTATTTCTTCATCAAATCATTAAGGAATCAGAGATGCTACCCTGCCCTCTGTAAATTATCACTTTTTAATTAAAGAGCTGTTCTTTCATCACTTAGAAGTTTTTAACCCTTTTTAAGAAATGCTGGTAATGGGGTCAGTGCAATAATACAGAGGAGAGGGCACTTGCCTTGCTGACCAGGGTTGGATCTCTGGCATCCCATATAGTTCCCAGAGCAGTGCTGGGACTAATTCCTGAGGGCAGAGCCAGGAGTAGCCCCTGAGCATCGCTGGGTGTGGCTCCCAAACAAACAAACAAAATGCTGGTAAGATTTACTATTGTAGCATTTTCCCATTGAATATTAATGGGAATATTTACAGTTCTTCACAAAGTCTTGCCAAAGAAGTCACTAGCTTTTAAAAATAGAACTTAAAGGTTAAAAAATTATTATCTTGATCCATTGCAATTTGCATCATCTCCAAATATATATATATATATTAGAGAACAGTTAGAATGAGAAGGGAAACAACTCAATGCTAACAAGGCCGCAAGCCTTGTACGCTAAGCAATGCTGCAATTACACTCTTGTAAATTGAACGTATTTCTTTATAGTGCTTGCTATTTCCATAAAAGCAAAGAGTTCTTTCTTAATACCTAGATGGCAAATTCTCAAGATGTACACAGTTGTTTCTTATTATGGCTTCCCTGGAAAACATTTCTGGGAAAGCACAATTCCCAGCCACTTACTTTGTTTACAACAGACAAAACTGCTTGTGTGGTATAAATAGGAGTCTGTCCTTAAAATGCTGCTAAAAAATAAAATGCAACCATGAAAAGGAACCATTTCCTGCCTCAAAGGTGGCTTAAAAAAAAAGTCTCAGCTACTTTAGGAACGGCACCAAAGCATAAATAATAATTATCAATCGCTGTACAATCAAAGACTAATTTTACCGTTCTCCCCCCACCCCCCCCCCCGCCCTGGAGAGCTACTTACTCCAGAGATGCCCTCAGAATTGTCAGCATTAGAAGGTTTTCTTATCCTGCCAGATGATGAAAACCCCTTTTGTCGCCCTGCATTTGTGATGTATATCTATAACTCGTTCTTGTTTGTGCAGATAAGCGCGGCCTTGTCTCTCGAGCTGCACTTTCAAAAGCAGATTCACAGTGGTTTGACTTTTGATCTGGGGGAGCATCGAGCCTGACCACCTGTGTCTGGGCTGCGACTGAGCTGGCTTTGTCTCATCGTCATAGCACAGTAAGCCTTTTAAAATTGATGTGTGAATACGCTAATTTACAATGTGAGCGTTCGGACAACAACAAAAAAATATGGTCGTGGTGGGGATGGGGTGGCCGTGGTAGCAGTCACGGTGGCAGTGGCAGCTAGGGAGGATGGGTGGGGGGGGTTGGGGGCACAGAGATTCGTGCAGGGGCAAGGCCTGACGCTTGCTTTGTGGGGTTCCCATATTGCTCACTGCGTCTTGGGCGGCGGGAGCAGACAGTGGCGTCATGGTGAAGGCAGGGGGCAGGGGGGCAGGGGGAGTTGTTAAAATGCTGGTTGGTGATGGACCCTGCTAATAAATAGCCATTTACAAGGGGGGAGGGCTGAGGGCTCCGTTGCTTGTTTATAAGGCAGGCCCAGGGCTCCTGGCTTCCAGTTAACAGCTCAAGGCTGCGTTCAAAGACAGCATTGATGGCGAAGGGAAAGAGCGCCCTTCACGCCCTGCCTCGCTGTCAAGGATGGCAAGTATCCTGGGGAACAAGGAGACGGCACAAAGGCAAGGTAATTCAAGAATGAGGTCACATCGTGGCCCACCACGGAGAGAAATATCAGCTGCTTTGCTATTGTGATGAAATAATGAGCGAAACATTCTGTGACGCCAAGTGACTTATTTCATCTTTGAATGAACATGTGTACATGGCAGCCAACGTGCACGGGATGGAAACCCTGCAGAGCCTGAATGGAATCGTACCCACGAGAACCGAGATAGAAACTCTGAGACTCTTCTCGGCCATTCTGCCCCAGGTCCTCCGGGATTAAGGGTGTACCCGGGCGCAGGGCTCTGAGCACAGGGAGAAGAGGCTCTTGATTCTGAGCTGCTTCCAGCCCAGAAACCAGAGGCTCCACCCATTCCTGGGCCCCTCAAGAGAAGTGGTCACATAGGAACTTCCTGTGCGGCGACAGTGGTCAGCGTCTCGCCAGGACCCATCTCCATGGCAGGAATGGTTCTGAGGACCTCGGAAGGTAATTCTTATTGCAGAAAATCCTAGCTTTTCTGATTATTTCCTCCTTGGCATGGCAGAGCCTTTTCGGCCCTTCTGGGTGTCCCCTACTGGGACCTGCTGAAAGGCGACTGCTCAGAGCGTAGCTACTCAAGTGGTTCCCTGGCTTGGTTCTACTTGTCTTTCCTTTGGTTTCCTTCCCGAGCTACTTCAGCTGGGTGTATGATTGTGTTGGAGCAGCATCAAAACCTTTTGGCGGTGAGGAAGGGATAACAGAGGTCTAGAAGAAAATGAAGACAGAACGGCTAATACTTACAACACATACCAGGCGGGGCCGACCTCAGAGCCATGAGGGAAGCAGAAAACTGCCGTGAGGCCTCCGAGCAACCGCAGACCATTTCTGGCTGGGGCGCTGACAAACATGTCACCTGAGTGCACACACATGGTCACCCCCAACAGTCCAAAGGTGACATCGTCTCTCTGGCCCTCTGAATGTCTCTCTTCCTTTCTAATAAAAGCCTTGGGGATTTCTGAAAAAAAAAAAAAATGAAGCCCTATCTCTTCACAGGTCATGTCCACCCCCGTGTGAGGGCCTCATTCTGAAAATCTCACCACAGGTTGATGGGATTTTACCTAACGAAAGCCAACCAGAACTAATATGACTTGGCGCTATGCCTCTCTTTGGAGTCACTAGGAAAATACCTCTTTCTACTTCATCTAATAAGTCACTGAGAGGGTTGGCAAAATCTTTGTCTCTACCAAGACAAAAAAGGATGGCCCCACAAAGGAGTGAAGAGGGGGAAATACCTGATGTCAATGTTTAAACCCTTGGATTCCAAGGGTGTATTTAAGAGGTGAAATATTCCTTCTCTCCCCTTCCCTCTTCGCTCCATTCCTTGCCTTCCCCTCCATGTTCTACCTTCCCTTCCTTTTCCTACCATCCTTCCCTTTCCTCGTCCCTGCCTCTGCCCATCAGTTTGCTATGGGTTTCTGACACTTGCACCCAGCGGAGTCCTAACTAATACTGATGGAGAGGAGAACATTCCAGAAGAAGGAATAGCAAAAACGAAGGCACAGAATTAGTGAAGTGGAAAGTCTCACTCTGGAGGTAGGGTCCACTTTGGAAGGATGCAGGGTCTGTTCAGAGGCTATAAGAGAAGCAAGACTAGAAAGATCCAGGGGACCGGATGGCAGAGGGCTGGCGATGATCTGAAGATGATCAGGAGCAAGAGGAGGGTTCAAAGTAGGGAGGAAACAGTTCTGATTTTGCACACTGGAAGATAAATTGGCCAATAACATTCAGAAGGACATACATAGGAGGGGGTGAGACGTATGCGAGGATTTGAAGGCTTCTTCAAGAATTCACATCAGACAGCAGGATCCCTATTTAGGAAAGGACTGAGATAGGGAGTTCTGGTTTGGGGGACACACTGAAAACTCCGGGGGAGCCTGAGCAATGCAAGTGAGGGTCACAGCAGAGAGAAGCACAGGGGTGACTCTAGCACAAAATCAGGGAGTTGATTTATTTTTCCATAGTTAATACTACTTTCATAGGAACCACCAGAGAAATTTGGGAGTGGAAAACAATTGAAAACGTCCATGCAAGACTCATCACCTACAGGCAATATACAACAAAAGTTCTCGAAGGAAGAAAAAGGTTTCTAATTATAGATGGTGATGAATAGTAATGCCATTTATTGTTGTGGCTATTTTACTGTATAGACCTACCGGAAATCACTATGACATGCACATAAGACTACTAACACAATGATATATGTTAGTTATAGCTCAACAAAAAATCTATCCACCTAAAATAACTAGCATTTTGATTTTAGTCCTGGCTCTTGGCTTATTAAAAATAAAAACAATGATGAACATGATGACCTCACTTCAATATTTGTTAAAACCTTATTATGTACCAGGGAACACAACTGTGTGTAGTTTACATGTAACATCTCATTTAATAATGACAAGAATTTATAGGAGTGGAGTGGGGCTAGAGAGATAGTATAGTGGGCAGGGTACTTGCCTGGCATGTGGCTGATCAGCACCACATAAGGTTCCCAGAACCCCACCAGGAGTGACTGCTGAGTGCAGAGTCCTGAGTAATCCTGAGCACAGTTGGGTGTGGCCCAAAAGCAAAAACAAAAACAATGAAACTGCTGTTCACCCTACTTTACAAATGGGGAAACTGAGGTCTGGAGAGTGACACTCTTGCCTGATGTGAGTGATGGAGGCTACAACACTCGAATTAGAGACTACAATCCTGTTTCTGACATGATTGTCCATGTTAATGCCACATATTCTATGCTTGGCTCTAAAACATAATTTTCACCTCCCTAAATACACCAACACCGGGGCCTTCATTGGTACGCAGCTGCTTCTACACAGCCCAGACCCAGTCCCTCCTGAATAGTGAGATCTTGTATGATTTGCTGACTGCTTTCAGTAACAACTGTGTACCTATCCTGAATGGTTGTCTCACTATCTGTACAGCTATTCATTCTCCCTAGAAGAAGGGTAACAGTTCAGCACAGGAGGAAAAACGGGGACTGGAGGACTGCTTAGGAGTAGCCGAGTGCCATTTAACAACACTTGCGTATTTCTGAAGGGAGAGCAATAATCTGTCTAATAGACTTGTCATGAGGATGAAGTGAAAGACTACAGCAAGTTATCTAGGCTCTTGCTTGCGACCTAGAAAGAATTGCAGAATGTCCCAGTAGCAGTGTGTTCAATTGCTAACAGAGAGAGCAGATTGCCGAGTAATGGCTCTTCAAATTCTGGCTTTCCCAAACCAGAAAACTGTGAGGGATGGGGAAGCAGGGGAAAACCAATACACAATAGCCACTGTTGAATGATTCAAGTCTGGGGTTTTTCTAGAGAAATCAGCTATTCCAAGGAAACTCTTCATGACCAGTTAATTTTCAGGAGAAACGGAATTATGATAAGAAGTCTATAACAGAATCTATTTGCAGAATGAAACCCAGTGATTGGTCTCAACTCTTCTCATCTCACCTCTTTTTAGTGAAAACTGGCTCTGAGAATTTTTCTTGTTGTGATCCAGAAGAGCCAGCCCAGTTCACAAACCAATGCTATACCTTTCTGTGAAATGACTGGGAATTTAACTTCACTATCACTAAATAGAGCTATTCTCAACTATGAAATGTGGGTAAGGATGCTTCTGGCACAAGGCTCTCAGGGTGAAATAGATTCCACGAGTACAATAAGGTTATGGCTGCCCACATCTAGGGCCTAAGCAATGCTACTTAAAGTTACCACTGACTTTAATTCTACATCATGCATTCCAATGTGTGACACAAGACCGAAACTCTATGGTGAAAGTTGTAAGAATATTATCAAAGAGAAACACAGAGAAAGAAATCAAAAGCCATTCTTTAGTTTGGTAAAAACCCATGTCAGCCTTGAAGAAGTCATTGGACAGAATGACAAGACAAAAGCAACGAAATAAATACAGAAATAAATTTACTCACAAAGGACCAAGACTGTTTGAAAATTTCGCTTTGTAGCATTTTTCAACATGAGATCCCAAATAAGTCTAAAGAATCTGCAGCAAACAATTTCATTGTCAAAGAATCAACACTTGATTAAAAGCTGATAAATACCAAAGAGGTGAAGATTCTGCTGTGCTAATTTCAGGTCAGGGCCCATCTTTAACACTAGTTAAAATAGAACCAAGAAAGAAGAATGAGATTAGTAGAAGAGAAAAACAAAACAGAGAAAAGCAAAAATGTAAATAGGAAGGCAAGAGACTTTATACTTTTCGAGACATAAAAATTGAGAGTCAAGATTCAAGGACAGTTTTCTCACGAGTCTTGAAAACTCTACTGGAGGATTGTCAAACACTGGAATAGGAACAACTGAATACAGCTAAATGTTTGCTGGGGAAAATGAGGGTGGGGAATGTCTGAATTTTAAGAGATTAAAAAAAATCTAGTCGTGACATATTTCTTCAAGAATAAACTTCATATTCAAAAATAATACTGCATCAGCTTATAGATCTTGCACTGGTATTTCTGGTATAGTTCCCCTTAGGAATTATTTGACAGAACAATGTTTTACCTGTCACTCTACCAAAGCGACACGACTATGTTTAAAATGTAAAGTGTGAGAGCAATGATGGGTGGCAATCATCTCTGAGACTGACATAGAAGCGCTAACCAAAATATACATATTAAATAGTAATGTATGAACAGAACAAATGCATTTAATACCATCTGCTTTATCTTATAGACTAGGTATGAAAATGCCGCAGCAGCTCCATGCTTAAGAAAACAATTATTTAGGGGCCAGAGAGATAGTACAGCGGGTAGGGTGCTTGCCTTACATGTGACTGACCTGGGTTTGATACCTGGCATCCCATATGGTCCCCTGAGCACAACTAGGAGTGACTATTATGTGCAGAGCCAGGAGTAACCCCTGACCATCACCAGGTGTAGCTACCAAACCAAAAAATTACTTACCCTAGCGGAAAGATTAAAAAAATACTTTTCAAAGGAACGAAGGTGCTGTGATTCACAAAGCTACTTATAGTTGTTTTTAGGTATACGATGTTCACGCTACCGAGAGTATCCCACCTGCAAGGCAGAGCTTGGCAAGCTACCCATGGCGTA
Source organism: Sorex araneus (assembly GCF_027595985.1). Lineage (NCBI taxonomy): Eukaryota > Metazoa > Chordata > Mammalia > Eulipotyphla > Soricidae > Sorex > Sorex araneus. Next base: position 14,340,884 of record NC_073312.1, read on the forward strand.
TTCGATATGCCCAAAACAGTAACAATAAGTCTCACAATGGAGACGTTACGGTGCCCACTGAAGCAAACTGATGAACAACGGGACGGCAGTGCTATGACAATGCTGGAGTGCTACGATGTTCCAAACCAATCCCATCCCCAGTGCCCATCAACTTCTCGCCAACAGTGTCCCCAGTTCTCTTCTACTCTCCAGCCCCCTCCCTGACGGTGACAGTTTGAAATGTGGTTGTTATAGTTTAGATCTCATGTTTTCCGTCCTGTTGTTTCTGTGGTTCAGGTATGTAGAAATCCTGCTCTACACTGTCAATGTGTCCCAGGCTCCGGCCTCTTCTTTCCTATGTCCTTCTCAGGCTATAATCTAGGCACCAGGACAGTCTAGATATCCCCTCTTTGCCTCCCTTGCATTTCCTTGTCCAGTTTACTCATACACCACAGGTCTCACTAGACCACCCTGTCTGTCTTCTTCTGCCTTTCATATCTAAACTTAAGCTCTTGAAATCGAGTCTCACATTGATTTCATTTGAGAATATCCATGGTCTTGTATCCAAGCACTGGGTATTTATTGAGAAAGTAAAAAGAGAAAAGAAATAAAAGAAGAAGGAAAGAAGGAAGGAAACGGAATTTTCCCACTCACTGAAGTTTATTAATGATTAAAAAAAAAACATGAGTGGTAGTGTCTACCACTAAATTTTATTTCCCTTCTTGCTTTGGGTCTGTCCGATAAATTATCAATTATTGTCCTCTGCACAATGCCCCTGGCACTGATTGAACTTTGGTTTTACCTGCCTTTGCCACAGACTAAATCACTCTATGCTATAGTCCAGATGAGGGGCCATAGAAGGTTATTTTTGCCCATTTTACAAATTTTAAAATGATCTGGTTAAAAAAAAATAAGTGCGTTTTCATTTTAATAGGGTAATTCCTTGGCCGGCTCGCTTGTTCCATACGTAACTGTTCTCTGATATATGGAATTTACCATATGAAAATAAATAAACTTATGCATCGCGCTCATTTACACATTGCACCAAGTGGACACACATCGCTCTGATCCATTTGAAAAGGTGACAGATGAGCACACGATTCAAGACTGTCCATTTTCTTACGTAAGAAGTACCTGTTGGCACACACTAGAGCTATGAACCTTGATTAAGACTAGAGGTTGGAGAATTCGAGTTTTCTCTTTCAAATAAAACCTTATCAGTGTTGGAAGTGAACACCGGGTGAAAGGGAGAGGGAGGTAAGAAAGGAAGCAAAACTAGAGAATTAAAAAAAAAAAAAGACAGATCCAGAAACCCAGATTCTATCTTCTTGGGTGTAGGATAACCTTGGGTTTGTCCTTTTAGCCTTGTCGCAGGGAACTTAGTTTACCTTAAAGCAATGTCCTTTCTGTATGGACACAGGAAGACAGTTAATATTATGCTTTGTAACTTGGGAGTTGACTGACTCCAATAATATTTACTCCTGGGTATCTGCTTTCTCAACTCAGTTGCCCTTAGTTCCTAGCACCCCAAAAGCAGGGTCCCGACGAGGGACAGAATGGACTCAGGGCAAGCTGTGAGCTACCCTGGCATCAAAATGGACCAGGTCAAAGCGCCACAATACTCAGCTATAAGCTGAAAGCATGGTCATAGACGAATGCTGTCATGATCCAAAAGTAACGACGAGCCTAGGACCTTGCTGGGGTTAGGAAGATTAACTTGACCTGAGGACTGTGGTCTAGAATATATAGTGAGATGTCCTCAGGAAGAACCAAACTTTAAGTTTGATATATCTCTTACCATGCTCATACAGAATGACAATACTAGAAATACTAGAAGTAGATTTACTACAACTAATTAAGTGGATCACTAACTGAGGAAAGAAGAAAGCCGACACACCCTGGATGTTAAGCGGATCTCCTAGTAATCTGGAGTAATCTCCTTAGATGAGATTTTGTTAATCTCCTAGAGGAGTGGTTTTACCTCTCTTTGTTGATTTGTTAATGTTCAACCCCTTTGTGTCACCACCCTATGTGATTGCTATATAAACCAAGACTGTAAGAGAAGTAAGGGAGAAGACACAGAAGCAGAGCACAAAGCGAAAGAGAATCAGGGAGTCATCGGATTCAGAAGCAGGGGAAAGAAAGAGCCTGAAGCAGACAGAGTCAGAAGTGAGAGCGAGAGAGAATCCAGGTCAGAGTCAGAAGTGAGAGTGAGAAGGGCTCCAGAGAGAGAAGCGGAATGGCTCTGGAGAGAGATCGGAAGAGACCAGAGGAGAGACTACAGAGACAGAGTCACAGATAGAGAGAAAGAAGAGAGCACAGCGGCACACACAGAAGCAGAGAATAAGGAGGAGCCATCCCGATCTGGTCCATACACAGCAGGTCAAGAGCACTGAATGTGAGCAGCAAAAGAGAGAGAGAGAAAGAGAGGGAGAGAGAGAGAAAGAGAGAGAGAGCCACCCTGAGAGCCCGCGAACACATCACATCGCACCCATACGTGCTTATGTTTTTTACACTTGGGGATTATTTTTCCAGGGAATAATACAAATAAGGGAGTAAAGAAGTTGGTCAAAGTTTTGCTTTTTAAAAAAATAATTCCAAAATAAATTGCATATCTTGTGGATGATAGTTGGAAACTCAAACAAAGCCGTCATCTATATTTGTTTTCCAAAGATTCAAGTTACAGCATTGGTTAGAAGTACCCAGATACCCTGACTGATAGGAAGTTTCCCACAGTGCTCAGTCAAAACATTGAACCAAACATGCATCATATCATGGATAGGTGGGCTTAAGCGTTTCCTCAGCTCACACACAACAACGTAATGTCCATTGGGCATTTTTATTTCTGTTCATACTCTGAACAGATCCGAAAAGGAGAAGAGTCAGTAACTGCTTGAGTTTGCCTACAAAGAGAACCCCAAGTCGGTTTCTGAGTAATTTTCTTCTCTGAGCTTATGAAACAGCCACGTTTCGTTCTGATTTTCCTACAGAAAGCCCAGTCAAAGGTTGCAGAAGTTGTTTGTGTTTTACCCTCTGCAAATGACTTGCAAATTTATTCAAAAGCAATATGAGGAGCTGCTTTATTTGTTGAATAACTGTCGGCAGTGTCCTGCACAAAAGGGTGAGGTACATCAAGCAGAAACATGGACAGAAATACATTGGTTTAGGAACCCATAAATCCTGATTTGAATCTGCCAACCTGAAAGCCACGTAGAGGCGGAATAAACTATTTTTCCTAAATGCTACATCTGATTAAGCCCTACCATTCAATGACAGCTGAACTTTAACATTAATATGATATTATTTAAATAACCACATGATTTTTTTTACACTAAAAATGATGAATGATTTCTGGACAGCTCAATTGACATAAAGCGGGAGGCCCCTTTAATGAGATTTGACAAAATGGAGACACATGCAGAATATTTGTCACAGCTCACATCGCTGGAGCCTCCCAGGGAAGCCATGCAGGGCCCCCGCCTTTTTATTTTTTTATTGTCTATAGGCACTGAAGCATTACTTGCAACCGCCACTTTTCTGTGGATTTTGAGTTTTTCTAGGGAATTGACATGTTACTCTCAGTCAAGGAATTTGGAGGCTTGTGGTTGGAATTTGGAAGCTTATGGTCATGAACTGGGAGCCACAGTGTGTGTGGGGGGGACACTGTGGACTTAGGTTCATGTTGGCTGGAAGGGCCCAAGACAGTGGGCCTGTGACAGATCCATCTAAGAGAGAAACAAGATGCAGCAGGCAGCCAGCTACTTCGTCAGTGCTTAGGGAATCTCAACATGGCAAGCCCATTTTTAGCAAAGGGCTGGAGTGATAGCACAGCGGGTAGAGCATTTGCCTTGCACACGGCAGACCCGGGTTCGATTCCTCTGTCCCTCTCAGAGAGCCCAGCAAGCTAATGAGAGTATCCAGCCCGCATGGCTGAGCCTGGCAAGCTACCCGTGGCGTATTCGATATGCCAAAAAGAGTAACAACAAGTCTCACAATGGAGACGTTGCTGGTGCCCGCTCGAGCAAATCGATGAACAACGGGATGACAGTGACAGTGACTATGTATGGATACATGATCAAAGAAGGCTTTGCTTATTTGAAAATACTTGTCTTAACAGTATCAACAGTAGATCTTCTGAAAAATCCCAATTAGGGCCTGAGAGAAAGTACAGCAGGTAGGGCTTCTACCTTGCACCTAGTGGACGCAGATTCCACCCCTGGCACCCAATATAGCCCCCAGAGCCACACCAGGAGTCATCCCTGAGCACAGAGACAAGAGGAAGCCCTGAGCACTACCAGTTGTGGCCCCCAAACAAACAACAAACAAACACAAACCCAATGAAGCTATTCGAGAGCCATCTCCGGCATTCCTCATTCGCGCTTGAACCCACAGCTCCAAAGTGAATACTTTGATTTGGTGGATTTGTGAGTGTAAAATAAGTCCACGTCGGATACACCAAAGTAAACAAATGGCTCCACTTTTGAGAACAATGGGAACATTTCTCACTCCCTTCCCCACGCTTACAGAATATAGACGATTACCCACACTCATTCATGTATTCTGCCCGTGTTCTGCCAAATCTCTTCCAGCAACAGAGGTAAGTTATACACAGAAAACACTGACATCTGCTAGGTGGCACGCGCGCAGGTGGCATCCTTGCATATGAGAATCTCCAGTAATCAGATCCTCTTTCAATTTCAAAAACCACCTTTAGGTATTCACAAACGGAAGTGTTGCTCCAAACAGCCTCTCTTGTACAACAAACAAACACAAAGCCAGGGAGAGGGAAACATCCCCAACAGGCCTGTCCTTGCAGCCAAAGACTATCAAAACCGACAATCATGTCCTGTTCCTGCCATGGGGCTTCCTCAGGCTATGAGCAAAGGCGGCATGTCTAACCCTATTTCTTTCCATAGCTCGAGGTAACCCCCCTAGCTCACACCTTCTCTCTAATCCAAGCTCCTTGGTCTGTGTCTCTGTCCAAACAAGAGTTAATATCAGTGTTCAATTATTTCGACCGGGGACGCTACACCAGGAACAGAGGATAGAGGCTCACAGGCCGGGCTCACATCCATTATAAAACACAGTTTCATAAAAAGGGAGAAAGAGAGGAAGGCAGGTCCCTACCTGGTTCTTACCTTCGCAACATCCCCGTCAGCACTCGGGAGCTCTTGCCCAGGTTAGCATCTGTTTCCCGCAGCTAGGGGGAGAAAAGCAGCTTTAGCCACAGGCACAGCGAAACTTTAGGCAATCTGTATTTTTTCTTTTCTTCCCAGAAGTACCAACAAACACTACTTTTCTCATGATAGACTATCCAATTCATAAACAAACAAACACACAACCTAAAACACTACATTTAAGAGTCGGGGAGTGGGAAAAAAACCCCTTTAAATATGCTCCACTAAAATTTTCACAGCTACACAAACTCTGAAAATCCTTAGATACAGAAAATTAATGGAATATATAATCCCAGCAGAACTGGATACTTGAACTGGATATATTAAAAAATAATTTAAAAAAAGGTCTCACAGGTTGACACATGTGTATATTTGGTCATTAATCCCCTGTTTGCGAATGGGCAAAGTTCTAGAAGTACAAATTGATGCGACACGAATTTAAGAAAGGACGGTAATGGGGCTGGAGTGAGAGTGCAGAGGATAAGATGCTTGCATTGCACGCAGCTGAGCCCAGCTGGAGCCCCAGCACTGTGGAAGGTTCCCTGGAGCACTTTTGTGCTGAGCACTGAGCCAGGACTGTCCCCGCACACCCCTGGAAGGGATCTAAACCCTCTCCCCTCCAAAATGCAAGAAGAAAGAAAGAAAACTAATTTGGGGAGAGGTCCCAAGCAGTGCTCAGGGCACCATTGGGGCTGGCTGCGTAAGGCTTGATGGTTTTGAGTGTGCAGGCCCAGCGATGCAGTGCTGGGGGCCACCACCATCCCCAGGGCCACCAGGCCTATAGCTAGCAGTGCTGGGGTGGCAGCACATGCCACAAGACTGAACGCAGGGCCCTCCACCTGAGGTCTGCTCAGGAGGCTTCGGAGTCATCTCCTTCACCCTAACATCTTAACCGTAACATCTTATAGCTTTCATGGAAAACTTGGCAAACTCCAACATCTCCCGTAATGGCCTGGGCTGGAGAGCCCAATAAATAACTTTTGGGGGCCATTTTGAGATGGGGGAACAGTCAGCTTACTCTTTGCTCCTCTCACATCTTGCCCCTTTCCCTAGCTTTAGCTTTATATCCATCCATCCATCCATCCATCCATCCATCCATCCATCCATCCATCCATCCACCCACCCATCCATCCACCCATCCACCCACCCATCCATCCATCCACCCATCCACCCACACATCCATCCATCCATCCATCCATCCATCCATCCATCCATCCATCCATCCATCCATCCATCCATCCATTTGTGTAACTGCTACTGTCCATACATGTGCCAAAGGTCTTTTATTTTATGTCTTACTTCCTAAATTTCTTAAGAACAAAATAAAACAAAATCACTGCTACTTACTCTTTCACGTGCCCGCTGTATCTTTTCTCTGTCATGACTGAGATTTTCCAACATCTCCTGGCCAATTTGCTCTGTGGAAAGGAAAATCTGAGTAAGGAAAGACAATCTTGGATGCAAGCGAGAATCATAACCTTTCAGAGCTATCAACATGACAGTAGAGTGGAACTAATGTTAAATAAGCATGCTATACAGATCAGACACATATTTGAATTAATGTATCACTGTCATCCCGTTGTTCATCGATTTGCTCGAGCGGGCACCAGTAACATCTCCATTGTGAGACTTGCTGTTACTGTTTTTGGCATATTGAATACGCCACGGGTAGCTTGCCAGGCTCTGCTGTGCAGGTGGGATACTCTCAGTAGCATACCGAGCTCTCCAAGAGGGTCGGAGGAATTGAACCCGGGTCCGCCGCGTGCAAGGCAAATGCCCTACCCGCTGTGCTATCGCTCCAGTCCTTAAATATTTTTAAAGTATTTGATACATTTTCTTATTAATCTTGGGATAATTATGTGATTTATAATTCAATTTTTATAGCATGACTGATATGGCAAGGATGATTTTCCCCTGATCTTTTTTTTTGGGGGGGGGGGAGTGGGGCTTTGGCCATATCCATAAGTGAGCACTATTCAGAGATTATTCCCAGTTCTGTGCTCAGGGATTACTCCTGGCAGTGCTCAGGGGACCATATGTGATGCTGGGGATTGAATCACGGTTGGTCAATGTGTAAGACAAGTGCCTTACCCCTGTGCTAACTCTCTGGTCCTGGCAATGACGACTTATAAGAGCTATAAATTGCATAAGATCCGCCCCCCCCAGCTTATTATCTATCAAAGTGGAAAGCTGAATCCAATGAACTCTCTAGTCATTTCTCACCACGGCATGTAGGCTGGCGCTCTCACATATGTAAGCAATGCCAATGATTCTACACTGCTTGAACTGGCACTGTTGTGACTACTGAAGAATAATTCCATTTTCATTCTAGTGTATTCACACCACAAAAATGATCATCAATCTCCATGACAGTAGCTTAGTGGTAGTAGATTTATCTCTAGATGTCTCCCCTCGTAGAGTAGGGGCTTAGTGTGTGCTCAGTGTAGATGAGGGGACAGGAGTGGAGGAATGTCCAAGCCAGAGAAAGGACTTCTCAACCTTAGCCCTGGTGAGACAGGTCAGAACACTCATTAAAAAGCTACACCATGAAATTCCAACGAGGTTTTCTGCTGCCGTGATCATCCTGTTTGGTTAGCCCTGGTCGGGCTCTGTTCTGACTATACCCCACTTTGCAAAGATGTAGATATGTCCTGACTTGACAAATATGCAGCTGCAGTGATTAATTTTTTTTTAAAAAAAGATTCATTCTCTATCTCCTGGGAGGTGACTTATTCTTTCACAGAAAAATGCCCATCTGCTTTTCTGGTCATCGTGGCAATCTGTCAGATACCTTATCCTTTAGTTTCTTTTAATTGTTCCTCTTATATTGTCTTTTTACCAATAACCTTGTAAGGATAGTAATACAAATACTGAAACATTCAATAAGCATCTAATGACAGCGAATCATCTCATTAAATAATTAGGCAATCATCTTGCTAGTTGTGGGCTCATAACTGCATGCTGATAATTTTTCCGAGGAACAGCCTAGAAGCTGTAGATCAATGCTCCTGTCCTATTGAGAGCCGAGGTCGTGCAGTCAAATGGAGGAAGCCTCATCTCTTAATGTGGTTCTGCACAACTAATGTCAACTACTAAGTTAGCTTTGCTGTACTTCAGTTTCTTCATTTCTAACATGGGAATAAGAATAGTTCTGTATCATGGAGCCTCTCACTAGAAGAGTTAAGTAAGAGAATTTAATTAAAATATTTAGCACTGGACTGGAGTAAACAGTAAGTCTTTACCACAGGTGGATGGCTGATATAAAACTTAGTGAACTGAACTTCTGACTTTGACCCCTTTCAATGCTAGGTCTGTCAGAATCCACCTGAAATGCCATTCTAGTTACCTGACAAAATACCTGCCCTACCTTTCCCATAAAAACACTCCAGTTAAATAAAAGAACCAAAGAAAACTTAGAGAGCACCATACACATGTGCAATTAGCAACAAATAATCACTGAATCCTGCCTCTGCCACATTCAGTGCTGGGACATGGTGAATGAAAAGGTCAACCCTTTGCACTCTGGGAAGGTCCCTGCTAATAGTGACAGCTTAGCTGTTACCGGGTAAATGTTCCCTTAGAATTTAGAGTTAAGGAGCATAGGAAAGAGAATAAGAAAAAAGATTCCTGGGGTCAGACTTGGGTTCGATCCCTGACACCTCATAGGATGTTGCCCGAAAACAAGCCCCCTAGAAAAAAAACCACAAAATAATAGTAAAAATTTAAAAAATTCCTTTCATAATAAAAAATCCAATTAAAATATGCTTAAGTACATTAATATAAAAATTGCTTTTGGTTTTGAGGGGCCACACTTAGATGTGCTCAGGGTCTACTCTTGGCTCTGGACTCAAGAGTTACTCCTGGGACCATATGGGATGCTGGGATTGAACCCAGATCAGCCGCATGCAAGGCAGGCACCCTGACCGCTGGACTATCTCTCCAGCCCCATAAATATATTTTTCACTACTTAAAAAAACTTTAAACACATTTTTTTTCTAGTAGAGAACCTTAGTATAGTATCTATACTCTGAGTATAGTATCTCCTCTAAGATTCACAGCAGTTTTTTCTTCCTAACTATTAACTTCATAAATTCATCTTTAAGGTAAAATTGGAAAAGACATTTCAGGTGGATTCTGACATAGAAGATGATACTAAGAAAGGAGGAGAAAACATATTTAGATTTAAATTATTTTCTTTTTTTCCATATAAAAACAGTTTTCATGGTGATGGGAAGGTGTAATAGTGGTGAATTGGTGTTGGACTATTAAATGTAATAAATTATTGTGAACAACTTTATAAAAATAAAATTTAAAAAAGTATTCAATTTTGCCACACTATTGATTATTATCATTGTACCGTATTCTATTACATAAGACATAATATATGCAAATAAAAATTGAAATTTAACTTAAAAGTGTCTATGATACATGAATACAACCATCAATAATAAAATTGTTTTAGCAGAATGCTATTTATATAATTTTCCTATCAAGACTGAAGGCACCATAATATGAAATCTCCAATGAATAGAAAATAGGTTATTACCATTGTGTTACCAGCATAATGCTCTCAGTTAAGTATTTGTTGAAAGAAAAGAACAGTGAGAGAAAAAGTGAAAAAAAATGGAGCATAGGAAAAGTTTGTTATCTGTTCCTGCCCTCAAAGCATTTCAAACATGACACTGTTTCAGTCAACATCGGCTTGCGGGCAATAGATCCACAATTCTATCAAGTTCACTAAAAGAAAAACTTTACTCTGAATGGATCTATAGTCTCCTTCCAAATAATCAATGAAGGAAGAGGTCAGGAGCTTCTTACAGAATACAGACGATAAAAAGCAAGTATAGTTTTTTGACTAAGCGTTCCTCTGTTCCAATCAAGTCACACCAAAACAGATAATATATCAAACAGACTTCTTTCTAATTCAGACTATCCATGGTCAGAATATTTTTGAATATAAAAGGATTATTTTTCTAAAAGTTTAGCAACACTGTTAGATTTAGATCTACTTTTCATGAATAGCGTAACTTAAGATGTAAACACTACCAAAAAAGCGTTAGTAAAGAAAGTACACAGGCTCATAGGCCTAAGTCAATGACAGTCGAGACATTCCGAATGTATGGTTTTCATTTTTCAAATGTTCAGAGTGACTTTAGGACAGGTCTAAAGTCTCATCTGGATTAATTTGAACAATCTTAAGTTATGTAAATACCGCACTTATTTACCACAAAGTTCTTGAGAATAAGAAACAATGAGAAACTGAAAGAAAATCATAATTGATGCTAAATGCTGGAATTCTACATGGATGTGTGAACATGATGACCAGTTCCTGTGCTTCTTCTGTCCTTTGCATAAGAGCCCTTGAACTCATCTTGGGATTTCAACATTCAAAGTTACAAAAATGGGCTTTTGTTTTCACAGTTACCCAGAATAAATCAGATCCTTGATTGATATTCCTTTTTATTGACTCAGAAACTGTATGAGAGGCTTTGGCTAACATTTCCTACCCTTTTCAATAAACGGGGGGCACAGAGGAATATACAACAGCCATGCAACAGTTTTCTGCTCACAAAGAAATGATAAAGAAGCAGGGAACTTCAAGTCTAGCAAGATTGTTCCCAAAGGTTACCTGGAAAGGTTAGCCATAAAAATGAAAGCTTATTTGAGGAGTCTACACCCCTGAAAAAATAAAAATAACAATGCCAAGAAGAAAAATAATGATGCTACTAAGACCATCCTAAAACCGACATGAATAGACTTAAAAAATTATTAGACTTGTTTGTGCAGTTGACCATTAAAATATTTACTATGAAAAAGCACAATTGACTGATATTCACATCATTTCAGAAACATATATGAAAGGAAAGAGACCTCAAAAATAATTCACCAGGGGCCGGAGCGATAGCACAGCGGGTAGGGCGTTTGCCTTGCACGCGGCCGACCCGGGTTCGATCCCTGGCATCCCATATGGTCCCCCAAGTACTGCCAGGAATAATTCCTGAGTGCAGAACCAGGAGTAACCCCTGAGCATTGCTGGGTGTGACCCAAAAAGCAAAAAAAAAAAAAAAAAAAAAAATTCACCAAAAGTGTTACATATGATATATTTAAAACATTAAGGAAATAATTTTAGCTATTATTATTATAAAAGCAGTGCACTAACCAAAAATTAATTATAAATTTTAGCATACTAATAGTTAACATTAATTACATTTTTTTTTGGCTGAGAATGGGGTTTTCAACTCATTACTTAAAAAGTGAGGACTGCCCATTAAGTTTCAAGATCTAAAAGAAGGAAAAGTTATTTCCTAACACTCAAAACTCTTAGCAATCTTGGTTACAGGTAAAAGGCATTCACAATGGACCCATTAAATGGGATGTATGGATTGCAGGAATGCATATAAATAGTATAAAAGAGCTACTTGCAAGGCAAGTGTTTCTCTATGTGTACTGCTGAACCCCAAACAGAGAGAAGAAAAACACAAAGTATTGAGCTTTGGAGATAGCTTGGGAACCTCTGGCCACGGAATCAAATCAAGGTAAAAATTCGCCTTTTCTAAAAAGCAACATACAACTTCTCTTGGAGAGAGTATCGAAGAGGTTGTCCATTCTTTGCATTTAGCACACTCTCTTGGTTAATGGGAAAGTTGTTCTGATGTTCTCCTGGATAATAACTCTGGAGTCATAACAATGATTTAACCCCAATCAAGATTGGGAAGGCTGCCCTCAGTACCGAGGTCACTCAGGCATGAAGACTTTGATGTCACTCTGACAATCAGAAAAGCAAGGAAACAGAAAAGTTTTTTTCCCCAGTTTTTATTATATTTCAATGCATATGATAAACTTCTGCTTCTAGTCTGTTGTGCAAGGATGCAAATGACCGCTTTCTTACAGAAACCTAAAAAACATTGAGGAAATGATGACTGTGCTTTCTTGGGGGAATCTAGTGGATGAAAAGAAGTTGTGGTGGGTACCAGAGTGGTGGGTACCTGAAATGTAAGCAAAGTGCTGTAACATTTTATATGTAGAGCTAGTGCCTTGTCTTGGGAGCTTTGCGGAGATGATGAGAAATCAGTTAAATTATTTAAATGTAGGCTTATAGGACAGAATGGAATCTAGATGGACTCCAAATATAAAACAGATTGTTTTTTCTGATGAATCTCCATCAACCTCCTAGTTAGGAAAAGGCAATGGAAGAGAGGCTGGTCTGTAAAGAGAAAGCATATGTTTCCGGATGTTTCTGTGCTTTTATTCTCAGACACTGTTAAAGTGGTCTGCAAACATGAACCACAGATATGGGAACTGAGAAAACAATCTACTCAGAGGTCAAATACTAATTACACTTTTTTAAAAAAGCAGTATACACCCAGGTTGGTGGTACCCTAGTCTACAGTGAATTCAGCCTAATTAGAGATTCAACCAAAATCAGTTCACTTTAATTTGGGGAAAGAATCTGATCAGTTCTTTTGTCAAACAGAAGCCAAAATAGAATGTTGTTAGGGGGATACATATCAATATATATCAGATTTTACCATTCCTTTTCCAAAATAGTGTTTGGAATACCATACAAATCTTAATATATATAAGAAGCAGAAGGTAAAGTAAAAGCTTTTTTTTTTTTTTTGCCTTTTGGGTCACACCTGGCGATGCACAGGGGTTACTCCTGGCTCTGCACTCAGGAATTACCCCTGGCGGTGCTCAGGGGACCATATGGGATGCTGGGAATCAAACCCGGGTCGGCCTCGTGCAAGGCAAACGCCCTACCCGCTGTGCTATTGCTCCAGCCCCCAAAAGCTTAAAGATAAACAGTCTATGTAAGGAGACCAACAGATGAATTAGTCATTAATCAGCAGAAAAAGACTGCACTAAAACTATTATGTTGAAAATATATAGTAAAGTTAAGTATAATGGGCAAAGAAACATGTTTACAGAAAGAAATGGAAATGATAAAGAAAGAAACTCTAGAAAATAAGAATACATACAATACCTAAAATCAATTCACTGGATAGACCAGGGTATCCTTTATTTAAGCAAGAAAGAAATACTGACCTAAGGGATAGCTTAATAGAAATTATCCAAATTGAAAGAGGAAAAAAGCTTAAAAAATAAATAATATGGTGTGTCTGGAGAATAACATAGCATTAATAATCTGTAAGATAGCAACAAGTGGTCTTTATAAAAGCATTTAGATATTCTGTTGAAGGAGATTCTCAGAGACAAACAACAGGAGGGAAAAAACATTTGAAGAAGTAATAGCCAGATATTTACAATTTTTATTTAAAAAATGTGAATCCAAAAATAAATATTTTAGCATGCTCCAGTCACAATAGACTAAAAATCACATTTATTCATGTAACAGTTCAAATTATGAAAACTGAAGATAATAGGCTTTTTAAAGCAGTTTGTGGGAAAAACATCCTACTGCATGAGAAAAAGAAGACTGAATTTTCACCAGAAGCAATGCAAGAGGACAATGGACCAACATCCCAAGGTGTTGGAAAATAACCAGAAGAATAATGACAACAACAAAGTTATCCAACGTCTGGTAAAAACATTTTTCAAAAGTAAAACTAATATAAATACAAGTTTATATAATTGAAAACTAATAATTACTCAACAAGTGAGATACAAGAAATGCTAAAGAAATTTCTTAAGAGAAAAAATGAAATAGAGCGAACCTGGATGGACAAATAAAGTAAAAATGACAACTAAGGTAAATAAAGAAAAATAAAGTATAAGGAACAACAATGTATATACAAGTAAAATTTATTGAAACTATAACACAAAGGACAAAGAAGAGGACATAAAAAAGAATATGGTTTATTGCTATTTAAGTTTTATGTGAAGCAGTCTATCTACTGAAGGAGATATTATAAATAAGAGACATTATAATCTTTAACCTTCTGTTAGTACAAATATAGTATTCACTGTCCTATGAGCAACTGAAATTAAACAAAATGTAAAATTCAGTTCTTCAGCATCACCAATTATATTTCAAGTGCTTAGTGGGGAATAGCTACTGTATTAAAGAATACAGAAATACTACTTCCAGAAGGAACTCCAAATTTCCCTTGTCTGTGAGGCCCGCTTAAAAGAAGGAATTCTTCATTTGCAATTTAACTTAGGCAGAAAAATTATTTTTCTTGAACCTCAGTCTCTTTAAGTGTAAAATGATAGTTTTGGATTAGATGACCCAGTGTTCTTTCTAAAATATTAGAACTCAACAACTCCATAAAATTTTAAGGCCTCAACTTATAATATGTTCTAGTGCCATGTTGCTTCAAAAACATTTTAAAAAAAAACATTTAAAACAGTAGTCATCTGAACTTACATAAACTTCAACATCCCTTTCTTTATAAAGCGTTTAAGGAAATTAACTGACAATGATCAAGTTAGGCCCAGAGATACCTTCCATTCCTTGTACCCTCCTCCCAAAGTTATCTTAAAAATAATAACCAACTCAGATGCTTTTACATTGGTAATATTATATTTAGTTTCCCTGTATCTCCAATACTGGACTATTTCATACTATAGCTTCCTTGTCCTCTGAAGAAATTTACATCTACAACATACAATAAAATATTTATAAGCACTCTGATTATGACATTATTATAAAAAATTATATTGTCAGAAATATGAGGTAAATGGAGACATTCTTACTATAAATATAGCCAAAAATGTAGGGCACAGGGTTTCTTTTTTTCCCCTTACTACTACCTCAATAGGTGAGTATGTATTCAATTTCGCTTTAAGATGATCAAATCTATCATTAAGCAATTAAAAAAATCATCAACACTCCTTTCATCAAAGTCATAGTAGCAGAACCTCCCCTCCGTTACCTGGTTTGCTGCAGATAATTAACAAACACTATTCCCAGAGCCCTGAGACAAGTCACTGGAGCTATGCTACAATAATGATGCTCTGGAAGGAGCAGGTACTATGTAAATTGAGGTTGTTGAACAAAAGGAACCATGTTAATTACAGCTTCATTCAAAAATGAGAAGGAATCTGTTGTATTCTATGAAACAAGACCGGAGCAGCAGGAAGGACATCGTTTTCTCACAATTCAATAAAGAATGTAAAATCCAGGAGACAAGCAGCAGAAAATCTGAATGGGCTGAACTGTCAAAACACATTCCAATGGCTCACTTGTGGAATTCACCAAACCTGTTTTTCACTTAACAGACAAGGGGGACATGTTCAGCATCATCCAGATCCCCCGTGGAATGAATTACTCACTCTAAAAACACAAAAGCAAAAAGTACTGCAAACTATTGACAAGTGGCAGACAGTAATTAGGGAAGCCACACAGAAACGATGGCGGGCAGAGTTAATGTTTGTGGATTTCAACATTTCCATCATCGCATGTTTATCATTTAACTCTTCTTGTTCAGGAGTCACAACTGGATACACTCCTGAATTTACATGGCTAGTAAACATGCTTTGCTTTTATAAGACATATTTCAAGCGTTTCTGAACAAAAGATTCTAAGATGAGATTTGCTAGAAAAAAGCTGAATGTTTTCGCTTTTTTAAACTTAGAATGCCTGGAGATACTGTGTCTCCATTTCCTCGGGGCCCTGAGTCAGAGCTGCCTCTGAAGGGGAGCGAGAGAGTATGAAGTTGGTTTCCTCCCGGCCTGCTCTCTCAAGCATTTATGTCCCTTTCTTTGTTGCTGCAGATGCGAACTGGCCACCCCTTACCAATATGCTCTTCCTCCCCCATTAAATCATGCAATTTTCTGAAGCTGAAGCCATTTCCTATTCCTCATAGGTTCTGCAACATTTTTCAGAGGCACTGAAATGCTATTCCAGGAGATCACAAAATGTGGAATACAGTTATATTCTACAAACGTATAAAAGTTATGAAGCTTTAAAAAATATATTTTTTATTGCTAGAAAGTACTGGCCCATATAAGTAAATGGAGGTGCAGGAATTCAGGAAAGGAGGTCACTCGGGTGACAATGTTCATTACCGAATGAGGTGGGACAGGATTTAAACAGCCTGACTCCTAAGTTAGTGATCTTAGCATCAAAACAGTCCATAGCCATTAAATCAACTCTGCAGGAAACATACATGGACTTTTTTCGAAGGAAAGATACACATTATAAATACTCATAATTTCTATAAAATTTTGGCAAACAAATTCCTTCACCTCCGTAATCTCCTTCATGAATGGCCTGAATTCACCAATCAAAAGGTACTGAGCTGGGCCTGAGCAATAATACAGTGGGGAGAGTGCTGCCTTGCATGTGGCTGCCTGTGCTTGAGCCCCAGCTCCCCATCAGGCTCCCTGAGCCCCACCAGGAGTGATATCTGAGCACAGAGTAAGGAGTTAGCCCTAAGCACAGCCAGGTGTGCCCCCATACTTCCCTCCCCCCAAAAAGCACAGTAGTTTAAATGGATCAAAAAACTAAACTCAACATTCTTATATTTTTTATTAATTTCTTCTTTTATTGAATCACCATGTGGAAAGTTACAAAGCTTTCAGGTTTAAGTCTCAGTTATACAATGCTCGAACACCCATCCCTTCACCAGTGCACATATTCCACCACCAAGAATCACAGTATACCTCCCCCCTCCCCCACATCTCCCCAGCCCCCCTACCCCACATGTGTATCTGGTAAATTTCACATTACTTCCACTTTACTTTGATTACATTCAATATTTCAACAAAAAACTCACTATTATTGATTTGGAGTTTCTCCCCCCTAAAGTCGACCTGCTGAAAAGAAAGCATTTGATAATTTGTTTTCCATTGCTGTAAACTCAACATTCTGCTGCCAATAACAGATATACCTGAACAGGCATGAGAAACACAGGTTCAAAGTAAAAGATTAGAAACCAATCTTCTAGACAAATGGTTGCCTAAATAAGGCTAGTATAACCATACTTCTATCAGGTAATGTACACTTTAAATTTAAACAAGGGACAGGGATGGTTATTATTTAATGATCAAGATATCTGTGACATCAAGAAGACTCAACACTCATATATGACCTAATGAAGGACCATCAAAATTTATCAAGTAACTGCTAATATACCTGAGAAGAGATATCAACAACAACGCAATAGCAATAGGAGATTATAATACACACCCCTCTCACTGCTGAACAAATCAACTAGAAAAAAATTAATAAGGATACATTGGTCTTTAAGGAAGAAATGGAAAGATGGACTTAATAGACATGTATAGAACTCTTCACTCCACAAGAGTACACATTCTTCTTCAGTGCACATGGGACATTCTCCAAGACAGACCACATGCTAGGAAACAAAACAACTCTCTACAAGATCAAGAAGACGAAACTCTCTTCTCAGACCATGATGTTCTGGAAGTGAAAATTAGCCACAAATAGAAAATAGGGGAAAATTCAGACACTTGGAAACTAAAGAACTTAATGAACAACCAGTGGGTCAAGAGGAAACCAAAGAAAAAAAATTAAAAAGATTCTCAGAAACAAATGAGAATGAAGACATAGTTGTCAGAACTTACAGGAGGCAAGAAAAGCTGTTCCAAGAGCCAGAGCAACCTCTTCCTAGGCCGAGCGCATGTTCTGCGTGCAGAAGCCTGGGCTGGATTCCTGGCACTGCATGGTACCGGGAATGACCCTGGATCACAGAGTTGGTCTTTGGGTGTGATCCTCCCCAAACCATCTTTCTAAAGAGGGAAGGTCATAGCAACATAAGCATTCATTACAAAACAAGAACAGACCCAATAATAACCCAAATACTGAAAAAAAGATCAACAAATGGAGCCTAAGGAAGAAGGAGAAATAATAAACCTAAGGGAGAACTAAATAAAGAAATAGAAAAAAAAAAAGAAGATACAGAAGATGAATGAAAAAACCAAAGCTGTGTTTTATTTTTGGTTTGATTTGGTTTGGTTTGGTTTGGGGGCCACACCTCACTGTGCTCAGATCTGGCTCTTGGCTCTGTGCTCAGTATCATTCCTGGCAGGCTTGGGGGAAATCACATCAGGTGCCAGGAATTGAACCAGGATTTGCTGTATGCCAGGCAAATGCCCAACCTGTTGTACTATGGTTCTGGCTTTATTAAAAAAAAAATAAGACTGAAAAACACTTAGCTAGACTCTCGAAGAAAAAGAGAGAGAAAGTTCCATAGATCAGATGAGCAACGAAAGGGGAGAAGTTACAGCAGATACCACAGAATTTCACAGATTAACCAAGGTTACTGGGAGAAACTTAACACTATGAATAGGGAACCCAGAAGAAGTGGATAAATTCTTGAAATCATGTAACATTCCAAGACTGAGTTGGGAGGAAGTAGATATCCAAGAAACCAATTACTAACACAGATATTAAATCATTAATCAAAAGTCTCCCCCCAAAACAAAAGCTTCGGCTTAGATTGTTTACTAGTGAGTTTTTTCCCAAATCTTCAAAGAAGATCTCTTTCCTATCCCCCTCAGACTTCCAGAAAGCCAAAGGAACAAGAATCCACCCAATCAGAGCCTAAGAGGCCAATAATACTCTGATCTAAAACTAGATGGAGAGTTCACTCAAACAGAAAATTATGGACCCACATCCCTGATGAACAGGATTATCCCCAGATGCAAAGAGCCTCAAACAGAATCTTTGCAAACTGCATATAACAATATATTAAAAGGATCATACAATGGGTCTGGGGTAGGGAAATAGTGCCGTAGTTAAGGCACTTGTTTTGTGTGTAGCTGATCTGGGTTTGATCCTCAACACTGCATTTGGTCCCCTGAGTCTCATCAGGAGTGATCCTTGAGCACAGAACCAGGAAAGCTCTGAGCACAGATGAGTGTGTCCCATAAAAAAAAAATTACAAAATAAATAAAGGATCATTTATCATGACCAGATTAGATTCATCCCAAGAATGAAAGAATGGCTAATATATTCAGATCGATGAGCGTAACATACAGTATCAATACAAGGAAAGATAAAATTCATCTGATCATATTAAAAGATATAGAGAAAGCATTTTACCAGAACCAACCCCTATTTATGACAAAAATCTCTTAACATAATGGGGATAGAGGAACTTTCCTTATTATGGTAAAGGTCATTCACCTGAAACTATAGCTAATGTGCATTATGGTGAAAATTCTACTTCTAGGAAAATACCCCAAAGGACTGGAAACAGATATGGTGAAAATCTGAAACTCAGGTAGCTCTAATATCAGGTACAATTTTTACCACAATCATTTAACACAATATGGGAAGTCTTTGCCACAGCAATTAGGCAAAAAAGAGATATAAGGCAGTAACAGATGGGAAAAGAAGTCAAACTATCACTATTTGCAGATGTCATGATAGTAGACTTGGAAAATTCTAAAGACTCTGACAAAAAAAAGTTAAAAAAAACCCTCTTAAATGTACAAGCCTATATAGTAGCACTGTAGCACTGTTGTCTTATAGTTCATCGATTTGCTTGAGCGGGCACCAGCAATGTCTCCATTGTGAGACTTGTTATTGTTTTTGGCATATAGAATAGGCCATGGGTAGCTTGCCAGGCTCTGCTGTGCGGGCGGGATACTCTCAGTAGCTTGCCGGGCTCTCTGAGAGGGACGGAGGAATCGAACTCGGGTAAGCTGCATACAAGGCAAATGCCCTACCTGCTGTGCTATCGCTCTACATTTTCTGTCTCATCTGATTTGTTTACCAGCATAAATGTCTACAAAACCAACATTAAGTAAACAAATCAGGTGATGTAATATATTTGATTAGGATGTTTTTAAAATTTTCTTCCTAGGTCACAACAGGCAATGCTCATGGGTAACTCCTGACTCAGGAATGTACTCAGGAATCACTCCTTGTGGTGCTCTGGGAACCATGAGCAATCACAGGATGATGCCAAGAGCAAACCCAGGTTGGCTGCATGCGAGGGAAGCACCTTAGCAGCTATACTATCTCTTTGGTTCCTATATTGGAATGTTTACTGTTTTCATAAAAAAAAAGCAGTTTTTCAGGAAGTAATGCTGAAACTTCTGCCTCCATTTCCCATCCCCATTCATTTCATTTATATCACATATACAATAAAACATATTTACTTTGTATGAGACTCTGTTTAGAGCCTAACAGAATACTTCACTTAGTGTTTTGGGTGGAAACTGTGGCACATAAAAAAAAAAAACACAGAAACTCATCTGTCAAAAAGGAATACAAGATGAGAATAGAATGTTTTGACATTTTTTCCCTTGTTTTATTTTGTGGGGGGCTGGCTCTCTTATTAGTTCAAAATAAAGCTAGAAGGTAGAACCATTTCTCTTTTTCTTGTGTATATGACAACATAAAAAATTGAAGCAATAGACATATATCACTCGTGTTCTTAAGGTTTACATACTGAAAATAAATGAAATCACACTGATGGTATTTGGGTTGTTTTCACCTCTTGGCTAATATGAATAATGTGCCTGTGAGCATTTTAATATAAGTTTTTAAATACCTATTTCCAGTCCTTTAGGGTATTTGCCTAGGAGTAGAATTACTGGATCATATGGAAATTCTGTGTGTAATTTTTGAGAAACTGAAAAACTGTTTTCCACAGTGGCTATATAAGTTTCTATTTCCACTAGTAAGACATGAATGTTCCAATTCCTCTTTGGCCATCCTAGTAGGTATAAAGTAGTATTTCATTATGTTTCTGAATTACATTCTCTATTGGACTAATCGCACTGAGCATCTTTTATATGCTTACTGGTTGTGTGTATGTGTGTGTGTGTGTGTGTGTGTGTATGTGTGTCTGTGTGCACTCTGAAGAAATGCTTATTCAAACGATTATTCTATTTTTCAATTGGTTTTGTTGCTGAGTTATAGAGTCCTTTGTATACTCTAAATACTAGACCCCTATCTGGTAAGTGATGTCTAAATATGTTCAATCACAGAGATTGTCTTTCATTTTGTTGATAATATTGTTTGATGTACAAAAGTTTTTAACTATAATGAACTCCAAGTTTAAACATCCACTATCAAAACCAAGCCACGAAAATTTATCCACATATTTTCTTCTAAGAGTTTTTATAGTTTTAGTTTTTATACTTAGTTACCTTTTCTTATTCATTTCATATATTCTTTAGAAATATAAGTTATACCCTAACCTTAAACCTGGACCAAAATTTATAAATTAAAACGCTATGTTTTATACAGTATTTTAAATTAATTCTTTAAAAACAACAATAACAAAATGGACATAACTCTCTCTCTCTTGGGTAATGGCTTTTCCCCCCACTCAAGATAATCTTTATTCCTAAGATTAAATACTGAGAAGTGAAAACTAACTTTTAGAATATGTGGTGGAATTTTTTTAATACTAGTTTTCTCCTAGAGGCTCCTAGTTATCTCCCTTAATTCCTGTACAATTATAAGGAGGATAAATAGTGTGTCCGTGGGCATTTTTATAGTCTTCCAATGGCTTATGCTGGAAGGAAACCTACATTAGTTGTGGTTGAAGGCTTTTTTCTTCTTTTTCCCCAGAATAAAATCCTCTATATGAATTGTTATTTCTGATATGTGCATATGGAATTAGTAGCTGGTTTTGTTGTTGTTCTTGTGCTTAGACCATACCTCTTGGGTTTGATTTCTCTACCCCCTCAGAGAGCCCAACAAGCTACTAAGAGTATCTCACCCGCATGGCAGAGCCTGAGCTACCCATGGCGTATTCGATATACCAAAAACAGTAACAACAAGTCTCACGATGGAGACATTACTGGTGCCCACTCGAGCAACTCTATGAGCAATGGGATGACAGTGACAGTGACCTGACAGTGCTCAGGCTTTGTGCTCGGGGGTCTCTCCTGACCTTGCTCAGCAAACCATGCAGTACCCAGGACTGAGCTAGTCCCCCTGTGTCCCATGAGCTATCTTTCTGACCCAAGTCGGCATTTTACAGGGGGTATCATACCCCCCAATGCAAATGTGAATTAAAACTGATTCAGGGAATGAGCCTCTGTGACTCACTGAGAAGCACCATGTAAGAATCTCAGTAGGATTCTATGGCAGTGAACAATAGGAGAGTATTTTCCAGAATCATTAAAAATTTTGGGCAGGAAAAATAAGAATAAATTAAAGTTAGAAAACTCTAACTTTAATTTTATATAACCTTAACACACAGCTCTCCAATGTAATCTTTGCAAGTATGTGAACCTTAGTGCATTTCAAATTAAACCTAAAGCAAATGGATATTTGCTATTCATGGCATCTTAGAGTACATGGGTAACTAATTTGATATTATTTCTCATGCCAAGACGAGTCACCATGCCCAACCCCTTATGTCACATGAATACACATAGACAAATTAACACATACACATACACAGAGAATGTCCACATATTTCTCTCAGGAGACTGTGAGTGTGTAGCTTATACATCAAGAGGGGATTTAAGAATGTGGCTGGTACTGATTGCTACTGGGAAAGTTTGTAAGAGGGAGAGCATCCTGGGCTACCCACGGGGTCCTGACTCTCCCACCACCTGAAGGAGGTGGTGGGAGAGTCCATGTTTTATGACTTAATGTGAGCCTGGCAAGCTCTCCGTGGCGTATTTGATATGTCAAATACAGTAACAATGATGGGTCTCATTCCCCTTACCCTGAAGGAGCCTCCAATGTGGCACTGCTGGGAAGAACGAGTAAAGAGAGGCTACTAAAATCTCAGGGCTAGGACTAATGGAGACGTTACTGGTGCCTGCTCGAGCAAATCGATGATCAATGGGATGAGAGTGGTGACAGTGATAGAGTGATTGACCTTTTTGAGCACAACAAAAACAAAGACTTAGATTAAAATAAGAGAAGGGAATATATGGAATAACAAAAAAAGATAAGAAATTATTAAGTCTGATGAAACAGAAAGCTGGTCGGAGGCACAGGACAGGCTCTCAGCATTAATGCTGCTGACCTTGAGACACAAACTTTTCGCCTAAAGGATGATCAATATTCAAGAATTCTGAGGCAGGAAATCATACTGGAAATTTAGGAGAACACTGAGCAAATGAGAAGACTGACCTTAAAACTTCCCGGAGAAATTAAAGAAGTGATTCAAGTTTAGGAGGTATCGAATCATTTTCTTTAATTTTCCAGCACAATGTTGCTCCTGCTGTCTATCTATCTGGCCCTGGGAGCAGAGTCAGCAAATACACGCCCGCTACGCTGCCACTCTTTAACACCAAACACTTGGCAGATATCATTAATCAATCACATTGCCCCTGAAAACGCCTTGCAACTAACCCTCTCCACACAGCGCTCCAGGCAATCAACTCCAATTGATCAGAGTTGGCACAGGGGAGAAGACCTATCTGCTCTCCTACATCTATGGCATTGGGGTCTTTTTTCCACTGACAACAGAGAATCTTCCTTTCGCTCCGCCAGCTTTCAGCCAGTGCTCTCCTTCTTGGATTTTCTGCCATTTACTCACTTCCTTCAAAGTCCGAGTGAAATCTGAAGGGGAGAGTCAGTGGCAAAGATTCCTGTTTGGAAGCGCCTTGCATTGTTCCTGCACCAGGTGTCTTTATGGAACTTCTAATAGAGTGTGAAGACCTCATTCTAGGCTAAATTTGCATCCTTGAAAGAAAAATTCTTCAAATTTCCATAAGTCCTGGTAAATCTTTGGGAAGAATGGCTGAACTTCATTCTGAATGCTCTACATTTACATTTACTTTGGTATTCATAAACTTTATTTAATAAGTTAGGAAATGAGGAATATTTCTATTCTTTTAGTCAAGAGTTGGACTGATACATTTCTTAGTGTGTTTTATGCAAATATCACCACACTTCTTTCTTAACAACAAAAAATCTTGACAGTAGAGAAAATAATTTGTTTTATATGATTAAAAAATGTAAGCAACGTGTCCAACATATTTTGGTTTTTGTCTTGAATCCTAGAAATTTCTGTGTTTATTCTTTAATTATTACAGTATTGCTCTAAGATATCTTCATTGAGTGAATCCTTCCTCTGCCAGCACCCAATACACACCCAATCCAAATCGCTCTACTTCTTAGCTTCTGCTTATTTCTTAACTTTTTGTCTTGGATTTCTTTTTTTTAAATCATCTTAATTCGTCTAACTGATCTTGTATGGTAAGACACTTCTTTTTGTGGAAGCAGATAGTCACAGAATAACCCAAACCAAGGGTAAACCAGATTGTTAAAATACTGATTCCTGGGCTGGAGCGATAGCACAGCCGGTAGGGCGTTTACCTTGCATGCGGCCAACCCGGGTTCTAGTCCCAGCATCTCACATGGTTCCCTGAGCACTACTAGGAGTAATTCCTGAGTGCATGAGTCAGGAGTAATTCCTGTGCATCGCTGGGTGTGACCCAAAAAGAAAAAAAAAACCAAAAAACAAACAAAAATACCAAAAAACCCCACTGATTCCTGGACCCAACTTCCAATTTAGTAGGTCTGGGGTAGGGTCCAAAAAGTTGCATTTCCAATGATTCCTGGGTGCTGCTGCTACAGGTTTCCCAGGAAAATGCCTTAAGAACTGCTATTCTAGAGTAGAAAGCTTCAAACTAAGATCTTTCTGCCAAGCTGACCCATGAACCGCTTTTGTAGTTTAACTCCAAAACATTTAAATACATAGATGGTTAGACAGAGCAATCAACACAAGACCTTAACATCTAAAGGGGAGAATAAATATTATTATTATGAAATAGACAAAGATGGAGGCATTTTATTTATGAATAATTCTAAACTCAGAAGGACTAACCTTTAGACAATCGCATTTGAGTGGCAGAAAAGAACAAAACTCAAGGCAAAGGAATTACCAAACAAATGGAGAAAAACATACCAAAATAAAATGAAAAAGATGGGAAATTTCTGGCAGAGTTTGAAGGTGATGTTGGCATATGTTATTATTTCTAAATTTAACTCTTTGCATGACAAAACACCCCATCTTGTCCCAAGTTATTATATTCTTAAGGTAATAAAATATATAAAGGAGCTAAAACGTTTCCTATTGATTATACTATCCTTCTGAAATTAAAAGGCTAAATAAACTTGAGTAGCACATTTCATAAGATGGCAGGTGAAAGACAGTAATATTCACTTAAACTGAAACTTTAGGTTGACCTTAGATGAATAACACAGCCAAATATACACTTTTAGCAAATTTCCTTTAATTTACTATGACTTGCCGTTCTTAACAGCACTGTGGCATTGGCAATCACTAAAATACAGAACAAAACAAAGCCACTATTGTTTTAAAATGCAAGTGAATTTATTAGACTATAACAATAAAGTGGTATATTGAACTGATTAGCATAATTCTAAGAAGAAATGTCAATGATATCTTAATAGGCTCTATTAGGGAACCACTAAAATTAAGTCTTTACCAATATCCATGTAAGAGTACTATCAAGTTGAGATGAGACTTTCCTTTTAAAAGGAAAAAGGCATGCAGGCTTAATTTCTTGGAAAAATACCCTCATTCATTCTTCCATGGGCCATGAAACTTGACTATGTAAGACTGTGTGTAAAATACTGCAATAAATACTTTCCTACAGGGAAGCGTTTTTATTTTTTGGTTGCTATTTACTGACTGTTACACTGTATGACAGCCACTGTTTTAAGCATGGGACAGATACTGCGCTTAATCTTCACAACCGTCATATGAAGGAGCTTATTACAAACCCCAAACAGAAGGACTGGAGGTTCTGAGAGGTGAAGTAAATTCCTGCCGGACTGGCAGCAGTCAGAACTCTGGCTGACTGGCCCCAAGTCAATAGTGATGGTTGCAGGGCACACCCCTGATGCTTTCACCATCCACACAGGGCCCTACCACAGGTGTTCTAGCCCAGCAATTCAGAGCAGTGCTCTGGATGTGCACATAACAAAAAAGAAAATTAGACCTTTTAGAACCTTTGAATGTCGTAAGTCAAAGGCAAGCACAGAGGTGTAAGACAAAATAAGAATGCTTTAAAAATGATTCCTTCCAGGCGGGTGTTTGAGCATTGTATAACTGAGACATAAGCCTGAGAACTTTGTAACTTTCCACATGGGGTGATTCAATAAAATAATTAAAAAAAAAAAAAAAGATTCCTTCCAGGGCTGAAGTGATAGTACAGCGGGTAGGGCATTTGCCTTGCATGTGGCCGACCCGAGTTCGAGTCCCAGCATCCCATATGGTCCCCCAAGCACCGCCAGGAGTAATTCCTGAGTGCATGAGCCAGGAGTAACCCCTGTGCATTGCCGGGTGTGATCCAAAAAGCAAATAAAAACAATAATAATAATAATGATGATGATGATGATGATGATGATGATAATAAAATTACTTCCTTCTATTTGAAAGAAAGAAGAGGAAGGTGAGTTTTCTAAGGCCCAGGAGCCTCCTCTATTATGATCCACTTCCCCGGTCCAGCTGGCCTATTTTTCCAATATTTCATTCCTCTCCCAATTCCAAGGTCCTCAGTTCCTTTTGCATTTTTTCCCCCTATGGGACGTGCAAGGACATGCAGAATCTGCACACTCACCAAGACAACAGCAAGTGGCAATGTCAAGACCACTCAGGACTGCCTTGTGAAGATCCTCATGGCGCTACTGCAAGGGACAGCAGGCGCTGGTTTTGCTGAGAGCTTGACTACACTGAAATTCTGACGTTATTCTAACCTCCTTAGCCACTCCCAATCTCCTTCACATCATCCTTCATTCAGAGTTGACTTGTGTTTGTTAGTTTGTTTCTATGGGAAGCAAAGACACCCCATCACTACAGGATTTTCAAAATTGTACCACACTCCACTGTAAGCATTCTGTCATGAATCCTGGTAATTTATAAATGCTCAGAAATCAATGAGAAAACTGTGCTCCTTTCCTATTCCTGGCCGAGGCCTGTCTTCTGAGGAAGTTTTAGAAAACACCAAATAGACCAAATAGTATTAGCCCGATAGAGAATTTTTTCTTTTAAAGCATGAATGGATAGAGTGGACTTTCCCAACTATTTCCCACTTATTCTAATCCTTTCTTGAAGGGGCCAACCTTGGAAGTGGGAAGGGAACTTGGTGTCCAAAGCCCATTCATTATTTCCTTGGTATATCAAACAGCCTTAAGATTTGTTATTACTATTATTTCAGGGCTGGAGCGATAGCACAGTGGTAGGGCGTTTGCCTTGCATACAGCTGACCCAGGTTCGATTCCTCCACCCCTCATGGAGAGCCTGGCAAGCTCCTGAGAGTATCTTGCCTGCATGGCAGAGCCTGGCAAGCTACCCATGGCGTATTCAACATGCCAAAAAAAAAGAAAAAGTAACAAACAAGTCTCACAATGGACACGTTATTGGTGCCCGCTCGAGCCAATCGATGAGCAATGAGGTGACAGTGACAGTGACTATTATTTCAAAGTGGCCATCAGTTTTATCAGAAAAGAACTGGCACCAACAAACCCCAATGTGGTTTTTTCATTAACATAGTGCCACTATCATTCCTACCTAGTCATAGCATTGAGAGATCTCAACTATAATCTAAGCTGAAAGCCATAGAATAGATGACTTAAACATAACAGGAAGCCTGGGGACAAGGCTGCTTCTCTATAGTGGCTTTCTAGAGGAAGGAGGACAGTACCTAAGGGCAGCTGCACCCATAAGCTCAGTGAACCCTCAATGTTGCTTCCATCACAGAGTAGTAATTGAAGTTAGCCAACATGAAGAGAAGAAGCAGGGGCCTCTTCTAATTAATGACTTTCCAAAATAAGAACTACTCAACCTACCTATTCAACCTACCAAAGCAATTCCATGAGAACCATGGCTGAGAAGCCAAGCTTAGCAGAAATGCAGGAACCTCTCCTTTGTAAGTGAAAGTTCAGGAAATAGTAGAGAGTTTTAAAAAATTTTCAGAACTCTTCACTGGAAGGATGTATTTATGTGGAGGCAAGTAAGTCTTCCTATTGAAGCCATATTTGAATGTACAGAGGCAATTAACTGAAAAAGAGTGTACAAAATCAGTCTAGAGGGTGGAGAGATGGTACAGGGATTGGGGCGCTTGCCTTGCAATGCAGTTGAGCCTGGTTCGATTCCCGGTATCTCATAAGGTTCAAAGAATTAAAAAATAAATAAGAAAAAAAATCGTTTGAAACTTCATTTACCCATGGATATTTGTATCCTCCCCACCATAGCCAGCCTGTTACCAACTCACCATAGGCACTAAATAACTATTATGCAGGATGTAAGAAACTCTACTTCCAAATTTTTGTAGCAATTCAGCGTTAGGACGACAGAGCTTGAGAACCCCAATGATGCCAGAACATAAAAAAACTTCTTCTCCCCCCCCCCCATACACAAATAGAAAGCTCAGGAAGCTGGTGAACAGCTCAGCAACCTACAAACTGGCGGTGCGGGGCATTCTTTGAATACGAATGAGCAGTGGGTAATGGCAGCATATTTATGAGGTCTCTTGCCGGGTCCTTCCCTCCTGTGAATGCTGTATAATTCATTGCGCGCGCCCTGACCCCAGTGCGCTCCTGTTCTGACAAATCATACTTGATTAAGACAAATCTTTATTAGTTAGCTAGTCAACTTCCCCATTTATCACTGGCAAATCCCATTCTCCTCTTCACGTGCAAGAAAAGTGACTGAAACCTTTAAGGAAAAAAAAAACACCACACACCCAAACACTAAAATACAAATATTTGTTATACAAAGCAAGTAAAGCCTGAAGTCTCAAAGTCTTAATAGACGATTAAACAAATTACTTAATAGGTATACATTATACCTACTGTCAAACTCAAACCCCTCTACACATTTCACCCAGACGGAGGAATTGTTAATTGGGGATCTTTTTGCTTTGTTTTCTACTGAATGTGTTTGGAAAGCAGAAGGCCATATTTTAAAAACTGTATTAGAATTAGATTAAAAAATTGAGGGTAAGGGGGAGATTGCTGAGTAGAGAGAAATGTTTAAGGTTCCTACCAAAACAATAACAACAAGTCTTTGAGAAAGACAGAATAAGGCAGAATAAATTTAAAATTATACTTGATTCTTCAGTACCACAGGAAAATGCATTTCTTTAGAACTGTCTGAAATGTTTTCGTGAACTTCAGTGTGGATATACCCTAAAGATAAGCTAATGTATTCTTAATGTCCAAAACTCATTTTAGAGTCTGGAGCACTGAGCTTGGTACCAACTATTCTCAGGAACCGTACAATGGAAATACCAGGAACACAAAAGAACACCGTATCCTAGGATTGTCGTGAAATTTAATCAATATCATCTGGTGGCAACTTTCCCAGCTTCTCTGGTTTCATGGATGAAGACGGCACAGAGCAGTAGCTTTTCTTAGTGAGAGCAAGAAAGAAGGCAGTACGGAATGAGAAGGAATATGATTTGAATTTTCTTAGCTTTTTTGCTTTTGTCATAAAAGACATCAAACCAATCCAGATATGTAACCAATGAATAATTTCTATAGTTTTTTCTCAATATTCACTTTAAAAACAAGGCATAACTGATGTGAAACATAAGAATTGTTTAACAAAAAAAAATTGCTCGATGAGGCACCAAAGATTCTGTGCTAATGAATAAAATATAAATAATATCTATATTAAATGGACAATTTTAATAAAATCCTGTTTCCTATTAGGATTACACATGATATTTTATTGATATCCCTGTGTGTTAAGTGGAAAGTAACATTCAAAAACATTTTTGTGTGTTGAGCTGTCTTATATTTTCCAAAATCACCCATTTTGAAATGTGGATACATCTTGAGAAATGAGGTCAGAGCTTGGAATGAGCGACTTCAAAAGAACACCTAGTGCAGTGGGAAATAGTGTGTTGATGATTTTATAAGCAGACCGACTCTGATTCTATCTATGGATTCAGAAAGGATCACACCTAAACAATCCCTCCCTATTTTACAGGTCTTTCATCACGATCTCAAAGCACTGAGAAAATATTCTGAAAGTGAAAATTGCCAGTCCCATTGGAGAATAGTTATTCTATTTGGGAGTGGTCTGGAGAGCTAAGTAATTTACAATACTCTCCTGGAAGTAAAGCAGAAGTTTTACTGTTGCTTCCATTTGTATGTGAAGTTCCTCTTCCACCACATTTTCATGAAGTCTGGATAAAAATGAGCTCTCCCAGAAAGGTTGGACAATTTACCCCCAGGCAGCTGGGAAGATAGCTCGATGGACTGAATTGGGCATACAGGAGGTTCAGGTTTGATTCTTGTCACTGTAAGGTCCACCCTGCACCACTAGAAGATACCCCTGAGTACTGAGCCAGGAATTGGCCCTCAGCACCATCAAATGTGGCCCCCCTGGACAAAAATCAAACCCCAGACAATCAATTCATCCCCTGGAAAGAAATATAGCAAAGGAGGGTTAGACTGCAACTCAATAAATGTTACCTCGAGCCATGCAAGTGGCGGGCACAGTGACAATATAGAGAATAATACAAAACATGCTCCCAACTTAGAGCCGCATACCCTTTAGTTCTACATCAAAGCCCCCACCAGAGTGCATGTGTGAAACAGGAACGTGCCAAGTATGCTGGATTGACTGATGCCAAAGCATGGTTCCTACTCATTCATTCATCACCTTTGCAGGTCTCCAGGAATCTATATTTCAAGGCTTCCACTTCACTTTCTTACCTCCACACTCTTCCTCATCCACCTCACTGTGATGTGTGAATCTTCTGGTGTAATTTAAGATCTGCAACTTATATGATGCTATAATGCAATTTACTCCAATGAAAAATTATTTGTAAAAAATCACCCTTTTGACAATCTCACTGTGATTAGTACTACAATGTGCAACCCACGTTTCTTTTCAAATCTCAGAAGATGAAAGAAGCATTGACACAAACTCTTTTTTCTTTTTGCCAAAATGGATATAATATCGACTCAACTACAAACATTGGCATACCTTAAACGAATATAATGGGTAACTGGATGATCTACTAACAGCTAGCAACATTTCCTGGTAAAAAGAAAGGTACTTTTTATCCTAGAAAATCTTAGTTACAAACTTTTATCTGTCATCCAATGGCACATAAATCAATGAGAGTAATAAAAAGTTTTACTCCCACTTACCCATTCTATGTCTCTGGTATGAGGTAACCAAGAAGCAATGTATTGCTATGTGTGGTGTATCTTTTCAACAGAATGCCTGACATATGAATATGTAATTAAATATTGGATGGGTGATTGGAAGAACGGAAAGATGGATGGATGGATGGATGGATGGATGGATGGACGGATAGATGGTAGATATAGATGTAAATGAATAGTAGGAAGGCTAGCAGAAATACATAGGCATGCAAAGGAAAGTAAAAAGGAAAGGACACTAAAAGAAAGTCTAAAAGGTAAAAAATGGTAAAACAAGCAAACAAAAAATGAAAGTCTGACTTATTTACAGAGCTAGACACTGATCAGTAGCATTTAAGAGTTGGCAGACATACAGAAGTTAATTATTCCACAAAGGTTTTGGATTAGATCATCTGGACAAATACAATTTTTCTAAATGGCATATTAGACAGGGCTTGGATTAAAATCCAGACTTCTTAACTCTTCATTTCACATTCCATGTAACACATAATACACAAGCAGAAAGTCCAAGACCACATCATCAGTGTGGACTCCTTCTTATTAGAACCAATGAATGGCCCTGGGGCAAGGCTCCTTAAATAGCCCTGTAACTTCTGCAATTGTGGGTGAAATGCTGGGAAGGCAGATTTCCACCCAGGAGAAGCCTGAACAGCACTGGCCTAACTCCTCATTTGAGAGGTACTATCTGAAATGAGTCAGAAACTTTAAATACATGACCACTGGTGCCCCCAATGAGTAACTGGGTCAAGATAGGTGGCAGAAGAGAGAGGAAAAAAGGAGACTTTCCTTAAAGTTCACTTATTTAGGTTTTGTTTAATTTGGGGAGAATAATTCAAGTTGGCTATATTTTTACCTACTGAAAACTGATTACTCATTCATTGAACAAATATTTACTGAGTGCTTATTATGTCTCAGGTATGGGAAAACAAAGTTAAATATGGCCCCAGATGATGGTGGTGAGTTCTGAGACAAACAATGGTCCTTTGGAAGTAAAAATTAAGAATGTTTAATATTAAGCAATCCACTTGATTGAATAGTAAGAGGTGACTTCCTCCTCTGCACATTTTAATGGAGTAGTTTCATATGATGAGTGCTTTCAATTTGTGAACGCATTCCTAGAAAGCAAAATAAATTTTCAATTGCACTATTCTGCTCCGAAGTCTAACTACTTACAGAAACCAAACTAGTCCTCACCACAATATAATTTTGTCATTATGTTTAGGGTTGGCCAGTCAGTATAATCAGATATTCTAGTGCAAAAAAAACTCAATTCTGCTGCAAATTCTCAGAATGTGTTAAAATTGATGTCAATGTCTCAGTAATTTCGCAGTTTAAAAAACAGTTAGAAATGTAATGACTACACTACACTTGATTAAAGCATTTACAGCTCTAATCAAAAACTGACAGCAAGATCAAAGATGTTAACTTAAATCTCTCTTCTAATTATGTTTAAAATGCCACACCTCAGGCCTGTCTCTCCTCTTCTTTTTCAAACCAAATTCTGCTTAAGAAAGATCTAACACTTCTTAACAGTTCATTATCCAATAAAACTATTCAAAGCTTAAAAGCAATCTACACAATTAGTCAGGACCTCAGGGAGTCCACCGGTCGTCTTTATTACAGGACTTCATATTAAAACACCTTAATTATATTTGTCAAATGGATTTCATTAAAACCCATCGTCACTTTAATTTTCATATTTTGACAGTGCTGGCATAGGCATTATTACCACCTGCCAGGATAGGAACTACAACAAAATTGTCAAATTCCTTCAAATCCTAGGCAGTTTCTTTTGTACCTGACTGATCGTTTTCCCTGTGTGGGGGAATCTATTGAAATTAGGAGAATGAAAATAGCCCTTCTTAAATTCTATGTTAAAAAAAAATACATATATATATATATATTTCTTGCAGGTGTAGGAAAAACAAACTGCATCCACGCTGGTTGCCAGGTGCATCTGCAGCACAGGCGACGCACATACTTTGCAGTGTATCTGAATAGCAAAGCCGGGACATCAAACAGAATGCACTATGATTCAATCACATCACAACCATCAGGACTTGAAAGCCAAGACTTTTTTTTTATACCTCTTATTCATTATGCTGCCATATTTCATAAAATATATGGTGTTTCTGGCCATTCACTTGAGATTCAATTGTATTTTCATTTGCCACTACGATTTAGGCTATTGAAATAGCAAATGGGAAAATATAGGTATATATATATATATGTATATATACGTATATGTATACACATATACACATCCTTTTCTTCCTGGCGAGGCAGTGCTCAATGTCAAGTGATGAAATGTTTATAGAGCTCAGATAATTCAGTGAGTTATGCAACTTTAGGAAAATGGAGGTTTGTACACTGATCAACAAAGCATTTTTGTCTGTTTTCTCGTGATTTTCTAAGTCTGACTAAAAGGTGAAATATAGAGAGTTCTTCAGTGATTCTCTCTTTAGATTGTGACACGTAAGATTCTATTTTTCAGGTGGCTAAGACAGAACTGGAATAGCAAAAAAGGACAGACTTAAAAAAAAAAACAAACCAACAAACCCTAACAGTCTCCTAAGATGTAACAAAGGAAAGAAGGTTTCTGGCCTATGTCGAACATACTTCAGGGCTTTCACAGTGGCCTCAGGAGTAATAATCACCTTGCCTTATGAATACTTTAAATCATCGTGAGTGGTCTTGGATTATCTCGAGTAAAGCTAGACTTTTAAAGATTTACCTACAAAATCACAAGGCGTTTAAAAAAAATTATAAATGATCACTGACTTACATGTCTCCAAATGTAACAGAACTGAAATGGAGAGACAGACTCAGAGATTCACGAGTTGGGGAAATGTAGCTAATGCAGTTCCAATGCCACGTCTGCCTAGAAGCCTTTCATGATCATCTTTGCTGGCAGGGCTTCTCCCTCCTCTGGGCTGGGACTGTTTCATTACCTGTGCGCGATGATGGTACACATCCCCAGGCCTGGCATTCTGCTCTTCCCACTATGCCCGGGGTCTGGGAGGGAGCCTTAGACGCTAGGCACCAGGCATTCCCCTAGAGAATGACTGGCCGTGCGCATAACAGTCTCTGCTACCCAACCGCAAGCAGCCCTCCCCCTCACGGCAAGGATCAAGCTTCCACACTTATCCACCCCCTCCCCACACAACAACTTGTAAATGCAGGCACTAGCATTTCTGACTGTATACAGAGGACCGAGTCAGAAATGCTAGCTCCACATTTAGCTCTATGTAGACATATGCATGGAAATGGATTGACGTGTGAATACAGGTCCTGGGAGACAGAGATTTCTGGGTGGTTTGTTCATCAAAATGTGTGCAGGAGCCAAGATGTTGAGCTCAGATTCTGAGTACAATTACAAAGCACTGTAGCACTGTCACACTGTCATCCCCATTGTTCATCGATTTACTCGAGCGGGCACCAGTAACGTCTCCACTGTGAGATTTGTTGTTACTGTTTTTGGCATATGGAACATGCCATGGGGAGCTTGCCAGGCTCTGCCGTGCAGGCGGGATACTCTTGGTAGCTTGCTGGGCTCTCTGAGAGGGACGGAGGAATCAAACCTGGGTGGGCCTCGTGCAAGGCAAACGCCCTACCTGCTGTGCTATCGCTCAAGTCTAAAAAGTTCCAAAATTCATGTATCAGAAACTATAAGACTCTGCAGCTTCTTTCAGTTTTTTTTAAATTAAATGTCATGATAATCTTGAACCAGGATTCTGTCACCTGTGTCCCATCTTGCCTCCACTGATCCCGTAATGACTCTGCCTGAGCTGGCTGGGGATGGTGCGAGAGAGGGGTGAGAAAAACACAGCCTCGACACTCTGCAGTGGGGACCAGAATTCTCTTCCACAGAGCTCCTCAGCTGCTGAAAGTAAATTCCATCGCACTGGTCAATAATTTATCTGAAGCTGTTATTATTAATAATCACAGAACACACGGATTTTTCTCATTAGGAAGAAAAATTGGAACAATCTACTATTTTAGTAATGTTCCTAGAGGGACACTTCAAAAATGAGACCAGATGCGGTCTACATTCTGGAATATTTGAAGTTTATTTGATATAAATAGAGGCCTACAGAAACCCTGCTGACACGGAAGTCACAAGGCACACAGGAGTTTATGAATACTGCATTGATTACATTTTACATGCAATACATGTTAACGCGGGGCGCCACGAGTGATTTGGGCTGCTTCTGTCCTAACACTGTGCTATCAATTTCTGCTCCAATGGCTCCTGGGCCTTGGTTTTTCACAAAGTCCCTGAATTTCTGTCATTCACTTGCATGAAATGGGTGTAAGCGCAGGAGTCGGCCTGCAGAACAAAAACTCGATGAAGCTCATACAGTGGCTTAACACAGGGACGCGTCCACTGCGGTCTGCACAGCAGATCAAAGACAATATGCATATGGTAATCGATGACTCAACTGAGAAGAGATGGATAGGGCAAGGGCAAGGGGCTTCTGGAGGGGGCAGAAAGATCAGCAATAAAGGAGAGAGACTGTTTCAGAAGAATTTCTACAGGTGGGGCTTTGGTATGGAGGCCGGGCCCTCGTCCATTGCTCCCTGGTTGCTGTCCGGGGCTGTGTCCACAGCAGATGTCCCTGCCACTCCTTGCCAAGGTCAGCTCCCTTCTCGAGCCCACCCTCTCCATCATGCACATCAGCTCTCTGGTCCCTGGCTGGGCCTCCAGTTCTTCTCAATCCCCCCGCTCTCTGACTCCAGCCCTGATGGGACTGCTCACCTTTCTGAAAAAGGCAACAGAAAGAAGGAAAGCAGCTGTTCTGGTTTTTGTTCTCATCTGCAACAAGTTTGGTGTGTTTGAGGGCTGGGGCAGCAAGGGGTAGAGGAGGGACGTCTGGGAGCGTGAGAGCCTGCAGGACAACTGGAAGGAGGGTTGCAAAGGCTTTCGAACAGCGTGATCAGAGAGAGAGCCTGGAGTGTCCGACTGACAGCTCTGCGAGCCTGCTCAGATAGTGCTTTTTCCAACAGAAGAAAATCCGTGACTTCTCTTGCCCCTCCCTACACCCCTTCCTTGAGAATAATTACCTTGGAAAAACCAGCTATAGCTTTTTCTGTAATATTCACAAGACAGCAAAGCAATATTTGCTATACTTTTGAAGTAACACAGCAACAGTCCATCGGAATATGCCTGATTGTCTTCTGCTGGCTAGGACTGAGGCCTGTACCTTCACAGTGAGTCCTTTGGATGCTAAACCATGTTGAGGAGCATCTTTCTGGAGCACCGGCAATGAGTGGTGCCTAGGATCTGTCTGGGGGTTGAGCCCTGTGTTTTGCATTCACACCACCCTCGGGGATACTACTCTCTTCTACACAGAAGAGCCCTCTCTCAATCAAAGGATGGCTGCCTAATTCAATAACTGCCAGATGATGGGCCAACAAAGAAATGCCTGAGCTTGATTTTTCTATGGGGACTCAACACTGGAGCCTGGGAAAGTCCACTGATAAAGGTGGACAAATCACTTCAGAGGGGAAACAACCTGATCCACTTTAATATTTATCTCTATTATTTTCGTTTGGGCAGTCGTCTCTGGGAGATGGGATCCTCCTTACCCACCGCCAGGCTCTGCTGAGCCAGATCCAAAGTAATGGGTCCACTGGCGACGGAGGTGGTAAGGAGAAGGTTAGGCAAACATAAGCTTTTAGTTCAAGGCCGGAGCGATAGCACAGCAGGTAGGGCGCTTGCCTTGCATGCAGCCGACCCGGGTTTGATCCCCGGCATCCCATATGGTCCTCCAAGCACCGCCAGGAGTAATTTCTGAGTGCAGAGCCAGGAGTAACCCTGAGCATCACCAGGTGTGACCCAATAAAGCATTAAAAAAACTCGATGACTACTATGATTCCTGGTAAATGGGCAGAGTTCCTGCTTATTTTTTGAAAATCCTGCTTCATTTCTCAAACAGTAGGATTTTGTGTTTGCTACATGGATCCTGTGCTGGCATTATAGACACTGCTATCCTCTTTAGCATCTCTGTGGTACTCTTGCAATATAAATACACAATAAATAGACTTAAATCTGGTGAATATTTAAGCAAGCATTTAAAAATAAAAACTAAGAGTAAGAATCTCCTACATTTATTTCCTTGGGAAAAGAAAAATAATTTTATCATTTAACTCCCAATAGCCGTTGGTTTGTTAGTCTTCAGAGCTCAGGCAAAAGGTAGAAGATGACAATGATAACCCTAATTTCCTGGGGAAGCAAAGTTGCACATAGGAGTTACATTAATTTTTCACTGCCAAAAGTAGGGAGCAGAATCACAAAACGATAGTTTGCCTCCTCCTGATGTAGTCTTCAAAGCAGAAAGCTACTACCAACTATACGGGGAATATGTGCAATTTCTGGAAATTTGTTAGACCGTCTGTCTACAAGTCTAACAGCTGAGAGTCATTGAGGGTTTCAAATAGACCTTTCTTTTAACTGTAAAAATAAAGTATTAGACTAAGCTGATCTTTGTTTTCTTTACAAAAATTCCCGTACATATTCTGAATATGTCAACAAGTTTTTCCATGTCAACAAGTTTCTCAGGTTCCCATATCAATTCTGAGCAAGAAGGAACTACTACCAGGTATTCAGAACCTGAGCGAGGTGGATAGTAGTGTTTTCAGGCAGTGCAAGGACTCAAGTTGAAAGACAAAAAAAGGGAAGAAAGTAAACATTTCAATGAAGAAGGCAGCTCTTGACATATGCATTATTGTTGAATTTCATTAAGGGGTCAGTTGTGGAGTTCCTAGGTCTGAATTTGCCAAAATGAAGATGTTCACATGAGCAGAGAAATACAGGCATGCCAACCCTTACCATTCCCAAATTTTAAAAGCTCACTTGCAGAATAACGATTAGCAACTGTCTGTGATTCATCAAAAGAATAAACATGAGAAAAATCAAAGTCTCCTATAACTCCCCAAAGCTCAGTACTTAAATAGTATTTTGCTTTTTATAATCATGTCAACTTTGATTATGCATTTTTAATTGTCAATAAAATTTGGTAATAAAAAGGGAAAGCCTTAATTGAAATGCTTGTAAAATCCTCTTACTTGGAGAGTTGGTGAGTTGATTAATTAAGAGACTTTCACAGTTTTCATATTGATTACCTTTGTGTTTCTGAACTTGCTGTCTGCTGCCCCTGTGCACGGTAAAAATAAGGAATCCACAATATGGCAAGATGCAGGATTTTTGACATCAACCTTCATTTTGATAAAATGAGCTGTTCCTCCCATCTTTCTGAGATTATTTCTTCATTGTTCCACTTTATGGAGAGAAACAGGAATTTAAAAGCTAAAACTTCTGCCTTGATGTCATACTTCTTCAAACATTTTTAAAAGATATATCTCATATCTGGTAGCATGTTTATTTACTGGACAAAATTGTTTAAAAAAAAAAGCTGGGGAAAAAGCAAACCAGGCTTGCTAGCAGTGAAACAAAAAGAAAATATTAATATTTAGATTCTAGATCTCTGAAGAGAAATAAAATAGGAATTTTCTGCCTGTGTTGAAGTACATTAGTTTTATACTTTTCCAATGATCCCGAGAAAGAGATTTAAAATAAAACTGCAGGGGGGTTAGGGGTGGTTCTCAATCCAATAAAAATAAAGTTTAATTATTTCTTTATAATATCACCAAGAAGTGATTCATAGAATTATATGTAACAACTTTCATCATAAAATAATGAAGATAAAATCGGTTTGTTATTACTGATTGCTCTTTCCTTTTCACACTAAATATTTAAGGGGCTACTCTAAGATAAAATAAATATTTAGGTTACTGCTATAAGCTAAAATAAAAATTTGGAGAGTTGTTGTAAGATAAACTTGAAAATTTTCTAGTTTGTTTAGGAATTTTCCCCCTCTAGCAAGACAAG
This sequence comes from Sorex araneus, assembly GCF_027595985.1. Taxonomy (NCBI): domain Eukaryota; kingdom Metazoa; phylum Chordata; class Mammalia; order Eulipotyphla; family Soricidae; genus Sorex; species Sorex araneus. The sequence continues at coordinate 14,379,939 of NC_073312.1, forward strand.
ATACTTCTCTCTTCTTTTGAACATTTCAGCATATTTGTTCAGCATTATTTTTTCATTCTCTTTTATCCCCGGGGCTCTCAATGTTTAAATAGCTCCCTCCCATATAAAGCTTTGCACCGATATCGATCAGCCCGGGCTGGATGTTACTACGAGGCATTTTCAATAATCAGCCCAGCTGTTCAGAGAGTTTCTTGAATATAACCCTTAGGTGAACAGCATAATACACGGAGCGCTCTCGGCTAGCAACCAGCTCTTCTTGGCAATCTCAAAGATTGCTCTTAATGCTTCACTAAACAAAGAACTTAATTCTTAATTTTAACAATGGAAGCTAAAGGGTAATTCAAACAAATCCCATCTTTGATTCACATATGTAGAAACTCGAAGGGGTCCCCCGGCCCACATGCTTGCATAGCTGATTAATTCAAAAGCACGTGTGTCACGTCACCATTTTTATCAGATCAAAAACAACTGGAGGAAGACAGGCTTTTTTTGTTTGTTTTGGCACCACCAATCTTAATTTTTACATTCAGATTAAAGTTAGATCTCCCAGGTCAATTATATCATCTTACCTTCATGTAACATGGGGAGGGTTGTAACTACTTATTTATAATTCTATATTATTTTCAAATTCCCTCTTTCCTTAAGACTAACAAAAGAGACAGGCTTTTATATGGCTTTCCCAATGGTGAGTTCTTGCTGACAGGCAACAGGGGAACTTTAAAAGGAGCACGGAAGAAACACACACTATATATAAAGCAAAAAATAAAAATAGCATTAGGTAGCCTTACAGTGGAACCCATAATGTTCACACCCTTCGATGGGTGAAGAATAAACATCATAAAATAAACAAACAGCATTCCAAAATAGATGGCACCTATAAAATCTTGTATGCCTCCAAACTGTTTTTGCTTTAAGAAAAAGAAAACAAAACCAAAGGAAAGTTAGAAACAACCCCGAAGGTTTCTACTGGAATTGTTCAGAAGATCTTCAGGCCATTATTTACATTAAATTAAACAAAATTTTCTGGGTAAGGCTATTCTGAGATGCAGTGCATTTACAGAAGGCTCTAGGGTCTGAAAGAATAGATCAGACTTCTGATAAATAAGAAACTGAAAATTCTTTCCCCTGGTTCCCAACCCACTCCAAATACCACATCCATCAGCAATAAATCTGGGTGAGCCTGGTTTCTACTTGCTGTTTTGTTATGGTAGCTAGGTGTTTTTTTTATATTTTTGGTAGAGAAAAATTGGTCTCTAGCATTTAATTTATACCTACCATGTCCCAAAGCAACAAGCCAAAGAACAAAAGACATGCTCTCGGGGAGTTTATGATCTATTTGAAATGATGGGACCCTTCCCTTCGTACCAACACACTGTCTAATGCCAGAAGTAAGTGGGTGATCACAACAGGTATAAATAACAAATTACATAATACCAGTTGCAACTATGTACCCCTATACAAAGCCCAGATATTGAAAAAAAATTCAAATACCTGAGTTGGTGAGCTTGAGTCTTGGTCTACACAACACCCGTATAAGAGGCATTTTAATACACAGACAAAGGAAGAAGAAAGGTGTGGCCGTGACTTTTACAGTAATTCATCCCTGTGTGAATCCTGTAGAACCTCCTGCCTTAAGCAGGGTCCTTCTTCCCACCCTCAAGTCTTTCTCCCTTCAAGGTGGCATTTCCCCAGTTCAACCAGTTCTGGCCCCTTATCTCTATGGCTTATAACCTCCTGGGAGATCTGATTCACATCTAAGTTCTTCACCTTTTGGGGTCATGGAGCGGGTGACATCCAGCTATGCTCTGGTACTACTCCTGGCTTGAGGGTCGTTCCTGGTGGTGCCTGAGGGACTGTGCTGGGGATTGAACTTGGGGCTCTTGCATACAAAGCTTATACTCCAGACCACTGAGCTACCTTTTTATTTTCTCTTGTCCCCAAACTGTTTCTGAAATATCATCCCAGCTCCACAGTGACCTGCCTCCTCACCTTCTGAGGGTGAATGCTTATCTCCCATTTTGTGCTGGTTGTCTCACCAGATTCAACAGGGATAAAACAGTATTTTCTCACTCCGTGCCTTTCCCACAGCTAAGGGAGCGGGGGGGAGAGGATCAAGGGAATGTCCAAGGACTGATTCATATCAATCTGTTTGAACTCATCCTTTATTTTGCTGTTCCTCTTAAACGGGTTACCAGATCTTTTCAAATCTTCTTTTGAAATTGCTCTCCTATGTGTTTCTTTCTTGCTGCCTCTACTGTCATCTCACCCAGGCTAGTGCAAAAGCCCTTGTACAACTGTCTCTTCATTGTCCTCCCAGCTTAAGCTTCCGAAAGCCCCAATCTGTTCGTGCTCAGCCCCCTTGGATGGCTCCTGAAGCAAAATCCATTCTCAAAAGGCGCATCCCGAACCTTTCGGAGTTTATGCCTCTCTGCACAAAGCAGGGGTCTCTCTCAGTCCTCTCTCGCATGGAGTCAAAATTTACACCCACTGGCGCCCGCAGGGGCTGGACAATTCTCAGTAGGATGAGAAGTTCTATTCTTACACTGTAGCCTCCCGGGTCTCTACTAACTGGAGATCAGGCCCTTTCCTCCAGTTGTGACAAGCAAAAAATGTCTTCAGATGCTGATACGTCCTGGGAAACAAAGTCAGTCCTGGGCTGGAGAGAACAAAAATGGACCACGTGAGTCCCAGCACTACACCATAGTCTCCTGAGCACTTCTAGGGATGACCCCCTAAGGACAGAGCTGGAAGTAGCCCCCAAGTACCAGCAGATGTGGCCCCAAACCCCACCCATCCCGAAGAAAAACAAACCAAATCACCCCAAACCTCCAAAAAAAAAAATCAAACTTCCAATGAGAGGTAGTTGAGAAGCATTGGTCCGGTCTGCTAGAAACTGGTTCTCCTGAGATTTCATGCACTTGGCTCCCTTGCTGGAGTATCTCTTCTCCTTACAGCCCTGCTCCTCCGCCTGGCTCACCTAAGGTGCCACATCTGCTGAGGATTCTTCTACATTCCCTCTGTCCTTACAGACACCTCTCTGTCCTCAAATCCCAACGCTCTCTTCCCTGCCTCCGGATCGTGTGTGGCCACGTTACCATTTCTACCAGAGTGCAAGCCACCGGAAATCAGAAATCATGTGATGTTTTATTCCTTCCAACTTCTCAGCACAGAGCCCGGCTGATGTGACCAGTGCAGGCACTCCCGCCCATTTTCTTAACCTGGATTTTGGGGGAAGTAGTTATTTGGGTTATAAGAAAATGGCCTGGCAGTAAAATGTTAGGCAGAATTTCCTAAGTGTCATGCATGGGAGCAGCCTCTCCACTTGGTTTATTTATCTGTTTATTTATTTATTTTAGTTTGTCAGTCACCCCTGGTAGTGCTCAGTGACCATTCCTGGCGATGCTCAGGGGGTCATATAATGGTGTCATTGGTTGAACTGGGGTTGGCTGTGGGCAAGGAGGCAAATACCTAATCCCGTGCTATTTATTCAGACCCATCTGCTTGACTAGCTTGAGTTACGATGTCTACAGGGTAAATCTGAACCATTCAGTCTAGGGCTCACTGGCCCCTGCCACCTGCCAAGGAAACAAGTAGTTAAGACTGTGAGGGAAGCAACAGGCAGGGATCTTAAGCTGACCACAAATTTAATGAGAAGCAGACAGAACAGTGTGAAAAGGCTTAAATGTCTTCTGGAGCATGTACATATATATGTACATATGTGTATATTAAGTCATAAGAAAGTTTACAATAAAGAGAAGAATGTGAAAGATTGAGGGTCAAAAAAAAGAAAATTACATAGAAGGTTTTTAAACAGACTATCTCATAGAGATGCTGAATGATGAAGACAAACAGCCTGACCAGCTACCTGTTCATAGGGAAATAAACAGAAAAGGCCAAAAGGTTCGACAGATAGGTCAGAGAGACCATATTTAACTTTTAACAGAGCGAAGGCGTGAGATCTGTTCTTTCTGTGTGTGTATTTGTGTCGTTATTGGGAGGGAGTGGTGTGAAACTGATAAACCCTGAAGAAAGCCACCATCTGTAACGTCAAGTGACTCACAACTGGAGGCACAATCCAAAGTGACGCAGCCCAGTGCCCAGCAGTTACCAGCAGGCGAAAGGAGGCCTCGGGCAGAGACGCTGCTGCTCGAAACACCAGCAGGAAAAATGGGCAGTGAGAATCTCAAAAGAGACGCGCTACCAGAGGGTCTCCGCTGGACTGGCCTGGCTTCTTAGCCTTGAACCAATGCTCCATGCCACGTTTCCTTGCCAGTGGCAAGGTCTTGCTCTTCCACTAAGTCAATTCCAAATGCAGAAATGACCAAAGCCCCTTTCTTCCCGGGTAAAGACTGAGAAGAAAATAAAGACTTCAATAAAGTAAGGTCGCAATGGAAATGTGAAAATAGCCCATCTGAATATGCACCTGCAACTAAGTGGGAAACCCAAATACACGGAATCTCTCTCTTTCTCTCTCTCTTTCCCTCTCTCTCCCCCCTCCCTCTCTCCCTCCATCTCTTTCTCCTTTCTGTCCCCCCACACTCCCTCTCTGCTACCCTCCTTCTCGTCCCCTTCTAGAATGGTTTCTGACATTTCAGGCTTGGTGTCTGACTAAATTAGAGTTTTATTAGGGTCTAGAATTATCTTCATAATACCCTTCAAGTATATTAACAAATTCAGCTGTTTAACATCAAGCTTGATACCAAGAAATCACAGAAGAATCAGGAAGTCAAGGCACGAGGTAAAACAGAAGAAACATTTACTGAAGTTTGGTGAAATCGCTTTTTCTTCTGAAAGTCTGTGATCCCGCTCCGTCTTCCGAGGCGTCTCCGGATGGGAAGAATTACTTTCCTTCTGATCATTTCCAACCCTGTCTCTCATTTCCTGGGAGCTGCTGGGGTACCCTGCTGTGCTGTTACATCCTGGGGCTTGGCCCTCTGTTTCTTTCCCATGTCTGAAGATCAATCCTCCTTTCTTAGCTGGTACAACAGGTCCTACTCCACAGTCATGGACTGACGTGAGGCCAACGGGAAGGAAGGGAAAGGCAAGTGTGCCCTGTGTTGTGGGAGGAGATCAGCTCCCTTCCCCACTGCGGGACAGAGAATGGGGAGCATCTGCATTGGCTGCAGCGGGATGACAACAGATTTTCTCCCATGAACTGGCTTGGAGCATGGGGACTACTGAATCAATAGGGACTACTCAATCCACATAAGTTCATGCTCCTGTGACTTTTATTCTGGGTACTCTATTGTCCTCCTAGGCCTGCTACAGGCCGTGGATGATGCTGATGGCCTAGGAAAGTGGCTCTCGCCTCCACTGATCCTCCCACCCTCCTTTTTCTGGTTAAATACAAATATCTCTTCCATATCCCTTTACTATCATAAAATGAAATCCAGGGCTAACGCTACAATAGGGTACACACAGATTAAAAAAAAAAAGAAAATCTCTATATTATCCTAAGCATAATATAAAGGAAAAGTAATTTACACAAAGATGCATTGTCACAAGCAAATAGACAGGTGCTGCTGCACTTGCAGATGCAGCTAATTAGGCATATGCTTATATTTACCTGGAAAACCAACTTGAAGTTCAGGGACCATGTGATGTTGCAAAGGCAGACAGGCTTATGCACACTCTCATGACAACTCAGATGCTACCTATAGCACAACAATGAACAATGCATGGGCCCCGTATTTCATTTGCTCATCATTTCTTTTGGGGAGCAGGTCTGGGGCCATACCTGGCTGTGCTCCAGGTTTATTCCTGGCTCTGTTGATCAGGGATCATTTGGGGAATCCTATGCAGTGCTGGGGATGGAAGCCGGGTCAGCCACATGCAAGGCAAGCGCCTTACCCCCTGTGGTATCTCTCTCTGGCCCTGCCTATCATTCTTGAGCCCTTCCGCAGTTTGGTCAGCTGTGTATTAGTTCCTGCCATTGGGCTGCACTCAGAATCAATGTGTCTCACACTGGGCTCAAAGCAGGCAAGTCCTGGCATGCAAATGCCATCTGGCACTGCCCATGGGGACTGGCAGGGCCCACTGTGAAAACCCCATCAGTCTGAACCAGTGATAAACTGCGAGGAGAGGCCTCCGACAGATAATCAATGCTCAATAGTCTTTCAGCATAAACAAACAAACAAAAAAACCCTTGTTGTCTTAAGGCAGCAGGACTTCTAGGCTAATTTGTTAGTATAGCATCACTGCATGCTGCCTCTTCAACGGTGAACAGTTCTTTTAACATATACCTTGACTTACACAATTGACAAATTAATGGATATGTTTAGATGGAAAACTAGGCCCAGGTAATGACAAGCAGTGTTTCCTTCTACATAAACAATCAGCAGGACATCTGGGAATCACTGTCTGTGATTCTGGGATGTGAAAGACTGTCCGAAGTATCGAGGATGTTTATTATTCTTGGGATGATTCATCACTGGGGTAACTAAAAGCCACCAACAAAGGTCTGAAACTTCCCCTAGAGAAGAATATCACCACCAGTGAGAACCACTAACCAAGAGAAAAGGTCAACACAGACTTGACGAGGCAAGTTGTACCCGCAGGGGTTTTTGCCTGTGAGCTGTTCACAGACCAGAATATCTTAGAGGAAAATGTTCCACACAATATGAAATAAGTACCAAGCCAAGGGTGGGGTGAGGGGGGTAATGAGGAGTCAATGAGCATAGTATAAAGCAGGTTAGGGAATCTTTGTGATATGGAGCACTGGGAATTTTTCAAAGGAGCTGCAACAAGCCCTGCTCCTCACACTTCTAGGAAGGGCAAGACCTTTTGTTCCAGGGCTTCCTGCTGAATTCAAGTTCCACAGGGCACCCATATTGACAGATGAGCAAGCCAAGGCACTGAGAAAATAAGAGGCTTGTGTAATGTTGTCACTGAGTTAGTAGCAGGTCTAGACCCCTCACTTAAAATATTCTCAGGGTCAGAGATGTGACTCAGTGGCAGGTGCACGCCTCAGGGATGTGACTCAGTGGTGGGTTGCATGCCTCACGGGTTGTGTGTCCCTATCTGCAATCCCTGCTACTCAAAGAATATGGGTATACATACATAAGTGCAATATAATATGGATATACCCCCAGTAATCAAAAGGAAGTGAGATATACCTTCAAAGTCAGTGAATGTCAAAAACATTACACCAAGTGAAGACGCAGACAAAAAAGATTACATAATATATTATTCTATTTACATAAAATATATAATATAGAAAATTTTATTGAGATGGAAAGAAGATTAGTGGCTGCAAGATTGCTGGTTATCAGGGGCTAAGTGGAGGCAGGGAAAGGAAATAATCTGGGAGTTTCTTCTGGGAGTAATAAAAATGTTTTGGAACTAAATAGAGGTAGTGCCTGCCCCATACTGTAAGTGCACTAAATATCACTGATTTGGACACTTTAAAATGGTTAGTTTTAAAATTTTAATTTTACCTGAATTTTATGATTAAAAATGAATAAGTAATGAAAGATTAAGAAATATTCTTTTCTTTATACTACGCTCTTGACAACTTGAGATCTGTAATACAGTAGAAACTAGCATAGCGGTACTCTATAAGTACTCTCAGATTGTTGCTACAGATATTCATTTAGTACTTTTAATTTCTTTGATCATTGTGTAAGAAAGTGGATACCGTAAACCTAGAGTGAATAGAATTTTATGGGGATTGATTTATATATTGAAAAAGATGATCTTTCCACCTTGAATGGTATAGAATGGCTTTCTGTGCATTAGTTTCTACAAACTACAGTATGTATTCTGCAGAACAGAAATACCAGGACATTAGAATCAGGTGAGCAGAGGTTCAAATCCTGACTCCCTCACACACACACACACACACACACACACACACACACACACACACACACACACACGCATGCACACACGGCAAGTTATTCAGGTTCTTTGAGCTCTAACCTACTCATGTGAAATTCAGAATAGGGATTCCTACAACACTGGGCTGAGGAATTAATTGTAATGGTGCAAGTAAAATAATTGCAATAAAATTTGATGTCATAGTAAAAAGTGAACCCAAGACTTGCTACTTTGATGTTTACTGTGTACCTGGGGAGCACCCTTGTGATGGCTAAAATTTCCATTAGAAGGCCAGAGAGATGCCCAATCCAAGCAAATAATTTTCTTTACGATTCCAGGAAAAGAATTTCAGAGTGAGGATTTCTTTTGTTCTCTGACTCCATGGCATGCGCTATTGCACTGTGCAGATCAGAAAGTGGGGATACTGGGATAATATATATCCATGCTTATAAAATAACAAGTATCTCTAAACAGGGACCCGTATATAATCACATCTGTCAGAAGAAAGACTCTGGAAACTTCATCTTTGGATCAATCGGTAACTTAAGGGGTAATGTCAAGAAAAAACAAACACCTTTAGGTGCAATTAACATGTTTCTTTAATATATTATGGTCCTTCTAGCACTTACTTTCTGTTTTAATAATTTAAGAGTGTTGTAAAACATTTTTTGAAATCAACTTCATTGAAAAATTCCTACTGTACATTATACACTGAAAGACTTATTAACTGCACATAACAAGCTTGGGAGATTTTTTCCATGCAGAGATAGAACACCCTGAAGACCACCAAATCATTTTGTGTTAGTATGAATTATAAATTAGCATGAATTTATTTAAATTAAAAAGGCAAGAGGAAGTGGGGGAGAAAAAAAAGAGATCACTGGCCACTCTCAACTCTGCAAACAACTCAAAATTGCTTAAGGTGTTCTTTTTCACCTATCCAGATTTTCCCTTAAATTTTTCTTAATTCTTTGCTCACAATTTTAACTAAATGGTATATCTAATTTAACTATGCATTCATCTGTGGAATATAGAATAACATCACATGAGGCTGACACTCAAGGACAGTAGATACAAGGGCCAGGCGGATTGCCCCATAGCTGGAAGCCTGCTTCATGAGCAGAGGGAAGAAGGCAGACGGAATAGAGAAGGGATCACTAAGAAAATGATGGCTGGAGGAATCAGCCACAATGGGAGACGTGTGCCGAAAGTAGATAATGGACCAAACGTGATGACCTCTCAGTGTCTGTGTTGCAAGCCATAATGCCCAAAAGTAGAGAGAGAGAGTATGGGGAATATTGTCTGCCATGGAGGCAGGGGGAGGGTGGGAAAAGGGGGGTATACCGGGGATATTGGTGGTGGGGAATGTGTACTGGTGGAGGGATGGGTGTTTGATTATTGTGTAATTGTAACTCAAACATGAAAGTTTGTAACTATCTCACAGTGATTCAATAAAATTAAAAAATAAAAAAGATAGCAACACAGAATTAAACTATTATTTTTAAATGTATATATGCATTAAAAAAAGAAAGATACAGTTTTTGAAAAAAAATTTTATCAACATTGATTTACAACTTGGTAAAATTTCAGGAGCTTAACTTATTTGTCTATAGGCATGTAGGTGTCACCTCCACAATAAATGAACAAAAAACCCTGTCTTTATATTTGGGGTGGGGAAGGGGTTGGGTCACACCCAGTGGTGAGGTCTGGGATAGGTCCTGGCGGTTGCTCAGGGGATCATATGTGGTCCTGGGGGTCCAAACAAGGACCTTAACTTCGATACTAGAGTGAAATGAAAATATCTTAATTACTAAGTTGTTCTTTTGTTTGTTCTTTTGTTTGTTTGGGGGCCACTCCCAGGAGTGCTCAGGGCTTACTCTTGGCTCAGGAATCAACCTGGCAGTGCTCAGGGCACCATATGGGGTCTTGGGGATTGAACCCAGATCAGCTTCATGCATGGCAAAAGCCCTACCAACTCTACTATCATTCAAGCCCCCTAAGATGCTCTTTAAAGTCGCACTTTCAGGGCCCAGAGAGGTAGCGCAGGGGTCAGGCACTTGCCTTGCATGCAGCAGACCCTGGTTTGATCCCTGGTGGTTCCATATGGTTCCCAGAGCACCACCATGATGGATCCCAGAGCATCCCTGGGTATGGCCCCCAAAGCAAAACAAGACAAAAAAAGGTCTCACTTCCAAAGAATCATTTCTGCGTTAAATACATGCTCGGTTCCAAATCAGAGCATGTCACCCTGACCCATCCTGGGCTGTCCGGAAAGAGGCACACATACTCAGACGGTAGGTGAGTGAGCTCCTACTTTTCAAAGATTCAAGGTGAAAATGGGGGAAATACAGACATGCAGCTTGGTCTCCAGTTTGTCATTTGTCACTGTCACTGTCATCCCATTGCTCACCGATTTGCTCGAGCGGGCACCAGTAACGTCTCCATTGTGAGACTTGTTGTTACTGATTTTGGCATATGGAATATGCCACGGGTAGCTTGCCAGGCTCTGCCGTGCCGGCGGGATACTCTCGGTAGCTTGCTGGGCTCTCCGAGAGGGGCGGAGGAATCAAACTCAGGTCGGCAGCATGCAAGGCAAACGCCCTACCCACTGTGCTATCGCTCCAGCCAATTCTTCTCTCAAAGGGAAGGAGATACAAATAAATAAATAAACAAACAAACAAATAAATAAATAAATAAATAGAGGAAAATCTGTACTTCTCTGAAAATCCAAACCAAGTTCTCACGGGATCAGGTATTGAGAACGCAGGGAATGGAGAAAATTCTGTGCCCTGGCCCCGAGGAGGGAATGGGAAGCATGGATTCATATGCTGCCATGGGCAGAACTGACCGGAAGCCATGGTGACAGCCCCCGGGACAGCATCCAGGGATCCCAAGAGTTGGGGTGTCATCACTGCTACTGCTGAAGTCAATTTCTTAGCAAGCAATGTACAGAGCTTGTGTCTCTTCAACTGACAATGCAGGCCAGAGCTGCTGCTGTCAGTCTGAAAGAAGGGAACAACCAGCAAGAGGAAAGTGGCAAGGGCCAGCCCCGGGGTCTCCTCTCAGTGTGGGTTAAGAGAGAGTCAGAAACAGCAAAATGAGTGGTGGGAACTGCATTATCCAAAATGAAACTTCAACCCACAAACAGAACTCATATTTATTAATTAAAAAAAAAAGAAATGATAAACATGGTAACACGGTATGAGGTTTACTGTTAATTTTAGGAAAGAGGAATAAAAAAGCTAAAGGGAAATTTCTAAGAGACAAAATATAACTCAGATGAAATTCTGCCAGATCAAAGAACAATGAAAGGCAGCAACGCCAAAGATTCAGTGAATAACCTGATATTGGAAATCTGACAGAAACAACCACCAACCCAAACAGAACCCAGGCCTATAAAAGCGAACCAGTACTAGGAAGTGGGTTGAGTCCTTTATAAAAGGTAAAAATATGGTCTTTTATGATAAGGACATGAGAGAGAATTTTTTTGAAGATGCAACTTAAAAATTAAACCGATTAGGTAAATCTTTCCTTTATATGCAAAATAAAAATTACACTCTTTCATACCTTTATTCTTGAACAGTAATACACTCTTGAAGAGTGACTTGAGTGATACAATCCAAATATTCAAAATAGTCTCACCTTGCAACAGAACTATGATATTAATCCTTTAATACCTAAATAGCAAGATTACGATCCATAGAATTTCATGCAGCATGGTTGTAAAGAAAGTGTCCAGAAAACAGGCCCAACAATAGGTGAATGGTGAACTCAGGTCACAAACATATTACAGAATTCTAAGAAGTTATTATCACTGTATCACTGTCATCCCATTGTTCATTGATTTACTCAAGCGGGCACCAGTACATGTCTCCATTCATCCCAGCCCTGAGATATTAGCAGCCTCTCCTTACTCATCTTTCCCAATGATTGGAGGCTCTTTCAGGGTCAGGGGAAAGAGACCTGTTATTGTTACTGTTTATGGCATATCAAATACGCCACAGGGAGCTTGTCAGGCTCTGCTGTGTGGGTAAGATACTCTTGGTAGCTTGATGGGCTCTCTGAGAGGGGTGGAGGCTTTTGGGGCGGCCTCTAATTGCCTTTACAGGTGTTCCCAGTCTACTGAGTATAAGCTTTTGGTCAATAAGAATAAATATGCATATATAGACATATATTTATATACATATGAAAATTGCATTTTATGCATTTATACACATAAATATACACCTTAATAAAGATAAAACATTAAAACAGATAAATTGCTGTATCACTGTCACTGTCATCCCGTTGATCATCGATTTGCTCGAGTGGGCCCAGTAATGTCTCCATTCATATTAGCCCTGAGATTTTAGAAGCCTTTCTTTACTCGTCCTTCCAAATGGTGCTGCAATAGAGGCTCTTCAGGATCAGGGGAATGAGACCCATCATTGTCACTGGTTTTGGCACATGAATATGCCATGGTGAGCTTGTCAGGCTCTCCCCCATGTGGGCAGGAAACTCTTGGTAGCTTGCCACGTTCTCCAAGAAGTAGAACTAGGCTATCAAATGAGCGGCCTCGCACGCTTCCGGGAGCTAAATACATATTATTTAATGTGTGATAAATACATATTAAAAAAACCCCTAACCATAGGCACTCTGCATGATGACTACCCTTGGGGAACAGGAATGGGAGAGACAGATGGGCAGTGGTTGGAGGGTTTAATTTATAACTTCTATCCTACTTGGAAAATTTGCTCACTCCTCCCCAAAGGAGAAAAAGGTAAGAATAAATTTTGTTATTAAAAATACTTGAATACTTGTTATGTGAGGTTTGTAGGACTTATGTAATTGCTTTAAACATGTCTGGTGGTTACATTTAGGTCTCCAGTTCCCTCAGCCTACGTGATCAATTGAAGATACTCTGATCAATTATGACTGCAATCTTTTTGTTTTCAGTTGTAGTTCTTACATTTCGGTGTCCACTGAATCACCTGCCCAGTTTGTTCAGCAAATAGGACCTCAAGCTCTAGCCCAAAGCATTGAAATAAATACTGGATAGCAAGAATTTCCCCTAAAAACAAAATTATCCAATGGGATGGATTCAGACCTCACCATCTGAGAAACAGGCTCATGATGCAGTTGAGAACAGAGAGCTCAAAGGGCTTGAAGCCCTTCTAGAAGCAGCCCAGGTCCCTGGGGCATTGCTGGGCGTGGCCCCGGTGCATTGTGTCAGAAACAGTCCCTGAGCAACTCTGGGTGTGAGCCCGCCCTTATCCCACCCTCCAAACAGAACTGGCATAGGAAAGATGGAATCCATAGACATTTAATGAGGACCAATTATCTGCCAGGCAACTGTGGGTAATTAACCTTAGATAAGTTTAATTAACAGTGGGTGAGTATTTCAGCTAGTAGCATTTGCAACTAATTTGTAAATAGTTAAACACTATAATAGTCTGCCTAGAACAAAATACCTTGGAAATAAAAAAGTTAGAATGCAGGCTTTGTGGTTCCATTTGTGTGCATTTAAAAATAATACTGCTCTTAATAAAATTATTATGACTTCATTTGTTTATATGGGGGTGGCAAACACAGGGTATCCAAGGACCGAGACCAGACTACAGCCCTGGTGCACATTGGAAAGTCTTCATTCTAGTGCCTGTAGTGCATCCACGTGTCCCTCCCTGGGGACTCTTTCCATTTGTAAGCTGTTAGGATGAAACAAAATGGCTACACGGTCTCCTCTGGCTCTGTCAATCCATTTCTCTAATATGAACACACACAAGCTTTCCCTTTGCTTCACACATGGTCCTGCCAATGTTATCAAATGTCCCCTACAATAAGGGTTCTTGGGAATCTAAGCGAAAAATGGTTGGAGAATTACTTAGTGGAAAGGGAATAAAAAATACCGATGCCCAGACTTAAAATGGCAGCAGCGCTACCCCGTCGACAGAAAGTTATGAGGCTTTGAGCCATCTTATGTACCCTAAGATTGTGTCTGGGTAGTTTACCTTGTCTTCTACCAACTTTGTTCACAAGGATGTGTTCAAATAACACAAATAACACTATTTTATTACAAATAAATTAAAAATAAAATGCATTTATTAAAAAAAAAAAAGTCATTCCAGGAATCCTGGAGGCCTCTGATAAAAGGAATCTCCACCATACCCGATGATTTCCAAGTCACAGCTTGTGAACAGGGACATATACAGGCTCATTTCTGGAGCGCCTCTCTCTGCATTTCACTTGAGACGAGTCCAGCGGGTTCGAGCTGCCCTGCTACCCCAACAATCCATAATCCCTTTCGAGTTGCGGATGACGGAGAGGAAGGAAAGGCAAGAAATGGGCTGCCTCAAGGGGACGACAGAGGAAAAGATCACAAGGACACTGACTGCTAATTAGGAACATATTATAAGCATGCGTAAATGCACACGTCTTTCAACTCCTGAGCCCCTAAGTTCACGTCGTCCACGGGAGTGAAAATGTGTTTGTCGGTACCATGCTGGTCTCTTTTCTCAGAAGATGATGGATGACCAGGAGCCAGGGCTGAGGGATGGTGTGAAAGGATCTACGGCTGCCGAAGAGCCAGACTCGCACCAGCACGGCTCTCTCCTCCCTAAGCAACTCGTGTAGAACCAGTTCTTAAAGCCTTAAAACAATCTGTTCTTTCAGCAGAAGCAGCTCCCCTCCTCCCCGACGAACAGTGCTTAGATTGTTTATCACCAACTGGGAAGCCTCACTAGTATTTTTTTTTTCCTGAGCCCCCTCCTGAAGCACTGAAGATTGTGTCCAAGTCAGGGGAATCCTAGGGGAATGGATTATAAAACACCTCCAGGCTTGGGCACGAAGTCCCGGTGCCTTCTGGGAAGCGAGATGCAACATAGAGCCCCCATCTCTTGTTTGAAGACCTGGTGGGGAGAAGAGCATCCCTTTGGCTACAGAGCAGCCACCCCTGCAGCTGTTTAGGATGACGGGATCCAAAGAGAGAGTTCTCAGCCAGGAGGCTGAGGATAATGGCCGAGGCATCAAGTGGTCCAAAGGACAGAAAAGATTCATAGTGTGCAGGTTTAAAAAAAAAAAAAAGAAGAAGGAAAAGAAAACGAAAGAAAGGAAAAAGAAAAAAAAGAGTTATTTTTCATATTATTTAGAAGAAAGTAGATCAACACACACACTTGGGCTTTTTTCAGACTCCCCTAATAAAATGAGAACATGGTGTTTCCAGTTTCTCTAAAAGCCTCGAGCCTGGCTCTTTCCTGCTGGATTTACAATGCTAAAGAGCAAAATCCCAGAAACCTATTTCTGTTTACTTAAGAAGGATAAAGTGTTACCCCCAAAACAGAGGGGCCTTTTACAGAGACTGGAAAACAAATGGTTTAAGAGCATTAAGATCTACATATCTCTCATGCCAGCACATTTAAAGTCATCAATCAAATGTAATCCTGAACATACGAGGTGCAAAAGTGCTAAAAAGGCCCCATTAAAATCCAAGCCTTTTCAGGTGTACCACCAAATCCTGAGAATTATATACAAGGCAGAAACAGCTCTCGCTTATATACACAATACCATTAGGGACAATTTATCATGTCTTTAAAAGTGATATATAGTACATTGTGAAATTGCTTATTAACTCCAGAAATAACAAACCCAGCCTGTGTAAATGCACTCGAATACCCAAATTGGAATTCTGAAAACTTACATTGGAGCCTATTCTTATTTATAGCTTAAACTTCCCAATAATCTACCTCTTGTGTTTTAGATTTTTAAATTCCCTTTTTCCAATTAACATTTCAAATTATTGTGACAAAAACTTAGCATGTCTGAGTATTTGCTATGCCAAATGCTTAAAGCAATGAGTACATGAATGATTAGGCAAAAATCTAAAGTATATAAATCTATAATTTTATCTTTTAAATTTTCTGTTTTACTTTTTACTTTTGAGCTACACTAGCTATGCATGGGGCTTACTCCTGGCCCTATGGCCAGGGATCATTTCTGGCAGGGCTCAGGGGACTATATGGGGTACCAGAATTGAACCCACTGTATTATCTCTCTGGCTCTGCAGAATTTCTTTTTTTTAAAAATACTGCCAGTCTGCCCTCATTTTCCCTTAGTCCAATATAAAAAATTATGTACATGACTGTTTATAGTCTCAATGCTTTTTTATCAGGTTTCATGATTTTTTTCTTTAAAAAAGGGATATATTGTTCTATAAATGCAAGATTTATAAATAAAAATAGCACTTTTAGTCTGCATTGAAAATCTATAAAAGCGAAAGCTAAGGTAAAAGGTAGCAGGGCACCCGGGAGAGATATGGTCATGATGGTCACTTCAAAATTTACAGTCTTAATACTAAAGCCTCTAAAAATAACCCTATTCTGAATTTCCACATCAGAGATTCTGGTTCCAATTGGCCTTTCAGAGCTATTAGCTGGCTTACTATGTACGGTGTTAGTGATTCTGCGCTTCTATTTTCACAGGACAATGGTGTGCTCTCCTATCAAGCGACTGACTACCTAGACCCAGACAAATGTCAGCATGCTGACATGGCAGCATAATGAGAGTAAGCATCCAAGCCCCTGGGCTTGGCTCCCACACCTGAATGCTCTCATTCAAGTGTTCAATCAGCAAGTGCGCCCTGAGCAGTACCGTGAGCAACAGCTGTACCTACTCAACGTACCCTGTATTTAAGTGGAGACTCATGAGCCCCTCCTCCCGGAATCTCATGGAAGGGACCCGGGAGTAGTTAGTTAGCTCCCCGTGGGATGTTGTGGTCATGAGCTGCATTCCACAGTGGACAAATAAGGATTCAGAGCAAAGGTCTTTGGACAGAGCAGTCAGGAAAGAAGATCACATTTGTGGGACCACACCTGGCAGTGCTCAGGGACTACTCCAAGTTCCATTCTCGGGGACTGCTCCTGAAGGTACTTGGGGCTGGGATAGGCATGTGGTACAGGGCATGGAATGAAAGGCTTGCATATGAAAATTGCACACGCCCGTTTTTAATCGACCTCCCTGGTTCTAAGATATATATTATATTTGTAATGGAATGGAGTGATTGCGCAGCAGGTAGGGTGTTTGCCTTGTATGCGGCCGACCTGAGTCCGATTCCTCCACCCCCCTCAGAGAGCCTGGCAAGCTACCGAGAGTATCTCGCCTGCACGGCAAAGCCTGGCAAGCTACCCGTGGGGTATTGGATATGCCAAAAACAGTAACAAGTCTCACAATGGAGACGTTACTGGTGCCCGCTTGAGCAAATCGATGAGCAATGGGATGACAATGATACAGTGACATATTTGTAAGATATATTTAAAAGACCCCATAACAGTGAAATCCAGAAAAACTAGAATGATAAACAAGAATCTCAGAGGTAGCATGATGTAGTTAAATGGTTCTCAGCTTTGTCAAACTTACATTCCAATGTTGGGTCTTAGTCTGTGAATTTGGGAAATATATTACACTTCATTCCTATGGGGGGAAGTGGCTTGTTTCTTTTCCGTGAGGATGTGGGGATTATGAAAAAAACATATATGACGTGTATCTAATCCAGTGTTTCTTCGATTTTGTTAATAAGATGAATGGGACCTCTGGGGTACACCCCAATAAAGGAAGGGGTCTCACTTCTCAAGACCACTCGGATAAGTATGTTAATATGGAGCCTGAATCTTCAAGAAAAGAAGACACCTGGGCCAGAAAGCCCTGTGTTAGTGGGAGGCTGATTTCCACGGGGAAACACACTGAGAAACTGTATCTGTCTTTAAACGGAGATAACGGCTCATTCTGTTAGTGTATACAGGGACCAATGACAATTACTGGCAACAGAACCGGAGAACGGAAGAAAAAAGTCATTTCCCAACAGATTTCAGCTGTGACCAACAAGCAATTGGGTCTCTGAATTTTGTCCATAAAAATGGGACAAAATCACGAGATTTTTCAGTCCAAGAGAATCAAGCCCATTGGCCCATCATTCTGGACTGCCCACTGGCCCCTCTAATTTCATACTCCAGGAACCTAATGTTTCCTAGGCATCTCTGACTCCTGTCTCTTAGTAATGACTCAAAATTATGTGTCTCAAGTACTCCCTCCCTCTCCCTAAGCTATCCAATTCCTTCCTTAAATATCTCATTTAAAACTGATCGTCCAATCAGAAGTCTTAGTGCTTTTCTCCACTGAAAACTCCTCTAGGGGGCAGCACCTTTGCTGTACTTATCAGACTAGCCTTCTCTGTGCCTCTTTTTCATTGTGGCTTCCACTAGAATATCAACTCCAGAGCCAAGCCAGGCCTCTCCCTTTCAGCGGTCCCAAGGTAATCTACACAGTGTCATGCACATACATGCAGAAGAACATGCTACTTAGGATGAGACTGCTTCAGGTCTGACCAGTGACAGCTCAAGGAGAAGGAGATCACATCCCAGTATCACTGTATCACTGTCATGCCACTGTTCATTGATTTGCTCGAGCAGGTGCCAGTAACGTCTCCACTTAGTCCTAGCCCTGAGATTTTAGTAGTCTCTCTTTACTCGTCCTTCCCAATGGTGCCGCACTGGAGGCTCTTTCAGGGTCAGGGGAATGAGACCCATCATTGTTACTGGTTTTGGCATATTGAATATGCCACGGGGAAATTGCCAGGGTCTGCCGTGCGCACAGGATATCCTCGGTAGCTTGCCGGGCTCTCTGAGAGGGAGAACTAGACAATAAGAGGGAGTTTTGTTTTAAAGTCGCTGGATCTTGGTCGTTGATGAGATTTCATGGCACCGGGAGCTGTTTGTGGGTGTGACTGCCTAGCTAGTGGAAAATGGGGGATCTGGGTGGAGAAGGCCTACCTAGTCCCGATCCGAGCAGGCTTGGAGATCTCAGCCCCGGGTCCCACACAATGGGTTCCTCTGCCGGTTCCTTCATGCGTGAGGCTCGTTCAAGAGTGTGGAGAGAGGCCTTGAGCATGGCTATGGCTGGGTTCCGGAGGTCTTCGGCTGCCAGGGTTCTGCTTGGGGACGGGGAGGGAAACTCAAGCCGCCTCGCTCCAAGGGGCCCCAGTAAAGACAGCCAGGACAGTCTGCCCAATAAAGACAGACATCCCAATATAGAAAGACAAGTTCTCTGGGTCCAGTAATGATTAGGGAAAGGAACAGCTGCACGTGCAGCTACACACCACGCCTGCAAACACTTTGCTTTTACCTATCACAAACATTTCCACGCTGTCGCCAGAATGACTTCTGTGGGGTGTTTAAAGTCCTGGGAACAATTCCAGATTGTTGCCGACCAGTCTCAAGACTAAAATATACAACCGAAGGGGTTGAGACCTTCTCCTGCCACCTGCACGTCATGTTCCCGGAGCAGGAAGTCCTGTCAGTGATGTCCTTCCCAGGGGGCTTCTCCCTTTTCACCTCTGACCTCCATCCTCCCCACCCCAGCCACTCACTAGTTGGCGAACAAACCACTTCCATAGCCAGGAACACGGGAAGGAGGATTCTTGTGCATTTCATCTCATGCCTTGCTCGTAAGGAAGGAAGTTAATTAAAGTCTCATCCAACAGACATTCTTCCCCCAGCTGTGTCTAGTCATGAGCAGAATGATGATTGTGTGCATCTGGGCAAAACATTAAAGAGGAAAGTGCTGGAAAATTTAGGTATGGTTTGGAAATAATAAATGAACCCAGTCCACATATTCTGCGGAAATAGCTGTTAAGAAACACCAGGTCAGCCTCTAGCTTGGGGGACTCCAAGGTGGAGGCAGCAAGCAAAAAAAAAAAAAAAAAAAACCAAAATACCAAAACCAAAAACCTGTTTGGTTTATCAGGATGGTGCCAAAGAATGAGACTAATATCTCACAATTTTTTCCATCGCTGGGAGTAGCCCCAGCCTCCAGGCTACGGCTATTGATCTGTTTGTACATGCAGACACACACACTTGGGCTGGAGGAACTGTCAGCATTAGCATGGCAATCCTCTGTCCGTAGATTTTGCACCAAGAAACCCCATTCTGCTACTTCTCCCCAAAGAACAATTTTATTCCAGATGCAGTGGATAGGCTCGGACCATGCAGACACTTCAGCATCTAAGTCACTTGGAAAAAAAAAAACTTTGACATTATCCTGGTGACAATTTTTTTAACCCACTGTACTTTCTGCATTAGTTCTTAGAACACACACACACACACTGTTTGCAAATGTGTCAGACTATTCCAGAGGATGCATTTACCTTTCCATGGAGATTCTATCCGACATTTACTTGCTACCTAACAGCTAATTAATGTTTGGCTCGGCTTCACAATGGATTCTGTTTAACAAAATTCACTCTGGAATTTCCAGGAACCTCTCCACCTTCATCATCTCTCAGCCTGCCACTCTGAAGACACTGCCATTGTCCCACATGCTTGCCCATTGCCCTGCTGCTAAGGTTTGGATGCTTTAATAATTGCTCAGGCAAGGTGAAGTCAAGAACGGACATATAGTCCTTTGACCCCAACGCCCTCCCTCACTGTGCAATATTTTAAGTTCAAAAATCTATTTCAATTTGCCAGTTACACATGCGGGGTGGGGGACTTGGGAGGTGGGGGGAAGAGGGGAGGTATACCATGATTCTTGGTGGTGGAATATGTGCACTGGTGAAGGGATGGGTGTTTGAGCATTGTATAACTGAGACTTAAACCTGAAAGCTTTATAACTTTCCACATGGTGATTCAATTAAAGAATTTTAAAAAATTAAAAAAATAAAGATCTAGGAAAAAAATCTATTTCACAAAATCTCTTCCAAAGATCCATTTTCTCTTCATTGGCCAAAACAGATTGCTCTTTACTAACAGGTTGTTGGTACCACATTTTGACGTTTACAGTTCACATGCCATAGGGTAACTGGACCTATTGTCTTAATTATCATCAGCCAGTTACACTCAAAGATCCTGGAGGGCTAGGGCCATTGCTTCTCTCAAGATGTTTCACCTGGTGCTTAAAAATAATAATTACGAAATGTAATTAATATTTACTGGAAGTTTTATTGTTCACTAAGCACTGTACAAATGCTGTTTCCCTCATTTGATTTTCCTCCTCCTATTAGCAAACTCTCACCAGGCCAAACTACAGAAGATAAAATATTTGCAGAAATTACCTTGCTTGGGATCATAGTAAGGCAAAGAGCTAAGACTTGTACATGTTTTCTTATAGACAAGAGCTAGTACTTGTATTATATACAAGAGTTAGGACTCGTATATCTTTTCTTATATACATCCCCTTGTACTGATTTTAATACCACTAATGGAAATTTTACTTTCAGTTATTTTAATTTTTGTTAAATAGAAATATTAGATGCTCAGTACGTCTTTAAAAAAAAAACAATGTTCTACGTTTGGTCTTTCAAAGATTATATCTAATGTTTAATCACGTGCATGAACCTAAAATTAATAAGTGTCATATACAGAAAATTACATGACTTCAGGTATTTCATGGCAATCGTTCTACTAACTACCAGGAACAATGCAGGATAGCAGATTTCAGGTCTTTGATTTTATTGTGAGTCAAAGACATTTTATGAAAGGGCAAAGAGAAAAGGTCCCCTGTCCAAGAGAGAACTCTGGCTTCTCCAGAAAGCGAGCCCCATAACAAAAAAAAAAGAAACAATAAAAAGAATGACACAACCCAAGTTGGAATGCTGTTCTAGTTTTTAAAAATGAACCCCTTCCTCAGGGCCAGAGTGATAGTACAGTGGGTAGGGTGTTAGCCTTATGTGCAGTTGAACTGGGTTCGATTCCCAGCATCCCATATGGTCCCTCGAGCATCACCAGGAGTAATTCCTGAGTGTGGAGCCAGGAGTAACCCTGAGCATTGCCGGTGTGACCCAAAAAGAAAAAGGGAAAAAAAAATGAAGCCCTTCCCATTAAACACTGCTACTGAATTTCAAATTAAAGATGCAAATCTTTTAATACTTGTTTTAAATTTTGCATTAAGATTTAAGTTTCTTGGGGCTGGAGTGATAGCACAGCAGGTAGGGTGTATGCCTTCCACGGGCCAACCTGGGTTCGGTTCCCAGCATCCCTTATGGTCCCCCAGCACTGATAGGAGTAATTCCTGAGTGCAGAGCCAGAAGTAAACCCTGTGCATCGCAGGGTGTGACCCGAAAAGCAAAAAAAAAAATTAAGTTTCTTGTTTCACTTCTTCCTGTATCACTGATTTTTCTCCTGAAGTGTTACCCTTCTTTCTGAAGTATGTCTTTAATAAAACATTCCTTTACTGAAAATCTACGGGTGGCAATTGCTTAAGTCCTGTTTATCTGAAAATATTATTTTTCTCTTGATATTGAAAGATACTTCTCTCCGAAGAAAATTCTAGACTGGCTGTCTATCATAAAACTCAGAAAACATCATTATACTGATTTATTCTGAGATGCCTGTTTTCAATTTAATTAAGCATTTGTTTACAAGTAACATGTTTGTTCTGTAGTTGATTTTTATTAGTTGGTCCCAGTGTTCTGCAATGTGTTTAGAGAGAAAATTCTTTATTTTGTTTAGTATATATTGTATATTCATTAATGCATATCTTTTGTCAGTTTGAGAATTCGCAGCTATTATTTTTTCAGTATTGCTCTTGTAATTTCTCCTTCTTGATGCTCTTTGGATCCCACATGTTTCAACACTTCTCTCATGCTCTTCATCTCATTTTCTCTCTGTTCTGAATTCTGCATGATATCTTTGGAAATACTTCCATTGTCTCTTCACTTTTGTTTAATCTACTATCAAGCCCATTTACGCAGCTATTTATTTCAAAAAGTTTGACCTGATTATTCATGTTCATCAAGTAGCTTTATAGGGTCTGATTATTTTCAAAGTCTATTTTATTTCTGTAAATATTAATATTAATATCCCCATATATTTTTATGTTAATAACTCCAGAATTAAAAAACCTTCAGAAGTCAAAATGTATGATTTGCTGTCTGAGTTGGGTCCTACACACTTAGTAAGCTTTTTTCTCCATGTGCTCGATAAATTTCTTATAATAAAACTGTAGGCTGTTAAATTTGGTCTGTAGAAATCCAAAGACCCTAATTTATCCAGGAAAAAAAGTATTCAATTTTGGGAGCTGGAGTGGGTAGGGCATTTGCCTTGCACGCGGCCGACCCGGGTTCGATTCCCAGCATCTCCTATGGTTCTCTGAGCACCGCCAGGGGTGATTCCTGAGTGCAGAGCCAGGAATAACCCCTGTGCATTGCCAGGTGTGACCCAAAAAGCAAAACAAAAAACAAACAAAACAAAAAAGTATTCAATCTTTCAGGAAGCCAGCAGGGGTGACTTAGTCAGGACTTTCATATGTCTTGATTAAACTGAGTTTCAGTGAAATCTCACCTGTGTGCAATAGCAATGTGTGTGTGTGTGTGTGTGTGTGTGTGTGTGTGTGCGCGTGCATGTGTGTGCATCTGCAGAGTGTGTGCACCTCCATCTCTGATTTTCAATTGCAGCATTCGGTAGAATGGTAGAAGAATTTGGTCTCCAAAAACCAAAAGCCAATATAGGCTTTCTCATTCACTCATAACTCACTCTTTTTTTCTCCTGGCTTAAGTCACCATTCCTCCATCCCTTCTTGGAGAATTTCCCTCAACAATTCTTCAGTGTATCAGATAATATGTGTCAACTGCTCTAATTTTATGCCATAGACTGAGATGCTTCTGTCTCAACTAAAATAATATTTAGGATTTTTTTCCCACTGTTGTTGTTCAACACAAAATTTCAAAAAAGTATGAGCATGAAAATAAAAGCACTACCATTAGTGTCATGGCTTTTAGACATCTGTATTTTATTTACATTTATAGAATAACAGAGTGTTGGCATGGAAAGACATCCAAGTGACTATTTACTGGTCTTTCGGACCAGACATTTTGGACATGATTATCCTGTGTCCCATGGGACTGTGTGAAATGCTCGAAGGCAATGCTCGAAGGCATTTCACACCCCTCGTTTCTACCGGATAATGATGGCTAATTGAAATGATTAAAAAAAGAAATCCCACTCATTTTCAGGAAGCTTTGGATTGAAAACTCTGATGCTTAATCCTCTCATTTAATAGATGGAAAATGTTTGTTTTTAAGGTAAAAGGCAAAACCCAGAGAGAGCCGATGAGGAGGCGAAACATGATCCAGCCCCTGGGTTCACCCCACCATATTCTACCCCACTCCTTGTGTTCCAGGAAAACACCGTCGCCTTCAGTTCCTCAGGGTGCCCTTCTCTTCTCTGCCACCAAGCCTCAACATCTGGCTCTTCCCTGAAGCAGACAATTACAGTTCTGATCATTCCCTATTCTCCCTGCCAGCTAACTCCCTCATTTCTGCCCCCCTCCTTTTTTTGAGGGCACAGGGGACCTCTCCATTGGTTCTTGGGAGGTCAGGACCCTAGTACCATGCATGCCAGCCCTTCCAGCCCTTTGGCCCATTCCCCCAGCTCTCTTACTCATTTTTTTCTGATCTCATTTGAAGTCTCAGAGTAAGGAAGGACCATGCATTGCTCATCACTGATTCTACTGTTCCTAACAAGTGTCTTCTATGGAGTAGGGCTCAACAATATTTGCTGAATGAATGAGCAACTTTAAAAAGTCACTGATTGTGTGTTCCCTCTGAACAGGAAGAAAGGGGATCCCTAGAAAAAGTTTATTAAGAGTAGACTCCTTGAAAATATCCATTTGTACCCAGCATGCTAAAGAATCTCAGTAACTTTTCATAGAGTTTTCTGCTTTCTGCTGCCATTTCTTTTCCAAGTGAAAATCTCTCTCCATCGAGCATATCTTCGAATACAACTCTCCCTTGCAAATAACTTTTCCTTCAAGATGTTCAATAATTTCACATTTCCAGTTAATACACACCTCCCCTTCACACAGATCTTCCAGAAAGCCCATATCACGGACCACCACACAATCTTATGGGAAATCATTAACCTATGGCCAATGTCAACTTCGAATAATTATGGATTTTTAAGTTTTTCCACTAATAATTTCAACAATGAGGTTTGCCACATATTTTCGAAGCTTGAATCCCATTATCTGTACAGCCCATCCGTTTCCTGGAATTGATCCATCAGTATGATTCTATTTAAAAGCAACTTGTCCACGCTGGTGCTGTGCTTATGAAATAAGAAAAATAGACCCACAGACTTGTTGGCCTCGTTTTCATTTACAAAACTGTCCTTACTTCCCTAAGGGCCCCTCCTATTGCCTCAGACCTCATGGGACCTGCACTGTTATGACTTCTTCCCGACGATGCCCTGTGGCCAACGCTCGACAGCAGCCTCTTGGAGCAAGTGACTTCTCAAAGTTGCCATGTCCACAGAATCTCCACGTGCCCTTCAAGACATCCCACTGTCTATCTCAGCGTCTGCCTGTCCCTTACACGAACTCTCTGTGGGGAGCTCTGTAGTTATTCAGAGGGAAGAAAAAAAAAAAACAAATTTCCTGCGAAGATTCTTATTTTCTGAGAATGCTCTGTGAAAGAAAACTTTTCCCAACAAACCAACTTGGTTGGGACTGCAGTGACAGCAGGGAGCTCGACCTGCCTGCGGCGGAGCAAGCTGTGCCGTCTGACCCCCTGTGGTCCTGGCAGCCCGAGCACCAGGGGTCCCTGAGTGCGCAGGGCCAGGAGTCAGCTCGGAGAACCACCAGGCAATGGCCCCCAAACTAACAAACAAGCAAAAGCAGAAAGGAATGAACGTGGTCAGTCAAGCACTGGCAATATGAAGCCCTTGGGTGGCCCTTTTGTTTTCCCATAAACGGAAGCAAACCACAAACCCGTGAACCAAATATAAACCGCTGCCGTCTACATCCCTGTTTCCCCTTCCAGCGTAGTAAGGTTGCATTTTACTCTGGCAAAAACAACCCTTTGGACGGGCAGAGCATGAGTCAACAAGAGAGGCGGAGAGCAAGCAGAGCGCATCCTTGTCGGGTGGTGTTGGATGCTGGGCACACTCTGGTCCTCTTCAAAGACCTGGAGAAGGAACAGGCCCCACAAGAATTGCACAGGCCCGGCTTGGCACGGGAGCAAAGCGCCAGTGAGGGCTGCCTGGAATTCCCTCCTGGGGACACGAAACCCGGTTGTTAGCGGCCACGTCTGTTTCCACCAGTGCCACCAACTCGGAGGCGTCTTCCCTGAGGACCCACTGCCTCCAGGACACAAACCTGCTCGCTGTCACCCCTGCAGCCACGGGCTGCTGCAGAGTGGGCTGCACCCCGCCCCCCAGGAGGGGCGGTAGGCAGGCCGGCGCTGAGCCTAATTGAGGCTGACGCGTGACAGACGCGCGTGGGTCGCGTGGCGGGGGCCCAACTGAAGCTGCTGACAGGGGGTGGCCGGGCCGGTCAGGGCACAGGCGCCGGCTAATGAAGGGCAGCCCCTGTTTTTAAAATTCTTCTCGCTTACTTTGGGATCAGACTCCACTCCGGGAGAGGCTCCTCCACCTCTTGGTGCTCGGTGAAGGACACGTGACACTTATTTAAACATTAATGCATTCTAATCAATTTCCAGTTAGACAGCACCGGGCCTGCGCGAGGGAGGGAGGGAGGGAGACGGGGAGGAGTGAGAGGGGCGGGGGGAGGAGGAGGAGGAGGAGGCGCGGGAAGGAGCACCCCGGGAAGAGCTCTCCGGATCCCCATCCCCGGGAACGCACAGCAGAAAGAGCGACCTGCGGCTTCTGGCGCATCTTTGCACAAAGGACTCTGCAAAGACAGCAGTTCCAGCAGAAGCCAGGGGGAATAAAAGGCATCCTTTGTCTCTATTCCCAACAGCACGGAAATTCTAGGAACCAAAGTATTGATAGACAAAGGCAAGAGGAAACTTTTTGACATGAAAGAGAGAGAGAGAGAGAGAGAGAGAGAGAGAGAGAGAGAGAGAGAGAGAGAGAGAGAGAGAGAGAGAGAGAGAGAGAGAGAGAGAGAGAGAGAGAGAAGAAGGAGGAGGAGGAGGAGGGAGAGAGAGAGAGAGAGAGAGAGAGGGAGGGAGGTAACTTTTCTTAAAAAAAAAAAACACAGGTCCGTGGAGGTTCCATATTAGAACATTTCCTTCATTGTCCCATGGTGTCAAGCTTTCCTAAATGAGGATGAGGGGCTTGCATAAAAATGATAAGGGGGGTAGAGGGGTGATGGGAGGGAACCTGGGGACACTGGTGCTGGGAAATGTACACTTGGTGGAGGAATGGGTGTTGGAACACTGTCACTGTCACTGTCATCCCGTTGCTCATCGATTTGTTCGAGCAGGCCCCAGTAATGTCTCTCATTGAGAGACTTGTTGTTACTGTTATTTGGCATATCCAATATGCCACGGGGAGCTTGCAAGACTCTGCCGTGCGGGTGGGATATTCTTGGTAGCTTGCCGGGCTCTCCGAGAG
Source organism: Sorex araneus (assembly GCF_027595985.1). Taxonomy (NCBI): domain Eukaryota; kingdom Metazoa; phylum Chordata; class Mammalia; order Eulipotyphla; family Soricidae; genus Sorex; species Sorex araneus. The sequence continues at coordinate 14,407,073 of NC_073312.1, forward strand.
GGGTGGAGGAATCAAACCCCGGTCAGCCTTGTGAAAGGCAAACGCTCTACCGCTGTGCTGTATGACTGAAATCTAATCATGAACAGCCTTGAAAGGGTCTATCTCAAAGTGATTCAATAAAAAAAAATTAAAAAATGATAAGATTTATATATCTTGAGTGTTATTAATTACAAAAAAATTACCACCAGTATTAAATAGAGCCGTCGTACAGAAAATAGAAAACATGATTTTCTATTTCAAAATCACATTTTTTAAATACCGGGAAAAAAATAAAAGGCAAAACGTATACTGAAAGTCTAAAAATGTGGACCAAAGTCTGTATTACCTGTCTTATTTCTTTTGTTTATTTGTTTGTGTTAATTTTGGGGTCACACCCGGCTGTGCTTAGGGCTGACTTCTCTGGCTCTGAACCCAGAGATCACTCCTGGCAGTGCTCAGGAGTGCCAGGGATCAAACCCTGCTCAGATGCGTGCAAGGCAAACACCCCATCCATGTACTATTGCCCCAGCCCTTATCTGTTTTATTTCAATATAGGAAAGTGTTCAAGTACAAACCTTATTTACATATTTCAGGTACCTGAAAACCACACACACATATGTAATCTACATTTTTAAAATTGTGGGCTATCATCTAACAGATGGGGAATTTTTCTTTGGGGGAGGGTGTTGGGGTCACACTTGGCAGTGCTCAGAGGCTACTCCTGGCACTGTGGGCGAGGGTTTGCTCCAGTAGTGCTCAAGGGACGGCATGTGGTGTCAGAGCCTGAATCAGGGGCGGCCACATGGCTTCACCCCTGCATAATCTCTCCAGCCCTGCTATTATCCTGTAGAAAGGTGCTTCAGTTTTAGTATACTTTAACCCAGGAAGAAATCACACTGGGTAAAGTATAATTTTTTTTAATTTATTTAACGAAGATCATAGTCTAACCTAGACTGTAAGCTCCTTTGTCTCAGCTTCTATTAACTTTAAATAAAATCTTGTTTAATTTTCTAACTCTCTAGAGAGAAATCTGACCAGACCAGTTCCTAATAATAGAATACTGATAGAAACTGATTACAGGAACAGTCACATGAAAATCCTGATACCTGCATTTTGAAACACATTGAGAAAATGACTTTTATTTTAAAGGAATTTGCAAACCCACAGGTTTGCAACTAAAGAAAAATAACACATTGAGAGTAATTACCTTTCTCTACAAATAGGCTCTACCAAGAAAAACCATTGGGTCAGATTTAAAAATAAGCATAAATTTACTTTTTGTCTATCTAGGGTTGGTTTTTATTTTACAAGGACATCAGTTTGTGGTATGAGGATATGAAAAATTAAAAAATAACATTAAAATGATGGAACAACATTTCTCTAAAGAACTTTAACGCTTCCTATAGAAACTCAGAGTCACTTTCACAACATACATAAAGGAAGGTCACATGCATGTGGATTTTATACCAATGACCAGAAAAGTTTATTAAATTACTGGGAAGTCTTTTAAAGAATTTACATGTGGGGAGAATGGATAGCTAATTAGGACTTCTCGTTCTTTCGTATGTTATTTGCTCAACAGTGTGATAACAAAGACAATGAAGAACCAGGGCAAGGAGGTGTAGACAAAGAAGCTCAGTAAACACAGATTTATCCTGTTCTACCTATGTCTGACAAGCGATCTTATTTGTAAGCTATTCCTAGAACCACTGGACTTCAGCCAAAGTAAGTAACATTACTCCATGATTATTTCTTGTAAAGGATTAAGATTTGTCGATGTCACCACATTAGGACAGCTCTCGTTACAAGTGGCTGGGATTAAAAGCCGTTCTAGGTTTTTTTTCAGTGGGAATAAGGGAATCTAGGAGAAAGTTAGAATCAGCCACATAAAGCAACAACATTTCAGCCTGATAACAACGATCATGGCATTTTCATTTTGATTTCTGATTGGACAAGATCAGGTAGTCTTAGATGCACTTTTTATTCTTCTTCTTTTTTTAGGCCACACTAGATAGTCCTCATGGCTTATTCCTGGCTCTGTCTCTGCTCCCAAGGATGACTCCTGGTAGGGTTTGGGGTCTCACCTATGATGCCAGGGATTGAACCTGGGTTGGTCTTGTGCAAAGCAAGCTCCTTACTCACTGTATTATCTCTTTGTTCCCCACATCTTAAAGTTGAGAGGAAAAAAAATTATTAAATGGGCATCTGACAGAAGTTCCAAAGGGATAATTTATTAAAGCCAAACAAAAGAGATGTAAATACAAAATAATTTCTCCTTTTGGTCAGAATGATCCAATTTGCTAAGATGTAATATTAGAGTCAAAACTCAGTAAGTTTTATAATATTACCTTAAAACCTTGCACGGGAAATTAGTATAATTTCAAAGATCTTTCTTAAACTAAGAATTCTTTTACTTTCTGCCACCTTTTGCTGAGTGTTTGGTTTGGGACATGCCTTTGACAGGAGATGAGAATGTGAGGCTCGAGAGCCTATTGATTTGGGGGCTTTCACCTGGAGCATCAACAATAATCACGGGTCCTTTTGAAACTCTTTGGAACTCTGCTCGGGCTGCCCATGCTTTCCACAGGCTTAGCCACAGAGGGGTCCTACGTGAATGATCTGTAAAAAAACTGAAAAAAAAAAAGAAGAAGAAGAAGAAGAAAACTAGGAGAGTATGCTGTTGTCATGCCTCTTGGGGAATAGTGAGGAATTCAACCAGAATAAGACCACTTCAATTTCTCTATTTAAATCCAATTTTATACTGTGTCTGGTAAGCTTCGGGAATGCTAATCTTACACATTTTTGGTAATTTAGTATCTGAGTACTGGCTTTTATCCCCTTTTTTAATTGTAGGTTTACCACAATGTTTGGGCAAAAAAAAAAAATTCTTTTAGAAAGAATTGGAAACAGGTGTTAGCAACGAAGAGGTGAAAATATAACTCATGTAAACTGGATGCAGTATTTGTAGAAAGTGATATGGGAAACTCTTGAAAACTGAAAAGTGTGCTTCTTTGCCACTGCAGGTGAAGCCTGCCTCTGGCTGACGTCATTGGGACTGGACTGAGAGGGAGGCTGAGTCCCTCCCTCCCCGCCAGTACCCAGCAGCCCCACACTTGATAGGCACCACAGAAACAGGCCCAGGCTGCAGCTCCTGAAGCATGCGGCCACATAAGCCGTTGTGTGACAGATCTACTCGACAAACTACAAGCTGCTCATTTATTCTTCCTGTCATTTGGTAAAGTCAGGCAGAGAAGAAAGAGAGAAACACCAGCCTAATCCCCCAGCATCTTCCAGGGGGTCTAACTACAAAGAATCACCCCAGCACAGCAAGAGCGCTAGAAAACCAATGGAGAGAATGCATAGAAACCCACCTAGCTCAGTGATTGAAAAGGACATCACGGAAGATATAAGCAGCACCAGTAAATCCTCAGTGTCTTTAGTGACACCGTGATGAGGATGTTGAATAAGTTCAAAGAAACACTAGCACAGTGAGTCAGCAAAACACAAGAAATCTGAATCAAAATGACATTACTACAATCAGAAATGACAGATGTGAAGGATGTGTGATATTTTAAAAAAGGTATTTTAAAAAGTCGGTTGAAGCTCTGAACAGTAGAGTAACAGAAACTGAGCGAAACCTGAGGAACTCCAGGATGAGGAGAAAATTGCTAGGAAACAGCAGAATGTGAAAAACTGTCTGAAAAGAAATAAAACAGGATATAAGAGAAGTATAAGACGAGTTCAAGAGGCACAATATAAGAACCATCAGAGACCCCGAAGAACAAGTAGGCAAATGTAATGAAAAAGCAATGAAGAACTCATTGATAAGAATTTCTCAGAGTTGAGTACAACAGGCACTGAGATCCAAGAGCCAATGGGTCCCAGTGAAAATAGACTCAACTGGGAAAATTTTAAGACATTGTACTCAAAGTGGGGAACAAAAAACAGAGACAAAATATTGAAAGAAGCATGATCATAAAACTGTGAGCCAGGAGAATATGGAGAGATATAGTACAAAAATTCAATGAAATGAACACCTCACCAAGAATACTCTATTAAGATTAGCATTCAGATTTGAAGGAAATATACAGACCTTCATGGACTGGCAACAGCTTAGAGAACTCATAGCCTTGAAAGCAGTTTTGCGAGAAGCATTAAAAGAGAACAAGAGAAACTTCCAAACATGTGACACTGGGTATGGCACTCACTAATGGTGCATATACTAGATTTAAAAAGGTATGTTTAAAAATCCTAGCTCACTAAAGGATTTTATACATTTTCAATAATGAATTAACATCTTATTTATATCGACTAAAATCTCTAAGCAATCAATCATCACAAACTAACTTTTATTGATTTATTTTCTAATAATTCTATTTGCCATTCCTATAAGTATTTTTGGAGCGAGTAATATGAACAACAAATTATTATATATCAGGCCAGGGGTGGGAGAGAATCTGGAGATGTTGGACCAGTGTTGGAACGTCATATGCCTAAAACAACTTTATTATCAACAACTTTGTGAATCATGATGTTTTAATAAAAATTTTTTAAAAAGAAAAAAGGGCAAATTCCATATGGTCCAATAATACTAGCACTTATCCAAAGAATATGAAAACATGAATTCAAAAGGATATATGTATATCAAATGACCTTATGCATTCACGTTACAAAACGGAGGGAATAAGTGGTGCTCATCCTAAGTGACATGAATCAAAGGGCTTCATGCCTATATGAAACCAGAATAACCAACAAAAATGAACTGGAAAAACACAAGCTAAAATAACTTTTACACTGTGAGAACTCTGGTGGTACTGGATGGAAAAGGAAGAAGATAGGAAGAATGGGTAAACTCGGTTATTTTGATAGTGTGCTGGCACTAGATTATCTGGTGGTGGGTAGTGAGCTTTACACATACACAAAGGTATGAAACAGCACTATGAAATCTTATTGAAAACCGTGATAAAGAAACAAAGTTGAATTTCAATTTAATCAACAAACAAACATTAAAATGCTTTGTTCAATATTGTTACCATTTTTTGTTTTTTTCAAAAATTTATTTTTTTGAAATTTTCTTTCAAAATTTGTTTTTTTTTCAAAAAAGTTTTTATTTACTGAGTTCTCTTTCAGTGAATAAGAATATTTCTCATCATTTCATTTCTCCCAAAAATGTATACTGTATTTCATTAGCATGAAGCTGCATAGTATGAGAACTTAGTTTTCTGATATGCAAATGAAATATATCCATTAAATATTTATAATAATGTACAATTATTTTCAGTGAAAATTCCATTGAGTTTTACATCAAACCCCCTCCCACACCCCCTTTTAATTTTGCTAGCCTAAGTAAAAATATTTGACTAAAGGTCTAGTGACTGTAAAAGCGGTTCGATCTCTGTATAGATACAAACAGCCAACAAACACTAATTAGAATTCTTAGGAAAAGAAAATGCATTCTGATCATTTAACATCAGTTTTGAGTGACATGGAAAGGAGCACAATAAGAAACAAGAGGTGTTGACGATTTTATTTTCCTGCCCAAGAAAGGTCAGAGAGAGAACATCAGAATGCTGCATCTGAAGAAAATCATTATTTTAAGGCTGCAATATCAGTGACTAGAATAGTTTTCAAATATTCGTATTTCTGTGGTAGCCTCTGACCTCAGAATAAGAAGAAAACGACAGGTATTTATTTCTCCATATATAAAAATGACATTTATTGTAAGGTTGTTATATAAAAGATCTTTTCTTCTTTGCAAGACAAATAATTATACCACTGATTCAATATATCTGCTAGCAGGTCTACCTGTGGTTTGAGTGGCTATTTCAATGACCTAAATACAGAAAGTTTTATAATACCACAAACTTAAAAGCCATGATCCAAGTGGCCCACAGCCCTTGCATATATTATTTTTTTCTTGGCAAATCATTTATTCTGCTTCCCCGAGAGCCCTCCCCCTCCCCAAATGCTCTATTTACACTCTAAATAGAGTGGAAGTGTGTGTAAATGCTCTATTTATACACATGGTGCTTTACTGGGTACATGCAGAAAACCAGTATACTTTGTCTTAAAAACTAAATGGGGAAATATAAGCATACAGAAATAGATATATTAAAACTACTATAAATGATGTGGAAGCCTTGTCTAATTCTACTGGAAGGATGCCTTCCTTCAGAAATTCTGAAGGGGGTTAAGTGAACCATTTCAAAGGAGGAAGGTCTGACAGACGGGGTTGACAGTGGAGCGCCAGCCTCCAAGATGGCCCCAGGGGCTCTACTTCCAGGCACACACAGAACTCCCACACCGTGTCAGGGTCGGTCTATGTCATCAATCTGATACTGCTGAAGTGAGGATATGTCAATTCCGAGATGAGATTATGAACACATTAAGGCTGTTGTCTGTGCTGTTCTTGCCTTCACTTGCTCTTGTATCTCTTGCTCTGGGGAAAACCAGGTGCCATGCTCTGAGGACATTTCACCCCAGTGTGAAAGGTAACCTGCAGCCTCCAGAGGAGCCATCTGAAGGAGCTCAGAAGCTGACTGTCTGGCCCAAGCCAAGCGTCTGATCTCCGCAGTCCTGGCTGTCAGCTAATTATTACTTCACGAGAGACCCCCACTCCAGCCATGATACTTTAGGTTCACAGCTCACACAAACTGTGAGGTGTTAATGCTTATTATTTCTGTTTGGGGATAATCTGTTAAACAATAATGGATAACTGATCTAAACAGTGCACGGAATACTCTTGCGCTGAGAAAGCATGTACTAGGGCCTCTCAGTATCTGTATTGCAAACACAATGCCCCAAAGCAGAGAGTAACAAGGAAAGTGCCCACCACAGAGGCAGGGGGTGGGGTGGAGTGGGGGTGGCAGCAGGGATACTTGGGGACATTGGTGGTGGGAAAGGGACACTGGTGGAGGGATGGGTGTTTGATCACTGTATGACCGAAAGGCAATCATGGAAAGCTTTGTAACTATATCTTACGGTGATTCAATAAAAAGAGAGAAAGCGTTTTTACCTTAATTATCTATTTATTATGGCCTGGATACTATGCTGGGCATAGAGACAGAGTGAGGAATAAGACAAGGGCCTGTCCTGGAGCTCAGATTTCTAAGGTATACAGTACAGGAAACAAACAAACAAACAAACAAGCTTGTTTGGTTAGGGGATACAGATTGGCCTTTGCCCTTGACTACTCTGATGTGGGGCAGGCTACTTAACCTCTCTATGACTGACTTAGTTTTATCTTTAAAATGAGACCACCAACACCCATGTACTGAACTGTTGTAAAATTAGTTATAACACAAGTTAAGCACTTGACACAACTGTCAATGTCATGGATATCCCATTGTTCATTGATTTGCTTGAGCAGGCACCAGTAACGTCTCCATTGTGAGACTTGTTACTGTTTTTGGCATATCGAATACCCCATGGGTAGCTCGCCAGGCTCTGCTGTGAGGGCAAGATGCTCTCGGCAGGGGCAGAGGAATCAAACCTGGGTCAGCCGCGTGCAAGGCAAATGCCCTACCTGCTGTGCTATCACTCCAGCCCACTTGATACAACACTGGTGCTTAAATAAGAGTAGCTGTTACTTTTAGGACTGTATTTCTTAAAAATAGAAAGCTAAACTTTGCAAATTCTTAATTTTTAATGAGAATTGCAGGTAGGACTAAACTCCACAATGAGACCACACAATCGGGTGTCTCTCTGGGCTCTTTTCCTTTTCTCATCTCAGCCCTCGGTCACTAACAAAACAAACTTAAATGTTCATTCGAGTGCTATTCACTGACTAGCAGCCAGGCTATGGGTCCAGAATAAAACTACAGGTATTAGGAGTGAATGAAAAAAAAAAAAACACCAAAACCCCCCCCCAAAAATTAACAAGTATTTATTAGAACCTGGCTGTACACAGAGCAGTCAGAAAGTTCTGGTGGGGAAAAGCAAAATTAGAATCTGTCCACAGACAAGTGACAAATGAGCAGCAAAAGCCTTGGACCATGGGAGCTGGAGGGGCTCTTGCAGAGGGAAGACAGGATGAAGGGAAGCAACACAGGTTGGTGGGGCAGAGAGAGGCCAGAGTAGCACCCAAGGGCCCCAAGACTGTGTGTGGCCAACAAGTGAGTTTTCTTTGACCCACATCAATTTCAAAAATGGGGACTGGGGCTGGAGCAACAGTACAGCAGGGAGGGCTCTTGCACCCGGCTGAGCTGGGTTCGGTCCTTGGCATCCTCTATGATTCCCTGAGCACCTCCGGGAGTGATTCCTGAGTGCACAGCCAGGAGTAACCCCAGAGCATTGCCAGGTGTGACCGAAAAACCAAAAGGAAAAAAAGGGGGAAGAGCAATTTCATGAGAGTATCTGATTATTGGAGCATCTGAAAATTTCCTATTGGTCCTCCAGCACATTTGTCCCTTGTCCCTCTGAGGGGCAGGGTATGTGCCAGGGTCTGTCGGGCCCCTTTGGCGTACATCTGACCAGCTCGACTTATTTCCTTCACCTGTCATGTCCCCCCATGGAAGAACCTTTGGAGAGCTAAGAATTATGTATGAGTGCAAACCCAGACAGGACACACCTACCCTTCAGGCCAGTGAAAGGAACTATTGTTCTTATTGTTCTTCCCCCTATCTGTTTTATACAGATAATTCTTCCTTAGTCCCGGATAACTTAATTATGGCCTTTGAACTAGAGAGAGGGGGGGTGAGCATGTGTGTGTGCAGGAGTATCTTTGGAGGCAAAAGCAACACTTGGTTAGTGGCTCACAAGTATGTCGAGTTCAGTAGAGAAACAGTGAACTGCTATTTTATTGTCTCCAAAGTGGAAAGGACCATTTTCACTTTCTTCCTCGACTTCTTACTTGCTTTCTAGCAACATTCTTTCCCTTTCAACACACTTAAAGAAGGTGTACACTATGGTTGAGTTTTGGAAGAACAACAACCTGTTCTACTCCATTCTCCTGTGGAGGATGAAGCCTTAACACACGTCGTGTAAGATCAAGTTGGAAAGATAGATTGGGCAAGAGCCTAAGAGGTGGAAATGAAACTATGACCGAAAAGAGCCAGCTCTGGGGTGGGGGGAAGGATTATAATGTACACCAAAAGGAATAGGAATTCTTCATTCCTTTCCAGATATTTTCCCCTACAAACATTTTCAGAAGAAGCTCATCACAGAGAGGTATACTGTCTAAATCCAGGTTTCCACAGTTAGATACTCACTAGGTTGATTCAGAGTCATTATCTTTCCTGCGAAGAACCTGCTTTATTTGAGACTAAACGCTCATTCTAGTACATTTCATTTTATCCTAAATGAACGTAAATACCTCATTTGCTATCCATGCTGACCCTGTGTACAAGGAAGGCACTGTCCAGTAGATAAGACCATTAGGTAGTGAATTAAATGTAAAGGATAAAAAAAATATGGTGCTTATATTGCTTTTGGCACTTAACAACCACAACTTTAAACCTTTGCTTAAAAAAATTTTTTTTTTGGTTAAAAATCAACAAAAAACTTTTGCCTATTAACCATTGTTTTCTAGAAATAGTCTGACAAGAGCATGTCAAAAAGCTCCACAGGAGAAAGGTAGCATGCGGAACCAGACTTAAGTTTGGAAGTGAAATAGTAAGTATTTCTGTGTGGCCTACTATTATTTGAAACTCCTATAGAACTACTAAAGGTCTATCCATGGGCTGTGAGCAGGTAAGCTTATAAACATATTATGAAGTTCTTCAAAGCAGAATGCTATGTATTTCTTGAAACATCTAGTTCATTACTAGTCATAGGCCTCTGCCCTTGTAGAAATACTGCATCTGAAACGCTTCCTTGGCAAACTGCTCTATCAAGAAGGGGCTATAGGGGCAGGGAGACGGCTCAACTGGGAAGGAGGGGCGTGCTTTGTATGTGGGAGGCCCAGGCTCAATCCCAAGCATTTAGAGGGTCTTGAGAACCACTAGGGGTGACCACTTAGCACCAAGTTGGGAGCAGCTCCAAACCCTGCCAGAAATAAAGACAAAAAAGAGACAAAAAGCTTGTGGTGATATAGACCTGGGAGTACCTAGCCTGGTCCCATATTTGTTTGAACTGAGAATATGAAGGGGCATGTTGAAGACTGTCCACCACATCTCATAGTGTCTCTGCTTTAAGAAGAATAAAAACAGACAACTCAGGGCTAATGAAAACTGTTTCCAAACCAAACGGCATGACTCAACTTTTGGATGCTTTACTCTAACAACCTGATCAGACTTTGTTCTTTGGACAACAGGAATTTCAGAGACAAACATATAAACCGCCTCTACTTAACAAGCAGGGTCCTTGAAAAAAAAAAAGCATTGTTTTATTTTTTTAAATATATTTATCCCTCTCGGAGAGCCCGGCAAGCTACCGAGAGTATCCCGCCCACATAGCAGAGCCTGGCAAGCTACCTGTGGCGGATTTGATATGCCAAAAACAGTAACAACAAGTCTCACAATGGAGATATTATTGATGCCCGCTTGAGCAAATCGATGAACAATGGGATGATAGTGCTACAGTGCTACTTGTTTAACCACACTAAGTTTTAGGTGTACAATTTCTCACCTCAACAACTGGATGTGCTGAACCACGTCTGCCACCAAAGGAATCTTTAGGGTCCACATCCTCCACCAACATGCCACCTGCCCCTCTGGCACCCACTATTCCGGCATCAAATTCTAGGGGTTACTGCTTTGATGAGACTGCAGTTCAGATTAAGTTTTTTAAATTATTATTTCTCTTGGCCCTAATGTATTCGTTGTTGTTATTTTGTTTTAGGGCCTCATCCAACAGTGCTTAGTACTCACTCCCAGCTCTGGGCTCAAAGTTCACTCTCAGTGGTACCTGGGAAACCATGCGTGGTGCTGAGGATTGAAGCTGAATCACCAAGTGTGAAGCAAGCACCTTAGCCCCATACTCCAGGCCCAAGGCACTAGAAAAATCGAATCTAGAAAGTGAGGGTGATGGAGTATATGAGAAAGAGGGAAGAGGTAGAGAGAGGGGAGGCAGGGTGAAGGAAGGGAGGCCGGAATAGAAAAACAAAGAATAAAGATGGGGAGCCTACTTTATATCTGGCACTGTTTCAACCCTTTACAAATAAGCACTTTAACCCTAACCCTTTCTTTGATTTCCACATGTATCTTTTTGGAAATCCAAGAAAGTGTTAAGAGCCCCACTTTCCAAGTGAAGAAAATGAGGTGTGGAGAGTTGGGTGATCTGCCCAACAAACACAAGAAACAAAGCTAGGCTGGGGCAATCTGGTTCTAGAGCCACTTCACAAAATGAATAAATATAAACTAGGATCTATATGGGTTCCTTGAACTCTGAGCAATGACCTCAACCCTTACCCCCTGAGCTTATTTGGGTCACACCTGGCAATGCTAAGGGCTCTGCACTCAGGAATTACTCCTGGTAGTGCTCAGTGGAGAGACAAGCTACTGAGAGTCTATTGCCCATTCAGGAGAGCCTGGCAAGCTCCCCGTGGTATATTCATATCCCAAATACAGTAACAGATATATACATACCTCTTGGAGAGCCTGGCAAGCTACCGAGAGTATCCTGCCCGCACAGCAGAGCCTGGCAAGCTACCCGTGGCGTACTTGATATGCCAAAAACAGTAACGATAGGTCTCATTCCCCTGACCCTGAAAGAGCCTCCAATCGGTGGGAAAGACGAGTAAGGAGAGGCTGCTAAAATTTCAGGGCTGAGTGTAATAAAGACGTTACTGGTGCCTGCTCGAGTAAATCGATGAATAATGGATGACAGTGATATAGTGATACAGTGCTCAGGGGACCATATGAGATGCTGGAGATCGAACTTGGGTTGGCTGCATACAAGGTTATACTATCACTCTGGACCCACTTATTTCTTATGTATGCTGATCTGGCACTGCCAGCTCCAAACCCTAAATGCTGTCACACTGGGCAATGGGAAACACTACAAGGAAAATGTGTGTCAGAGGGTTTCCTTCTATTGCTTCTTAAGAGGGGAGTGGCCTCACGAAGGTTCTGTGATTGTTGCTGGGTGCTCTCAGAGGTAATGAGACATAGAGTCTGGCCTTGTATGTCTGCAGAGAACAGGGACGGGACAGGAGGGAGACTGGGGCAAACAATTAGATAGTGAGAGGAAGGTGCTCTTATTCCCCAATGTCTGAAGTGAAGCTTCTGTGAAGATGTAATGGGCCCCGTGCGGAAGAGATCTGTCAGCATCCCATATAAGGAAAAGGATTTTAGGCATCCCTAGGGCATCCTCTGAGCTCCAAAGTAGGAAGATGTCAGTGTAAAGTAAACCAGTATCAGGTTTCCATGGGGTGGGTGAGTGGGCAAATCTAAATGTAAGAAAGTCCTCACAACTAAGAAAGCACTGTTCCTATTAAAAAGAAGGAAAGTTGAAGCAAACTAAATGCCAAATGAAACTAAGCAAAACATTCTCATTTTTCTTTATGAGAAGGGAAAAGACAATGAGTGCTACCAACGAAGCTCAACAAAACTCTAATTCCGCTACATCAATGGCTAAGAGTATGCTTGGCACCCATAGTCCTAAAATTCTTTTGTGGGACAAATGTTCCTCAAGGCCTCTGCACTGTCAGGGAAAGGTCTCTCATTTACAGGACACTGTCAGTGAGCAAGCTCCCTGCTATGCAATTGTATATTACTTGGGATTTATGCCTGTGATATGTATCATTGCAAAAAAATGAAATACAAAGTCAAATCCACTTAAACAGGTTATTCTCCCTCACTACCCAGCCACCAGGATTGCACTACACAGCGGTAATACAACTATTATGGTAATATATACGATGGTAATACAACTCAAGCAAAATACGTCATCATTAATAATCAGAATTTTGAAGAGAACCCATTCCCCAAGTCGCCAGTATTTAGTTAATAGAGTACAAATAAAATGCTATTAATAAGAAACACCCTGACCCCAGTGTACTATGCAGCTCGTGTAAAAATGTTTCAGTCATATCATAAGTTTTTCAAAAAAATTAGCAGTGTGTTTGCTTAGCTGGCTATATGAACAATATTCTCAAGTAGTTCAGTGTGATCAAATGATTTTTTAAACATTGATTCTTGATATGGTGCTAGAGAGGTGGTTCTCTACAGCTTACTCTATGAGGGAAAAATGACCCAAATAAATGTTTACCAGATTAACATAAACATTGATGTGAACTTGCTTGAACTCTGCTGTTTCACTGCTTGACATCTGGACCACAATTTCCCAGTCTACACATTCCTAATAAACATCAGCTAGGAGCTGCTTTTTAGAGGCTGTCTAGCATTAAAGACTCTACCAAAATGTCTCATAAATCAACAAGTTCCAATATTTCTGTACCAAAAAACCTAATCAATTAGATGCTCACATTTACTTGAGCCATGTCTAAATTTGTTATCAAAAGGTTTCAAAACAATGTTATCATTTCAAATGCTTCAAGATTAGAGAGAAGCATATCAGGATTAGGGATTCATTTGGGAGAAATCTTGGCTAAGACTCCATCTTCCTTCATTTCTTATGCTGTTATTTTTTTAAGCCTTGGATTGCTTCAGCTGAATTTTCACAAACTTCTGCCTATCATTTTCAGCAATATCTGGGGTATGCCCCTTGACATTTGAAGAACTGCCTAAGCAAAAAGATTCAAGGAAAGAAATTTTTCATTCACTCAGTGAACATTAAGTCCCAGGTACCTGGCAAGGTTGAGGTCAAAGGGTCATTAAGACCTAAGGTCCCTGCCATAATTACTCTTAATTAGGACAGAAATAAGTTTGAATTAATGATTTGATTTCCACTTTTGACATTCGATTTCTCACATGAACTTTATAAATGCATACATTAAAAATGCAGTCTGGGAGATGGTCTTTTATTTAGAGTGACAGTTACGTGAGGGACCACTGTCTGGCTTTTTTCAGACCTTCTCATCTTAATGGCCTTTCACACAAGCAATCAGAAGAAGGCGGTTTACACTCCAGTCACATGTTTTCTTTAGATATTATGGAAATGCATTTTCTTTATTTGCGGTGAATAGTGGCAGGCCACCAAAGGACCCAAATTGTGATCATCTGTATTCTATCAAAAACCAAATCCGATCTCAGATTTGTTTTTATTTTTCAATTGCTGTGAGATTAACTGCAGTGGAGCTCAGGCCCTGAGGTGTTCAGGGAGCCATGTGGTACTAAGGATTAAACCCGGTGCTCTACCACTAGGGTGAACCTCCTGGCTCCAGATGTGTTTATTTCCTGAACTTCCCAAAACCCTGGGGAAAAATTACTCCAAACAGTAGAAATGTAGAACATTCTCATTAATGGACAATGACACCTCACAGCACAAGCTCCTTCTTTTTTTCTTGCCTTACCCACAGTCTATGGACACAGCATCCTTGTTCCACAGTGGAAAAATTGGTGAATTCCTATTGCTCATCAGGTTCAAGGTCAGGACCCTTTGGTCAGATAGCCTTATGAACACAAAAGAACAGAACTACTTCCCAAGAGATGGCCTGGAAGAGCTCACGATGAGACCAAAATGGCAAATAAAAAGTGAGTTGGAAAAGGTACATGGAAAGTCTGGCTGGTACCAAACTCATCAAACCAGGCACACTTATAAAAGTTTCCCTATAGAGATAGATGTTTACATACCAAAAAAAAAAAAAAAAACCCTAGAGTCAATAACCTTTGAGTCAGAATTTTAGTCCAGAAAGTTCTGAATATTGGCAAAATTGTTTATTCATAGCAAACACGCCAACTGTTTCTTTTCTTTTTTTTTTTTTGAACATCAATATTTACTGTCATTGGGGTATTATTGACTCTGGTTTCTTGTTCGTCAATATTTTTCTTTCCAGTTAAACTTGCCTGTGTCTGTACCTTTGTTGAAAAGGTTCCCTTCACCCAGAAGACCTTTTCCTTAACTTTCACATATCTTAACTAAAATTCTCTCTATCCCAAACTCTGGCCCATATCTACCCTCTCTCCTTGCAAGCTTCCCTGATCCCAGCAACCAGACAGAAATGAGTGCCACCCAGAACTACTCTTGCAACACAGTTCTTCAACTCAGTGTCTACTACAAGTCAACTTGTCAGCTCAACATTCATTTAATGCATTTCCCCATTAGATGGCAAATGCCTTGAGGAGAAGCAAGGGATCAGCTGCAGTTTATTCAGGCTCACATTTTCAGAAGAATATGGGAGGAACTTCACACAGCAGCTGGAGAGTTGAACAAATCCATGTTCTATATGAAAGACTGCAAATAACAATCATCATATATTTCACACCAAACCCTGATTTCAAATGCCTGTGAGAAGTGATTCATGCATGACCTCTCTGAACAGTCACTTTTTGCCGGGTGTCATTTTAGGAGTTTGAGGCACAGCAGAAACTGGACTCCTGGAGTTTACATTCTTATGGTAGAACAGATAACAAAGAGAGGCCAGAGCTATTGGACAAGGTTCAAGGTACTGACCTTGAATGCTGCTGACCCCAGTTCACTCTCCTCTACTGCGTGGTCCCCTGCATATTCCCAGATGTAGCTCAGGACTTCCCAGATATCTGCCCGGTATGGCCCTGGAGGACCCTGGGCAGTGCTTGCTCAGGTGACCCAGGTAATCCCCAGCACTACTCGGCCTGAGGAGCTCTGCCACCTCTGGCCATCACCTGAACCACTGCTGAGTTGGCTAGAATTGCTCAGAGGGACCCTCTGGTCCTTAAGCACCACCTGGAATCCCTCCTCCCCACAGGAAAGGGAAAAGACAGCAAGATGGTCAGAGAGATAATATAATAGTGTTGCTTGTGCCAACACCACTTCGACCCCTGGCATCCCATATGGCCCCCTGAGCATAGCCAGGAGTGATCCCTGAACCCCACCAGGAGTAAACCCTGAGCACAGCGAGGTGTGATCCAAAATCCAAAAGTAAATTAATAAATAAAAGAAGGAGATACAGACTATATGTCAGGTAGTGGTAAGGGAAGGCAAGGGAGAAGAAAGGACGAAAGAGTCCTTTTTTTTTTTGAGTCAGGGTGGTGAGGAAAGAGCTGGAAGGCTGCAGACATGAGCCAAGTGAGCATGTGGGAGCAGGAATGGCAAGACGGATGCTCTGACATTTTAGAGGAAAGGGCAAAGGTCAGAGGTAGGATGTATGACCGGAGGAATTCATAGTCAGACCACAGGGCAGGACCATGATCTTGGAACCATAAATTTCAAACACCAGATCTTAATTTAATTTTGGGGGAAGGGTCTCCTAAGAAGCACTCTGGGTTCCCAGGGCCCTCTCTGGACAAGCTTTAGCTAACTGGACTAGACAGGGCCCAAGGATGCGGTGTTGCTTGGGTCCCGGGGTACTGACCACCAGGCCACCTGGATTACATGCTCCCTGGGGCCAAGCGGGCGTGTGGTTCAGGGGATTGAACTGGGGTCCCCATACATGTAAATCTTCTCCCAGCCCCTCTGGAGACATCTCCAGTCTTTAAAGTCTAGAGTTTATGCCAGTGATGGTATAAGTGTGGTTCAGGGGATTGAACTGGGGTCCCCATACATGTAAATCTTCTCCCAGCCCCTCTGGAGACATCCCCAGTCTTTAAAGTCTAAAGTTTATGCCAGTGATGGTATAAGTCAGAGGATAATTTGGTCTAAATTCTCATCACTCTAGCTGCTAATAAGCAGGGGGTGGGGAGAAGGCAGAACATGGATGTTCATATGTATCAGGGATAGCAATCAGGAGATTATGCGGCGGGCCAGAGTAGAGATGCTGGGGACCCGGATGGAGAGGAAACCGTGGACACCGAGAGAAGCAGTCAGATCTAGACTTGCCTTTGAAGGTGGACCCTCTAGGGTTTGCTGATAGACTAGATGTGAGGCAAGAGATAACGGGAAGAATCCACAGTGGCATCAAGGTTTTATCTGAACAGCCAAATGGAATGTCTTACCATTAAGTGAGCTGAAGACAGTGAGGGAAGAAGACAATAATGGGGCAAGCAAGAGCTCAGTTTTGGATACTTAAGCTTGAGCTGACAAATGTCGTTCAATTGGACATGTTGAACTAGTAACAAGATATAAATCTAATCCTAGGGATTTAAAGGAGAGACTTCTGGGAACATAGTTAAAATCTATACATATTCAAACATTTGAGGCTAGACAGTTAAAATTAACTGCTATATTTTAAGCCCACATATAAGCTTTATTACAGCATATTGAATTTAAAAATGAAGTGACTTAAATCTGTTTCCTATCACTCCCACAGTGACCCTAATCTTAAGGGCATAAATAAGCATGCATGTCCTGGGCAAGTTTTAATCATATAAAAAGAATAAAGTATATTCTACCATAAATACCTCAGCAAATAGTCATGTGGATGAACATGAATATTTAATTTAGATATCACCTCTGTCAACGTATGTTAGACAGTAGGTCTGGGATTTCCTCGGACATTTTCAAAATGCAGTCAAGCCTTTCTATGTTTAATTAAGAGGGATATTTCTTTCTCTACAAAGTCATTCTTTTCTTTATCTCTTACCCCTTTCCAAGCTTTACCACAAAGAATCCTTAAGAGAACAGAAATGCATCTTAGATGATCCCGCTGAGCAATGACCAGAGAATACAGAAAGCCAGTTTAGATGCACCTTGAGTCCTACTCAAAGGAAGCCAGGCACATGGTCAGAGGAAGATCTGACTCATCATTTATTCCCATTATTAACAGAATGGGCTAATCCTGCCCAAATCGACAACTCCCCAAAGAACAATTTCCCTCACTTGTTCTCACATGCAACTGCTAATATGATATGAAAAGGCAGGGAAAGGGGGAGATCTGAGTGGCCAGTTAGCATATAGCCTGAATGACACCTGAACAGCTCAATGGAAACAATCTGTCAATGAAGGAAAGAAAAGATATGATTCTAGATCACCAGAGGCTGGACAAATGTAACACCCTCCTCACTGGTCTTGGTTTCAACCTCTGTGGTGATTTGTTCCAGAGTTCTGCTGTCGTACAAATATTTTTTTAAACACTATGTACCAACTTCCTACTGCTGCTGGAACAAAAAAGGACACAGACACTTCTTTTGAGGATGAGATGCTGGAAACAGATCCTGGTGGATGAAAATCAAGGTACTGACAGAGTTGCAGTCCTTCCAGAGGTTCAGGGAAGAATTTATTTCCAACCCTTTCAGCTTCTCAGAGATTCCACATTCTCATAGTTTCTTCCACATTCTCATAGTTTCTTCCTCCATTCTCAAAGTAAGCAGCATAGTTTCTCCTTATCTCTATCTGTCGGACCTCTGCTTCCATCATCACATCACCCTCTCTGACTGTCATTATTGACTTCTTTGTTTAAGGACCCCTGCGGTTCCACCAGGACCAGTGTATTTACAGCGCACAGAATAGGAAAATTATTTAACCAACATCCATATGGTAGATATATACCAAGATGGGTTAATATATCCATATATTACACATATAATATATATATGGTACTGATAGAACTTTACAAGAAAAAAAAATACAACCCCATCAAAAAAATGGGGAGAAATGATGAGCAGAAACTTCCTCAAAGAAAAAATTCAAATAACCAAAGGCATAAGAAAAAGTGCTCTCCATCACTAATTATCAGAAATATATACATATATATATATCAAAACAATGAGATAATCATCTTATGCTGCAGAAACTGGCACACATAAAAAAAAAAACAGGGGCTGGAGTGATAGCACAGCGGGTAGGGCATTTGCCTTGCACTCGGCCGACCGGGTTCGATTCCCAGCATCCCATGTGGTCCCCTGAGCACCGCCAGGAGTAATTCTTGAGTGCAGAGCCAGGAGTAACCCCTGTGCATCACCGGGTGTGACCCAAAAAGCAAAACAACAACAACAACAACAACAAAAAGCAAAAAAGGAAAAACCAAGAACAACCAGGGCTGATGCAGATGTGGAGTGGAGGAGGCGCTCACTCCCTGGTACTGGGAATGCCAGCTGACCCAGTCTTTATGGAAAACAACATGGACACGCCTCAAAACACTAGAAATTGAGCTCCATATGATCCAGCAATCCTGCTCCTGGAAATACACTCTAGTGGTCCAAAAACTCAATGAAGAAAAGCCATTTTCACTCCTCTATTTATTATAGCACTACTGACAATAGTCGCAATCTGGAAATCACCCAAGTGCCTGAGAATGAGTGGATCAAGAAACATTGGTACATCTACACAATGGAACACTATAAAATTGTTAGAAAAAATAAAGTCATAAAATTTGCTCATACATGGATGGACATGAAGAGTAAAATATAGCTGAGTGAAATGAGTCAGAGGGAGAGGGACTAAAATAGAATGACTGCACGCATTTGCAGATATATATATATATGCATATATGTATACACACACACATACAAACATAGTATGTGAGTAATACACAAAGATAGTAGAAACAAGGGCCAGAAGGACTGCTCCATGCAGGAAGCTTGTCACAAGGAGAGAGGGGGAGTGCAGTTAGGACAGAGAAGGGACCACGATGACAATAATAGCTGGAAATGATCACCCTGGACCAAGACTAAGTGCTGACAGGAGGTAAAGTGATATGTAAGATACTCTTTCAGTAACAGTATTGCAAACCACCGTGGCTAAAAGGAAAATGAAGGGGGGGATGATGAGAGAGAAAGAGAAAGAGAGAGAGAGAGAGAGAGAGAGAGAGAGAGAGAGAGAGAGGGAGGGAGAGAGAGGGAGAGAGAGAGAGAAGCAAAGTGTCTGCCATAGAGGCAGGCTGCAAGCAGGGTGGGGTAGCGGGGAGTGAGCAAGAAGGAAATTGGGGACATTGGTGTCGGGAAATGTTCACTGTGTGATGGGATGGGTGTTGGAACATGATATATTGAAACTCAATCATGAACAACTTTGTAACTGCATTAAACTGTTAGTATCACTTTAATACTTTTTGGGTTACACCTGGGAGTGCTCAGGGGTTACTCCTGGCTCTGTAGTCAGGAATTACTCCTGGTGCTGCATGGGTGAACCATATGGGATGCCGTGGATCGAACGTGTGTCGGCCGTGTGCAAATCAAATGCCGCCCCCCCCCCCCGCTTCAGCCTCTAAACTGATTTTTTTTTTTAATCGCAGTGATTAAAAAAAAAAACGCAGTTCATTTCTTGAAAGTATCTTGTGATGGTAGTGATTAATAAATAGGGCTCTGGGACCATTTGGCCAGGATTTTAGCCTGCAATGTCATATACCAGCTGTGTGATCTTGCTACAATTCTTATTTTCTCAGAATCATAGTTTTGGAGGCTGTTTAAAAGAGAATCATTGCAGTATCAACCTAATGGGTTATGGATACAAAATTCATAACAAACTTATAAAAGTTTAGTTGATATTTAGGGGCCAGGACTCATGCCGGAATATTATTGTTATAACTTTTGGGGCACAGAAAAAAAGTCTCTTGCTGTTAAATTTTCTCCACTGGAGCCTTCTGCCCAGGGCTTACTGACAGTCTCAAGTTACATTCATCACATTCCGGTTCATCCTAATCATTAAATTCCCCTGCGCTCTACAAGCTACAAAGGCATTGCCCTCCCCATGTCCTGACTCTTTACAATCCACCTCCAACCAACAGTCCATACGAACCGCCTCAACCCCATGCCCCAACACCACGTAGTCACACACTACGGCCGCCTGCTTTCTCTGGCCCAACACCCTCCCCCAGATCAGACCTCTTCTTGTCACCTATCTCCTACCATACTGGGGTGTCACTGACCCCTAAATGCCCCTCTGTTTTGTTGTTATTTTTGGCTTTGTTGTTTCAGATCTGTTTTGGACAGTCAAACCTTGGCTTACTGCAGCCCAGTCTTGGCCTCCTATTTTTCTTTTTCTTTCTTTATTTAAAAAAAATTTATTTTTAAGTAAATTTTTTTTTTTTTTGCTTTTTGGGTCACACCCAGCGATGCTCAGGGGTTATTCCTGGCTTTGCACTCAGGAATTACTCCTGGCAGTGCTTGGGGGACCATATGGGATGCCGGGGATCGAACCCAGGTCGGCCGCGTGCAAGGCAAACGCCCTACCTGCTGTGCTATCACTCCGGCCCCTAAGTAATTTTTTTATACACACAAATTTTCACGATAATGATAATGTTTCAAAGATAATGTTTCATGATAACGTTTCAATCAATGTTCGAGTACCCATCCCTCCACCAGTGTAGATTCTCCACTACCTATGTTCCCAGTGCCCCTCCCGCCACCCCCACCCCTTCCCACCCCTTACCTCTGTGGCAGACACATTCCCTCTTACTCTCTCTCTCCATTTGGGTTGTTATGGTATGCAATACATGCACTAAGCAGTCATCATATTTGGTCAATAATCTACTTTCAGCATACATCTACCTGTTATTTCTTACCCTAATTTCCAGAGAAGTTTCTAGAAGGATGACTTATTTGTTTAAGTGAATCACCGTGAAGTGCAGTTACAGGCTTACAAACTTACAATGATCGAGTACCCATCCCTCCACCAGTGCCCATTCTCCACCACCAATGGTCCCAGCATCCCTCCCACCACCCCCACCCTGTCTCCTCCACCCCGCCCTGCCTCTGTGGTGGGGCATTCCCTTTTGCTCCCTCTCTCAGAAGGATGACTCTTACTCTGGGTCTAGACATTCAGAGTGGTATTTTTTTTTTTTTTAAAGAAATGGTGAGTGGAAGAGTGAATGAAGTAGAATCTTAACTGAAATCCAGCTTCTTGTTATTACTAAATCCGATATAAGGGAGCCTGAATCTCCCCTCTTGAGAATAAAAGCACTTCATAAATTCAGCCTGAGAAAGCCGGATAAGCCAAATGCACATCTGACTGTATACAAACCTCACCTTATGCATCGAGGAGCTCTACAGAAAATCAATCATGAGTCCAGGTTACTTAAAAAAAAAAATAGAAATTTTTCCACCTGACACCTAATGGTGGCAACAATAATATAAAATAAGCTTTTAAAAATTGTTCCCCATTGTTCTCCATTATTTGGGTGTTTGATGTACCTTACATTATGAGCTATCAAAGCAAGGCAGAGCATCCAAGGGAGAGACGCTGCTAATGAAGGAAACATTAAAAGGTTATACCTTCCTCCCATTACTTTTGTCTTCTTTGCAAATGGTTTTAAAGGTCATTTTAAAAATAGCCTGCAAGGCTAAAAAGGCCTCTAAATATTTAAATAACACAATGCAGTTTATTTTTACATAGTGTTCTAAATGCACATCACAAAATGCCTCACAGAAATGTCAGTCAAAGGCTAAAGAGAAGAGAAAGGTACACTGGAAGACCGAACAGAAGGAAGACAATGGTTCAGAAAAGAAGGAAGTTTCCACTATCAAACTAGTAGTAGCACTGTATCACTGTCATGCTGTTGTTCATCGATTTGCTCCAGCGGGCACCAGTAACGTCTCCATTGTGAGACTTGCTTTTAATGTGTTTGGCATATCAAATATGCCACGGGGAGCTTGCCAGGCTCTGCCGGCGAGCAGGATACTCTCAATAGCAAGCAACTATACCCTTTCACCCACTAGAAAGAACGAAGAGAGAAAGGGGTTAAACTGGAGAGAGCTCAGAATTAGATGTTGAACTTTGCTGGAAGAGATGGGACTGATAAATCGGCCTTGCATCTTCAAATGCTAGTCTAGTACGTTGAAAAACACACCCTACAGAAAGTCCTCAGGCTTGAGCTGCCCCAGCCCACCAGGCTGCTCTCTCTTGCCCTCTCTCCTCTCTTTTACTTTCTCCTATCCCCTTCCTATCTCCAATTCTCTTCATGAGGCAAGTCCCAGGCCCCCAGCTCAGCACTTAGGTATCACCTCATTAGCCTTCCACAAGTTGGGGTTTAACTTAACATTGACAGATAACCACACGGACCCACCAACAGGTTCCCCAGGAAACGGTGAGTTGAAGAGTAAAGACTCACAGAAAGAGAGGGACAGACAGAATGACTGCACTCATTTGTGGAATATAAAGTAACAGAATGGGAAACTAACACTGAAGAATAGTAGAGATGTGTACCAGAAGGATCACTCCTCACTCCTCGGGATGGGAGATGCAGGCTGAAAGTAGACCATAGACTAAACATGCTTTTTTTGGGGGGGTCACACCCAGCAATGCACAGAGGTTACTCCTGGCTCTGCACTCAGGAATTACTCCTGGCGGTGCTCAGGGGACCATATGGGATGCTGGGAATCGAACACGGGTCGGCCACGTGCAAGGCAAACGCCCGACCCGCTGTGCTATCACTCTAGCCCCAGACCACAGACTAAACATGATGGCCACTTAACACCTCTATTGCAAACCACAACACCCAAAAAGAGAGAGAGCGAGCAAAAGGGAATGCCCTATCACATTGGCAGGGTGGGTTGAGGGGACGGGGTGGGGGTGGTGGGAGGGATGCTGGGACCATTGGTGGTGGAAAATGAGCACTGGTGGAGGGATGGGTACTCGATCACTGTATGACTGAAATGCAAGCATGAAAATTTGTAAGCCTGTAACTGTACCCCATAGTGATTCACTAATATAAATAAATAAATAAAAATAAAAGTAGGTTAAAAATAAAAGAGTGGAGACTCAGATCTGTCTGATGTTGAAGCCTCCCACCCAAGCCAGCTGCAAAGAATGAGAACAATTATCCAACAATTATCCAACGAGCGAAATAAAGAAACATAAAGAAACAAGAAGGAAAATGCAAGTTCATTTTTGACCTTACTGATGGCAGGAAAGGCCTCTCTGTGCAGCATTCAAGAGGTAGGGAGAGAAATTTTACCACATCAAGTCAAACTTTCAGTATTTTAAGAAGAGGGGAAAAAAGCCTACCTATAAGTCTGACGAGTGTGCCAACAACAAAATACACAAGTGAGTACTGAAAGACTTCTTTTTTTGGGTTTTTTCGTTCTTTTTTGGATCACAGCCAGCAATGCTCTGGGATTACTCCTGGCTCTGCACTCAGGAATTACTCCTGGACGTGCTCGAAAGACCATATGGAATGCCAAGGATTAAACTGGGTCAGCATCGTGCAAGGAAAACACCTTACGCTTTGTACTATTGCTCTAGCCCCAAGATTTCTTATTTAATCAAGAAAGCATACAAATTCATTAACAGAAAACCAATTTCAAAGAAGAAATCAGAACTACAACTGTTAGTAAATATAAGAAAATAATAGCCTCATTAGTGATGAATGGAATAAAAAGCAGTAAATTACTTTTTTCTCAGTGAGTGAAGTAGTTTAGAGGAAGGAAATTTAAACTGTCAAGGCCTTTGAAGGACTAGCGAGTATCATAGTTTTTTAAATGAAATTATGCATAGTATTTGATCAAATGGGCTGGAGCAATAGCACAGTGGGTAGGGTATCTGCCTTGCACATGGCACACGGGTTCGATTCCTCCGTCCCTCTCAAAGAGCCCAGCAAGCTACTGAGAGTATCCTGCCCGCACAGCAGAGCCTGGCAAGTTACCCGTGTTGTATTCAATATGCCAAAAACAGTAACAACAAGTCTCACAATGGAGATGTTACTGGTGCCCGCTCGAGCAAATCGATGAGCAACAGGATGACAGTGACAGTGACAGATTTGGTCAAATAGCTGGAGTCCTAAGAAAAACAGAAGTATGCAAAAAAAAGTGAATAAGTATATTATTGAAACAGTAAGCAGTAAAAAAATTAGACTGTGTAAGTATCTAGCTAAATGTGTTATAGAGTTAGAAGAGCAGTAGATAGCCATTAAATTTTTTCCAGCAGAATATTTGATAATATACAAACGTTTTCACACTGGCTTAAATTTTAAAATATATATATATATTCTTTTAAAATTTAATTTTATAAAAGAATATATATTTCAGGGGTCACAAACTTTAATGTTTAAGAGGCTGGTAACAAATGTGTGGTATGATGACCATATTTTAAAAATGGAGACAAGTCCCAAATAAATGGTGTTCACACACACACACACACACACACACACACACAAACACACACACATCCACAAATCTAGGACCTCTATTTGCCAAGCAATATTTAGAGTGGTTGGTTATAAGTTTAGATTATGAGTCATTTTTGTTTTCTTCTGTGTTTTTCTATTTTCCTGTTTCATATGTATATTTATATATACACATATAATGCCTACTTTTAAAATAAGAAAATTATAAATGTTACAAAAATAGAAAAATATTTCATATTTTAGGTGTCAGCAGAACATCTGACACCAGTTCAGTTCACAGGTGCTTTTTTCTGTTTTATTTGTTGAGCGCTGTCTGGGGAAGGGGGTTTGACTGCCTTGCTTTACAACCTTCTCCTACCTTGGGCCATGACATCTGAAAGATGGAAATGCAAACATAAGAGTTTCTCAGGCTTCATCAGGGTTAGTGAGAGCTGTGGAGCTTTTAAACATATTGTTGCATCATGGAAATTCACATTCTATTGGCCAAGACTGGGTCCCAGCATTCATAATTTTGAAAAACTCACTGGTTGATTCTAATGTTGAATCAAGGTTGAAAACTGTAGCACTGCACTGTAGCACTGTCCGCCTGTTGTTCATCAATTTGCTTGAGTGGGCACCAGTAACATCTCTATTGTGAGACTTGTTACTGTTTTTGGCATATTGAATACGCCACGGGTAGCTTGCCAGGCTCTGCTGTTTGGGCGGGATCCTCTCGGTAGTTTGCTGGGCTCTCCGAGAGGATCAGAGGAATCAAAACCGGGTTGGTCGAGTGCAAGGCAAATGCCCTACCTGCTGTGCTATCGATCCAGTCCAGAAGATTGAAAACTACAGGTAGAAAATGGTCCTTCACATTGCAGCTCTGTTTACTTCTCGTGTCCTTTGGCAAGATTTGTGTAAAGTGTGTCCTCACTCTAGAGAAGCAGCTTTCTCCATTTCTAATCTCACTGAGTTTATAATGCATCCCAATGCCTGTAAGCAGTATCATCTGATAGTTTCTTCCTTCAGGTATCATACAGTCTTTTGTTTGATAAGCACTTGGGTGCAAAACACTATCTCTAAGCACTGCAGCCTTTTCCAACTTGGAACTTAACACAAGTCTAAGTTAGGTGTGTCTGCAGGGGTTACTAGATGAACACCCCCCTACCCCCCCTGGATGGTAAGCTCCATGAGGGAAGGGAAGACATCTCTATTCGCAGACAGAGTCGATGTAGATTATCACCCTGTAGAACCATTTGTAGGTTCTCTGGGGATGATATTCAGGCATCAGCATTTCTAGAACTGGACACCTACTGCGTACAAAGTCCTGCATCAATAATAAACCAATAAATCAGGTTTGGCTTATTACCTGGCTTAAATAATAAACCAGTTAGGTTTGGCAGAGGTTGAATGCCAATAGATTAACTGAGGTGAATGCCACCAGGTTAACTGAAGCTCAAGGTTTAACAAAGAAAAGCCAGGGCTGGTGCAGCAACTTAATTGCATCAGCCACAGATGGAGAAGAGATAGTATTCTCACAGGCGCCTTCATAGAAGTTGACAAGGAGGAAATATTATTTGGGTTAAGGCTTGGCAGGCAAATAGATTCTGATTGTTGGGACATTTCAGATGAATGTATTTATTTTCTATTTCTGTAATAACATCCTAACGCAAACGTACAGGCTTCAGCAAATGCAAAGTCGTCATCTCACAATTTTAAAAGTGAGATGAATAGGTGCAAGAAGCACAGGCTGTTTCTTCTATTTTGGGTCCTACAAGGTCAAAATCAAGGTACTGCCTAAGCTGGAGGTTCTGGAAATTCGAAATATGCATTGTGTGGTTTGAGGCCTAAGGTCCGTTTCCCTGCGGGTCATCAGCCGAAGACTTCGCTTAGCCGCGACCACTGGCTATACTCTTTGCCACATTGTTCCCTCTAATTTTACGTGGGTTCGACTTATATTTCAGATCTTCCAACTTCTGCGGAATCTTCTCTACTTTAACCAGGGAAAGTGCTTTGAGCAAATGGGTTTTTCTGGTGAACTGAGAGGAGAAGGAAAAAAAAAATCTACCTTCAGGTCTGTAACTGTAATCGGATCTACAAAGTTTCTTTTGCCATGGTTGTAAAATATACTCAAGTTCCAGAGATTAGGATGTAGGCTTATTGAGGTAGCTGTGGGCTGGGCATTCCGTCCCCCATGCCAAGTAATCTGCAGAATGCGGAGAGCAGACAGATATGGGAGAGGAGCTAGAGGGCTTTGAACACCTGCCAGAAATGATGGATTTTATAGTGCTAGCTAGAGGAAGAGGTTCAAATAAAATAATAATACAAATACTTAAACTACTAAGAAATACATATGCATAAAACACACACATATACATTTACATGCATATATATACATACAAAACCCATGGTCTGGGGCTGGAGTGGTAGTACAGAGGGTGGTTAGTGCCTTGCATATATTTAACTAAGGTTCAATCCCTGGCACCCCATATGTTCCCCTGAGCCTGCCGGGAGTGCTGAGCCAGCAATAAGCCCTGAGTACCACCAGGTATGGCCTACTATTTTTTTTTTATTTCACTACATACATATTTACTTTATTTTATATACACAAAAACAATCCTCTTGGTAACTTTCCTGATTCAATTTGTATACATTTCCACTACTCTCTGGGTAAAAAAAAAAAATCCTTTATACCCACTTACCCACATATGTAAAAATTATTTAGGAGCTACCAACGTTTGTCTCTTGTGAAATATCAGAAAATAAGGCTAGGGCGGAAAATACACCTAATAAAGGTTAGAATAAGAACACCTGCATGGAAAAGCGAACTATCGTCAGTGACTGAGTTCATATTGTAAGTACAAAAATATTGTCTCATGAAAGCTAGACATTTACATTTAAATAGCACCCTAACATTAAGGTTTGGCCCTTCAATCCCTATACACATTAAATCTATAAAAAGGAAGAAAACTAGAAATCATCATCCTTAAGGCCAGGCACATTGCAATTCACATGAAATAAATTCAGGTTTCATAACATAAAATTGTCTCTCTTCTGACTTAATACTTCTGGGCACAGTAATCATTTCCTGGTCCAGAATGCAGATTCTGAAGCAGGCGGCTGTCTGAAATCCCAGTCTCCCACTTTCTAGTAGTGTTACTACTTCAGAGTCATCTGCAGCTTCCTCACTATAAATGCAGATAATAATAACACCGGATTCCGCGAGCTGTTGCGAAGACGTGATCCATGTAAAACACTTAGGAAAGTGTCTACACACTGCAAAGGCTTGACGAATGTTGCCCATTATCATCACTATGATTTTTCACATATGTCAGCTATTATTCTCTGCAATTCATCCCCCCCTCCCCACATTTCTTAAGAGGAAAGATGTTTTAGTTTTAGAAAGACAAACCCATTCTCAAACATAATAAGGCAAACAAAACATCTTTTTCGAGGCAGAGATCTTTAACATGTGCAACTCTGCTATACAACTTTGAATAAAAGAGTGGGGGGGGGGATGAAGAAGCAAAGGGTTGAGAAAGTGGTTTGAGCATTCAGCACTGATGTAGTTTGTCTGAATGCAAGACCTCTCCGCTACCAGGAGCTGTGTTCCGCAAGTTTGGGAAGGTGTCAGGAGAGGTAAGAGAGCTGGACAAAGCCAGGAATAAAGGGGCAATGTTAAGAAACAAACTCCTGACCCGGTGATGATGTGCCTGGGAATGAATGCTGCCAGTTAAGAGAAAGTGTTGAACACAAACTATAATGCATGAAGTCCCTCACAATGACAGCCTATGTGAGGAATACGTGTTCCCAAAGCTAATAAAACTTACCTTTCATGCATCGTGACTCCCCACTACGTTCTACCTGCAGTTGCAAGAGAGACTCAGAAAAGAGGCTTCCTTTAAGCCATTTGGAGTGAAACACAGCTGCATCTGTCCTTCATGCTCACAGTTGTAAGAGAGCATTACCATTTATTTCTAAATAGCTGCTCCAAATGAGAGAAACCTAATTTTCAAATATTACAATATAATAGTTTCAGTCCTTCCCTGGATGACTTCAAACATCCACCAATATGGTACTTCCTATTAAAATACTATCTTAGAGGAATACTCAGAAATTATATTTGCTAATTTGAGGACTAATTTGTTTTAGAAATTAGACATGTATTTTTTTTCAAAAGCAAAATAACATTGTAAGGATGTGATCTAAATCACAACTATTTAAGAAGAGTTGGGAAAACAAAATATATTTATTGCTTCTTTGCTCCAGGCTGCTCATATTTCCATATACATATTTCTGTTGCTTGTCTACCTTTTTCATTTCGTAAAACTAAGTTCAATGTACAGGCACTGGACATACAATCGCAGCTTAGTTCAAGTTAGAAGACACTGCAAAAGCTCCTTTAAAAGCCCCATAAAGATTTCTTTACACAATTTTCCTGTCTAAATCCACCTCATTTTTCTTTCATGACATCAGAGCAGCAGTGGTTTTAAATTTCATTTCAATAGTAAAGATGTGGCTTTTAAACCTTATTTTACTAAAACCAGTAAAGAACAACTTAAGGGTAAAAAAAAAAAAACAACCCTTCTCCTGATTAAAACAATGCACTGAGAATGTAAAAAAGCATCAGAAGCACTTAAAACAGTTCAGGAATTTGGACGGAGGGGGAGAAGAAGGGATGTCTAAAAGACATTTATTTCTTCCTGAACAGTGAGCAAAAAAGTAATCTTAAAAAAAAAAAACACCCTAGTACTCTTTTGTGATACATTTTTGTAATGCCAGTTATACCACTTGGATTCTATTAGTTATATTTGTACATTGACCAGTGAATCCACCAAATTGTAGGAATAGAGCTTAGAGAATATTTTCATTACATCCGGTTCTCCAAGGAGTAAAACTTAAGAGTAGTACATTTTCAACTTTTTCTGCAAAGGTGTATTTTGATGTCACATGTCAGGGAAGTCCATTTAGCAAAGTCACTTCACATGCTGTCTCTCCATCAAAGCCTGTTACCTTTATTTTCTTTTCTCTTCATTAGTGTACAAGTTAGAGCTATGCCCTTTCCCCCCCTTGATATTCTTTCTATTTCCAATTAGACACACTCCTATTTCTTCTCTACGCCAGTCTCCTTCGTGGCCTTGAATGTGGCATTGTCTAACTTTCCTTCTCCCATGATCGAAATTCCTGAGAACATACATTAGCCTCCTTAAAGTGTCCACTGTGACCACTGCTTTGGTATGTACATGACAAGGTTAATATTTGTGAAACGAGTTTTTAAAAAAATAGGAAAGCTCACCCAGAACATTTAAAATTAAGAAACCTTGATCATGCTTTCTAGAAACAGCAGAAACAGAAAACAAATGATATCCTACAAATTTTAAATAAATGACGCAGTCTTATTAAAAGGGCTATGTGTTCCACGAATCATGCCAGGAGCCACTGAAATACATGAAAACCTACCCAGGTTCTACATTGCAGGACCTAAGAAAATCAGACAAACAAGTGAGAACGTGAACTTACACGTATAAATGGATGGTGCTAGAACAAGCTTTTTATGGACATGGAATTTCTGAGTTTAAATTTCAAGAGAATAAAACGTGTTTGCTACTAAAAACCCACTGGCCATTTTTAGACAACTAAATCACCAGTGGTTGCCCTCAAACTAAGTGCCATAATAATACGATGTGCAAAATGGAGATGTTGGAAATGAGAAATTGTGAATTTGTTTACTTTGGTCTTTTTTCCCAAGGCTGTGAGAATAGCTGTTTTGACTTCCGGCTCCACTAACCACATTTGTCTCTAAGGAGACTGGACAGAGAAGGAAAGTCATAGCAGAGACAGAGAAAAGAAAGAGGGAAAAAAAGGCAAAGCAAATTAGGAAGTAGATCTACTGAGACCAGTAATAAAATTACACCTTGTTTTTGAGATTACAAGTTAGAAGAGATCACAAATTATACTTTATTTTATATGGATGAAGAATTAGCATATTTCTGTTCCAATGAATCTGCTGTAGAAAATATATTTTCATTTTTTTCTTATTAATTTTAAAACATTCACTTCCCATCCCAATTAGTTGCTCTACTGGAATTATCAGAAGTGTTGGGGGGGGAAAAAAACAACAACTTAAAGTAGCCTTTTTCTCATTTTGAAATGAAATGAGTTTATGCTCATAATCACAAAAGGTCCAGAATAAATAGCAACTAAGGAGGAGTCTAGCGCTTCCTTGAATGCTTTTTTGGCTGCGAAAAAGAATGTTGCCACAAAAATCTGTTTTGCATCATCTAAATGCTTGAAACAAGAACACATAATTTAGGAGGAAAAAAAAAAACACAAAAAAACAGTGGCTGCCACTTAGCCATAAAGAGCAAAGTCGTGTTAGAAATAGCTTCTCTGTGATATTTTGGTACACTTCTAGGTTTTTCTTTTTGTTTTCTTTAGCGATGGCCGTAATTATGTGGTTGGAGAGGGCAGTGTTTATCCACATTACCATTTATACGCTGTATACAAACAGAGGACTTGACTCCAGCAGTCTGATGAGCACATGGGTTTGTGGCCACATCCTTGCCCTCAGCTGCCGAAGAAACCCAGGTGGTTTGATCAGACCTGAGTGCAATCTTGAAACGAGGGAATACTGTTAGCTTGTTCTGCTCCCTGGGCCCCAAACACATAGTTCCTTTCCAGCCCGCATGTTAGATGGCTGCATGGGAGCCTCTTGTGATGTACTGTGTCCATGTGCTACTTCTTCCCACAGGAGGAGAGCATGTGACTTCCCAGACTGGAACCCGCCCCCCCCCAACTCAGTCCAGAATCTTTTGTGGTTTCTCGGTGCAACATGATGCCCGAGACATATTCTTCTCTCTTTCCCCAGGGCTTACTCTGTCAGCTTGGGAATAACTTCTAGGAAGCAGAAAAAGGAAATTTATGCCAACGATGCTATTCAAGCTACATATTCATTGCATATGTTTGCATGACTCTAAATTTCAATTGGATCGTACAGAAAGTTCTTTCATGAAAATGACATTCTTTGTCAGTGAGGAATGTTCAGATGTCAAAACTGGTTCCCAGTCCCAGCACAACACGGTCCCCTGAGCGTCTCCGAGTGCAGCCTGGAGGGGAATCCTCACTACCACAGGGCCAAGCATCGCTGCGTCCTCAGGCCCTTGCATTGAACCAGCCTGTAGCAGAGTTGGCCGAGAATCCTCAGGAGATGCCATGGGACCTTCTCAGTACCACTTGGAAGGCCCCCAACAGACAGACCAATAAAGCAGCAAGCTATAATAGCGGGTCTGCACTGCTAACGGGGAAAGTTATGCTTTGTATACAATGGCACCTACTCCATTCACACCCTCCCCCATACCACATCTGCGGCACAGGCTACAGGAGCAATTGTGAACTCTGGCCCCCCCTTGCCCATTTACATATGTCTAACACTGCCCGATACAGTATTGAAATAAGTAAATGGATGTGAATTAACATTCTGTAGCATAAATTTTCTTTTGTGTGGCCTTTTGTTAAAATTGAGCTGGTCCCACTAGCATTATATATTTCATATAGTTGATCCATCTTTAATAAAGGATCTACTTTTATGTAGCTATCATTCTTGAAATGATTTCTAGGACAAAATGCTGATACATTTTTTTCATAATAAGGTTCTGAAATCTTTTTTTTTGTTTGCTTTTTGGGTCACACCTGGCAATGCACAGGGGTTATTCCTTGCTCTGCACTCAGGAATTACTCCTGGCAGTGCCTGGGGGACCATATGGGATGCTGGGAATCAAACCTGGGTCGAACCTGGGTCAGATGCGTGCAAGGCAAACACCCTACCCGTTGTGCTATCACTCCAGCCCCTAAGGTTCTGAAATCTT
Source organism: Sorex araneus (assembly GCF_027595985.1). NCBI lineage: Eukaryota > Metazoa > Chordata > Mammalia > Eulipotyphla > Soricidae > Sorex > Sorex araneus. The sequence continues at coordinate 14,439,806 of NC_073312.1, forward strand.
AGGACCAATTTTCACAGTTGCTTTCAAAAACCCTATCAACAATCATTCCAAATATATCACGGAAACTTTGCCCCAACACTATAGAATTAACTGTTCTCCTTTTATAAAAACATGTCCCTCCCTCTAGGCATATACTCAAGGGGAAAAAACATACATGTGGAGAGAAGTTGAAGAAGTCATCCCAACTCACTGGTAAAAAGAAGGATCTAGAACCTCCTTAAGCTTGTTGTTTCCTCATCTACTTAATGGGGATAGTAATTTTACCTATATTTCTCGGGTTGGTGAAAACAAAGGGATCCATGTCATCAAAAGAGCCATAACTACCCCTCGAAGCCCAGTTTATTATTAGGCACTATTTGAATTGTGACAGTAAAGCAAGCAGGAGTTAGGTAGAGGAAGCGCCTGTTCCAAAGACACCAGCCTACATTTTGTCTGACATTGGGGGGCTGGGGGGAGGAGGTGGGGAGAGGTGCTGGGCAACAGAAGTGAACCCTTTTGACATATTGCTCGGGGAATTAAAAGTCAACTAGGCAGTTGGGTCCTTTTTAGTGTTCTCCTTCACTCCTCTCCCAATTCTAAAGAGGGCCCTGAGGACTGGCTTGATTTTGTCACTTTTTAAATAGGTGAGGATAAAGAAAATTCATCAATTCTTACTATTAATTTCAACGAACTGGAGCGATAGCACAGCAGGTAGGGCGTTTGCCTTGCATGAGGTCGACCCAAGTTCGATTCCTCTGTTCCTCTCAGAGAGGCCGGCAAGCTACCGAGAGTATCCTGCCTGCAAGGCAGAGCCTGGCAAGCTCCCCGTGGTGTATTCGATATGCCAAAAACAGTAAGAACAAGTCTCACAATGGAGACGTTACTGATGCCTGCTCGAGCAAATCAATGAACAACGAGACGACAGTGCTACAGTGCTACAGTGCATTAATTTCAAGTACTCATTCTGATATCAAAGTTCAGGCTTAATTACACTTCATTACACTGACTGGGTGTATGTTAGAATTTTTAGACTGAGAGTAAAACCACCATGATATTAAAATAATACCAGAGTGGTTGTCAAACTATGGTGGAAATGGGTGTTGGGGGAAGGTTGGAAGAATGGGTAGAAGACTCCTTCTTATAATGTGATGGTACTGGTATTTTCATTATGGGTGCAGTGAGTCATATACACGTATAGAAATAAAAAAAAAAATCATACCCCTTCAAGATTGTTGACCAACAGTAAATCATTTTAAAATAAGAGTAAAATAAAAACTAAAAAGATACCAAAGAGAACAAGGGAGTTGATAGGAAGAAAGGATATACTTATATAATTTTATATCCCTACTGAATCTGGGTCAATTCTGTGCTCTTAGCGTTCATCCCTAGCCTACAAATTTTCTCAAACTTTAGTGCCTTGGCCCTGATGCCAGCTGGTGTGAAATTTAACAGAGAATGTTTTAGAAATGAGAAGAGTATACTTTATATATTGCCCCAATGATAAGACAACTTTGGAGATTTGGGTGGGGAGGAGGGGGACCAAAATAGCCATTTGGCACTAAGAGAAAGTGCTGGTAATGTGTACCAAGAGAACCGCCTGTCACTTTAAGAGCAGAAATAGGAAAACCTGTACCATTTTTATACTTTTGTTCATTCTTTTCAACTCATTCGAAGTTGCCCCCTGGGAGTTAGCCCTCCACCAAAAGTCTCTTTCAGTACACAACTAGCTCTCTCTATTAAGCGTACCCACCCCTGCTCTGCTCTAACACTGCTTCCTTTGTACTTGCCTGGTGAACTGACCAGCCATACAGTACAATGGCCACAATTACTAAATTACACTGCCTGTCACTGCCTTTTGTATCACACCTCTAACAGGTGCCATTACCATGATAGGCAAATTGTAATAATCCATTCACAGCACCCACAGCCTTAATCATGTATTTTTTTTTATTTTACATAATCTGTGTGTGAATACCACAAGGCATTTGAATAGTTAGTAAATACGCAGGCTGAAAGACTGAACTGCGTGGAATGCGGCCACAAACAAAGGCTCCTAGGACAACAGATCTGAATGTGACCACATTCCTGGCGGAGCGGGACAGACACATAAACACATCCGCGGAGAATGGGGCTCCAGATCGGTGGGCTTTCCAAACCCGAACTTGGGGACCTGCGCGCGTGAAGAAACAAGGCAGCTATAGTTAAGCAGAGTTGTTAGCTCAGGCTCAAAATCCATATGGTGCCTGGGGAAAGGAAACCTCACAAATCCTCTGCTGCTACTCAGAAGCACCCAGGGCTGAGAAGTACGAGAGGGTCCGGGAAACCATGACAGTCTTGATCTTTATCACTGCTTACCTTTCACGGCCACCCCCTTTCCTCTCCTATCTCTGGAGGATGCCAGTATGTACAGAGGATATGAGCTATGAGGCTGATTAAAGGTAGGCGGGCCCACAGAACTTCTTCAGTGAAGAACACGCAGTGGTGTCAGCACCGAGTCCGGGCTGGGGGCATTTTCACAGGTGTCCTTCAAAGTCAGGTTCATTACACAGGGTCCAGTTGGGCAGCCTCAATATCTGTGTTATCGCCATGCAAAATTTTCAAATGAAAAGACACTAGTCAAGACTGAGATGAATTTTTGTGGATGATGGCCAGGAACACATAAGGAAGTCTCAGGATTTCTTAAGAGCTTCCTCCCCAACACAGTTTTTTTCTTACCTGCAAGTTTTTCAAACCACTACTTCTGAATCATCACCTAAAAGGCACAGTTCTGTCTTCGAATTGGGCTGAACTCAGCCAGTCCCACAATAAAGAGGCTGAGTGATGGCGCTGAGATTCCCATAGAGCTAGAATGGAAAGGTGTGTGTGTTTGTGTGTGTGTGTGTGTGTGTGTGTGAGTATGTGTGTGTGTGTCTGTCAAGGAGAGCCAGGGAGCTGTCGTGAAGCTGCATATGCAAATTACGCATGTTATTTTTATTTTGTATATTTGTGCCTTAAAGTCTTGTAATTTTTATAAGCGTATTTTTCCAATTTGGCCTCTTCTACAAATCGAGTTGTGATGCTATCAATCTGGAGTGCCCCAAGGAGAAACTGAGAGTTACAAAGGTGAATGGAGTTTCTCCTCCTTACTTTTCCCTTCACATCTGTCTCTAGTAAAGATGCATCAGAAAATGATACTCCTAATAAGTGTTCAGTATGTAACCTATAGCTTTCTACAGATCAATAAATATGTGGCAATCCCAGAGTTCATATTATATCACCCTTCATTCATTGATTTAATTTGGGGCCTCCAAGCAGTGCTCAGAAGGCCCAGCGGCCCCCACCAGTGATTCTTGGCTAGCCATAACAGCAAACAATGCAAGGGCCCAAGTATGTGATGTTGCTGGGGTCCTGTGGTGTCCAGGACCCTCAGGCCACCCCAGCAGTGCTGGGTGCCTCCAAGTCTTCACCAGGTAAGGCTCTCCGGAGCCTTATGTTGCCAGGAATTGAACCGGAGTTGGGCACCTGCCAGGCATATGCCCTAACTACTGTGGGGCATATGCCTGGTACCTCCCAGCACCTCCATTTCTGTTTACTCCAAGTTGCAATATGCCCTCCACTGAGCACGGATTTTACATTATCAATCCAATTCTTCTTACCAAACCTACGAAGTCCAGACTAGCATGATTACAATCTTGCATTCAAAAATGAGGCTGCTGAGAGGCACAGAAACTCGCCCAAGGTGATTTTTATCTGAGTCCCAGGAGTGATCAGGCCACACAAGCAAGTTGGGTAATTTAAACACACTTAAACTCAGAGCTTATTTAAATGATGAGGGAAATAACAAGACCTGGTGCATTAACGTGGGGCTAGTGATAGTAGATAAATTACCACCCCTGGCTTGAAGACGGGAATGAAGAGAGAGGTTACCAGGATTCTAGAAGAAAGAACAATGAAGTCAGGATGATTATGATCTGTCCACTGCACCACCATAGGAAGTGCCGGGAGAACACCTTGCTCTGTATTCCATCTCCTGCCAGTGCTCCCCACTGGGAGAACCAAAAGAGAACGCAGAAAACAAGGGAGCTTCTGGGTGTGCTCCCTTGAGTAATCATCCAAGGAACAAAGCAGAGTAGACATGGGGGAAAAAAACTTTGGTCCAGCAATACGACAGCGGGTAAGGTGTTTCTATTGCACACAGCCAACCATGGTTCCATCTCCTGCATGCCATATGGTCCCCCAAGCCCGCCAGGAGTAATCCATGAGCGCAAACCAGGAGGAAACCCTAAGCATGGCTGGATGTGCCCCCCCCCAACAAACAAACAAAAACCCCAACACTTACGTCCAGAGGAGCCATATCTTGTGTAAATGCGATTGGGTTTTGAATTTAAACCCCAATGTTGCTATTACTGTTCGGGCTCTCTAATGCCTTTGAAGAAGACATGTATGTTTCTAATTCTGGAAGACAGTTATTTCTGATTCCTTTTCTTAAAAACGTGGAATTCTCAAAATCTTCTCTCTGCCAATTGACTTCCGCATTCCTCCTCATTCTTGATCATCTGTGCACGCTGAGTGTCAATCACCCAAAGGCCCCTTTCCTTCCTGCCCACCACCGGACTTGGCCTCCTGTGGCTTCCCCATCTGGCCTACCTCCTGCAGTTAGCCACTTCAACTTTGTACTCACTACCACCCTATAATCACTTCTCTTTGTTCTCCTGTCATTGCTCCCTGGCTGGTTCTCAACAGGGATCCAGGGACTGACTCTCTACTGTTTTGCTTTCTTGGCTCCTACTTCTGCTCTGCCAGGCAATCCTGGAGAGACCTGTGAAACGGTATCAGTGAGACCACTCCACATGCATGCCCCCCAAACTCAGCTAAATTCTTGCAGTAACTCAGTTATTCGACTCAGTTTAAACTGAGTCCCTCTGATACTTCCTACAGCAGCTATGCGGAGCCCTTTCTTCCCTCTTCCTTCTCCCCCTTCTAAGAGTAACTTGGTCCCATCTGGATTCATGGTGATCCCTCTGCTGTTCTCTCCTTTTTAATGCAAGATGATCCAAATCACAAGAAATAAGCTTTAAAATGTGCCTATTATGGGGTGGGGGGCTGGGGAGGTGGGGGGGCAGGGGGGAGGTATACTGTGATTCTTGGTGGTGGAATATGTGCACTGGTGAAGGGATGGGTGTTTGAGCATTGTATAACTGATACTTAAACCTGAAAGCTTTGTAACTTTCCACATGGTGATTCAATAAAATAATAAATTTAAATAAATAAATAAATAAAATGTGCCTGTTAAAACACGGGATAGTTGGGATAAAGGAGGGACCACTATGACAACGATGTTGGAAGTGACTGCTCTGCACGGGAGATGCGTGCTGAAAATGGTTGAAGGAACAAACATGATGGTGTCTCAGTATCTATCTGTATTGCAAACCATAATGCCCAGAAGTAAAGAAAGAGAAAAAGTGCCTGCCATAGAGGCAGGTGGAGAAGGGTGACATGGGGGAGGAGAAGGGGAGGTGGTGAGAAGGATACACAGACATAGGTGGTAGGAAACGTACCCTGGAGGGATGGTGTTGGAACACTGCATGACTGAAACCCAACCATGAACAGCTCTGTCACTGTATATCTCACAGTGATTCAATTTAAAAAAAAAAAAAAAAAAGCTTGTTAAAACGGAAGACTGGGGGATGGAGGGTAACTTGGAGCCATTGGTGGAGGGAAGCTCACACTAGTGGTCGGATAGTGACACTACTATAGATACATTTGTAAATCACAAACAGCGGTTGGGCGTTTGCCTTTCACGCGGCCGACCTGAGTTCGATTCTTCTGCCCCTCTCAGAGAGCCCAGCAAGCTACCGAGAGTATCGAGCCCGCCCGGCAGAGCCTGTCAAGCTACCCGTGTGTATTGGATATGCCAAAAACAGTAACAATAAGTCTCTCAATGGGAGACGTTACTGGTGCCGCTCGAACAAATCGATGAGCAACGGGATGACAGTGAAAGATTAAAAAACCCACTCTCTCTTCCTCTTCCTCCGCTCCTGCTCTTGAGTGTCTTCTCTTTCTAAGATTACGTCTTTAACCCTTGTTAAAGCTGTTGATTCTACTCTCTTGCGCATCCTTCAGGCCCTGAAATGATCAACAATCCCCTTTTTAGGCCGGTGTCACAACTTCTCTACGAATGGTATGTCTGGGTTCTAAAGCATGCTTATAGGATTCTCCAGTTCGACTTAAGAAAAAAAAATTAATTCTGATCTTTTTTTCTTTGATTGAAAAAAGAGGACTTTCCTTTTTCTCTGCCCACTTTTTTTTATTAAAAAGGGAAGTCTAGGATGAACTTCCCCAGAACTCAGACTCTCTTACTCCTCAAAGCCACCATTTCTCCTATGTGTGAACACTCTTCTATTCTTCTGAAGTATTTGATTATTCTAGTTACTTCTCTTCCTTAAAAATCTCTCCTTTGGTTTCCATGGCACCGCATTGCCCAGAGTCATCTACAAATCCTCATCAGTTACTTTTTTTCCAACTCCTCCTTCTCCCAGGAAAAGCAGACTTTCTTTGGGGTTCTAAGGCTCTTCTAAATAAATATTCTCTTGGTGATCTTCTTTATTTCCCTCACTTAAATGTGCTTTTACAGAGAAGTATTTATGGGATGATTTCAAGTGGAACTTGAATTTTTTCATTTGAATAGTTTATTTAAACTAATGTTGGACAGTGTTTAAGTTAAGATATGACAGTTCAAATATACTTCCACCTGAGAACATGGCTGCCAGTTAAATTATAACACAATGCTTTCTTCTCACTTAACGTTTTCATTCTGTACTTATTATAAGTGCTTGTTCAGATTGCTCACTTCACTGGTGCCTTTATTGAGAGAAATATAAGCAAACAAATGAGTTAGGGTGTTTCTAAGTATTTGCTCGGTCTCTGTTCAACTCTTCTCAAACAGTTGCAACTGCATCTGTTTCCTCCAAGCTATCCAAGCACTGGGGATGCAGTACTTCCAAGGTCACTATACCTCCACTTTCTGGAACTTTCTTCCTCATTGCTAACACCCATTCTATACATTTTTACATTAGGCTTTTTTTGAGTGTTCCAGAAGTTACAGATTTTGGACAAAATTCATTTTTCTTTCTTTAAAGATCTTCAAGCAATTTATTGACTAAAATGTTGAGAGACCGCAGTTTCTGCCCATGACACCCGGAATAGCAACAACCAAACTGGCTCAAGTGCTGACAATGACAAGTATATCGCCACTACAGCCTGGTCAGCAGACGTTGTCACCAGTCGTAAAACACCTCATTTTCAGAAAAGTCAAAAGTATGAAAAGATGTACATCTTACAATCACAAAATATGGTGATTATGCATATGTTTAAATGAGTAGTTTTAAAAACTATCTATTACAGGGGCTGGAGTGATAGCACAGTGGGTAGGGCATTTGCCTTGCACGCGGCCGACCCGGGTTCGATTCCCAGCATCCCATATGGTCCCCTGAGCACGGCCAGGGGTAAAATTCCTGAGTGCAGAGCCAGGAGTGACCCTTAAGCATTGCTGGGTGTGACCCAAAAAGCAAAAATAAAATAAAATAAAATAAAATAAATAAAAACTATCTATTACAGCAAATGTAAAATTTCAGAATATTACTGCTTAGAGTGGGGTATGCTTTTAAAACATGGGTATGCTGCTAGAGAGGTGATTCATCAATGGAATGAATGCTTTGGTGCAGGAGCCCTTGAATTTAATCCCCAGAACTTCAAATAAATTAATAAAAATACAAACTAAGCTAATTTAAAATAGATTTTAGAGTCAGAGTATAAATATTGTTCAAATGTGGTAGCACTGTCATCCCATTACTCATCGATTTGCTTGAGCGGGCACCAGTAACGTCTCCATTGTGAGACTTGTTGTTACTGTTTTTGGCATATCGAATACGCCACAGGTAGCTTGCCAGGCTCTGCTGTGCGGGCAGGATACCCTTGGTAGCTTGCCTGACTCTCCAAGAGGGATGGAAGAATCGAACCTGGGTAGGCCGCATGCAAGGCAAATGGCCTACCTGCTGTGCTATCGCTCCAAATGTGGTAACAAATTTAAAAAAAAAACAACTACAAGTACCATTTGAATAGCTAAATTTGGATAAGAGAAGATTTCTTGATCGAGGAACCACAAAACATCCTATTTTTGATTTGTTTTCTGAGTACAATATGCTTTTAAAATTTTACCAATACAGGTCACTTTTGTCTTTTCATAAACATTTCAAAACCTCATCCAAAGATAAGTACTCAACACTTTCATATTAATTCTAAGAAGAGGTTTAATATGTAATATTCCACTTTTATTATTTTTTATTTACAACCAAAATTTATATTTTGAGAATGGTTCAATCCAATTCTGAGGCTATTATAATATGGTAAGTCACCGCAGTACATAGCACCTATTATGTTTTCAGAAATGACCTGATAATTAGGTGCATCCTAAAATTTCCTGTACATAGAACATATTGAGGGAAGCACCATTAATATTAGAAATGGGTATTTTTGGCTCTTTTATAAGAGACAGGATGAGCATAGACAAAAGATAATCATAAAGAATAAACAGAGGAAAATAGTCAGAGATATGCTGAGATGTTTAAATTTTCTTGCACAGTCAAAAATACTAAACAATTCACTTTAATAAATAGTAGCACCTAAAATAATGGGAAAGTACTAATTTAACAAAATAACTGAACTTCTTAAAATGTGAAGTATAGCAGGCAAAATGTCTTACAGGAGACTGGTAGTTTCAAGAAAATAAATAAGTCAAGGAAATAATTGTCTGAATAAATAACAAGAAACACAGTTCTGTAATTGCTTAAATTTTTCCTAATTTATATGAAGGTAGTATTAATTCAACTGAACAATTACGTAAAACCACTTTTTTTCCTCTGGAGGTAACATAGAGATAGGATATTAGATGGGATAAACATCTTGAAAAATGATGAAAATAAAGAAATGTTTAGTAGGGAAAAAGCAGCAAATTTACTGTATATTGAGCTATCATCAAAATCCACTTCTGTAAAGAGAATAAGTATCAGTAATCTTTAAATACACATGAAGAATATGTTGATTTGTGTATTTATAAAAACATCAAATGGAATTATAATAAATCCAAAAATTAGATGTGTATAGAAGTAAATCAGAAACTGAAAATGAGCTAAAGGAACACTACCCAGCCTTCATCAATTTTTAGTGCCAGTGGAAAGACATCATTAGGAGAGAAGGAAAAAGATGTTTAGGCTATGAAATACCAAGAAAAATCAATCATTCATTCTACAGCTATTTACTTAGTGCTTACTATTAGCACCGAAGAGAGATAGTGGTGGATAAGCCATAAAAGGTGCCTGTGGTCAGGGAAATTGCATGTTACTAAAGCAAGTGCAATTATGATTAAGAATCTAGGAGTCTAGATCTTTCTCTGCTACTAACCAACAATGTAAATACACAAAGGCTCTTAATACATCTGTTAAGAAATAATGGTTGATCTAGTTTCATAGAATAAAATATAAGGTTCATTATTGAGGAGTAAAATTCATCTTTCCTTTGCATTTCTAGGAAATTTCCATAATTTTACTAGGACACTAAGCTAACTTCCTGTCCCAATCAATACTTCTACACTATACTCACTAATTTAGTTGCCTGTCTTGTCAATTAGATTCATGCCCTGTCTAGTGTCCAATATAGCACTCATCACTTGACTTATTTGATTTTATTTCAGAGACTCATGTAGGTACGCATGAACCAATTATTCAGAATACAGTGTTGGAATCTAAGTACCACAAGTAAAATGGGACTATAGTATTTTCTAGAAACATTCAGAAATTGATGAGACTGAAAGGATACATTCAGAAAAAGAATCTAGTAATTTTTTTCAATAAAAAGTCTAATTGAAGTGCCATAGTTTACAAAGTTATTCATGATTGAGTTTCAGGCATACAATGTTCCAACACTCCACCCTTCACCAGTGTCCCCTATTCATGAACCCAGTTCTCCTCCCACCGACTAGCCTGCCTCATGACACGGACTTTTTTTCTCCTTAATATATTGGCTAACAATATATTGTAACAATTTACTTAATCAAATCCAGACACTGTTAAGTGATAAAACAAAAATTAAGTGGATTTGACACTATATTTAATTTGGAAAAAAATCAAAAGGAGTTTTGTTATTTATTGGAAAAGGAATTATTGTTTTATTTCTTCATATCTAATGCTCTGAAAAGCATGCCAAGAAGTTGATCGTGGATAAACCTCAACCAAAATGCATTTTTAAAAGTTGTTTTCTTTTTGGGCCACACCTGGCAATGCTCAGGGGTTACGAATGGCTCTGCACTCAGGAATTAGTCCTGGAGGTGTTAGGGGGACTACCTGTGGTGACAGGGGTCTAAATCCGGGTCGGCTGCATGCAGGGCAAGTGTCCTGCTGTACTATCACTCTGGTCCCCCTACACGTATTTTTAACGTATACCAGACTTGGTAGAAAACATAAATTCTCTATAAATATTAGAAGTACAGAATGAATAGTACTTCTGAAGTTGCATAATACAAGGTAAAGATGAAACTGTAATTTGGATCTCTTTGATTCCAGGGTCTTTACATTTATATCAATCTACAAAGACCGATATAAATGTAAAGACAACTCTTGTGTAAGTAGAAATAAGATTACCTGAGTAAACTTTCATGATAACTTAATATAATCTTTTCATTAGGGGTGGGGTATTTTCACCAAACATACACATATAGTTTCCCTTTTATGTCTAATAATGAAACAATTTCATGAATATTGTGCAATAGATTTTATGCTAAAAGGTTTTATTTATTTTCCCCACATGAGAACATTCTCTGTCATCAGCTACAGCCGCAAAAGCAGAAATAGTGAGTAGACAGCACAGGGCAGAATCCCGGAGAAATACAGAGGTGTAAGGCTGAGTATTGACTCCCGGGGTGTTGAGACAATGTCAAGTAATGGGGCAGAGTGCAAAAGGTGAACATGTGCACAGCGAGGCAGCATGAAGGGTCATGGATGCAATTCATTCCAGCGGCCATGAACATTGGTCCAAGTCCAACTCCAATTACACCTGTTTGGCCTGCACAATGATTTTAAGCAACAAATAGTTGTATGTGGGGGCACGGGTCCTGGTCAGCTATACCAGACACACTTACTACACTGACTGTGAGAACTTCACAGCCTTTGGATCTGTCAGCCCTAATAAACTTAAAGCACATTCAGGAAAGAATAACAACTCTTTTATCTACTATTGTGGTTCAATGGTTTCTTAGGAGGGAGGACTTTCCAGATAATTAAAACTGATTTAACTTCAAGCAGCAAACGCTGATTTGACACTTAATGAGACTCTTCTGAAATGAATAACTAAAATACACTACATTGTTTCCTTAAACAAAAGATAGAGAATATTTCCATTTTTTAACAAATCGACTTAAATTAATGAGTTTTATGATTTTCTTTAATAATAGTGATTCCCTTACTTCATGGTATCTGTCTTTCTTACCTTAACATTTCTGCTGAGTTGAGGAACAAAAAAACAAAAAATAAAATAAGCTAAGGAACTGTGAAAGACATAGTTTAGGAAGGATTTTTATATAATATTAACATCAATAACATCCCCTACCCCATCAGTAACTTTCACTGAGAACTTACATGGTACACAATAGCACTATCCTTATTCTTGTTTTACTGATAATGAAATAGAGGCATTGAAAAGCCAGTTTTCTCATATCACCCACCATAGCTAGTAAAGAAGCAGAGCAGGACTTAAGGCAAATATGACTATCCTCATACGAAAACATGAGTGCATGACTGTTTCCTATCTCTATATGTTTTAAGCATTCTACTATATTATTCCAAAGTTAGGGATGTTCCAAAGAAGAACAAATTTCCTTCCATGGATCACTAGAAACATGAAGTATTACTGGTTTTTCTGTTAGAAGTACAAATAAGAGGAGAATAAACAAGATAGGGAAATATTTTTAGAGGAGTTTAGTGCCAACATCAAGTAGAATGGAGAATCAATAGGCCTGAAATCTCTAATGTCTAACAGTTGTGTCATTTAGACTAAGTCCCTGGGCTTCTCAACTTCAATTTCCTCGTGTGTGTAGTAAAGATAAATACCTGTATGGCACAAATAGAATATTTTGAAGATGGAGATAACATAGGGAATAGCATAGTTTAGTACCCAGCATATAGAAAATGATCAATACGTATTAGCTTCATTCATTTGATTTTTCTTATCTATGAAATGAGGGCATTCACAACACTCACCGTGTTGTTTTAGAATTCAGTGAAGTAATCCATATGAGCTCTTTAATGTGATGCTTGGCAGACCATAACTACTCAACAAATGTTTCTCAGCACCTCTCTTACCTCAATTCAGGAAAAACTGGGAAAGAGAACGTGGAAGATTTCTGAGACAGAGCATCGCTTCCCCGAGACAAAACACACTGCCTTCTTTTATTGACACCAGAAGTTGGTGATGAAACAAGTATGAACGTTCAGCTGCCCCCATAGCCTCTCAGGAGTCCCACGCAGAGAATCAGGCAGGTGTCTATGTGAGCAGCATCTCGCTTGGAAGTTTAGACACTTTATTCAAATACTAACTCTGATTTTCCTTCATGAACGTGCTTTTGTTATTTTTTTGCTTATGTTTCAAAATATGGGTCACCACTCAAAAAATTTTTAATCTGTAATAAGTTAGATACTAGCTCATTTACCTAGAAATTAAGATGTTCTAACATGCTAAAGATTAGAAATTCCTTTATCATTCCTTTACCCCAGTAATGTCAGTTTGATCAACCTCCCTCCCTCCTTCCATCCTTTCCCTTCTTTTTTTTTATTAGAAAGTGATTCTTTGCTTTGCCAAAGAGGGGGGAAAAAAAGAAATAGGGAAAGTGACCTTAAATAGGTCACCTTCTGGCAGCAATTGATTTCCAAACTTAAACAGAAAAACACAACATTTTGTATAAACATTTACCTGTGATTACTCACAAGGTTGATCATGTTCCTGGATCCCACCCATCAGTTCAATAATATCAGACCAAAAAATAAGTATTGTATTTGGAATTAGCAAAGCCCCATCAATCTAGTAGTCACCAGAATGATAAAAAGGATTCAGATCTGTTTAAAGGCCAAAAAAAGGCTACAAGGTGACCAGTATGGCTTGCTGCCCATTAATTTCCCTTCTTAGGGTTGGAATATCCTCTGGGTTTTTATATTTACATACATGTACATAAATATAAAAATATGTCCCTTACGAAGAGCCTGCAATCTACCAAGAGTATCCCACCTGCTCGGCAGAGCCTGGCAAGCTCCCTGTGGTGTATTCGATTTGCCAAAAACAGTAACAACAAGTAACAATAGTAACAAATCTCACATTGGAGACGTTACTGGTGCCCACTCAAGCAAATCAATGAACAACGGGATGACAGTGCTGACAGTGACAGTGCAGTTTAGATTCCCAGACTGATTCTCTTTCCCACAAAATAATATTTTTGTTTAAAAAAAACAATAAATAAACAAAAGCCATATAATCAAGATACTATGGTGTAAGGCTTTAAAAAGAAACCCCCTTAGTGATATCTATGAGTGTCTGAGTACCAAACAAAGGGAATTGGTGGTGCTCAGTGGACACAGCCTAGAAACCACAATTTTCTTGGGAAAAACTAACTGTAGGTAGGATTGTAGTGTCAAAGGATAGGTACTCTCAGGGCTACCTGGGCTTGCTATGGGACGGCATTAACCTTCAGAAATTAGCTGCTTCTCAAGATAGTACAGTGACGGGGCTGGAGCAATAGCACAGCGGGTAGGGAGTTTGCCTTGCAGGCGGCCAACCCGGGTTTGACTCCTAGCATCCCATATGGTCCCCCGAGCACTGCCAGGAGTAATCCTGAGTACATGAGCCAGGAGTAACCCCTGCGCATTGCCGGTTGTGACCCATAAAGCAAAAAGAAAAAAAAAGATAGTACAGTGGCTAGGGTGCTTGCCTTGCATGGGCTGACCCAGGTTCAATCTCTGGCATCCTATATGGTCCCCTGAGCACCACCAGGACTATTTCTGATGGCAGAACTAGGAGGAACTCCCGAGCATCGCTGGGTGTGGTCCCGAAAGACACACACACACACACACACACACACACACACACACACATATACACAGACACACACACACACATTAGCATGCTTTTAAAGCACTAGAAGATACTTCTCCAGAGGTTAGTCACTTAGTGTTGGGTCCAAGCAGGTTGGTCTATGACAGTGCACTGCTTTGAAGTAAGATGGTCAGCAGACACCCAGTAGCACTGAGGCAGAGCTGGACCCACTTTCGCCAGCATGCTCATCTCAACATCCCATCACCAGTGTCCAGTGCTGCCCCTGGATGCCTTCTTACTGGTCAGCTCTCATTCTCGCTATGACAGATGTCCTTGCCAGCAGCAGCATTACAGCGTTACACGGCTCGGGGACCTGGCTCCAAAGAGAGGGCCAGATACCATCCACTGGATTATTTAAGAGATGATCCTATTTACCTTCTAATTTTGTTTTCTGCACTTGAAGTCAATTGTGATAAAGAGTTTCTCATTAGCATGTGATAATGAAAAAACAGTAAGGGGATCTGACCTCAGAGGGCCCTTCACTAGCCCTGGATTCTTCTCTGCACCTCAGTTTTCTTTTTTTTTTCTTTTTATGTGTGTGTGTGTGTAAAAGGGAATACTATTCCCTACTTTTTAATTGATTTTAAATGATTTTTGAAGATCAAATAAAAGTGTGTGACTGTGTCCCAGAAGACACTCAAGCAATGGTGCTTCTCCTTCTCGAAACACTACTATAGTCTTAATAGGCTCTTACTTCCTATAGTTTCGCCTCCGGGGTGGGACTACTCCACGACAGAAAAGCACAAAGATGGGCAAATCACAGCCACAGAAAACAGCAAGAAAAGCACGAAGACTTGGTAAGTCCAAAGTGAACAAACAATCCATTCGAAATGTGCCATTTAAATGATCATCAAGAATGGCACATTAACTGTCCCTGGTAAGTTTTAACTGTTGGCTGATTGCTGGAGATGAGAGGGGATCTTATTTAGAATGTCCCAATCTTTCAAAAAATTATTTGCCATACTTTGGTGTCAAACCTGGAGCATGGCTACAGAGCTGCTAACAGGAAAAGCAGCTCCATCAGACCGTGTGAATCTGAAACTTTCTTCTGAAGCATGTAATTTGCTGCTTGGATGTGAAACCAAGAACTTCTCTTTTTTGCCCTTGGTCCACAGTATCTTCACGCATATAACATGTTTCTCTTGATACTTCACTTGGGCCCAATAATACATTTTTGGTATATGACAGTGCTTTGTACATGAGGTGATCACAAACATAACCTCCAAGTGCTAAGGAATCTATCTAGTCATTTTAAGTTACAATAACATATAAACAAAGATTCATCTAGTTTTGCCTACACAGAAGTGGGTCTGATTTTAATGCTAATTCCTAGTCTGTCTTTTCAGCAGAAACCATTCTCCTTTCCAGAGAGATCCAGGTACCTTAGGTCATTAATACAGGCATGTTCCACCACGTCCTTTGGAACAATTGTGTTACTCTTGGACTTGGACCTGTCACCAATACTGGTACCTTAAGTCATAGCGTAGAGTTATTCTTCAAGAAGTAAAATAACTATCAACTTTGAGCTTCCCTATACACAAATTAAATTAAATTAAAATCAAGTATCATATTTTCTCAATTATAGCCCTGATGCTTTGATACCAGTATTTCCTATCAAAAAAAGAATTCAAGTATATAAAATGTACAAAGAAGTAAAATGCATGTCATCCCAATGGTGTAAATTTCAAGTCCCTGGGGCCACAGAGACATTGCAGCAGAAAGGCACTGCCTTGCACACAGCTGACCCGGGTTCACTCCTGGCATCCCATACGAGCGTGCCAGGAGTGGTCTCTGAGTACTGCTTGGGTGTGACCCAAAAACCAAAAACCAATTTTTTTCAAATCCCTCTATTAATTCCAATATAATGGCTTGACCACACAAATTTTTCATCATAGAATTAAGATGATAGTCACACAAGTGATTAAAAATCTTTTATATCATATTGTTCTTGGTGATAGAAAACAGAACCTCCATTCAAGAATGAGTTCATAAATGGGTAGAAATTATACTCCCCAAACCACATTTCATAAATTACACCATAGAAATCTATCAAAATTGGTTTTACAGAATATGCTGTACTGCAGAGAGCAGATTTTTATGAGTTTCAACTAAGATTCTTTTTTGAAAGATTACCTTCAAGATTATGCCCAAACTGACGATAAGTTATCCTCAGTACAAACACTGGGAGAGACCGCTCCAACTTGTAACTGGCTGACAAATTGACTTTTTAGAAACTTCTCCCCAAAGATTCACATGTGAAGCGAAAGGGTGTTCGTGAAACGGCGTTTATGAGCCAGCGCCTACAGTGCTCTGCAGGCTGAGAGTATGAGAGGAGCTGTATCTGCCAGCAATGCCGAACCCTCAGAACATTTGTGACGGGTTAATTGTAAGTAGCCTGCTTACATTTTCTATTCCAAGCTTCTCTACTGGCAGAGAGGAAAGATATACTCATCTTTCTCAGTAAGTCACTGTAATTATCAAATAAGAAAACCAGGGCATAGGACCAGGGAGACAGCTCAAAGGGGCTGGAGTGCAAGCTTTCCATGCAGCAGTTTTGGTAGAGCTACCAGGCACAGGTGACTTTTAAGAACTGAGCCAAGAGTAGCCCCTTAACCACCAATGAGTGTGGCTAAAAACCAAAACAGTAGTTGATACAAAATGTTTTAAATGTCTAAGAACTTTTCCTAGAGCATTCTTCTCTCAGAATCGTCAAGATGTAAAGATCAAAGAACGAAATTTCACCCCTACACATAACTAATAAGAGCCTATTTCACATATACTAACTTTTATATATTCCAACATATAAAAGCAAAGAAATATTTAAGTGGAAATATAATAGTTATAATAATTCTTATTTATTTTTTACAAAAATAAAATAGATTATTAACTTTTCATGTCAACTAATCCCATTATTAGTAATAAATGAGAAGAAATTGTTGTGTATACATGACATTCAAGTTCCTACGTAAATGTACTGAACAGTTTCTTAGGGAAAAAATAATGTTCCCTTTGACATTATATATTTTTCATGCAGATATGAAGAATTAGTTTTTCATGTAATATTTCCAAACACATCTTTATAGTTAATTATATGACACTTCAAAATTATTCTGAATGTTTGTCTTTCAAAGTAGAAGAAAATGTAAATGCTCTTTACATAAAAGTACTAAAATGACTTTACCTGTATAAGTAAAACTTGCATTTTTCTATGTTTATGCTATTCTTATACATTTATCAATACCTGCTGGGGGAAGGAAAACTAAAATTGCATGAATAACTGTCTTAAGAGGTGTTAAGAGTAAAATGATCTCAAAAGATCTAAAATGTTTAGTTAGATTTATCAAAATAAGGTTTTTTCCCCTTGGTTAATTATCGTAACAAACATTTAAAAAGCTGACAGCCAGTCTGTTTCAGATCCCTTTACTATGCATTTTCATTTTGGTGCACTACAGACAGCCTAAGAACCATTTCTTTGACTGGCGGCTCAATGGCGCAGCCTATGTGTGGAAAAGTATATTACAACTTTCACTGGCAGTGCAACCAGGCAGTTGTCATCTCTGAGTAATAAATAGGCCTGAGAATTAAATGTGGTTTTGAAAAATGGGAGGTACACATGAATAAATTCATCTTCTTAACGAATCATGTTCTTCACTATTTTTAGATGATTTTTATTGAGAATAAATGAAAATAAAATATATGCTAAGACTCTTATCCGCTGAATGTGAAACTGAGGGTTTTTTAATTGTTTTTTTTTGAATAATTAACTTTTTTCCTTGTATTTTCTCCACTGTCAAAACTCTACAGAAACATGATGAGTTTGGGTCAGGTTAATATTTTGAGAGCTATTTCATAGGATACTGTGATTTCTCATCTGTCTTTAAAGTCTCTCCTGGGGCCTGGGGGTGTGTTGGGGACCAGAGGTGACATGGAAGAAATGGTGTGGAGAGTCAAGGCACACTGCTGGAGGGGGTAGAGGTGCAGTAATTCTGTACATAAACACCATAAATTTTAATACTATTGTAGCAACATAACATTAAAAAAATTGTTTCCTAAAATTTTTTATTATTTTTTGTTTTGTGGGACCACACGTGGTGATGCTACTTCTAACTCTGCACCCAGGTAGTACTCCTGGCAGGGCTTGGGAGATCCTACGTGACACCAGGGACTGAACCCATGTCAGCCATGTGCAAGGCAAGTACCATACCCACTGTCCTATCTCTCTGGCCCCTGTTTCTTGGCAATTCTTTTACCAAATTCATACATTACAAATTTTAAATTATAAATACGCTGTTATTTTAATCAAACAATTAGGCTAATTAAACAGTCCTATTATTTGATGGCACTGGCAATAGGGTAGCTAGACAAAACCTGTTCTATAATCTCATATATGGGCTTGATAAAAAACATTACTTCCCATTAATGTCTTTCAATCCACGTATACTCTGAGTCTTGAGACAAGTAACAAGCAGGGGCTGCTTCCCTTGAAAGCTGTATGTGATAATCATATCACCTCCAAACATGTGTGTGTGTGTGTGTGTGTTTGTGTGTGTGTGCTGTGTGGGGGTGTACCAGCAATCGAACCTAGGGCCTCACATAAGTGAGGAAAGAACTGTATCACTGAGCCCCTCTCTCAACCCACCAGATAAACATTTTCACGCTAACATACAATAAGGAAAATATGCATGTGTGGATGGATGGATAAAACCGGAAACAACCCAGTTCCTGAAAATGAAAGTTAACTGAGAAAGGCTCATGTAACTAGCTCCTGGTTAGTCTGAGGAAAACCAATGACACCACTTTCGAGATCTATAATGCAAGCCCGTGGCATTGATGGACTTGATGAACCTTGCCAGCACTTCTGTCTGGGGGCCTCTTTGCAAAAGCCTGCAGCCATTATCTTGGAAGAATTCTCTCCAAAGACCCTCAACTTCTCCCCCACTCCCACAGAGCTAGTTGCTTAGCATAGCAGAGCAAAGAACTAGGTTCAAAATCTGCACTCATTATGTTCCCATTTAAAAAATAAATAAATAAGGAAAAATAAGTGACCCTAAACTGGGGATGCAAGGTGTTTACGTAAGAGCTCAACACTGCCTCCAAGCCACTGCAATCGGGGAAAACTGTTTCAGTAATATTACATCTTACCCATTTTAACTTCACAATGTGAGATTAAAAAAGAAAAAGTATTCCAATCACACAGCAGAGGCTGATCAATTTGACATTGACGAGAGAAAAGTAGACTCAGAGTGAAGACAAGTACAACGCACGGAAATATTATTTGTTTGGTTCACTATTACTTCATCTTTCTTTCTATTGCTTGGGCATAAAGAAATGAACAAAGTGCCGAACAAAATTAAAACAAAAGCTACTCCAATGTTTATTTTTTTCAATCACTGCCAAGTGATTTAATTCTGAAAGCTCTTTTCATTCCACTAAAGTTGTGGCTGCATTTTTTTTTTCTTCCTCAAGGTCAGATTTGTCTATTTGAAGAAAAAAAAAAAAAAGCCCAACAAAACTAGTTTCAGGACAGAATTGGGATTTTCCACTCATTGTTATTTCACCTACCACAGAGGTCTGACAATTCTCAACATTTTAGTAGCTACTTTGCATTTAATAAATATGTGAATCACCTTAGGCTTTTCAAATAAATTTTAAGATGTCTAATGTTTGAAAACCATAATGTATAAGTGTGTTGATAATAGTTAAGACATTACATTTGAGAAACAAAATATCCTACTATGACAAGTTAGTTCTTCTGCATCAAAGAAAACCATATTCACAGATATTGTTATGCAAAATAGCCAGTCCACTTCTATCATATTATTCTGTTTAGAAATAGAGATAATCTAGAAAGAACCCCATGGAACAAATTAAAATTAAATCTGCCAGCAGTTTCTACTTGGGCAATTTCTGAACTTAATTGTGTAAAACTATATTGGTGCTAATTTGACATTAATAAATTAAGACCATTAGAGACAGTCTTTCATTGTTGGCCTTCAACAATTGTCAATGACACTATTTTCTGTTTGCATTTCCTCAAGCGTGTTAATGTATCTTTGTTTAGGCTCACAAGTTGAATGGTCAATGTAAACACAGTCAATGAAACGTCAGGGCTGGAAAACAAGTCTACTGAGAGGGCCTATGGAAAGACCATTTGGTCTACTGCCAAGTATGCAATAAGGCTACAGCAGTGAAAGGGCTACTTAAAAAAAAAAATTTTATATGATGAATAAATTACGCTTAAAAAATTCTCAAAATTCTTTGTTTTTCATACCAAGTCCGTGAAGGATGAAGGTGGTCTGCAAGTTGAACTTAGCGCAATGTGGGTGAGAGTCTTTGTTTGCGGTCTTAACTGGGGATTGTACCTTAGGTACCACAGTTCAAGCGTAAAAATACTTTGTCTGTAATACTATATACTGTTGCCAGTGACCCTCTAAATCCTTGAACCAACTGTGTCTTCTGGTGTCACAGGAGATAATGCCAATTTATTGCAATGTGTGGCTTTTTTAACTGATTAAAATTAAGCCGTAAACACGTGACAATGGAATTAGCACATTTAGAGAGTCTGTTTTCCCACATCCCATTTTGCGCGAGTGCGGCTGATCCCTGCAACTCGACGCGGGTGCAATTTTAATGACTCTGCTGGGTTTTGATGTTCATATGAAAAAAAGCCCTGCTTGGTGTTTGTGGAGAAGGTAGATATGGAGGCTGAGGGCTGTGATTGGGAACATGGAGCCATCGTCTCTGTTTTCCGATAGGATCGGTGTCATTTTCCTCTCAGCGATAAGACACCTCTACTGACAGAGCCCGATTAGGGAAAATTTTATTATAAAATCCACTTTTATCGAATGAGGGTAGCGTGATAAACAGTTCAGCCTCGGGGAAGGAATAGGAACAGATTCTCTCTCCCCCATGCCTTCCCTGTTTTCAAATTCCACCTTTTCCTCTTCTCTCTCTTTCTGTCCCTGAAAAAGATGATTGTGTTTTAGTTCTTATTAAGGGTACAAAAGAGCTCCCTACAACATGTGATTGCTGTGATAAAACTATCTGATGCCAGAGACCCTTAGATGCTGTTATAAAAGAAAATCTATTCCACATCATTACGTACACATGTGCACCCACACAAACACACACACATGTTGAAAGATAAAACTGCGCTTCCAACCCTTCTATTTATGGAAACTCCCTAGTATGTGTTACTTAGAAAATTATGACATCCTGAGAGAAAATCAAATTCTGCTGTTTACTCTATTATTCTAAATATATTCGTAGTTCACACTGATCTTCATAAATAAACATTTGTCAAGCAGAATTGCAAGGTAAGCACAGAGACCCAGAAGATCATGGCCCTATAATTCTTGAGCAAATATTATTGCCTCTAGGGAGAATATGGAAAACGGTGAATTGTTTTAAGATAATAAACCATCATTACTTTTAACTGTTGGTAGTTTAATGATGATACTTTAAACCTCTAATTTCAGGTCTGGGGAGATAGTACTGTGGATAAGAAGCCTGCTTTGCATGTGGCCGATCCAGGTTCGAATCTCAGCATTCCACATTGTCCCCCAAGCCCCGCCAGGAGTGATCCCTGAGCACAGAATCAGGAGTAAGTGCTGAGCACTGCTGAGTGTGGCCCCAAAACTAAACCAAACCAATAAATAAACCTCTAGTTACATAAGCTAGGCCTTTTTATCCTGGATGAACCAGCTAATTCAAGAATGTTCTGTATGACAGCTACTTGAAAAGTCGCTGGAGAAGCAGCAATATGAGCATATGTTATTTCTTACATTTCCCCTGCTCCCCCATGCGCAAAATTTCATCAATGACTCAAAATGCTCCATCAATCTTTATGAAATAAAATGATAAAGAAAAAACAAACAGTGCTTTGGAACTAACAGAGCTAATTAATGGACTTCATAAATTATGATTACCATAAAAATTGGAAACAGATTTTTAAAAAATTTTTGAGGGATGGAAATTTGATGATACTCAAAAGAAAGTTACTTGTTGACAGAAAATAGTAATAAATTGATTGGAAATAATATTTGAGGGAGAAATAGTGGGCAGTCATCTATAGTTTGGAATGTTCATCTATATATTACTGGAGTTTCTCCAAGTTCCCTTTTAAAAAAAATTTGTAGGAGGAAATGCTTTATCAGATACTGATTCTAAATATGATGTTTCTATGTGCAATTCCCAGTATTTCTCACATGAACTTTTCTGTTTGAATAATATTAAAGCATCTTATTCTCTTTTGAGTTAAACTTCAAAATGAACAAGTTGCTAATTTTCTGCAATCATTTATATGAACTGAAGATGTTTAAAAACTTACTGTTGAATGACTTGCCTTTTATTTCCTTAGAAGCAGCAAATAAGAAATGGCTGCATGTTTGATTTATCATTTAAGAGTACAGAAAACAGACTTTTATACAGTAATAAAGTCACTTGGCAAATAGCCTTCGGTCCAACCATTTTCCCCTCTAGTTCTTATTTCAGGGTTATAATAAAACAATTCTTACGGCAACATTACCATATCAAATCTTAATTTTCACCATTAATTTTGTATCCTAGAAACAATCACCAGATCCAACCTATAAAATTATAATTGGTAAATAAAGCTCAACACTAAAACATGTAGTAAAACAAGCAGGGAATCGGGGCCAGTGATGTAGCTCAGTGGTGAGACATATCCCTTGGGTGTGTGAGGTCTTGGGTTTAATCCCTAGAACCAGAGAGGAAGAAACAGAAAAAAAAGAAGGAGGAGGAGAAGGAGGAGGAAAAAAGAGGAAAACTATGTGAATATGTTAAGAATTTCAGCACAATGAGAAACAGAGACAAATATAAAATATAAAGCCATAATATATCTCCTTAACAGTGGTCTGGGAGATGGCTATAATAATTGGAATGTCAAAGATTAATGGGAAATGTTCTGGAAAAAATGCACTTTTCTTGGTGATAAATAAAGCAAGCTTTTTTTGTGTCTTTCAGTTATTCAAAAATACATCTCTCAGAAAGTTCACATTCTTCTGGAAAAGACTAGTCAGAAGTATCTACTGTTATTGCCAACACGATGGTAGAGGTTTGAGTATATCTGTAAGGAAAACTGGTTATATTTTTAAAGTTCAATTTTATTGATTCACCATTGGCTTGCAAATACTATATGATTTTTCGGACTCCAGCTTCACATTTCTACTTATGGAGCAACAGCACTGCAGGTAGGGCATTTGCCTTGCACACGCCGACCGGGGTTCGATTCCTCTGTCCCTCTTGGAGAGCCCGGCAAGCTACCGAGAGTATCCCGCCTGCATGGCAGAGCCTGGCAAGCTCCCCGTGGCATATTCGATATGCCAAAAATAGTAACAACAAGTCTCACAATAGAGACATTACTGGTGCCCGCTCGAGCAAATCAATAAACAGTGGGACGACCATGACAGTGAGTCTCATTGCACCTGGCACCAAGGTTCCAGTGTCAGAACATATCAGAGTAATTTTATTCTGTTTTTCCAATTCAAGGGAGTACACATGGAGTGTTTATAGTGGTTTTCTCTGAACCGTTACATTACGCTGGAAACCTAGACAATGAGAAGGAGCTTAACTAAGTTCCTTATACAAAAATAGATACACATGTGTAGGCACTAGGAATTTTTAAAGGCATTTCTAGAAAGTTACATGTTGATTTTTTTTCTCATAAAAATCAACAAGTGTTCAAGCCTAAATAGAAAACATATATATTCAAGTCCACCCATTTCTAATCATCACTGAATAACACCACACCTTTACGAGACACACACTTGTCAATGTGGCACTCTGGCTAGTCAACTTCTGGTTTCATCTCTTGGGATTGATTTTCTCCTAAGACAATAAATGCATCCAGTAAGAGTATCCAGATGGGGAAGGGGGCAGGATGGAAGTGGGGGCACAAGCCTTTCTGTTCTAGCATGCCTGTGTGGATCTGTGAGCAGAGAATCCAGTTTTTAGGAAAATAAGCACTGGTCCTCCCTAAGAGCGCCATCTGATTGGTTCGTGGGAAATGGATGGAAGGAAAGGGAGAAGAGCTGATAAAGAGATAATCCACTGTGGAAACGTGCCTGTGCAGGATCGCAGCACTGGGGGGGTGCATGTAGGGTGAGGGAAGAAGAGGAAGGGCTCTTTCTGTTGTTGCATTTGAAGTGGGAAGGAGGCCTGCAGTGAGCAAACTTCAGATGTGAAGAACAAAAGGCCAGGTTTCCCCCCTACACCTTCACTCTTCCTTGCTCTCAATACTGACTGGCTGATGAGGTCTCAAGCTGAAGCCCAACAGAATTACATTTTGACAGCCTATATTTATTAGTCAGGTTTATCTCCCAGCTATATAGGCAAGGCCTTCATTACTGTGCTGAAAAACAACAAGAGAGGACCCTGCCAAGGTGTATGTGAGGAACATTTAGAAGTAGCAGATCTTTACAGCAGAATCTGGTCGCATTTGTGTAACCACTACATATAAAACTTTCACCCAACATTTAAAATCATGTGGAAAAAAAAATAAACAAACAAAACCTGTGTTCAATAAATATGCATAGAGCTGAGGTCAATTTAAACACGGCTCCCCTCCCCTTCTGCTAAATAATTTGGAGAGGGAGGTAGTTCCTAAGCTGATTGTGGATCTGAGGTTGCCAGTTACAGGAGCACTTAAGCGCCCATTGGCACAGCAAGATTCAAAGCCCTGGTAGGCTTCAAAGAAACACTTTTTTTTTTCCCTTCTTCTAGAACTCTTTGCTTTCTAGTAAAGCTGCAACCACAATGTTCTCTCTCTTAATGCCACCATAAAAAATCAAAACACTTTAAAACAAATTGATGTACTCTTTAATATAGCCACCGCATCATCACAGGCTCCTTGCACCCTGCACGGCGACAACCATGGGGATGCATAGCACACGTCTCTCTCTTTGTTGCTGCTTCAATGCTTAAAGAAAAACTGAGAGAGAGAGAGTGTGTCTCTCAATTGAGATATGGGCACCTTTGATTGACAAGACCTAATCAGCTTATCTCCACACTAATAAAGTTGGGCCCTGTGGAGCTGGTGGATGCCCAGCACAGAGAGAACTTTTCCTCGCCAAACCCTCCCTGGCCAAGTCTCGGGCTCTGCTACTCTAAACGGGGGCAGATCGGTTCTTAATGGGCTATTTTCATCGAGATAAATCTCCATAGTCTTCATTCATGATAGCATTAGAGTTGGTTCAGCTGGATGAATTGCCTCAAGGAATGGCTACGGGATAAGTCAGTGCTGAGCAGGATGATGAGTGTTTATGAATATTGAATCAATAAACTTTCTTTTCCAAGCTCCTGGTATGAAGTAGAAAAGTATCTCATTTGAAAGCTTATTTCTTTCTTTTCGGTTAGTACGTGTTAAAGGGAATTTTTTTTTTTATACTGAATGATGATAGGATCCTTGGCACATCAGGAAATAAAGAAATAGCTTTATCAATTTCTACTGTATGCTACTGCTGAATGTGGTTCTGGGCTAGGGCACCAAGGCAGACACAGCCACGATCTACTTCCACCTTTTTGGCGCTTTGTGACACTAACTTGCTCATATATCACATGCTCAGTAACCCGCCCAACTGGCTGGAGAGAAAGAACAGAAGCCCAAGGAACACATGGAGCTGGGGACATGGAGAGAGGGTGTGTACACACATGCACACACACACGTTTTTCTCAAGTTTACTTTCAGGAAGCCCTTTCAAACTCGGGATTTTCCTTATGAGTCAAGGACAACATCTTTGTTCTTACCTAGTGGTTATAATTTTATAACCATTTATAACAAAACGGTTATAATTTTATAACCATTATGTAAAGGTGAAAGTCAACTATTCAAGTGTAAATAAGATTAAAAAGAGTCAGACACCTTTTCAACTATATGACACATACTTGGAATATAAGTTTCTCTTTACATATACAAAGATGAGACTAAAATATATAGTATATATAGTGGGCATTTGATCTTATCTTTCCTGTGCAGTTATCTAAAGAGACAGATGGACTTATTTGGCTAAAGCAAGCATTCTAGGAAGAAAGCCACTGGAAGAGACTTTTTTGAAATGATAACAATGTTCCAAGTAAAATATATACATATATGTTAGATAATCTGCTCCTCTCCCCACATATCAGGAGTCATTAAATGCCTTTGGAAATGCAGCTTTCAAATTGCAAATTACCTTAAGTATTACAGTCACCAGAATAAAATGAAACCATTTCAAACATATCCGAAAATGAAGTTTCTACAGATTATAGGAAATCTTGAGCAATATTTTCACTCAGATTGTAGTCTTCATGCTGTAATTGCATTATACAAAATCCACTCTAACCTTATCACTCAATATTATCTTCACTGCTGAACATTGGCAGATAATTTTGCAATAAAATTTAATTTACAGAGCTTATTTTCCACTAATCTCCTAGCAGAGGAAAAATAAGACACACCAAGTTACTCACTCCAAGTGAGGAACCCCAGTGGTGTTTTTTACTCCTGGACTAGTAAGACCACAAATACATCTGTCTTATCATATGGGGATGTTTACATGCTTTAATTCTTCTAACTTTGTATGCTAGAAAAGAGGGAAAAATTTGTAACATATATAAAAATGAGCTTATTATGTGACAAAGTTCCCCAAAGGAAAGCATTTTTTCCATAATAAAGGAATTACAAGATGTAAAAATATGAGACTGGCAAAGACAATTTATCTCAACCTCATCAAGTGTCATTAATGGTCAACAGTATTCAAGATTTCATAATAAAAAATTTAATCAAGCAGTAAAAAATTAGAAACCAAATATAAGATTAGGCTTTCTGCATAAACGACAGTATTGTCATTGCTCAGGTTCATTCCAGTTTAAATATTAAAACTTAGAGGCCCAGGATATTAGTACAAGGCTTAAGGCACTTACCCTATGTGTAATTGACCCTGGTTCTATCCTAAGAATCCCTGAAGGTCCCCTGAGCACTGCACGGAGCCAAGAGTAAACCGTGAGCACTGACAGGTGGTCTAAACTCCTCCCCCTAGGGTAACCCAGATCCCCACTCCCGTTCCCTCCGCCAATATTTTTTTTTTGCTTTTTTTTTTGGGTCACACCCAGCGATGCTCAGGGGTTACTCCTGGCTTTGCACTCAGGAATTACTCCTGGCGGTGCTTGGGGGACCATATGGGATGCCGGGGATCGAACCCAGGTTGGCCGCATGCAAGGCAAACGCCCTACCCGCTGTGCTATCGCTCCGCCCCTCCGCCAATATTTTTAAGTATACAGATGCCAAGCAAATTTTGAAAGCATAACTCAATAATAGATACTTTAAAACCCAAGAATCATTTATCATTAAAAAAATACACTTTAATAGTATTGAGGACTACATGACAACAAACTAATAATACAAATTGGGCTGAAACCAATGTCAATTTCATTGTTCATAAAAGAAATAACTTCATTTCTGCCAATGGTGCAACTTACTGAAAGGAATCTTCATTAAAGCTCTAATTTTTCACCAAAATGGTCACAAACATTTTTTTAAAAGATTAATGATTATTAATGGGCAAAGAGGGTAGCGCTTTGAGCCTGGACTGAATAAGAACACCACTTCCTAAACCAGACTCTGTCTCTTCTTAAAGTTATATCATAACAAGGCCAAGGTGATACTGAATCATTTATGAGGTCCTTAGAGTTGAAATATCAGAGTCATATATGTGCAGAAGCATTGTTCTGACATTTGAATTTTAGCAATAGGCAATTCTGAGACAATTCAAGTTATGCAAAACTTGACATTTCCATGTTAATATACAAAACAAATAGGATGTGAAAAAGGTAATTCTCTACCAATAAACTCTTTTTAGAAGCACAGGCCTCAAAAATTCAAACCCACACAAGAAGTCCCTACTTAAATGCTTTTAATGTTTACTCACATAAAACGCATAAAGTTTATGCTGACTAATACATCTGCAAGGGTCTTTTTCATTCATACACAGAAAAAGAAAAATATATTATTAATTTCCTTCTAGCTGCTTATTTCCAATTTTTTCCTCATTTTAAATTGTTCTAATTTTTCATATAACACATCTCAGAATATTACTACTATGTATGGGAACATTATTTTTTCAAATGTTAAAAACAATGTTAAATAAAATACAATTAAGTATATTTCACTATCCTTCACAGCATGCATCTCCCAGTTGAAATTTTACAAGAAACTGAAAAGAACCACTCACAAATGGCTACCATGTCCAATGATTATCTCCTAAATACCAAAACTGAAATGTTTTGACATGATGATCTCTTTGCAGAAACAGTAAGGGCATGGTTTTAAAATGGTTGAAATAAGTAGGGCAATAATGAAGAACAAAATGTATAACATTTTCAAGCTGCAAATTAACAAGCAGGTATTGACTTTTCTTTGAGGTCAATAACAGCACTTATTGATCTAAAAAGTTAATACCTACTAAGGTCAATATAAGATCTCAAGGGTCAACAAATCTGGATTCCATTTCCTTTCACATATAAATAATGCCAAAAATGGGTACAACTGTGTTTGGAGAAATCAGGCAATGGTCAAGATGACACAAGAATGATACAAAGAAACAGGTGAAGAGAGCTAGATTTAGTAGGGTTTTGAAGTCTATCTCTATAGCATTTTCAGAGGTCATTAGATATAAATCCTAAAGACACAATTTGAGTAACTAAGTAAGAAGGAATAAAACAAAAAAGGTAGGGTTTTTATGACTGTTTTGCAACTTCATGGTACTGGCGCACAGAATAACTCTTTCTCTCCTTCTCTATTCCCCACTAAGTATCAAGCATTATTATCATACAAAATGAAGTGCTTTTCTTGACTGCAAAAATAAAGTATATTTCATGTTGACTATTACTTTTCTAGTAAGTACTCTGGACTATCTATTCCTATCAAAATAAGATCTGAGAATCTTAAAGATGGCACAATAGGGGCGGAGCACAGGAATGCTGGGACCACTTCCCTAAATACTCTAATATTTCCTGGTTGTGAGGTTGGGGAATTTATTAATCTGACCTTTTTGATAGCTAAATAAAAGCCCATGTTATTCTTTTCTAAATTATTGGAAGCAACGTGGGAGGGAGAGGAAACAGAAAACAAACATTCTTTGAGAATTTATTAGGGTCCAAGCCTGAACAAAATGCTTTAAACAGACAGAAGTCATGCTGTCTTATTGGAAAATCCAAATTATCCAGAGGACTAATATGAAAGTTAAAAAGAAAATATTGGGTCTGCAGTAATAACGACATTATGCTGTAGATACTGAATACAATGAAAACTACTGTGGTTATTATATACTCTATAGACAATAACTTTATTTTGGAACAGTTTCAGATTTATGGAAAATAAATGATAGTACAGTATTCCCATATGCTTAATGACCAGTTTCTCCTATTACTAACATCTTATAAGTATTTGATATATTTGCCAGTTAACTAACCAATGTTAATACACTGTTATTAACTGAAACCCACACTTTGTTCATATTTTCTTAGATAAGTATCTGGTATTCCAGGGCCCCATCAAGAATATCACATTTCTTTCAATCACCCTGTACCCTTGGGCTCCTCTTG
Organism: Sorex araneus; assembly: GCF_027595985.1. NCBI lineage: Eukaryota > Metazoa > Chordata > Mammalia > Eulipotyphla > Soricidae > Sorex > Sorex araneus. The sequence continues at coordinate 14,469,554 of NC_073312.1, forward strand.
GCTTTGATAGTGTGCAGTGTTCTTTAGACACATACTTTATAAATGATATAAATAAATGTGCTGACTTGTAGTTACTGTCAACACTCAGTTGAAAATACACGCAGTAGAATTATCTCTCGTTACAAATCTAAAGAATATAAATTTGAGAAGTGAATAGAGACAAACTCCAAGTAGGAAAGAAAACAAACGATGTGGCTCTTAAAGGACATAGATAAGAAAATTTCATCTGTCACAAATCTGAAATCACAATTACTGCCTTGTGTTGTTAGTCATCTACAGTTCTACCTTTCTCATTTACATGGTCACTACTTAGACTTCCAATTGGTGTCTGGAAACAAATTTATTGAATTGATTATGAGGCCGTTAAATGAACAAGAGTATGGGAAAAATAAATAGCTCAGCAATTCTCTGTCTCTGTCTCTGTCTCTGTCTCTCTCTCTCTCCTCCCCCCCCCCCCTCAGCTGTGACCAGGAAGTGCCTTCCCAGCTGGAACTGTATTTCCTGGCTTCTGGCACGTAGGAGGTACTGCATGCCTAGTTCTTGCCAACGGAATGCATGTAGAACCTATATGTGTCACAAGGTTCTTCTGGAGCTTACAAACATGTGGGCCTCTTATGGTCTCTCCTTAATTGACCTCAATGCAGTAAACTGAGCCAGAGAAAAAGCACAGAATCTGCCCTTTCCTGCAGCTTATTCCAGTTCAATCTCTGGCACTGCATTTAGTTCCCTGAGCACAGAGCCGGAAGTAAGCCCTGAGCACCATGGGCTGTGGCCCTAAAATAACAATAAGAATATAGTAGGTTTCAGGGTTGGCAGGCAAGAGTAGAGTACTAAAGCCCAAGTCTTTTTGTTTGTTTGTTTGTATGTTTTTTGGGTCACGCCCGGTGATGCACAGGGGTTACTCCTGGCTCTGCACTCAGGAATTACCCCTGGCGGTGCTCAGGGGACCATATGGGATGCTGGGATTCGAACCCAGGTCGGCCATCTGCAAGGCAAACGCCCTACCTGCTGTGCTATTGCTCCAGCCCCTGAAGCCCAAGTCTTACATGCATAAGTTCCCAAGTTGAATCCCCAGCACTACATCCCCCTTTTTCCCTGATGCACCTGAAGGTTCTGGGACCAAACATTGAACCCTCTGGCTCAGTTTGCCGAGTCTCACCAGTTGCTGCCTCCAGGGCACCATGCGCGTGGTTCGGGAGATCTCAAAATAAAGGAAGAAGCCAAACCACCAGTATTGGCGGAGGTGTGTTGGTGGGGGGAAAGAAAATCTCATCTTCTGCCTGTGGGAATGGCAATTGTCCCAATCTTTTTGGAAAACAACATGGACACTTCTCAAAAAAAAAAAAACACACAAAAACCTAGGAATGTATCTCCATATGATGCAGCAATTTCCAAGGGCCCCAAAACTATTCAGAAAAGACATCTGCATTCCCTTGTCCATGCAGAACTATTCACAGTAGCCAAAATCTGGAAACACCCCAAGGGGCCAAGGAACAGCTAACTGAATAAAGAAACTCTGGCGTGTATACAGAGTGGAGTACTACTGGGCTCTAGGCAAAGGTGAGGTCACACTTTGCTGCTACCCAGATAGCTCTGGGTACTATCGCGGTGAGAGAAGTTAGTCAGAAGGAGAGGGACAGACACAGAAAGATCTCCCTTGTATGTGGGATCTAAAGAAACAAGGTAAGCAACAGAAACGGGGGTTAGTAGAAAGTTTGGGTGGGGACAGGTGGGGGACAAGACTGGTGCCAATGGTGGAGGGAACTGACACTGGGTTTCAGGGTTGGCAGGCAAGAGTAGAGTACTAAAGCCCAAGTCTTTTTGTTTGTTTGTTTGTATGTTTTTTGGGTCACGCCCGGTGATGCACAGGGGTTACTCCTGGCTCTGCACTCAGGAATTAGATGCAGTGCTGAGATAATCACTCTATGATAGGCTGTCATTCTCAGGACTGTAAATCACGCTGGCTAAAACCATTTTTAAAAATTTTTCTATTTGGCCACATTACCTTACACTCCAATGTAAAAAAAAAAAAGTAAAATGGACTAAATCCAGCAATATACTACCAGTTTTTGTAAATAAGAAGTTTTGTGAATGAAAAAAATAAATGAATAACTCAAAGTGAATGAAAGGACGAATAGGATTGAAGGCTTCTGTGCAAGAAAGAGACTCTAGGTGTGAGGCCCGTGGATTTCCGAACCAGCATGTGGGAGGCCACAGACCCACTAGGAACCCAGGCCCGCGGTGAGAAGCACCCTCACGGCAAGCCCCTGGGTTACGTGGGCGGTGTCAACGCAGCCAGTGTTCCTAAACGAATCAGCACCAATGGAACCTAACTAATCTTCACGGAGCACCAAAGTCAAACTTCACACGTTAGGTGTTTTTATGTCTCTTCTTTAAGTCCCAGGACAACTTCCACATAGACGGCCTCTATGAATTGCTCATGTCGGGAAGCAAAGGTATGGTAAGGCTAAGGAATTCACCCAAGGTCTCCCCATAACTAAGGAACAGAGCCAAGATTTGAACCCACGTTTGTGTGGTTATGAAGCTCCAAGCATATTTCTTTTCTTTCTTCCCCCCCCCTTTTTTTTTTTTTGCTTCACTATAGATGAAAAACTGGTCATTTGACTTGGCACTAGGGTTAAAAAATATTTCCTATGAATTCTATATGCATAACTTTTTTTTTGCTTTTTTTTGGGGGTCACACCCGGCGATGCACAGGGGTTACTCCTGGCTCTGCACTCAGGAATCACCCCTGGCGGTGTTCAGGGGACCATATGGGATGCTGGGACTCGAACCCATGTCGACTGCGTGTAAGGCAAACGCCCTACCCGCTGTGCTATCACTCCAGCCCCAACTTTTTTTTTTTAATCCTCAAAGGAGAGGGAAAAGTGTAAGAATGTGCAAATCACTTTTCATGTGGTAGACATGAAGTCCCAATTGACAAGGGCTGGACGCGAAACGATGAGTTCGTTTGAATTTGTTAGCATCTTCCAGATCAAGACAACGTTATACAAAAATGCTGAAGAGAAAGATAACACTACACCTTTGTTACCTGCTGATAATCTTACAGTGCTTAATTTGAGCAGAGTCCAGCAACTCACGGAGGGCACGAAAGAACTGTTGCTCCACGAGGTTTACAGTTAACAAAGGAGAGAACAGAAAGACTGACTTGTTCTCACAACAGTATGAATTTAAAGAACTATATGGGGTGTGCATTCTACAGGAAGTTGAAGTAGGAAGAAAAATGAGACACTGGACTTTGCACACAGCTATAAAATGAGGGGGATTCATTGTAGTATGAAAATTCACAGCTGGCAGGCAATAGCAGCGAGGCATTAAGATATATGGGCCATCTTCATGCTTACCTTTTAGAGTCATAGCGTTTTAAAAAAAAAAAGTCTCCTTTTCATATTAACAAAGTCTCTCCAGTCAATCCCTTTAACTCACCCACATGAAAAATTTGGATGACTTTATACAAGTACTATATTAACAAGAGCTAGAAAAAAAAAAGTGCATCCTTTAAGTCTGTGAAGACTTTTAAGGACAGTTTTGTTCATTTGCCGATTTAATTGATAGGTCATCAACAGGTCCCCATGAAGCACTGCCCGTTATGGAGAAATCCTAGGTATGCTAATGCAGAAGAGAGAAATATAAAGTAACTGATGCCTATCTGCACCAAGTCAACACTCATTCAGATTGATGGAAACCAGTGACATTTGAGACAGTACTGGACTGGCCAACACAGTCTGAAGAAAAACTTTCCATTTAAAAACAAGTGTATTTATTGATCAATATAACGTAACAATAAATGTAAAAGTAGTCCAAAATGTTATGGAAAATAATAAAATGTTATTCCTAATTTTTAAATTTGTCATTTTCAGCACATAGTACAAGGTTAAAAATGACTTAAGGTTGTAGTTTAGAGTTTTAAAATCTCCACAATGTATTAAATAGAAATAATTACACATCTGACCGCCAAAACGGATAGGTTAATTGGGATAGTTACTCTGAAATAATAATAAGTTGGAATACAAGTGATTTTGAAATATGTTAATAGTTTCAAGTACATAAAATAACTTAGATGAACACTAGCTAAGCCAATAGATAGTCTATAAATTCTCATAAGTAATGTATTTGCCCCAACGCCTGACTGCTTACAATTCACCCATTTGCCCCTGTTCCCAAGGATTTATTCCATAAGGACCAGATCTTTAAAGCTTTTCCTGATCCCAATGAAATAGACAAAATTATTTCCTCCACCAAGCTTCAGAAACACTCACTCAGGGCCGGATACATAGCACAGGGGTTAAGGCTTTGAATGCAGCTGACCGGGTTTGATCCCTGATACTGCATAAGGTTCCCTGAATACAGCCAGGAGGGATCCCTGAATAGAGAGGCAAGGGTAAGCCCCAAGCACCACTGGGTTGTGACCTTCAAGTCAAACAGATATAAAACAACAACAACAACAACAACAACAAACCATAGCTAAAATCCACATTATTCATAAAAGACAAACTCTAGAAAATCCCAAATGCTCAAAAACAGTTACTAGATAAAGAGCTATGGTACATATACACAATGGAATACTACTAGCTGTAAGAAAAGATGAAGTAAAGCGATTAACTGCTTCATAGGTGGATCTGAAGAGAGAGTATCATGGTGGGTGAACGTAGTCAGAGGGAGAGGGGCAGACACAGAATTATCTCTCTCATATGCGGAATAGAAAGAAACACAGCAGGGGAATGCCCAAAGGCAACTGAAACAAAGAGCTTGAGAATCAGTCTTCAGTAGGAAGCTTGCCACTGGGGGAGGGTTGGTGGGGAGTTGTTTAGGGAAGGAAATGCTAGGACTAAGGTGGAGGAGAAAAGTTCCCACCATACAGGCATGCTGGGCGATGGGGGGAGATGGGAGGGAACCTGGGGACAGACATTGGTGGAGGGAAGTGGACACTGGTGCAGGGACTGGTGCTGGAAAATGGTATGCCTGAAACTTAATCATAAATTACTCTGATTTATATATTTATTTAATATTTTTATTTTTATAAATTTTTTCACAATAATTTGTTACATTTAATATTCCAACGCCAATCCCACCACCATTACACCTGCCACCACCATATTTCAAATGTTTTCACACTGACCCCCAAACCCTGACTGCAAAGCAGGACCTAAATAATATATTTTGCATTGCTTGTTATGAATAATTCACTAAGAATGATCCAAAATGTCCTTAGAGGAAAGTGTGTGAAAACTGTTGTATTCCACCCTGGAACAATTAAGTCCTTGTATAAGAGATTACTAACATGTTGCTAAGGGTTGAGCCTTGAGTGCCTATATATAAATACAGATACATATGCATATATGCATACACATATACATACACATATACATATATACACATATACAGATATACATATCTGTATATGAGTGTATATATACACACATATATACATATATATACACATATCATGTCTCTGAATGAGTTGCCTTCTACTTTACACCCCATCAAATGTGGTGTGCTACTCTTGTTACATCATGAATAACTGTAACTCTGCAATTCATAGTGTTTCAATTAAAAAATAATAAAATCAAATTTCAAAACACTCATTCAGTTTATAATAGACATTTATAGCTACATATTTACCCAATAAATAATTTGCTAAGATATTGAGCTTATTAAATAAAGTTTACATGGGTTGGAGAGATAGTATGGAGGTTAAAGCTCTTGACTTGAATATGGCAGATCTTGGTTTGACCCTTGACATCACATATGGTCCTCTGAGTACTGCCAGGAGTGATCCCAGAGCAGAGAGCCAGGAATAAGCCTGAGCTCTACAGGGTATAGGCCCCAAAGCCAAACCAAAAAGACAAAACTAACACACGAATAAAAAAACCCTTGACATTCCGAATGTGCCTAGGACAGTATCAGGGTTTATTTCTCAATGAGTTACACAAAACTGATTTTCCCTTTCAGATGGGTTCAAGATGTCTCCTACCCTTCTCCCCAATAGAAATGTTGTTAATCATATAAATTTAAGGCAGTGTTTTTCTGGCTATTTCAGAAATCAGCCTAGTCCATGGCTAATGAGCCATGTTAATTTCTTAAGGTTTCAACAATTGTTTTCTGAATAGCTGTTGAAGACCCACTGGGCTCTCTCCAAGTGCTATAAGTAGCACTGAAAATGAAAATTCAGAAAATCTATCCATTTTAAAAGGTGTGATTTACATTACATGACTGAAACTCAAGCATGAAAGCTTTGTAACTGTACCTCATGGTGATTCAATAAATAAATAAATAAATAGTAAAAGGTGTGATTTATAGGAAGACAAATAATCAAAATCTTTAAGTGGACTGGGACAATTGGCAACAGGTTGGGATAAGATTACCAATCTGGGGAATAATGGCAGGATTACTTAAAACTAAGCTTATTTTTCCTTCAAAACGGACAGTCTTCAAAAATCCTTTTTTCTTGTTGGGCTTTAGGGTGGTTTCTTCCTCTCTCTAAATAAATAGATATTTATTTAACTATGTCTTAGAGTTTATATCTCAGGATGCAAAAGGACAACACAGTGCCGTACATGAATGACGGCCCACCATGACAGTCTCTTTGATAATGACTTGACTTGGAAAACATATTCTTCAATAAAAAAATTATTTTTTAATGTTGACTTTGTTCTGTGAAGGCAACGCTGGAAAACACTGTAGCCCAACAGGAAATACAGACGAAAGCTTCAAATGTAGAGCACATACACAAAAAGCCATTTTTAAAGCTCATGCCCATCAAGTTTCCCACTTGATATAAGTCGTACATAAAGTCTTAGTCCAATGTGAACCCATGCTGTGAAAATTCTGTAGCACCCACCTTAGAAAATTCTGTTAAATACATAAACACTGCTGAAAAAGAAAACTTCTGGGCGCTAGAAGTCAGACTCAAAGGGAAAATAAACCTGATTAAAAAAAAAATCCCAAGGAAAGTTATATAAGCACAGTGCACCAGGGTCATGAGCTTAACCGTCCTTCCCTGTAATATTTGAAAGTAAATTGGCATTTCAGCAATTGGCTTTGGTTGTCATTCTTTTTTCTTAACTCACAAAGATACGATGAAATAAGAATGGCTTCACGTGTATCTTATAAACCGTCAAGAACAGGCATACGCATTATGGAGTAAGACACCTTTAAAAATGAGTATAATACTTCTTAATGGATTAAAAACGAACGCCATGAATTCACTCGGACCACCTAGGGAGAAGGGGCACCAAATAAGAGTATAAATGACATCCTTTTCTTACCATTATGAAGCTCACTAGAACTCAGCTCAGAGAACCTTACAAAATAAATTTAAGCACATCTTGAGAATATTCCTTAAGTGCTTCACCCAAATGACAGCCCCTCTGTTTTCCGAGCAGAACTTTCGTTTTTTTTTTGAAACGTTAAGATTTTAATAGGCTTATAATAATGAAGTGATAATTCACATTAAAATGATCATCTTACCACTCACTGGGTAGACGTTTTAACTCAAAAGCTCCAGTCAAATAATCCTTTGCAGCATTTGAAAACATGCCTATCAAGCAGAGATATCTTCAAGATTATGAAACCATAACCACAGTCTTATCACTCAAAATATCTCTGCAGGTAATGCTTTTGGTAAAAAAAAAATAAATTACTCATTCTTTGGGAAAATACTTTCTCAAAGTTATATATGATTAAATGACAGATGTTTGACATCAAGGCAATTTTATAAGCCCATTTTTCTATTCTTATGTTGTAGAACAACACTGTTATTTTATCACTTCTATCATTGTCTTAGACACCAAAGCCAGAATTTCATTTTGTGCTCAAATGAAATTACTCAAAAATCTGAATCAATATTGACAGACAACACTCTATACTCTGATAACACAAGACTGAAGTATCTGACCTTTTGAGTTATACATCCCTAAAGCACTGATATTCTGCAAAGCACATTAAAAGCTCTCTGAATAAGTGATTTATAGGATTACCATCTTTTGTATATACAGTAATGTGATACCATTCCCATGAATCAAAAGTTTAATCTTCTATCAATGTAAAATATCTCTAAAATCAAGAAACACACAGTTCATACTTTTGGTTGAGGTCTATCTACCCAAAAATCCTCTACAATATTCAGTAGCAAATGAAGGGGGAAAAACTTACATGTACTTGCTGAACTGTTAACTCAGCTCCAAGTTAGATTCCAACATCAAAAATTAATGTATTACTTTCTATTATTGTACAGTTTTATCCCTTAATCTCTTTTGCAAATAAATTAATATATTCAAGGATTTATGTTTTTGAAACAAATTATTACATGATCATTACATTATTTTTCAAAAATAATTACATTACTTTGAATCAAATTGCTAATGATTTGAACAAATTATTATCTAGCAAAGTGAACACTGACACTATTTCTCAAAGAGAAGAATGAGAGGTGGTGGGAGGGTGGGGGAAGGAAGAAGGAGAAGAGAAGGCCAAGAGTCTAAAAATGAAGAGGATATGATAGGAGAAAAACAAGAGAGTCAGCGGACATGAAAAAACTCCTGAAATGATAGTCTACTAGTCTAATAAAAGTTCTGACTCAACAGATACTTCCAAAACTGATTTAAAATTTTAAATGATTAGAATAATAACGTGAATCAAAAGACAGTGACGCGATTATAGAATGGCCTGTGATAATGTTTCAATATCAGGCTCCTACATCTCTGAATTTCCTTATAATCTTTGCAAAGGTCCAAGAAAACTTGAACAGTCAACTTGTCAAGCCTCTGAAATTGTTAGCTAATAAGGAAAGCACTTAGAATTTCAAATGCATTAGCTTAGGTCTTTTTAAAAGTTCCAAATTTTAAATACATTATGGAATAACTATAGTGTCATTATTATTGTTAATAGTGTGAGTTCGATATGCCAAAAACAGTAACAAGTCTCACAATGGAGATGTTACTGGTGCCCATTCAAGCAAATTGGTGAGCAATGGGATGAGAGTGACAGCGACAGTGTGAGTATGAGGCTGAGGTTTTGACCCAGGGCCCCTTATGTAATGCCAGGCAAGTGACCCACCACTGAGGTTTTTTCAAGCGGAAGCTGAGAGCACTATTGATGGCTTTTTCTGTATAAGCTCTTAAAAAAGAGAGAGAGACAAAGTAGAAATGTTGATGTGTATAAATTTTTTAACTTCTATACAATGATTTGATTTTATGAATTATTGTTTTCAAGAAGAAAACAAGTTGTCAAACAAGTTCAAGTTCTAAGAACTAGTTATACAATCCAGAAAAGATCTAAACATGTCATGTACAAAAGGGCTGACAAAGTATATTCCTAGTGTGTCTGTGTGTGTATATGTATAATATATATACAAATACACCTACATACAATTTATGGGGCCAGGAGGATAATACAATGTGTTATAACATATGCTTGCATGCAGAAGCCTGGAATTCAGGTAGAGCTCCCAAGCAATAACTGAATTTAAAATTAAATAACTACAACAACATAGTATTGAAATGGAGATAAAATTCATTTAAGAAAGTTTCATAGATGGGCCAGAGAGATAGTATATTAGAGAGAGGGCTTTCACCTTGCATACAGCTGACCCAGGTCAATACCCCAGAGGTTCTCTGAGTGCCACCAGGAGTGATCACTGAGCACAAAGTCAAGAGTAAGTCCTAAGCACAGCTGGGTGTGACCCAAAACAACAAAACAAATCTTCAAGGAGAGAAATAGGACTTCCAAAACAAAATCCTTATGTTGAAATAGAAGAACCTTAGATATAAATACCAATGCAAGTAAGACTTGGGTAGAAAATATTTCTTACATGAAAGGGACTTATAAATCACAGTATTGCTATTATTCTTACTCTGAAATTTTATCCTGCACTTCCCTAATAAAACAAAATACACAGAATATTGTGATAAATGTACCATTTAATAAAAGAAAGGTAAGTAGTTTATAAATATAGGAAAATGTGTTTTGACAATAATAAAGTGGTATAATTAAAACATGGTTTATTAGTTACTGTACTTGCTGAGTAATGCCTACTCGCATTTTCCTAACTAAGGAAAGATCACTAATTATTACAACTATTGAATAAAAATTTCTCCATATTCAATGCACCACTATTAACTGACACAATAACATTATTTCATAGAAAGTGTAGGTATTAATGATCACTAAATTTCTACACATGTGCAGAGGCACTCTTTAGACAGACATGTAGATGAAATTCAATGAAGGGACTTTTATCTGGCTCTACTACACAAAGATGAAATACTAGCACTGGATGGTAGGTGTCTGACTCAATTTTATATCATGCATTCATGTCATGGATGTTCTCATTCAAATGCAGATTCTGCTACAGTAGTTCTGAGGTGGGCCCTGAGATCCTGCCTTTCTAGCAAGGTCCCAGATGAGGATGGTATTGCTGGTCTTAAGCCTCATTCAGGGAAGTAGTAAATGAACCAATTTCCTCTTCAGTCTGATATCACTAAAATGCAATGTAAGTTTAGGGGTGGAGACTACCTGAAGTGAAGATAATTTGAGAGAAAACAAATACATGCTCTGTAAAGCAATGTACGAAACTTTTATTTCTTTATTAACATATTTATGCTTCTTATAAACTCCTGGCAAGCTATCTGTGGCGTACTTGATATGCCAAGAACAGTAACAACGACGGTCCTCATTCCCCTGATGCTGAAAGAGCCCCCAGTACGCCATTGGGCTATACTAGCACGCAACAGGGACGAATGGGGATGTTTCTGGTGCCCACTGGAGCAAACTGATGAGCAACGGGATGACAGTGATACAGTGATACAGTGATAAACTCCAGGAGTGGGTATTGGGATGATTCATCAAATGAAACTTTGTCATATTTGGTTTGATGCTCAGAGTATATGCACAAGTACACACCGTCTAATGAATTAAGGGTCATATATAAACCCTCCGAGCATAAGGACTTGACCTGTTCACATTTGTTTGGCCTATATTCACATATGTTTGGCAATACCCTTAGGGAGGAACATTTAGAGTCCCCTGCCTACTTGTTGAGCTTTCATTGTGTTCTGTTCGTGCTGTGTATTAAACCTAGACCCCCACACATGTGAAGCATGCACTCTACCACTGAGGTACAGCCTGCGCACTCCTGGATGCCTTTCTAAGTGTCTTATCAGTTCTCCTACATCTTCACATAAAAATTCCTCCATTAACTTCAACCAGTAAAAGGACCACCTCTTGGAATACTCTAATACATCTCTAACATGCTCCATTCCTACACCCCTTTGTCCCCCACAACTTGTATCAGGCCACCTGTTGCTGAAATACCTCCAGTGCTATCACACCTTTAGGGCCCAATTCGGTCTCCTTCTCCTGCCCCAACTCCCACCCACAACTTGTACCTTTTCTGGATCTGCCCAGTAGCCCGTGTGCTCCATCCCATCCTTCACACCGTTCTAGTGTACCAGCCTTCTTTCTGTTCTTTAGACAGCCAAACACCTACAGTCATTTGAGAGTCCTCTGCCTGCCCCTCCCTCTCCGAACCACCTGCCCCCTATTGCTTGCTGATGGCATTTTTGCACTGTTCAAGACTGTGTGGAGAGCATTTCTCTGGGCCTTCCTGCTACCCAGCCACAGGTAGTTGTCATCAGTGCATCTCTAATGCCCTGCCTCATTTTCCCACTCTCTGAAAGGATTATTCATCCAGCATTAATCTTTCAAGATGCCTATTTCATCCTCTCCTCTTTCCCAATCTGTCCCTATCATAAACAAGGACCCTGGTTTTCTTGTCTACTGCCATATCCTCAGTACATGAAACATAATATTCAATAGTCAGTTTTTTGATAAATAATTCAGAAAGGAAGTTAATCGACAGGAGAACATGACCTATTTTGACTAGAACAGATCATGTCAGGCAATCTAGGTGCATGGGACCCAGTCACAAGTCTGTGTGGTCTATTAGTTAAGATATTCTGGCTGCTATATAGCTTGATTATAAGTGTGCAAACAACTTAATCTCTCTATACCTTGTTTGCTCAGCTGTAAAATGAGGGTGGGGGGAGTAATTACTGCACATGTTGTGGTAAGGAATAAAGAGATAGCGATTTTAGAGTACTAAGGACAGTGTGGGGCCCTTATTAAGTGTTCGACACACACCATATTCTTCCTGCATATGACCACACTGGTCTGTCGTGGAGAAAGCACAAGGCCCTGCTTGTGAGGTGAAGCACTTCTTCACCACAGAAAACTGCAGAGGTAGAGTTCCCTGGCACAAAGAGATCAGTGGCTCAACGGAACATCAGGGTCAAGAGGCCCAAAATAAACCACTGAGAAAAGGGATGACTCCTGAGACTTGGTACTCAGGAATGGCAGGATCAACGTGAGAAAATGACACAAGACCACCCTTCAAAGACGTGAGGTTACTGACCATGGCCGAACTCTCTATGTGTGGTTTCAGAGGTGGACTACCGGAGGGAGGGACAGCTCCTTCGGAAGGGAGGGGAGGGCAAACATGCATATCTTAAGCCATGTGTTTGCGGACCGGAAGAAGAGATTAACTTGTATTTCTGCCTATTTCTTTTATCCACAAATAGCTTCCATTAGTTTGTATCAATTGTAATAATGGGACACTTACTTTGAAGAGGGGAAAAAATATGTAATTTCAGAATAGAGGGCAGATGATCCAGAATTTTAAATATGAAGTTCCTGGTTCCCAACAAAATGGATTATTTCCACAGCTAGGAGTCATACCTGACTATTGGTAATTGATTTTTAAACTGGAAGTCAAAGAATATTCACATATTCTAAGACAAGAACTTAGAAGCGATGCCAAACTGGATGAAGTCAATGGCTCCTACGAACAGCAGATTGTTTCCACTTTGAAGGTGACTCCCAAAGAAGTTTCGTTAATGAGTCTGATAATTGTCCCTCTTGACATCAGTCTTAGATGGAATGTTCTAGCATCAGCACTCTAGTTTAACACCATATATCCCTCCAGCTATGCCTTTTTTCCAAATGAAGGTATTTAACTTTTAACCTCATCAACTGCTCAAATAGAAAGGGATTCACAAAAGAGACTTGGATCAGGAGTGACTTGGAATATACCATGATGTAAACAGCACTGGGAAATAATCATGTACTGGTTCTCAGAACAAATGAATAGGCGACAGGAGTCCCAACGTTGACTCACTACGCTGAAAGAGACGACAGGTGCAAATCTGACAAATGTCATAATGTCAAATGTCATAAAATTGGTTAAAATTTTACGTCAAAAATAATTCAACGATTTTAAAAGATAAATTTTAAATTTATATTTAAATTTTGAAATGATAAAATTTAAAAATTTAAATTTAAAATTTAAAAATCTCTCCCTCCCTTTCTTTCTCCCTTCTTTGCTTGCCTCTTTTCTTCCTTCCTTCTATGTCTGGCCATACCCGGCAGACCTCAGGTTTCCTCCTAGCTCTGAGCTCAGGGATAACACCAGGCAGTGCGTGCAGGACTACAGGGGGTGACAGAGAACTGGGGTCTGCTTTCAGAAAGGCAGGTGCCTTACCCCTTCATCTCTCCAGCCCCTGATTTTCATTCCTTCCCAGAAAGACGCGAGTGGTTAAAATAATATGCCCTCTAGCAAATATAATTACTTATATGTAATAACCAAGCTTCTTTCTCTGCCAATAGAAAATATTAAGTTAATAAACAGAAACAGATTTTTGTTGAGATCTTTTACCAAAAGTTTTGCAAGAGAGCCATATTGCTAATGGCGAAGTGTAAAAATAATTACTTTTCTAAGCACTTAGAAAACATATGACTTCATTTTTTGCAAATTAAAGAGCACAGAGAGGGTTAAGTTATTTCTCAAAGTCACACAGCTGAATGACAGAACCAGATGATGGAGCTATTATCTTTTTCCCAATTCAGCACACCAGAACAAGAGTTTCTAGAATTTTTGTGGGGATAAGTAAAATATCAAAATATATTTCACCAGAAGGCCCCAAATCAAACTGCCAATCTTGCTACTTTTTTCTAAGTAATGAACAATTAAATATATAATGTCTACTTCTATCATATTTTAGAGCTACTTTTCCCCAAAGGAAAAGCATGATCTTAGAAAAACATTATCATTCTTTAATACAACTTTCTTTATGAAAAAGTTTCTACTTTCTGAGGTTGGAGCGATAGCACAGCGGGTAGGGCGTTTGCCTTGCATGTGGCCAACCCGGGTTTGAATCCCAGCATCCCATACGGTCCCCTGAGCACCGCTAGGGATAATTCCTGAGTGCAGAGCCAGGAGTAACCCCCTGTGCATCGCTGGGTGTGACCCAAAAAGCAAAATTAAAAGTTTCTACTTTCTATTTTCTTCATTTTGCTGTAGACTGGCAAAAACTGTGGCTGTGATACAGAACTCATTTCAGACCAGTGCTTGTAAACCACCTCTCCTTATTTATATTTTCTCCCTCTATTTGTACAAAAGCTCGCTTGGTCCTTTCACATCTTTCCCTGCTTTGCATGCTATCAGTTTTAAAAAGAAACCAGTAAGTGCTAAAGTTTTTCCTTTTGTTGTTCTTCTGTTGCACTGGTAGCAAAATGATAGCATAAATTCACAACAGAGTGAAAATAAAAAGCTGATAACTTACTAGACAGAGCTAGGTGGAGGTAAGATGGGAAACAGGACATGAGAAAGGGACATGGTCACCATCATCAAAATTATTTTTCCCTTTATCTTTCTTTGATTTATTATTGTCTTATTTATTTTTGTGGTACCCGAGATCTAACCCAGGACTTCATATCTGCAAGCCAAACAAAAATTTAACAGCCAGTATCGCCTGAAAACAAAGGAGGATACTAGTAAATTAAATAACTTCCATAACCCCACAATTAGATTTTTCCTGATATCACTTTAATGAAAAGGAAAGGACAGGAAAAATACTCTGCTCTTGCCTTCTCATTCCTCACTTAACTTTCAAACTCATTCAAGAAAATGAATGAATACGGTAAAGCCTAGGCAGGCAAAAGTTGGACCACATCTGTCCTCACCTCCACAAAGTTCAGCCTTCTCTCCCTTCCCAGACCTGGTTTTATAATCCATTAGCTCTGGGAGGGAGGGGAGGTGAAGGTGTGAAAAAAAAGGAAAGGTGGCCCAATCAACTCCAGGATCCCAGGAAGACCATCTCCAACCCAGCCCAGCCCCATGTGGAAAGAGGCTCCAGGGATGGAAGGCTTTCAAGGAAGGATCCTCGGTGATACCTACATCCCTTTGGAAAAATTCCATTTGTATATATAAATTTCAATCACACTAAAAATGTTTTTCTATACAATCAAGACAAATATCTGCACATTATCCCACATTAATGGCTTTATGGTGTTTTATGGATGCCAAACATTTTGACATGTTATTGTTTCTGAAGACTACTCTGAGGAAGGCAATTTTGTTTGCATTTTTCTGAAGAAGAAACTGAGATACAGAGAGGTTAAGGATCTGCACAGGAGCACAAAGACAAAAGTTAAAGTTTTAGCCTGGTCTTTGACCTCAAGAAAGACAGTCTTTCTATTATTCATATTTTTCACAAGCACAGTCACTTCTAAAGGTAAGTTCAACAACAAAAGTAACAAAGGCTGGACTCACTCTAATTGAGGCAGAGAATCAACAAACCAAAAACTTTCGAAAGAGGGGCCACTCATACTGTCAAAAATTCTGGGAGCCTTTATTGTTTTCTTCTTTTTTTCCTAACCATTTCTAAAATGCTAATCTGATTTGTATTTACCTTATTCAGTTCCTCAGAAATCATCACATAAATCAACTAACATAAGATAGCCATGAACTCAGGGCAAGAAAAATCACTGGTGTTTAAAAGTATATTGGTTATTTGGCTCAATTTCATTATATTTGCTCTTTCAAAATAAAAATTGTTATTGTATTTTTAAATGGATGAAAATGTTCATTTTTGTGGTTTACATGATGTGCAAGAGCTATGCATAATACATTAACCAGCTGATATACAATCTAAATCTTGAAAAACAAACTCTAAATATTCACTAAATAAAAAAAAATCTAAAAATCTGATGTCTACGAAGAGTTTAACAGTTATTTACTACATAAAAATAGCCATTGTAGAAAGCACTCAGGATGCTAATATTTGTCTATGTTAAGTAGATTCATCTTCAAAAACCGAATTAGAGCCATAGCTTTAAACTTAATAATGAATACTCTTTCCCACCAAAAGTTGGGGCAGCACTAACTATGATTACCATAAACATTAGCTTGCTTGCTTACATGACTCCACCTGCCCCCACCCAACCCTCATTTGATTATAGACTCTGCATGATTCAAAAATATCATAAAGGATCATTACACCGATTTCCAACGCCAAGACAAACAAACTTGCTCAAGTAGGTCTTGTCACTTCTCTGCCCCTAGTTGACATCATTTAAATGGATGAAAATGTTAATTTTTACATAGGTGACTAAACGTAAAGGAGCAAGCAACTGGAGACAGCACTGTGTGCTAGCAATCATTGCGGGTGGGTAAACTGACAACATGTAACTGCATATTAAGACAAATGTAGAATTTAGACAAAGTATTCCATCTCTTTTCAGATGTATACTTTTAAACCTCAGGAACTGTTTTCAGTAGATGTCATGCCTTTTAACTTGAAAAAAGATAAGCGCAAATAAGCTCCCAATTGTCTCCCCAATATGTAAACCACATCTCGGGCTGCTGTCTCTGCTACTCCTTTGAAGTTTCCCTGAAATGTCATGTGTTGTGAAGACTGCTGTGCATAAGCAAGACAATTTGCTCACTCTCAGAATTCTTACCGGTTTCCACTGCTATTTGGTATCCAGCCTCTAGTCTCCGAGATGACCTTTCCAGCCTCTCTGTGTTATCGAGCAGATGTGCCCTCTGAAAAAGAAAAAGGGGGGGGGGGAAATCAGACGGTCATCTACAATGTTCTTTTTTTTGCCTTAAAAAAATAGCACCTTCATATGCCCTAACATTTCTGCGGGGGAGTCACAACCCATTATAGATAATTTCTAGCACATCTTCCATTATAAGAACTATTCCCGTGGACAGATTTCCAATCAATTGTGCAGGGACCATCCACGATCTTTTGTTTTGTTTTGTTTTGTTTTGTTTTGTTTTAAGAGACAAATTCACATTGCATGTGGCCACATGAATCTTACTCCAAAACACTAAGAAATGTACAAAGACTAAAGGGACTGGGGTCTTTCCCATTTCAGCAGAGGGAGATGTTTGAAATATCTGCATAGCTCTAGCATCTCTATTGTGTATTTCTTTTTAACAAAATGTAATTATACACACACACACACACACACACACAAGCTGTATTTGTTCCTTTAACTCCTGCAGATAATAATTTCTTAAGCACAAACTTTTTTTTGAAGAGCACACCCTTATTTGGGTTTGTGGCCATACAGAACACACAGCTCAAATAGAATACTAAACAGCAGCATATGTATTAGACAGCTCAAACAAGCACCAAGAAAATGAGTCACAAGTTTGTACATGCACAAAGATGTACAGAATTGTAGATTGTTCCTGCATACTCCAGATATAAGAATGAAAATGAACTGTGACCTGCAGCAATTCCACCTAACCCTCCGGATTCTGACCTAAATTTGGCCACTATTATTATTTCATGTTTGATTGGGAAATTGGAGAATTTCCCTCAAATTTTCAGCACTAAAACTTTCTTTTCTACATCGGGTAGCTTTGATTTTTCTAGCCCTAATAATCAATACTCAACCTATCAAGACTGACAATTATTTATCAGCTCATAACGGGATCTTGGCTCAGACTAGATCACAGCGCGGCTGAGCATGTGTAAGTATGCATCTACATGGGAGTGTGTCGAGATACTTAGGAATACATAAACACGTGCACCTGTGCAATTGTGTCTTCGTACTTGTGTACATGTATTTGTAGGAATGAGTCCCTTTCTTTCCCCCTCAAATTGATTTTGGAAGCTGGTTAAAATAAAGGGGTAAAAAAAATGCAGCTACAACTCCCACAACTTTGTGGTTGTTGACAGATGTCATTTAAAATTGGAGAAATGCTTTCTCATAATAATAAAAAAAAAAGGAGGTGCCACACATATTATCTGAGTGGCTGTCGAGCGGAACGATCTACCTTGCTCTAATGAGCCCCCATGGATCTTGGAGATGCAAGCTGTATTGACATGCACACTTAAGCTAATACACCTAGACCGGTGCCTCCAAGCTCTAGCAGCCAGGGATGCTGACAGAATATCTCGCTTCCATCTTCAAAGAAAGGAAGTGATTAGTATGTTATCATTACCATTCAAAACGTGATTTCCTTATTCCCTCCTGGCATAGGTGACACATCTGAGATGCGGCCAGACGTTGGAGGCAGCTAAAGCCACATCAAAGCTTTCCTTGAAAAAAATTTGGGGGGGGAAGGGCATTGTGCAAAAGGGGGGGGTGAAGAATCATTAAAACAATGCACTTAGAACAGAGAGCTGGGACTTGATGTGAAGGTCAGGAAAGTTGCAACAACAGCCTATATAATAAATGAGTCATCTAATATACAGCAGAGAAATTAAGAGAAAAATGTCCCTCCCGTCTCACACACACACACACACACACACACACACACACACACACACACACACACACACACACACACACACACACACACACACCCCTAAACTAAATAAATAAATGGGAGAAAGGAAAAAGCAAAGCTTCTATCATGAAAACGCAAAATCACTAAGGGCGATTGCAGAGAAAAGCAAGGCCACGGGAGTGCTATGTGTTTGGCATTAATGACTGTTTTTAAATAAAATTAAACACTTTACTCACTTGTCAAAAAATAGCTTTCTTACTCCTAATTCTCCCAGCGTGCATGTTCACAGGCTAAGGATTGTTCTTCCCTTCTCCGAATACTGTTGTCTGCCTTAACAAAGGACTTACTTTCAAACTGACAATTTTCTAAAAAGCGAGCAGCTTTGTGACATCAAGAGGAAATCTAAATTTTAATCCAGAAGAACAGAGCAAAGATTTTTTTTAGTCCATTCCCATACTGAATGCGATCCCTGAATTCAAAGGAGCAACAGATAAATAAAAAAGATGAAAACTACAAATAGGCAGGGTTTGATGATTTTTATAATAATAAATAGCATGGGAGGGGAGGCATTTCAATGGAGCATAATTTGGGATATTCCATGAAATGGAGCCCAAATTCAGTATATGGCTTATTAAGGGGAGCGGAATTTCTAAAAGAGCTTTAAAAAAAAAAAAAGAAAGAAAACAAAAGAAAACCCCACAAGCCTATTCCCAAATAACGAAGGGAACTCTTCCTCTGGACAGTTGTGTTTTATGTGAGTCAATCTGCACGCACGAGGCCGAGCAGTTTACCAGCAGCTTTCCAGCAGGACCCCACTTTGTATTTTGGAACCTCTTCACTTAAGTCGGGCTAAAATCAAGTTCTTGTAACAGCTGTGCTATTTACATTGTTCCCTTAGTTGTGCCTGGCCCCGGTCTCTGGAAATGAAAGGGAATGCACTACAGTGGCAGCTGATGCTTTCAACTTGCCCCCACACTCCGTCCCAAACTCATTCTCTCACCCTCTCCTCGGCCCCTTTCAAAGCAGGTAAGTGGAGCCGGGCCGCGGCTTCAGACAGCTCCACTCGTGTGAGGAGCCGCACAATGTGGAGAGCTGGGGAGGCAGGACTCAAAAGGGGAATTCGCTGCAGCCACAACCAGTTTAGCTCCCGGCACTGCCCGTCGGCCTCCAGCCATGCCCCCATTTCCTGGTCCCGAGTCTGAACAGAGAGGACCAGGAGAGAGGGATGGACAGGGCATCCCTGCTTCCAAACACAACAGAAAAACCCATTTCGCATCTTCTACGACGAGGTTTACAAGGAGGAAGTCTGGGCACGGTCAGTGTTCGACTGCTGCTAGCATCCTGGCTGAGAAACAGTGGCTTCCGAGCAAACATAAGCCATCCTCGTCACCACATCTATTCAGAAATATCAACGCTACATGCCCGTCACAGATACATCCATGTCCGGCCTGGATTCGCTTATTAAATGATTTGATTCTTTCCAAGTAGAATTTCATAACCAGATCTTGTTTTGGAAACCTGCATTCCAGAACCATTCCAGATTTAACTTTTGCTTGAGGCACAACAAAAGAACTAAGCCGTCAAATAATAACAAACATCTTTTTAAAAAATAAAGACATGATACTTTCAACTTTTATAATTAGTTTCTGAAGACCACAAAATTCAGTTTAACAAAAAAAAAAACAAAAAAAAAAACGTGTCCCAAATGCTGGTTGCAAATAAGATGCAAGGATTTATTAGCTATACTCATTGCTTAATATGGGGGAAGAGCTTAGTGCAATCTCTTCACACAGATTTTTTTAAGTGGACTATTATTAAATCTATTGACACTGGAAAAATTCAGATTCTTCACCTAAGTACGTGCATTTGCAAACACCTATAAGCACATATTCCACCTTGCTGGGAAACAATATCAATGTATTTATCAACTCAAGAAAAAACCTAACATATACACACACAAAAATGATATTAATCTAGTATATACATCTGCTTCACTAGAGGAAAGATTTTTTAAAACATAAAAAGGTTGGTGAATGAGGTTTTTGCTTTATTTTCAGCCTTCTTTTATAAATCATTATTACTTTACTAAGAGAGAATATCACTAATGCATCTTATTTCAAAAGAGCTATTGAAAAACCACTATCCACAAGCCTCTATATTAGCATCCATATCATCTAGAGAATGAGGCCATGCCAATAAAAAAAAATCTAGAAAATAATTCTCAACCACTATAGTCAATCTAAGCTCAAAAATAATCCACAAGTTCAATTGTAAGCAATCATTCAATTTCTAAATTGCAATATGGGCATTATTCTATGTCCTAACATAAAATAAAACTCAATGTCACTAAATAAAAATTCTAAGTACTCTACCTCTGAAAAAGAATAGCAAACTATACTTGATATGTTTGGCCTAATTAAAAGAACTATAGAATCAAGCAGACAATTCCCCCCATTGATATGAGAAAATATATAATATTGCTGGAAATATTTGCTGGAACACAAATAAAAGTCCAGAGCTACATCATGAAACAGACAAATAAATTTGGAAAAATGATTATTCATTTTTCATAGTGCTAATAATTCATCACCTGGGTGCTATTTCCTATAAAAACATAAAGTATAACAAATATGAGGGCTTTGGCTCTTAGATATTTGTGTACACAAATTAGTAGGATATTTAAGACATATGAGTTGCTCCAAGAAGGTAATATATTCTGGGTGCCTTTTAATGACCCTCAAAATCTGGGTGACAAAAGCAGTTTATACTGAAGCAAATAGCTTCAGTAAAATAAATCAGAATATTGGGAGAAAAACTGAATCATATTGACTTCATTGAAAAAATAACACAAATAAATCTGAAGCTGGTCAATATTAAAATTATGCTCAGGTACAGTTTGAACATATTCCTTTATTTTCTCTTTTTTCTTGTAAATAAATAAAATTTTCCCTTGATCTCAACAGTGATCACTGTGATAAGCACATTTATGATAGAACTTTTGTGTTTGCTTTTTAAAGAAGATAATCAACAGAGGTCATTTTCTGAGCAATATAACCAATACTTTATTATGCGTAGATTTTATTGGAAATATATGAAGCCAAAGATCTTAAGTCCAATTTAGAAACTCAATTTTATAGGGAAGAACAGATTTTTTTTTTTAAACAAGCTAGAAGTACTCACCTCTTCACGTAATTTTATCAACTGCAACATGAATGCACAAAAAAAAAGATAAAAAGGAAAGAAATGGCAGGAAAGAAAGATCAGTTGTGTGACAGGATACAGAATTAACATTGACAATTTATCTGTTTACATGTTTAGCATTTAAAAATAAGAGACAAACACATTAAAAGAACCTAAACATCTACTACATGCAGGTTTTTTTGAACGAATAAAGATCACTTTCTCACTCTGTCACATTAAACAAAGAGAATAGTGTGAAATTCTCTTTTAAAGTACATCTAAGACACCATCATGAAATAAAGGGGAATGACTTCATAGAAGTCTATATTATAAAGAAAACAAGTTTACTGTTCCTCTCTTCTAAGAATGTACCACTAAAGAGGTTTTGTATATACAAGTTTACAGGATGTTTCTCTATTTTGAATCTTGACAACTGATTTAAGATTTACCTACAAATGAAAATGATAGTTTGTGCTTTTGTCACAAAACCTACTTTAAGCCAAAAAATTATTATGCTGGTTAACGTCATATTAGATTGCACTGTACTAATTGGACAGCATTTGGAGAAAAACATTTTTAATATAAATAAAACATGTCAGGATATTTAGTACTGAGTATCAGAAAATATTTCATGAACCATAAAAATATATTTCTATAAGAATTCATTTATAATTAATATTTTCTTTTAAGATACTATTGCAATCATATACTATATTTAACTTTTAAAAGTTTCTCCATTTCCAATTGTCCCCATCTTATAATCTTGCCCATCATTTAAAAACAATGTTCTCTTACTTCATTAATACTGCTATTTCCTACAGCCAAAATTTCTCCTCTGTAAATCATGTTTCCATCTACTGTCAATATAGGGGATAAAACAAACTGCTTATCTCTTTAGGACCTAGCAAGAGGCTATAATCAGAACTCAAGTTCATTTTGTGTACATGTATGTAAGTGTATGTGTATTGAACTCTAGATCACAAATATCATTAGAGTTGAGATAACTACCATAGACTGCAGTGAAAAATAGAACAAACAAACTTGAAACCTTTGTTTCAAGAGACTATAAACTATGTTTTAGGTCTGAAATTTGCATTCTCAGCAATTCGGGTCTACAACGGATAATTTTTAAACATCTAAAGATCTGTAACATCTGCTATAACACTTGACATATACAAGCCAATAAATTACACTATTGCTTTGGGAGAAATCTGCCATGAATTGCTCAAGCTAAGCCTCTCTCAAAGTATCATGTTTACTACAGTCCGGAGTTCTCAATGCTGAAACGCTGGTTTTGTCTCCAATTCAAGCGGGGCCGCGTGCATTCCAGCTTATTCTGTTATTTCATTTGTTATATGAAAGCTATCTCAAGTACAAAAGAAAGAAATTGCACAAAGTTCATGAATCCTTTATTTAAAAAGCACGGAATCTGTTGCACCTCCCAGTGCATTTAGTGAAAATGAAACTTCCAACATCATCCTTCCGAAATATCCAAGGCGTTCTGATGACTGGTAAATAACGCTCTTTCTCTCAGCAACCATCCAACACGTTTGAGCAAAAATATCCCATCGTTTCGGATGCAGAGCTGCTAATTTTTTTTCCCCCTTAGAAAGAGGACAATTTTAAACTAAAATACCTGGCCTGTCACACGTTGGGATCTTTCTCTTTGCTATCCAAAGATGGGAGGAAAGGGGACACCATCAGTTCTCAGAAAGCCGATCTGGGGGTGGACGCACAGCGATCCTTTCTTTCTGGGGGCACCATTCTCCCGTTGACCACGATACTTAGAGGGGCAAAGTTTAAAACTACTCCTCAGCAATAGAGACTATTTGGGCCATGCCACCCTGCCATAATCAATGAGCGTTTAAAAATGCTGCCCATTTGTTTTTTCAATAGGTTCCAAACAAAAACGTTCTATCTTGTTTGTGCTGCATGGCTGGCTCCAAGCTCCACACCGGATTTGTCGCTAAGCTAGGTAATGGGAGGATTTCTAATCTTTATCTTCTATGTGTGTTTTTTTTTTTCCTTCCCCCTAAGTTAGGCCGAGAGTTATTCATTCTAGTAAACAAAAGATGGTCTATTTTTGAAAATGAACAATGCTCACACTAGCCTGAAAATAGTGGTTTCATATCTTGTCAAGTTCCGCGCTCCACCGTAGGTGACATGAAAGGGTGCCCAGTGCCACCATGTTATGATAATCAACATCTTTTCTTTCTTTCTTTTTTTTTTTTTGAAACAAAGATTTTGCACCCGCCCCCCCCTCCCAAATCCTTCTCTGCCCCTCACCCCCACCCCGGTCCCACACCCCCCAGTGCAGAATTTGATACAAGAGGTAATCTGTTCCTTTGTGGGCAGGGGGGAAAAAAGAATCTGGTTTACGCTGGTTTGAACCAGTGGAATCTCTTGTGGTTAAGCCTTCTGCTGTGACTCGCATCAAAACTGCACTGCGGAGCATGTGCGGGGCCCTGCGCGCGCGCCTGGGTGTGCGTGTGCATGTGCGTGTGTGTGTGTGTGTCGGTGCGAGCACACGAGCGCACGCATGGGTGGCGTGTCACGTGACCTCGAGAACGCCCCAATTTTTTTTTAAAAAAGCTGATAACGCTACTGCCGTCTCTGTCCGCATACAGATAACGAATAAATGCTGAACTCTATTAAACGCCCTTTACACATTATCGTGGGTCGAACACACAATTTTCTGAACTTATGATGACAGTCTATTTATTTTGCTATAAACCCTCGGCACGTAACGAACAGATTTGTGCCTGGTAATGATCTGCTCTGCCAGGGCTGTATGAAATGATACCGACCTTCTTTAGATCTTGGGGAATTAAATTGACCGACTTCACCCCCTGGTCCGTGGCTGAAGTTTGACACACTTTATGCACAGCAAGCCCGAGTCGGAACTTAAGAGAACCTTGTATTAAAAAATTAAGCAATCATATCCACTGAATATTGCTTTACCACCACACACACTCACTCACACACACACACAAATTCAGCAGGTTTAGAGATGTCTCACTCTTTGTGTTCACGTTTGAACCTTCTGTTTGGGATTTCCTCGAATTTCATTCACTCAAATGCATTCACTGGTCAATATAATTCTGCAGATGGGAACTGAGAGACGATTAGGGTTCAAAAGCAGAAGGGGTGAATTTTTATTTGCCCCATTAGGATACTCCGCTACGTAGGGGATTGAATTCTCAAATTTTTTTTTCCCTCTCTGAGAAAAATTTTCAGAAAACTGAATCAAGTTAACAACTATTAATTCTAAGCTTCACTACATTTCAAGAACTCAACTTAAAAAAAAAGTTAAAATGTTGACATATGGAATAAAAATAGAATACTTTTTTAAAAAAATAGAATGATAAAGCCTAAGACAATAGTACTTAGAAAACTGCTGACCCAACAATAATTGTGTCCCTCCTTTGTAAGTCAGGAATAAGCTGTATTTGATTATATAAAAGTAGATATACATCAGAAATTAATTTTAACTTATACAGAACAGTTGGGAGTTTAATGAAACATGTTAGGTATAAAAGATATTAGAGATGCATATTTTTAATTCTATAGTTTTAGAATTTTTGACATCTAATGACAGAAACACGCACATAAAATATAAACTTATATAACTAATAGTTTGAAGATATTGATGTATATTAGCAACTCGTTTATATATTTCCATGAAAATGTATTATATATAGGAGGAATGAGAAATAATAACTATGGCACTAACATTTATCTAAAATATGTTCCATATAGGAAGAATGAGAAATAGCTATAGCACTTACATTTATCTCAAAGAGCCCACCATAAGGAAACTATATATATTAAAAATAATCAAATGGTATTTAGTTTATCTATCTGTACCACTGCTATTTATTCTGTCTTGCCTTCATTTTCTGATCGATAATTTTAACTGAGATATAATCTAACTTCAATTAAAATATGTTGCTATTTTTCACCCCATTTTGGCTAGCACTCAGGTTTTCCTTCATATTAAAAGTTTATTGTTACTATTACTTAGCCAAGAAGTCTTGAAAATCACCTTATCGCCTGACTTTAAAATAAATTTATTTGTGGGCAGAAAATATTTCTTTCTGTAAATTAAAAGTAAGCCTCCTCAGAACAACTACTCACTATTCAATCACACAGCCACAGAACTCAAGAGGAAGAGTCAATGCAAAATCTTCTTCCGCTAAAGAAAAGACAGTTTTTCCCCCTAAGGTTTAAATGAATATTGATAAGGAATGAAAAGTTACTCTTATATGACCATTGCTAGTTAAGGATGTGTTTTAACTTTGAGGGATTTTAATTCCTCTATCACAATATAGAACCTGAAGAAAAATTGACAACTTTACTATGATATGAACAATCTGCTACATCTGGTTACAAGACATCCAAAAAGTTAAGTGTATGTACTTTGAACTTTCAAACCTAATTCAAATTTTAGACTGAAAAGTTCATATAGGTAATAATCTAAGTTATATAGTCTCATGAATATAATTTATCATACTCTATTTATTGAAGTGACAGCTCCTTTACAACTAAACTTCAGGTTCTCCAAGCACTTCAGAATTTATAAGTTTGATTTATGCGAGTCTGGGGGAAATCTCTGTGTAATCACTTTAAAGTGACAGGAATATAATTTGAAAAATTCAGAAAATATGAGCTCAATCCATTTTTGTGGAATATTTTTCTTTAGGCAGAAATATCACACTCGTATGAATATAAGACAAATGTTTTAGGCATAGAAAATGCCCATTAAGAGGACTGAACATGCTTTATGTGTGTGTATATATATATTTTTTCCTAAGAAGGATACCTGTCATTTTACTACAACATCCATTACAATAAAGGAGTCTGACTTAGACAGGAACAACCTCTTCTCTCTTATTGCCTCATATTAGGCAGCAGTTTCAAATGAGGGAAAGATCTTTAGCTTTTCAAAGAAGTGACATGGAAACTATGAATTCACGTTTTTTTTTTTTTCCTGAAAGGATACTGCTATTTTGGCAGTAGAGATAGGAAATAAAATCATGATTCATTTATTCAGGAGGTCTGAGAAATCTAAGTCTGACTTAATATAAGGAGTAAAGATTTTCCCTCTCATCCGAAAATTATTTAAACTATTTGAAGTAAGCCTCTTTATCAAATCACCCTGTTATGTTGGAGGCATTCTTTTTTTTTTCCCTTAGTTATTTTCACAGTTCAATCAGGAAAGATGAAATCCCAAGTCAAATCTTCACATGTCTGTATGTCTGAATGCAAGCTGATAACATCCAAATAGTGGAAGAAATGAGATCTTTGCAAAAACAAACAATCAGCTCCATGATTCTTCTTCTTTGGAAGGAGAGGTGTGCAACCAGTAAAGGGGGGGGCCTTAATCACGTAAGCAACATCCCTATTTACTATATTAACATTATAGTAGACAGCAATAGTTTCAGCCTATGCAGACATATCTGTAATAATCTATTTGAAAGGATAACTCAAATTATGCACTTTTTTGTAATGTGTTTCCAAGTATTAAAATTTTGGTTAACTTAATGAATAATTCATTTTCATTTTCACTTAACCAGAAACAAACCCTTTGCAACACTTGCCACAGGAACGATTACTAACATGCTCAGCTCTTACTCCTAAAGTTCCCTATCATTTATTTCCTTTAAAAGTGTCCAAGAGAATCACATACTATGGTTGTCAGACATTTAAGTCTTATCTACTCTGAGGTTCTTGATACATACATACAGATGTATGTATATATATATATATATATATATATATATTAGTCATATATATGATCTACATGAATTAATGAATTCTGCAGTATTAACTCCAAGAAAGAAATGGGACATTAATTAGGCTCATGACACTATAGAGAACCGACTAATGAGAACTGACAGCCAAGTTGTGAGGCCCTTTTAAGAAAGAGTTGTCTTATTTTTTTTGCCTATGCCAATCTTAAAATGCAAACAATTTTTATTATTATTATTTATCATTATTACTATTATTTGACAGGGGCTGGGCCACTATATGAAGGCCCAAATTCCACACTGTGCTTACAATTTGCATTCGGTGAATGTATTTTTAAGAAGCTACACAATAGGAGCCCGAGCTGCCTGCCCTGCTGAATTTTAAAAGCTTATTTTCATTTGTTTTGTTGCAAGTGTTGATTTAATTATACTGCATTATTATCAAAGCTGTATTATGTACTTTTTTTTATTCCTTTTACATGTGTTTGAGGTGAAGACCTTGGCTTTGTCTGCAAACAGTGTGTCTCAAGTTATTCCTTAAGTACTAAATAATAAAGAAAAGAGAAGAAAAGATTTTTTTTTTTTAAAGATAGCAGACAGTGATCTCAAGGTAAAGGGTTAAATGTAAGATCTCCAAGAAACATTTTGAAGTTGATTAAGACTCCAGCTTTGCATTAAACAGTATCGCTTCCACATGAGTTGCTGCTAATACGGTGAAGGGAGCAGCTTGAGAGCCCAGCGTGCCAGTGACCTCCTTCCCCCTGCAGCCACCCACCGGGCCTTCCTGATTAGCATTCTACCTGGTTCTCAGAGGAATTCCCGTCATCCCCTAGGAGCTCATTCCGGACTTCGTCACTGTAGGCGATCCGTGACCTTTTCTATAAAACAAAACAAAAAGGGAGAGCGGGAGAGAAACGTTAGAAAAGTAAAGGCTTGGAAGCATCCGTTGGTATCAAGGCTCATCATCTCAAACCTCGAGAGCCCCCTAATGGAAACCTACTTGCTCAAATCTGCAAATCAAAGTTGGGTAAAGTTCTTGAACTTGAGAAGTTTAATATAAAAGCGTAAGATTTTCAAGCCCCAGTGAAAGGAAATTCTGCATTGTTGTAAGAACTCTGTGGCTATTCACAAATGGGTCCCACAACTGGCATATTATTACATACATAGTTATTAAATATATATATATGGTTTCTAAAATAACTAATATAGCTATGTGGCAACTGCATGAACAAAACTCATCAGATGTAATTAAAACAAGAGTTTATGGAGATCTTTAAAATAATGACAAAAAACTAACTTTACATATCTTCTAAAAATTAAATTCCAGGATTCTTAATCTTGATTTATACATTGGAATGGAGGGGAAATAGCACATCTCGACTTTCTTCATTATTGTAACCAGAAAAAGATGGAATTTTAAAGTCCATACCATTTCTAAAGTATAATTTAAATATCTTAAAGTCCTCTATAAATAATGGCCTAAGGAAAAGTTGTGCGTATGTTAAATCTCCCAATCCTAGTAAATAAAGACAAGTACCAACTACAGTCAACTTTTCACAATCCCAGTAAACAAAGAAATTTTGTTTTTTAAAACTGCCTTTACCTGTGAAGTCAGAGGGGTAGGGCTGTGAGTGAGTCATAACTTTTCTGAATGGACACAGATTTCGAAAAGCTAAGCGGGCTTTGAAAAGTAATTGGGACACTAGTGTGACCTTTATAGCCTACTTCAATATCACCAGTTCAGATTCAAATGCGGATTTACCAGTTACTTTGGCTGCCTTTTCTGCTTCTGAACTAACTAAGCAAAAACAGTCCATTAAAAACCAGCACCTGAGAAATAGTAACTTCGCTTCCTAGGAGCCCCCAATTTAGGGCTTAAATATTCCAACTAAAAATTAAAACGTCCAAAGAACGAGCTAGAGTTTGTAAGCAGGAATCACCATGATTTTTACTTAGGTGTTCTACACTAGTGAATTACACTCCTTTGCAACATAAAAATCATCCCATCTTAAACGTAAAATCATATTAGACCTTAAAAGGACTTTCCACAGAAAGCCAATGGACTTTAAATCCATTTAAAACTGCAGCCCTCCTCAATTGGGGCTCCTGTTCTGAAGAGCAAAACCTAAAGAAATTACTTCAAGGACTGTTTTTTTCATTCCTCCCAAAGATAGCACATAAGAGAGAATTTAGCTCATTACATAGAACAGAAGCCTTAGGGCATTAGGGCTTAACTCTAGGGCAGAATCCAGTTGAAACAGACTGAATTTAGCATAAATAAAAATAAGTTAGTTGAGCCATTTCTTTATGAGGGGAAAAAAACAAACCTATCAGTCTCATAGAATTCTAAGGGTAGCCCTATTGAAACAGACTTCACTGGGACCCTGGAGTCCTTAGCACTCATTCTGCCACATAAAATTTTCACCCCATTTATTACCCTATGGATATGCTCAGGGAAAAAGAAGCTCAAATCGTAAAGTAGCTGAGAAGAAAGGAAATGGCAGTATCCCCTCCCACTAATTCCCTACCCAAAGCCCCCTTCCTTTCTATACATGTGTAACTTATACCTAAGCAGATCCATTAAGTCTGCAAGGAGATAAATAAAGCCAACAATGCTGCAGTGAAGACAAAGCAGCCAAGTTAAGTCATTAGCCTGAGGTCAGTCGTGACATCTGTATCAAATGTCTTAACAATTCAGGAGTGTCCCAACTTACTCATTTCTGAACAAATGAGACTTTTTGCCAGAACAAAAAAAGCCTGATTCTCTTATTGTGCTTACAGAAGCTTCGACTAATTAGCTATTTCTATTCACTCTATACAGAACCATATTGAAAATTGCAAAATGACAAGACAGCTCACTTCGTGATCCTCCCACAATAGTTAGTTGAAGCCAAACTTTTCTTTCACCCATTTGGAGAGCCACGCTAGTTTCTAACTTGCTTGGCTAAAGTATTTTACAGCATTAAAGGAAATGAGAACCTTTAAACAGGCTGTGGTATCAGAGCAGTCGTTTTAATTATTCATTTTATCACTATGGGGGACTAAAACATTCCACAGTATGCAAGAGTATCATATGGTGATTGTTTTTGTTTTCTCCTTTTTTCACCAAAATACCAACAAATTGGCATGGATTGTTCAATCACGTTATATTCTTCTTTTGATTTATTATCCTTCAAAGGAAAAAGAAAATTACAGACATGGATCCCTAAATATCTAATCTTGCTTTGGCTAGAATCGATGGCTTTTGCAAGGCAGCAATTAAGACTGCACACGTTCTGTTGAAGGGTGGTCCCTGGAAATGTCACCCTGTACCATTGAGATGGTAAAAAAAAAACAAGTTATTTGGATAATTCTTGGATATAACTACAGAAATAATATGCTGCATTTTCAAAATGTTCACTGAAAGAATAAAAATGATCACTCATTTACATAGCAGAAATAGTTCTTTGCAAAAAATGATACATCTAATGCTGAAAATTTAACTCTTTACACTCATGTATCATTTTACAGAAAGTTTTTTTTAAAGCTTTGTTTTATTGATAATTATATTTAAATGCTTGACTTGGTATTTCCCCCTAATTTGTTATGATTTGAAACATTAAGCTGATTGAAATCAACCATCATCTAGCCGCAGGACATTACTAAACTAACTGAATACCAAAAAAGGGCAAATTCCTTTCAATAACTGTTTATTTCATGAATAATTTCCCCCTAAAATATCAATGTTATTTTACCTTTTATGGAATTAAAAAAAAACCTCTGTATTACTTAGTACTATATCATACTTTGATTTGAAGGATACAAAGTTAATGAAACAAATATCAACTGAATGTGAAAAAAATATTTTTACTTTTCTATTAACTGCATGAAACCTGTACTTTAGCCAAATGCAAGCAAGAGAATTTGAGCTGGAAATGTCACATACTCAGCTACAGTTTGAAGGAACCCAATTCATAATGCATTTTATAAATAGTTAATGACTTCTATACATAAGCTAACCAGGCAAATCAAGAAATTGTCAACATTTTTAGTCTTAGTTGTCAGTTACTACTGTCTACTGGTGCTTTATATGTGGCTTCTGGAGAAGACAGAAGCTCTATGCAGCTTATAATCTACTGCAATTTGGGGTCTGCACCATAACGGTGGAAAAGTTTCAACTGACAATATTACACAGAGACAGAGACAGAGAGACAGAGAGAGAGAGAGACAGTTAAATACAAGAGCATCTCTCACTTCGGAGTGTGTGTGTGTGTGTGTGTGTGTGTGTGTGTGTGTGTGTGTGTGTTGCAAAGCTTATTCACTTCTAACTCACTAGGTGAGCTAAACACAGTTAAGACAGAAAATCTATAAACTACATATATACATATACAAATGAGAGAAAGATATTACAAATTAACGATTGATGGTTATCATTAGAAAGTTAGATGCCACTTCCATCGCTATTTGAAAACCAATAACGAAAAAGTGAGGCTTTGGTCATGAAGGTAATTTCTGAGTTCCAGCAGTTTTCACTTCCAGGTATTTGAGAAGAACCTTTGCATACTGGTTGGGTGCTTTTCTTAAAGCTTTTCTTAAAGTTCGAACAGATACACTTGCTCAGTTCTTGTCTAGAAATTTGGCTTGAAGCAATCTATCTATTTGACCCAAGCGTTAACATTTCCCGACTGAACTGAATAGGGCGCTGGTCAGACACTGCTAAACTGGAAACGTAACGAATTAACTGAACTTAAACTAATTAAGATCTGTGATCTGTAGTACCGCCTTCTCTATGATTCCACATGTCAAACAGAGTATATGGAACCAGAGTGAGGATTCGACAACCCAACACCAGCCTGAGCATAACAATGAAGTTGGTTTATTACTAAAGCGTCTATGAGAATTTAATTTCCATGGCGTGCACATGGCAAAGCAATTGCTTAAATTGCCTCACCTGGGAATTTAATACAATGTTATCATCAGACCAGCCACATTGTAAATAGATTTATAATGCTTTCCATGTGCGGCACTCTGTTGCATATGAATTAAGTAATGATCTGGTATTACAATAAAATCAGCTAGTTCCCACACCTGGCAGACAGGATATTTCACTAAATTAATATCCATACAGCTACATCATAAGGCATGGGAGAGGAAACCATCTCTGAGGCATTCGGCTCGAGTTTTACACGGGAGGCAACACTCGGCGCCGTGTCACCGTGTTGAATGGGTCGCTCAAGACAATCTGTTTCTAACATCTGTATCGCAGAATTAAGACTTTCTCATTCCTCTTCCATTTTGGCCTGATTTTCTTCATTCGGTACTTTAATTACCAATCAGCAATCCGCAACATTCACAACACTAAGAAAGCTCTTTATTCTAATCTATGTGCTGCAGACAGCCAAATAATTGATACAAAGTGCAGTATGGTTTGGGCAAGGAATGAAAGAGCAGCTTGTCCTACTTCCTAATCAAATTGGTCCATAGAAGAAATGGTTAATAGATTTCTCCCTAGGTCTAAAGCAAATTATCCAGTCTGGCCAAAATTTTCCATTGCTTGTACTATGCTTTCAGTCTCCATATATTTAATAATGCCCAAGGTTACCAGGTGATACACCTATTAAAAACTGTTGTGCTTTCAGAGCCAAAGAATTTAACTGCTCTAAAGAATTTAACTACTCCTGTTATAATTAATACTTTGGGATATCTATAGAATACCATGGACTTCTATTTATTTGCTGGTCACATAATTGCTGGCATTCAGTTCTTATCCAAATTTATCTGATTTTAATGAACTAATATCATACTTCTGTGATGCCCAGATGGTATTCTGTAAAATGCATCTATCTTTGGCACAAAGCATTCCACTTTTAAGCACACTCCTATTCTCCATGGCCAATTTCAGCTTTTCATTCACATTCCATTCTCTGACCCAGTACTTAAAAAGGTTCATCATTCCAGCACAGGAAACTTTCAGTATGTGATCTTGGTCAAGTTAAGTTGTTTGATATCAGTTTCCTCAATCTCTAAAACAGTAATGATTGGGGTCAGGGGCATAGCTCAGCGGCCAAACACTTCTCTAGCATGTGTGAAGCTGGGCATCACACACACAAAATAATAACAATAAAACAGTGATGGTAATATTTATCTCCTAGGGCATATTACTTACTAAAAATAAATGATACTTATTTCATATGCTACATCAATGAAAACCTAGCCTAAACTGCAAACTGGTCAACTAAGCTTAGTTGCTTATATTGGAAAAGGGGAAATAAAACCAGTCCTCGTAGGGCTTAGGGAACAAATTAATGCATCGTTCCTAGAAAATAATTTGCCAATACATAACAAAGTAGCTTTAATGAGCTTGTATTGCTTTAACCCAGTAATTCTGCTACACTCTTTTGCCAAATTCCCTATTTTACGGTGCTATCATTTTTAGATGACTTTCAGTGGTAAAAACTTCACTGCATTTTAAAAACGTTATCAGAGAAAGTAAGTTCCAATCTGTTTCTTGTAAGTAATCATTCCCCTAAACATGGCTTGCTCTGCACAAGGGACTGTTTAGAGTCAAAGGTCAAGCTCATTCTCTGGAATGTGCACTTGCCATATGTCACCAATACTGCAGCGTTAATAAGGGAAAGCACACTTTCTATCTCCCATAAACTCATAGCCAACAGACCATATGCAAGCTGCCAGAGAGAAAATACTAAAACGCCCCGATGCTTGGCTACAACGGTTTAAAAGCAAGTTACCGTGAGGTCACGGAACGAACTCATCATTTCTGAATATGTTACATATATCAGGGGGGAAAAAGAAAGCTCAATTAAATTTTTCTCAAAAAAAAAAAAAATTCTTGTTTTGGGCCACACCCAACTGTGCTTTGGGCTTACTGGCTCTGCACTTAGAGATAATTCCAGGCAAGGTTTGTCAGGGACAGGAGGGGGGTAGGGGAGGGAGGGGAGCAGCCGGGACTGAACTGAGGTTGGACTGCATGTAAGGCAAGCACTTTATCCGCTGTGCTATCTCTCTGGCCCTGTCAAAACTGTTTTAAATGTTTGAAATGGATATTCGTGTTTGGTCTATAAAAGATTTGACATCTTCTCCTAATTACTTTTAAAACTAAGCTATCATATCATGTGAATGTTCAAATGCTTCTGCTGAGGCTTTTAAATATATATACACAGACATGAATACACACACAGAGTGGATCTTGCCCATATCCCAGCCACGTGCATAATAACTCTAAGTATGCCGCACTAAGATACAACTCTAAGATGCCAGAAGAGACTTCTACCTAGGACAGAAACTCTGCCCACCCGGCTGCGACACCGGTAATGATCTGCAAAACAGTCGAGATGTCACGTCCTTACATTTCTTCATTTCCTCTCCCAGCGTTTCTGGTAAGTCTAACGCTTAAGTCTAACATTTATGTTAGAAGAGCGCCCCCCTGAGGGGCCCTGGGCTGCCTCGGCAGCAGGACGCAGTATGAAGTTGCACATTCACTCCCCGGTGCCACCCGCGTGCACTATACATCATCCTTGGGCTCTGCTGTCTGGGAAACCCTGCAGACTCCGAGTGTATGCAACACAGCACCTGGGATGTGTGACCGTACCCCACATCCCACAAGTACATTCCTGCACCATGGACAGGCGTATGAGCCCCCCAGACCCCCATAGCGCATGTGTATGAGCAGCACCGCCAGCCCGAGCAAACACTGTAAGCAGGACGGGCGCGTGCATCACAGCTAAAGGGTGCAACACTCATGCTCTGATGTGTGCAAGTACAACTAAAGCATGCAACCCCACAAAGTTTTTGTCTACCAACACTTCAGCCAATGTGGGAGCCCCGGGGCTCCAGTCTGGACCCCGAAGATAGGACTAAGGTACACCCCGCGAGCCCCGGGGCTCCAGTCTGGAGCCCGAAGACAGGACTAAGGTACACCCCGCGAGCCCTGGGGCTCCAGTGTGGAGCCCGAAGACAGGACTAAGGTACACCCCGCCTCACCACTGCAACAAGGAGAGGGGAGGGGAGGGGAGAGGAGAGGAGAGGAGGGAAGGGAACAACCAAACGCAACTGGAGATAGTCTCATGGCCACATTTGTTTGTTCTGGCCCATGGTATATGACTTTAATGCTGCTATTGAACACTGTTTTTGTTGTTTCTTCTATCAGGCTAACTTGCCAATCAATAATTCAGTTACTTCATTCAGAAAATCAGCTCCTAATAGAATGCCCAGATGTTGTCAACTTCGTGTCAACTTAGCAATCAGCAGAGGAAATCTAGTTGCTAAAGTCTTTCTGAATATGAAATAAAATTACTCCATAGAAAATAATAAATATGTCAAAACACTCCTTATTTCATTTGATAGTAATATATAAATGTTCTATACACTGAAAAAGGTTATTCTGATAAATAAATGCTATATAACATTCGTCAGTTGTTTTTTGGGGGGAAGGGGATGGGTCACACCTGGCAGTGTTCGGGAATTTTCCTGGCTCTGTGCTCAGGGTGACGTCTGATGGTGCTATGGGTACCGTACGTGGTGCTGGGAATTTGAACTGAGGGTGGCAGGATGTAAGGCAAGTGTCTAAACCCCGTACTATCTCTCCAGCCCTTGGTTCTATGTTTAAAAAGAATTGCTAGAAGTAAATACATAACATATGTAATTAGCTTATATCTGGGTTACTCTGGGCCATCTACAGAGCTGTTAGGAGACCTGATCTTTCACCGAATATCTGCCTGGAAGCATAACTTCAAGTCACCTGCACATACAAAGACAAATAGTCTCGTGGGATCTGTACAAATTGACACTGAGGTTTCCTACGTAACCTGTTGACAGTAACATTCGGCACCATTCAAAACAGTCACAACATTCAGAAACGAAGAAGAGTTGTACTTCAGAAGTCCACTCCCAAATCCGGAGTCCACGCCCCAAGTCCACAGGCTGTGGGGAAAACGAGGCAGAAACAGGACAGAATGCCCTTCCCTGGGCCAGGGTCTTTCCACGCTGCGCTCCCCCTGCTCTGCCTGCACCCTTCACCAGGTCCACACGAGCAGCAGCTCAGAGTACCAGGCTATGGATTTTGTTTCTGAGTATCAGGCTATGGATTTTGTTTCTTGTCACTTTTTCCCCCAAATCAACAAATGGGGGGAGGGGAAACAACAGCAGCAACCTTAATTTCCAGTGTTGTCAATTGACACAAATGTCAGCATTTTGATAATGACATTGTTTACACATAATACATATAATAAATCGACATTTCCAGGGTGAGAAGTACTTTAGGTACAATGTTTTATATGCAAGAATAAAAAGTCTGATCTCACAGGGCTAGTCACAACTAAACCTACCTATGGGTGTGACTTAGATGTATTTCAAGATTAATCTTCAAAGGCTGCACCATAAAGCAATGATAATCTACCCACAAGGCAGAAGATGAGCCTTGCCACAGATTAGTAAAATGGGTTAGAGGCTGCCTGCCTACCCAAGCGATCTACTGATTCCCCAAAGAATTTCTCTAAAATTCTAATTTGGAACCAGTCAACTGCCAGACCAACAATTTTTATTCCTGGTATATGCATCCAGACCTATGTGATGACAGATTCTGTTAGGTTATAGTGCTCATAATTCAGCGCTATAAAATGATGCCTTTAAATGCCTTATAAATACGGCCAATTAAATTAAGATGCTTAAGCAAGAAAACAAAATTCTTTTAGTCCAAATTCTCTTATTAAAACCACTCTGGAGATTACCACAAATACACAGTGACCCAAAACTAAACAATTTAACATAAATAAGAAAAGTCATTCTTAAATTGCTCTTCTGAAATGATTCTTCATTCTCAATCAAATCAAATCAATCCTGCCTACTCAGGTGCTTTGCTTCAATTAAATGTTCTTTCTCTAATATCTTCAAAGTGTCACTCTCAGCTGGCTTTCTTTAAGGACATAAATGTCTTGAAGTATACCCCAGCTTTATATACTTCAAGCTATTTCACCCTCCACTCTTCCCCTCCAGCTAATGTCCAGCCTCTCATTATCTTTCTATTCTTTGCCAAGCTTCTTGAAAGAGTATTCTACAAGCCTAATTCCACTCATGTCCGAGTCACTTCTCAACGCAGCAAACCTGGTGCTTGCCTCTCATGCCATAGGACACCCAACACCAATGCCTTGCCTTCCTAGTTGTTAAAATCATTGGCCATGCTTTTTTTTTTTTTTTAGATTTTTTAGAGTGGTAATAGATTTAGAGAATAGTTGCAAAGATAGAACAGAGTTCCCATGGAGCCCATATCTACTTCCTTCCCATTAATTATAACTTACATCTAACCAACATTTTATGGTATACTTGTTACAAGTAGTGAACCCATTATGTATTATTATTATTATTAGTTAAAATACACACTTTTTCAAAGATTTTGTGAGTACCTAATTTTTTTTTTCCTGTTCCTATATCCCATTCAAGATTCTACATTCCATTTAGTAATCCTAGATCCTTAGGTACTTCTGGGTTGTAACAATTTATAAACTTTGCCTTAACTCTGATGACCCTGGCAGTTTTGAAGAGTACTGTCCAGGTGTTATGTAGCATGCCCCTCAAATCTGATTGGCCTTACTTTTTTTTCCCTGACTAGAGAGATGTGTGTGTGTGTCTGTGTATAGCTAATATACACATATATATGGGAAGAAGTTGGCAGATCAAATGTCATTTTCATTATATCACATCAAATGTGCACCCCATAAACATGACTATGCTTATGTTAATCTTGATCACCTGGCCGAGGCAGTTTCTCTTTTCTTTGTCCTATACTTATGCCAAGAACACATTCAAGGTGTGGACAATTACGCTCCCCTCCATAAAGTTATGCTCCAGTGTGGGGAGGGGAAAGAGTATATGTATAAATTGTTGACATTCTTCATCAAGGAGATAATTATTTATTGTTCAGTCATTAATTTATTATTCACTCATTGTTCATTAATATCAGCATGGACTCAAGCATATATTATAAATATCTGACTATTATCCAATACTGCATCACTTATTTTTGTCAAAGTGTTTGGCTCCAATGGTCACTTTTGTCCTTTCAACAGCATGTAGTATGGTTGCCCACTTTCTCTGAAGCCGTTACCCCACTCCCTTTGAACGTTTCCTGTCCTCTGATTGCTCCTCATTCTCCTCCATAATAACTTCTCTCTTAAGTGGCCCTAAATCTCCACCTTCTGCCCTCTTTTCTAGCCTAATAACTAACTACCTAGGCACTGGCAAAGACATTTTGTACATATTCTACTCATAAATCTAATTCCCACTGGTGGCTTAGATAACCTAAAGGCACCTTCTTTCAAGGTGAACTAGTCCTTCTCCTTCACACTAATCTGATATGCAGTATTCCCATATGCAGTGTCTCCAGAAAAACATTTTAAAATTATTCCATATTCTCCTTTACTCCTCAAATTCAATCAATAGGTTCTATGGCCTAAGCTTAATTTTTGCCTACTTACAATTGGGGCTCTTAAATATATTTCCAGGATGTTGCTATCATATACACTAGTAACAATTCTGTCCCCACAACTGTTATCCCCCTTTTTTTATATATGGGTTATATTTGAGAAATTTCAGACATACTTATATGGAAAGACTGACAAGTGTTTAGGCAGAAGTAACCCTATAGTTACAAATTCTCAATAACTCATCTTTGGCAGTGAGAACTCCCTTCAACTGTCTCTCTCCAGTGGAATATCTAAACCATAAAAGAAGCAATGCCTAAAGATATGACTTATCTCAGAATATGCTTGTTAAAACAAAAGGCAGGGCTGGACGTGTGGCTAAGGTGGCAGAGCACATGCCCTGTACATGCAATAACCTGGGTTGGATCTGTGGTACCACATGGTCCCCAACGCACCGCCAAGTGTAGCCCTGATGAATCCCCCCTCTCCCCTATCTCCCCCTGCTGGAAGTTTCCCAGCACAAAATAAAATAAATAAAAGCACTGTAGCCCCGTCGTACCATTGTTCATCGATTTGCTCGAGCAAGCACCAGTACTGTCTCCATTGTGAGACTTGCTGTTACTGTTTTTGGCATATCGGATATGCCACGGGGAGCTTGCCAGGCTCGGCCGTGTGGGTGGGATACTCTTGGTAGCTTGCCAGGCTCTCTGAGAGGGACAGAGGAATCGAACCCAGGTCAACCACATGCAAGGCATATGCCCTACCTACTGTGCTATCGCTCCACTCCAAAATAAATAAAATAGAAAGCAAATTAAACCAAGCCAATACACTATAGGAAAATGCTAAGCAAGAGAATTCTTTCCAATTTTATAAGATAAAATTAACATTAAACGTAGCCATATCTTGTATTAGCTATTTTACCATTCTCCTGACTTAGGTATTCCGGATTATTTTTCTATTATGTAGACGCTAAAAGGCCACGTTTTCAAACAAGATGTGGCACATGCATATTTCTTCTTTGTCTGTCTGATTTGTGGACCTGAGGAATATGGATTACTTCTGTTATCTGCACGAAGAAGCTCTGCTACAAGCCTGGCATTCTAGTTCGCTTTTATCTCTGAGACCCCAAATTGTACCGTTAGGCTACACAGGGCACTTATCTAGATTGAACTGTCATACAAATAGATTTTTGTCAGCCATTCAATTTGTATTGAGGAACATGCCAACAAAAACAAAACCCGGCAATTTAAAACAACAAACCTCTCCTCTACTGACAGGAACAAATTGCTGTGTTTCAAATGAATAAGAATTACTATATATCGTACACTGTGCAAAGTTTAGATGCTACAGGAAGAAAAATATCCTTGAAACTAATTCAATCTAGCTTTTCGGGTAGTGCTCGAACATAAGACAAGCAGAGAAGAGAAATAATACTAATAAACACACAAGAAAAAAATCACCGGTATTGTTAGCACAAGAAAACGAGACCCCCGTCTCATTTCAAGTCTAAATCCAGCGGTTCAATGAAGGTGACTGACGCTGGGCAGCATTTTGTAATAACAGAACATTGAGTCTGTTCTGATCTGGAGTCCATGCAAAAACTCAGGTAGTGCCTCTGCTCCCAAATCAGTTCCTCGAGGCTGACAAACCATCATCAACGTGAGCCTCGACTTACCTGGGTGTCTTCAACGTTCACAAAGAACAAGTGAAAACTTTAGGGAACTGACCTCACCACAGTTAGCCCTAATGTCCTCCACAGCTCAAACAACCAGGAAAGAGATTCAGCTGACAGAGTCAAAATTAGTTTTAATGCCAGGCATTAAAGATGCTGGCAAGCTACACCAATAAAAATCCAGTAATAAAATTTTCACAACTTGAAAATAACAATTTTCTCACTAGCATTTAAGTAGCTTAATTCCTATGACTTTTTTTTTTTTTTAGCCAAATCCCAATCTCTTTATATGACTGCAAACTTTACTCTTCCGGAGTAATTCCCTCACTGACGTGCAGTCTTGGACTCACACAATCATACACTGCTGAAAGGGAAAGAAACAAATTGCACATTCAGCTCCATGGATCCAATTTAAGCTGAAGTAGAAAATAAAACTTGAATGTCAAAAATTTCCATGAAACTCATGTCATCTTACAAAATAGAAATCTAGAAATCTAGTCATTCTAAAGCAAATATTTACATTCGACAAAAGATTTTCTTTGATCAAAACCATGTAATAAGAATTCAACACAAAAAAATTCTATAGGATGTTAGACCATATCCCTGAGCACCGCCAGGAGTAATTCCTGAGTGCAGAGCCAGGAGTAACCCCTGTGCATTGTGTGACCCAAAAAGCAAAAAAAAAAAAAAATTGTTAGACCATAAAGCTATTGCCTTATTTCTTGTAGCAACAGGTTTTTACACCAAGGCTTGAGAGTTTATTAAAGGACAATCTGGGAAAAGTCATCTACTTGCAGATACAGGCATTCAAAGGACCTCATAAATGTAGTTTAAATTGATAGTATAAAAGCAAGGTGAAACAATGTACCGAGTTCCCTCAATATTTTGGTAAGTAGAAAAACTGAGAAAAATTATTTTTTTTCTTTGAAAGTAGAAAAGTTTATTGGAAATTAGGGGGGAAAAAGGAAAAGGAAAAGGAACTCCCCATGTAGGAAGGAATTTAGTAAAGGACTATGTTGAAATTACTTTTGTCTTTAAAAATAAAATTTAAAAAAGGGCAGAAAACATAATAGAATACTACGCAGCTACCAGGAAATAGAAGGTCATGAAATTTGCCTATTCATGGATGGACATGGAGAATACCATGCTGAGTGAAACTACTCAGAAGGAGGAGAACAGACATAGAATGACTGCACTCATTGGTGGGATAATAAACAAAATTAGTATGAGACGGACACTCAAAGACAGTGAAACAAAGTCTAGGAGGATTCATCCATGATCACTCTAGATAAGAACTGAGCGCTGAAAGTAGGTAAAGGGATATACATTATGACCTTTCAGTAGCTGTAATGCAAACCATAATACCCAAAAGGAAAGAGTATGTGTGTGTGTGTGTGTGTGTGTGTGAGAGAGAGAGAGAGAGAGACAGAGAGAGAGAAAGGCAGAGAGAGACAGAGTACCCAAAAAGAAAGAGTGTGTGTGTGTGTGTGTGTGTGTGTGAGAGAGAGAGAGAGAGAGAGAGAGAGAGAGAGAGAGAGAGAGAGAGAGGGGCAGAGAGAGAGAAAGAGAGAAGAAAAGTACCTGGCATAGAGGCAGGTTGGGGGGGGAGGTGGCTGGCAGGAGGGAAACTGAGGACATTGTTGGTGGGAAATACACACTGGTGAAGTGAAGGATGTTGGAACATTGTATGACTGAAACCCACACCCAATCATGTACATGTTTATAACTGTGTGTCTCATGGTGATTCAATTTAAAAAGAAAAAGAAAAGAAGAAATCATTCAAACTGACTTTGGAAGCTAGTGGTACTATACCAGTTGACTGTCATAAATAAAAGGGGGAGGTAAAAATCACATTAACTAAAAACACAAATGTACAGTGTATGAAACTTACTTGGGAATGGTTCATAAAAAATATATATAAGTAGACAGGAAGGGACTGATGAAGCATATGCAAATGATAAAGCAAATAGAATAAAATATTAATAAGAGAATCTAGGTAAAAAGTCTATATTCTTTGTGCTATTCTTTGGGATATTCTGAAGGTTTAAAAATTCTAATTTTAAAAAGGTTAAAAAGATTTAAAAATACAAAAAGACTATGGAAAGAAGGTAGAGATTCCTAGTAAGCTAATTTTCTACTACAA
Organism: Sorex araneus; assembly: GCF_027595985.1. Lineage (NCBI taxonomy): Eukaryota > Metazoa > Chordata > Mammalia > Eulipotyphla > Soricidae > Sorex > Sorex araneus. The sequence goes on from NC_073312.1 coordinate 14,512,320, forward strand.
GCTAATATATGAGATCAGCTAAAAATCTACATGTCTTTGACTAGATAGCTACTGTTAAATAAAAATGAAATCACCACTCATTTCAAATATTTCTTTTCTGAATACATTTAGTATTATTTATACACAGTGATTTTTAAGATTTGGGGTCCTATTACTCTTCTAAAGCTGATAGATTGTACATCAGGTAGGGCATTTGCCTTTCATTCGGCCAACCCGGTTAGAACCCTGGCATCCCATATGGTACCATGAGCCTCACCAACAGTGATCCATGATCGTAGAGTCACAATAAGATAATAAGCCCAGAGCACAGCCAGGTGTGCACCTGCCCCTCCCCCCCAAAAAAAAACACAAACAAAACCAAAATTTGAATCTGATTTTTCTCTTCTTTTGGTCTCAATGTCCCCTTAGGATCCCATTCATCCTTCTCCTCTGTCTATAGAAAATACCTGTACACAGTGTCCCTAACTCTAGCAAGAATTCAGACTGCAATACAGCCTAGAAGCAGCTTTCAATAAGATGCGCTTCAAGATTTAACAGATTTAAGATTTAAGCTGAGCTAAGTATGAATCCAGTCGAGGATGGCTATATATTTTCAAAGGGACTGTAGGGAGGATGTTTAAGCTTTCTGTGTCACAGATTGTGTATCTAGCTAAAGGAGACAACATTTTTGTGTGTGTGATAATAATTAAAGGGGCATGGAATAGGAGCACAGCTGCACATGTCAATAGGTTCCTAGAAGTCATCATTTGCCTTTCTCTTTCCCCTCTGGTAGATGAGGAACAAGAACAGACAGACTCTGAATTCTCTCTTCTTGGCAAAATCAGAGACCAGGTATTATTCACAGATCTCCAAAGATGTAGAAAGACGTCCAAAAGCAGATGAGATCATGCAAAAATACTGAGAGAAGGTGACAAAATACGTGGAGGATAGTAAAGAGCACACGAGAAGAACTCAAAAAGCCCCCAAAAAGAGAGTCCAGGATCATTTACTTTGTTTGAATGTTTTGTTCGGGGGGCCACAACAGGAAGTGCTCAAGGCTTAATCTGGGTTCTGAGCTCAGGGATCACTCCTGGAGTGTGATGCTGAAGCTCAAAACCAGTTGAGCTATGTGCAAAGCAAGGCCCTTACCCACTGTATCATCCTTCTGTATCATCCACGGCATGCTTTGTTTAAAACAAGGGATGTAAGCAGGCTGCCGGCACACCCTCCTGGACAGCTTGTTCAGGAAAGTGGAGGAAGTAGGGCTACAAAAGGAGTGACCCAGGCCTTCTGCTTCCTGGACACCATAGGCAATGCACAAGGGCCCATTATGCCCATGGTAACGCACAAAACATGCTGGAGAAACAAGAAAATTGTAGTTGGGTCCAGAAAGATACAGTGGGTAGGGCGCGTGCCTTGAACACGACCTATCAGGGTTCAATCCCTGGCATTCCATATGGTCCCCCAAGCCCTATTAGAAGTGATCCCTGAGCACAGAGCCAGGAGTAGTAATCCCTGAGCACTGCTGGGTGTGGCCCCAAAACTAATCAAAATTCTATCAGAATTGATGACACAAAGAGGACATCAACAGAAGAAGAGGGACAGACAGAATGACTGTGCTCATCTGTGGGGTATAAAAAAACAGTATGAGACCATTGCATCACTGTATCACTGTCATCCCATTGCTCGAGCGGGCTCCATACCCATGGAAAATAGAAGTGAGGGCCAGGGGGACTGGCCCACGGCTGGAAGCTTGTCACAGTGAGGGGAAGAGGGAGAGGGCAGTTAGGACAGAGGAGGGACCATTATGACAACAACAGTGATCACTCTGGACAAGAACTGAGTGCTAAAAGCAGTTAAAGGGCTATCAAGTACTGTGCCACAAACCATGATGACCAAAAGAAGGGGGCAGGGGAAAGAAAGAGAGGAAAAGGGTTGGAGAGAAATAGAGAGAAAGGGAGAGAGACAGAGACAGACAGACAGACAGACAGACAGAGAAGAAAAGTGTCTGCTGTAGAGGCAAACTGGGGGGGTGGAAGGAGGAAAATTGCATTCCTGGTGGTGGAAAATGTACACTGGTGAAGGGATGGGTGTTGGGTGTTGGAACATTGTATGACTGAAACCAAATCATGAACAACTTTGTAACTATCCCATGGTGATTTAATAATAAATAAAGAAAACCCTAAAATGAAAATGGGGTAATTTCTGGAATATCATGAGATTTTTATTACAGAGGTACATATTTGCTACTTGTTTATAAAATAGTACTGAATTATAAAAAAAACAGAAATATATACCACACTTCAGTATAGATTCCCTCATACAAACTATGATCAACATTATTCACACACTGTCCCTTTAAGAAAGAACTACATTTTTACTTAAGCTAATATTTTTGAAAATAAGATTCTGATAATCTTCAACCAACAAAAGCTATCATAATATCTAAGTTAAGAGTGATTTTTTTGGAATATAAAAATTTTACAATGACCTGGAGAAAATGATAGCTAGGCAAAATATTCTTATTTACAATTAATATTTAACTCATGGAGGTCTTCAAAATGTGACTATGAATACTGCATTCATTATAAGCAAAGTATGTCAGAATATTGATCAGGAGAGAATTTCTCACTTATTGCTTCTTTGATTTTTTTCCTAGAACTTTCCTTAAAAGAAACTGATACTTAAAGTTATTAAGAGTTAACCATGAAAGGCCAGAAATATTTGTTATGAAAATCAAAAAAGTTATAGTAATAAAAATGAAGATTACTATTAGCTTGAGGAAGAAAATTCTATTAATAAAGTCACAGGAGGCTAGAGTTCCAACAGGTAGGGCACTTACCTTGCCTGCGACTAACCTGATCTATTCCCCAGCCCCAAGTATGGTTTCCAGGGCCCCACTAGGAGTGATCTCTGAGTGCAGAGTTAAGTCCTGAGCACCACGAGATGTGGCTCCAAAATCCAATATAAAGTCACAACGTGCTACAGATCATCATGTACTCAGACCAAAGAAAATAACAAATTTAAGTAATAACTGCAGGAATGGATTGTCATTCTGCATTCACTTAAAAATTCTGTCAAACAGCACTAGATGCCAGGTATTATATTGTGAATAACTACAGATCCCTGAATTATAGTTAGCTCCTCAATGGTGAAAGAGAGGAAGGAAGGAAGGAAGGAAGGAAGGAAGGAAGGAAGGAAGGAAGGAAGGAAGGAAGGAAGGAAGGAAGGAAGGAAGGAAGAGAAGGAGGGAGGGAGGGGAGGGAGGGAGGGAGGAAGAGAGGGAAAAGAAAAAAACCAGATAATTGTAGCACCATAGCACTGTCGTCCCATCATTCATTGATTTGCTCAAGCGGGCACCAGTAACGTCTCCACTGTGAGACTTGTTACTGTTTTTGGCATATCGAATATGCCACAGGTAGCTTGCCAGGTTCTGCAGTGCAGGCAGGATACCCTCAGTAGCTTGCTGGACTCTCCGAGAGGAACGAAGGAATCGAACCCGGGTCGGCCATGTACAAGGCAAACGCCCTACCCGCTGTGCTATCTCTCCAGTCCTAGATGATTGCAATAAGTGTAAATTTAATTTACCACAGAGTGGAGAAAAGGAACTTTTTGATTGATCAGAGCAAGAATGGCATTATATATCCATAAACATGTAGCTTATGTCAAAATATGTGGTTTACATGATGAGCAGTTTACAAAGTAGAAAACGAGAAGACAGACACTTTCCTCAACAAGAAAATAGTATATGTTAGGGCAAAGAGACAGCACAACAGGTAAGGTACTTGCTTTGTAAGCAGCCAACCCAGGTTTGATGCTCGCACCACATATGGTGCCCTGAGCACTTCCAGGACTGGCCCCAGAGCACAGAGCCAGGAGTAAGGCCTGAGTGCTGCAAGGTATGACCCAAAAAACTGTATCATTGTATCACTGTCATCCCATTGTTTATCAATTTACTCGAGCGGTCACTAGTATTACACTCAGCCCTGAGATTTTAGCAGCCTCTCCTTATTCATCTTTCCCAACGATTGGAGGCTGTTTCAAGGTCAGGGGAATGAGACCTATTTTTACTGTTTTTGGCGTATCGGCTACGCCACAGGTAGCTTGCCAGGCTCTGCCATGTGGGCATGATACTCTTGGTAGCTTGTCGGGCTCTCTGAGAGGTATGTATATATCTGTTACTGTATTTGGGATATGAATATGCCACGGGGAGCTTCTCAGACTCAACCGATCGGGCAATAGACTCTCAGTAGCTTGTCAGGTTCTCCACGAAGGAGAACTAGGCTATTAGATGTTGCGTGGCCACATCACAACCCAAAAAATAAAACTAAAAAAAATTTAAGTATCTGTAAGGCCTAAAACTGATGCGCAGCACTTCCAACTAGGGTACTTGAGCATGCAGGGGAGAAAGATGAAGAACTTTACGAACAAAACACGGGGGAGAAAAGAAGGGTTCATCTTAAGAGGCCTTGAAAGATATGATCAAAAGTTCAAAGCTGAAAAAAATAAAAGCTTCCCTTCTCAGATCTGGAACAAGGAAAGATAACCACTCTTGCCACTTCTATTTAACCTAATACTGAAAATCTAAGCCAGATACTTAGACAAAGATTTACAGACATCCCACCACCGCCGCCATGTAAGCTCATCTTCAGAGACCCATGATTCAATCTCAGAAGAGATAGCAAAACTTTCTTGGAAACACCAGTCCCTGACTGAAAACTCTGAGGCAAACTGGGGAGTGGCACAGCCAGAGCCCTGGCAGCTACACCCACATTGTACAACTGTTGCCATGTAAACTCATCTATCAGCTCAGCTTCAGGGATTCCTGATCAAATCTCGAAAGACATCAACAGTCTGCCATGTATACTCACTGCATATACAGTGAAATATCCTGGATTTTCTGGACATCCCCAAACTCTACAATATCCCAGTAGAAGCACACCAGATTCGATGGGAATGTAAAGTAGAACCAAATAAGCTTGACTCACAAAAAACATTAACCCAGAAGGCTCTACTAGCAACAAAAGCTGAGCAAACCCTCAGACGAGGACCTGATGTCCCATGGTGAGACACAAGAATTTTCACAAATGTTCTTTTACTGAAGTATTCTTAGATCATTCCACTAGCCATTTATTAGTAACATGAAATATAAAATCAATTGTTTGGGGCTTGCTATGGAGGCAGGCTTGAGGAGTGGCTGGAAAAATGGGGGGAATGATGGAGGGAGGCCGCAGTGGTGGGACTGGGGTCGAGATACTGAATGCCTGTAACATATACATCATGAACAACTTTGCAAACCACAGTGTTTAAATAAAGGGGGAAATTTTTTTAAAGATAAAGATTATAAAGCATTCAAATAAGAAAGGAAGGAGTAAAATTGTCCTTATTTTCAGGTAAGAAGATGTACAGTAAACCCTAGAAACTTCATCCCAAACATTGATAAAATAACTGAATTCAATCAAGTTGTAGGATACAAAGTCAATATACAGAAATCAGCTGTGTTTTCATGCATTAACAATGAACTGCCTGAAAAGAGATTAAAAACACAATTCCATTTATAACAGCAGCCAAAGCAATAAAAATTAAAAACAAACCTGTGTACTGAAAACTATAGAACATTGATGAAAGAAATTAAGCACTCAAATAAATGAACTGAAAGACCATTGTTAAAATATCTCCAACCTACGACACTGCCTTTGAGACCCCAGCAAACTTGCACATGGCCCTGGGGGTCAGGTTGCAATGCCAGAGCATGGGCTCCCACATAACTGGGACCACCAACCCCCCCCATGCCGGCAGCCTTTCAACTGCAAGCAACACTTTAGGGGAAAAAAAAGATGTCTACATCCCACAGTTATATATAGATTCAATGAAACTCTTATTAAAAGCCTATGAATATTTTTATAGAAACAGTAATTTTATAATTCATATGGAATCACAAAAGTCCATGACTAGACAAATTAATCTTGGGAACAGAAAAAAACTAGACATCATACTTGGTATTTTATAAACATTTTATAAAGCTATAGTAATCAAAGCAGTATGCAACTAGTATTCAGGCAGACACAGGGATTAATGGAACAAAATATAAAGCCCAGAAAGACATCACAAAGGGAATCAAATGGTCTTTGACAAGTTGTGTGTAGAGAATATACAATGAATCTACAGAACAAACCTACATGTTCATCAACAGATGAACGGACAAAGAAGACGTGGTACATCTATCCCAGTAAATATTGCACATTCAAGTAAATTCTGCAATATGTGACAACATGAACAACGACAATTTAACATTCAGTGACATTAGACAGTCACATAAAGACAAAAAACCACATAATACCACTTATGTAAGTTATCCAAAATAAATAAACTTTATGGAGTCAAACAGTGGAATGGTAGTTGCCAGGGAACAGGAAGAGGGGAAATGGGAAGCAGTGTACCTATTCAGATAAGCACTTGAGAAATATTATTTAAGAAAATAAAAGTACTCATATCAAAATATTATAACTCCTGAAAGCCACATGAGAAAAAAAAAATAGTGGTCAAAATTCTGATTGCAAACGAGATGTCTACTTAGTCTTTACTTGTCTTGAGCCCCATCTGAGTAAACTAAAGAACAGTAAATTGTTGGGATGTTTGAAATGTCTCACAAGTCTTATTTTTCTTTTTTCTCTGGTTTAAATACATTTTTAAACCACAACATTTAAAAAGAGTCACTTAGAAATGCTGGAAATAAGTAATAAAGGTGATATATAGGTTAGTAGGTAGATACATAAACTGAATCAACCGAAGGCTTTATGAAATAATGGGATAAAGTTCAAAACTAACTGAAGAGGAGCAAATTCAAATGTCCACAGGAGACAAGCCAACCAAAGATGGCAGAGTGCTTGCAACGCTGCAAGTCTGAACTGGGAAGAAGATTTCAAAGTCACTAACAGATAAGCATTAGTGGTTGCCATGGGTGTACATAAAACTAACCAGCAAGAATACACAGATAAGCAAGTCAAAACAATAATCCAAAAACATGAAAATTAAGAGTATTGTAGGAAAAGAGAAGTTAATATAGGAGACTGAGATCAAAGTGTCAGGAAGCGACTAAAGGAGAAGAGTGTCAAGAAAGCAAGTTAGTTTCAAGAAGCGGGGAGTGAATCAAGTGTAGACACAGGAATGGAAGACGCAAAGCTGGCCAGAGGTCGGGAGTGGTATCAGCTAGGAAGCTTCAAAGGTATGATATTCAACAAGATGGAAGCAATATAATATTTTTTTCAAGTTAAGCACCTGAATTTTCACCGTGTATGTTTTTTAAAATGCCCTATCTCCCTTTCTTTAAGTGTTGGAATACCTGTTTGTATACTAAATAGACAGGACAGGCTACTTTTCCCATAGTATGGTTATTTCTTCATTTACTTTAAACTATCACTGACATATAACAGATGAATGACTGATTGTATCACCTCCCATACACTGTTCTCTTTGGACTAAACTACTAGACGTTTTAGTCCCTCTGGTGAAAATAGAATAATTCAGGTAGAGACTCTAAGGAAGGAAGACATTTATTAAAATGACAGGCTACCTGAATAGAATATCTACCACTTTAAGTGACAATATTTCTTTCAAAAAAATTATTCATCCAAATATATAACAACCGTTGAAAATCACTGTGGCAAAAAAAAAAAGGGTAGAAACTCCCAATTGCAATTGACATCTACTTAATTTCTATTTTCCCCCATTTTATTTAAACACCATAGTTTACAGAGTTGTCTGTGATGCACTTGTTACGAGCATTCAATAGTCCAACCCCAGTCCCAACACCACTATGACCTTCACTCCACTATTGTTCCCATTTTCCCTATCACTTCTCAAGTCTGCATCCACAGCAGGCCCAAAATAATTGATTTTATATTGCCTGTTACCACCAAATAGCTAATGGCATGATCAAGATACTTCAGTAAAAGAACATTTGTGGAAACTGTTGCATCTAACCAGGGGGATGTTAAGTCCAAGTCTGAGGGTTTACTCAGCTTTTGTTGCTAGTTGAGCCTTCTGGGTTAAGGTTTTTGTTAGTCAAGCTTATTTGGCTTCTACTTTACATTCCCATCCAGTCTGGTGTGCTCCTACTGGAATGTTAGTATTGTGGAGTTTGGGGATGCTGCATAGCTGCAGATGTGGCCATGCATTCCAGATAATCCAGAATACTTAACTGCTAGTGAGTTTACATGGTGTCTAGTTGATCTCTGTTGAGATTTAATCATGAGTCTCTGGAGCTGAGAGGGCAGATGAGCTTACAGGCAGCAGTGGCAGAATGTGGGTATGGCTGCAAAGTTTCTGGGAATACAAGGGTAGGAAGAACGGGGCTGAGGGGATGAGGGAAGTCACCTACCCCTATTCCAAAAAGGCCCAAGTTTTTAGAAAAAAAAAAAAAGAGGCGTACATGAATGAATTTCTATTTTAAGGCCAAGATGAATAAACTCAAAAACAGCCAGTTGGGATGAATGCCCACCACTAGTTTTATTAATTGCTGTTTAATTTAAATATATTTGTAAATTATAGCTATTTTGCTTTCCTAACTAAACATAGCATATTTTACAAGGTTTTTATAAGAAAAAATTCACAAAAATACTGCATCATTGTTATCAGGGGGTTAGTTCACTGTAAGCTTTGAATCTTTAGGTAACTCAAGTATGAGAAAAAGTATTTATTTAAGGAAAACAAACCACATTTCATGGTTTCATAAGAGAAAATATCAATACTATTACCATTTTATAAGTCATTCCATAGAAGAACTTTGGAATTTTAAAGTTTCTTAATAATAATCTATCATCATCCCCATACATTCCCTTTATGAGGAAAATACAAATATGATAAAAATGAAAGAGCAAATTCTTTGATCAGATAAACCTCGTTGTACTGCTAACAAAAATCTGTTTCAGTTCAGAACTCTCTGACTCTGTATTCTTGGACAGAAAACACTTATATGTATGTGGAACATAACCAGGTGAAGAAAGACCATATCAAGGAACAGAAAATATTCTGCATTACATCAAAAAATAGTGAGGGATGGCCATTATCTTACTTCATATCATTTAATATAAATAATGAAACACTAACCGACAGATAGTATGCCTTCTTTTAAAAACCAAAAATTGGGGACAGTGGTAATGGCTCAAAGGGCTGAAGTCTCTGATCCATGTGCTGGAGCCCCCGTGCAATCCCCAGCACCATCCTGAGTCACCAAGTTACCAGAGTTGCCAACCTCAGCCAAGCAATGAGCTGAGAACAGCCCCAAGACCACTGTGTGTGCCTAAAAACAAAACAAAATAATTCATATTCTTAGCGTATTATATATTGGACCAGACCTGGAACGACAGCACAGCAGATAGGGTGTTTGCCTTGCATGCGGCCAACTCAGGTTCCATTCCTCCACCCTCTCGGAGAGCCTGGCAAGCTACCGAGAGTATCCCACCCACACGGCAGAGACTGGCAAGCTACCCCATGGTGTATTCGATATGCCAAAAACAGTAACAACAAGTCTGACAATGGAGACGTTACTGGTGCCCGCTCAAGCAAATCGATGAACAATGGGACGACAGTGCTATAGTGCTATATATGGGACATTACTCTAAGAGCACTGTCTGTATAACTCTACCAATTCAGTCTTTATAGTAACCTTGAGACAGACAATAATTTCCATTTTAGAGACAGGCAAACTGAGATAGGGGTTAAATAAGGAGCTGATACAAGTCTAAACAACTAATAAGTATCAGACCAAGAACTCAGTGAGGCAAAACTTCTAAGATAAATCCTGAGAGATGCCTCCAGAGCCCGGGCCAGGCTGAGTCTCATCCGGGGCACTGCAGAGGAGTGCGTGAATCCCACCAACTGCCCAAACAGCCCTGGTAGCTGGAAACCTCCAGAACCCAATCACAGCCAGGTTCACAGCCAATCTCCACAGACTCGAGACAAGCCTCAGCCATGAGAATGAATCTGCTGCAAATCTCAAGTATGTGGGTTTTGTGACCAAGATCTCCAGGCTCTCATGGAGCTGAGAATGGGCGACTTCTCCCCATCTCCCTGTTCTTCCGGGAGCCTGGCAATCGTGGCCTCAAGCTGTCTCTGACGCCATTTAAGCTCATTAAGGGCCATGATCCAGAGACTCAAAAATAAATCTCAGAAGAGAGCAACAAGCTGCAGTATGCCTCTGGACCCCAAAGTCACCATTCAGTTAAAAATTCAACTCCAATTGTATCACCCTATTTAAAATTTTAGAATTCCTGGAGCAACATCTCATATTCTACACCACTTATATACCAAGAGTAGCACACCACATTTCATGGAGTGTAAGGTAGAAGGCAACCAATCTCAATAAAACATATATGTATATATATATATATATATAAAAGCATACAACGCTCAACTGTAAAGACTTATTAGTAACTCTTATACAAAGTCTTAATGGCTCTAGGGTGATATACAACAATCTTCACACATTATTCTCTAAGGAAACTTTTTTTTTGCTTTTTGGGTCACACCTGGCGATGCACAGGGGTTACTCCTGGCTCTGCACTCAGGAATTACTCCTGGTGGTGCTCAGGGGACCATATGGGATGCTGGGAATTGAACCCAGGTCGGCCACATACAAGGCAAATGCCCTACCCACTGTGTTATTGCTCCAGCCCCTAAGGAAACTTTTTTGGATCATTTTTAATGGAGTATTCATAACAAGCAATACAAAATAAATTATTTAGGACCTGCTTTTGGAGCAGGCTTGGGTGGTGGTGGAAAAATTCAAAATAATACTGATGGGAAAGTGTAATGGTGGTGGGATTGGTGTTGGAATATTGAATGCAATAAATTATTGTGAACTATTTTATAAAAATAAAATAAAATTTAAATAAATAAAGCAAATCCCTTTATATAAGTGAGACAATCACATATGCACACATTTCTCCCTTCTCTAACCAACATCCTTCCTTGCTGAAGAAAGAATAGCCAGCATATTGTGTTGGTTGTTTTGTCTTCCTTTTAGGTAATTTATCTAACCACTGGTCCAATTGGTTGGAAATTTTTTTAAAAAGTGCAAACAGCTGTAGAAAAAAAAAAGAAAAAAAAGCACCTTGCAATTGTTAAGTGCTCATGATCACACCTTAGTGCTCTGCACAAACATTCTGAATTCACTTTGGGTCTCGGCTAAAACAGTTCTTTGTCAATGGCATCACACTGACCCCAAACTGCCTCTGTCCACTTTATCTGAATACAACTGGTTTTATCATGACCATTTAGATGACTTAGAATTGGCAATGAATGAATATCTGTATTTATAACTGAAAACTGAATGTGGACTTTGCTTCACAGGACAATATTTTTATTTTAATGACGCTCATATAAATATTTCAGTGTCTATGGCTGGAAGGCACTGCATCCGGATTTATTTTACTTTTGAAGCTTTGGGCCGTACACCCAGCCGTGCTCAGGGCTTACATCACCTGGCTCTGCACTCAGGGATCACTTCTAGTAGTACTAGGAGGACCATACAGGGTACTGGGGACAGAATCCTGGTGGACTGCGTGCAAGGCAAAGCACCAATATGCTATGGCTCTAGCCTCCTCAGTCAGGCTTTAAAGGGACTTATGGAATATCAGCTATTGCCAACCTACAGAGTTTTGTCAAGGCCAACAGTGACAACTCAGTGGACACTTCACATCACATTTATTCAACTCAACTTGAGGGAAACATTCTTCTTTAAGTTGTCCTCTGTAGAAATGGGATTATTTCTAACCTCACTATAGCTTTTTTTAAAATTTATTTCAAAGCAGTCTCTACTTGAACTCTATCAAAATGCTATCTTTTGAACAAAAACTTCCACAAAGATGAAATTTGGAATGGTCAAAAGGCACATGAAAAAAATGCTCTATATCACTAATCATCTGAGAGATGCAAATGTAAACAACAATGAGAAAACATCCCACATCACAGAGACTGTCACACATTCAAAAGAACAAAAGCAATCAGTGTTGGCCTGGATGTGGGGAGAAAAGGACCCTCATTCCTTGCTGGTGGGAATGCTGACTGGTCCTGCCTTTTTGGAAAACAATATGGACATTCCTCAAAAAAAAAACTAGAAATTTAGCTACCATTTGACCCAGCAATACCACTTCTGAGAATATACCCTGGGGGTCCAAAATCACATGGCAGAAACATCATCTTCACTTCTATGTTCATTGCAGCACTATTCACAATAGCCAGAAGCTGGAAACAACCTGAGTGCCTGAGGATAGACGACTGGATAAAGAAACTATGGTACAGCTACACAATAGAATACTACACAGCCGTTAGGAAAAATTAGGTCATAAAATTTGCCTATAAATGGATGGACATGGAGAGTATCATGATGAGTGAAATGAGTCAGAAGGAGAGGGAAAGATATAGAATGACTGCATTCGTTTATGGGATATTAAAAAAAAAGTATGAGGGGCTGGAGTGATAGCACAACGGGTAGGGCGTTTGCCTTGCATGCGGCCGACCCGGGTTTGAATCCCAGCATCCCATATGGTCCCCTGAGCACCACCAGGGATGGTTCCTGAGTGCAGAGCCAGAAGTAATCCCTGTGCATCACCAGGTGCGACCCAAAATAAAGCAAAAAAAAAAAAAAAGTATGAAACTAATATCCAAAGCCACGGAAAATGGGAGAATGACCTGAAGGATGGCTCAATGGTTGGAAATTAACATAAGAATGTGGGGGGTGGAGGATAGGTAAGATTGAGGAAGGCCCATTATGACGACATTAGCTGGAAATGATTACCCTGGACAACAACTGAGTGTTGAAAGTAGATAAAGGGTTATACATGACAACATTTCAGCATCTGTATTTCAAACCATAATGCCTAAAATGAGAGAGAGAGAGAGAAAGAGAGAGAGAGAGGAAAAGAGAGGTGTCTGCCATAGAGGCAGGTAGGGGTGGGGGGAGGCTGGGCTGGGAGGGCAACTGGGGACACTGGTGCTAGTAAATTACACTGGTGGAGAGATGGGTGTTGGAACACTGTATGACTGAAGCCCAATCACGAACAGTTTTATAATGCTCTATCTCACGATGATTCAATTAAATAAAAAAATTAACAATACTCTGAAAATGAAATAAAATAAATCTTAAAATTAATTAATTAAATAAATGCTATCTTTTCTATGAGCATGAGTAAGGCTTCTTTTTTCCTCCCTTAAGTAATCTCATCTACTTCTGATTCTACCGATATGCAGGTGTGCAAACAGGTAAAGCTCAGCTTCGCCTCTGAATTCAAACATGCTGTGTCCAACATGGCTTCTAACTTTCTCGACTAGGATGTCTAACAGTGTTGGTGTCTCAAATTCAAAACATCTGAGAATGAATTAATCACTCTGCTCCAATGACATCACTAAGCAGACAAAAAGTGACTTCCACCCTCTTCTACCCTAACTTAAAAATAGTGTCATCCCCTAAAAAACTCATCTACTCAAGCTAGAAACATGGGAGTTTGTCTTTGATTCCTTTTCCGAGAAATAATTAGAGATTAAAAGAGTGAAGGAAGAGCTTCCTGAAAAACAAATTTTTTTAAAGAAATTATTAACCATTACTGAATTAAGTAGAGGTACATATGTTATTCTTTCAACTCTTCTCTGCACTAGAAAACTTCCAAAATAAACATTTGAGAAAAATCTATTAACTTATGTTTTTAAAAAAAAATCCTTTGTTGAATTATTCCCTTCAGTGAAGAGAACCATTGGCAGGTGGCCCCTGAAAATGATCTCACGTGTGCCAGAACATCAAGCCTCAGCTAGAAAGACACATTTCCACCCATCAGCCTGCACGTCTCACTTATCTTTAAAAAAATTCGTCAATCTTAAGAGCACTGGACTCAGTATTGAATTAAATAAAGGTCTGATCTTAGCTTCCCAAGTCGATTTTAACATTTTATTTTAGGCAAGCCATATTAAACAATTTTATCTGGAAATATAATATGCGAAAGGTTCATGAACTTTACATGAATTTTAAATACTATAACACTGTCGGTAGCACTGTCGTCCTGTTGTTCATCGATTTGCTTGAGCGGGCACCAGTACCGTCTCCATTGTGAGACTTGTGTTACTGTTTTTGGCATATCGAATACGCCACAGGTAGCTTGCCTGCCTCTGCCATGCGGACGGATACTCTCGGTAGCTTGCCAGGCAGAGGGACGAAGGAGTTGAACCCGCCGCGTGCAAGGCAAAATGCCTTATCCGCCGTGCTATCACTCCAGTCCCTTTAAATACTATAGAAAGGAAAATCTCAAATCAATAATCTAGCATGTCTTTTTAAGAAGCAAGGAGGGGAAAAAGGACAAATGACAACTTATGTAAATAGAAGAAAAATTAAGAATAGAACAGAAGGGTCCAGAGCAATAGTACAGTTGGTAGGGCATTTGCCTTACATACAGCCATGTGGATTTGATTCCCGGCATCCCATATAGTCCCCAAGCCTGTCAGGAATGATCCCTGAGCACAGAGCCAGGAGTAAGTCCTGAGCACTGTCAGATATAACCCCAAAACAAACAATGAAAAAAAAATAGTAAAAATCAATGAAATAGGAAGAATGAAATACTTCTTTTTTTAAAGGGTAGCTCTTTAAATTGTCCAAAATAATAAGCCTCTAGATGGACTAAACAGTGATGGAAGAAAAAAACATTGTCACAGATACCTCAGAAATTAAAAGAATTCTAAGAGAATATTATGAAGAAGTTATGCCAACATATTAGAAAATTTAAAGGAAAGTGGATAAATTTCTAGGAAGAAATAACATAAAAATTGACTCAAAAAAGAAACAGAACCATAAAAGACATGTAGTAAAATAAAAAAATTAATTAGTAAAACTTTCTACAAAGTACAGTGGCTTCACTGATAAATTTTATCAATGATTTAAGGAAATAATAAATTACCTTACACAGAAACATCTGGAAAACAGAAAAAGAAATAGTTCTCAATTTTTCAAGTAGGCCTATACAATAACAACACCCAAGACAGGTAAATATATGACAAAAAAGTCAAGGTAATATGTCTCATATAAATTTCCTTAACATGGTAGTAGTGAACCAAACTAACCAAATGACAAAGTAGGAATGATGCCAAAAATACAGCACTAATTTAACATAGTCTTTTTTTTTTTTCCGTTTTGGGTCACACCCAGCTTTGCACAGAGGTTACTCCTGGCTCATGCATTCAGGAATTACTCCTGGCAGTGCTCAGGGGACCATATGGGATGCTGGGAATTGAATCCAGGTCAGCCATGTGCAAGGCAAACGCCCTACCCGCTGTACTATCGCTCCAGCCCTAACATTAAAAGTCTTAACATTAACATAAATGCAATGTATCATATTAGTACAAGAACAAAAACCACATAATCATCTGAATAGAAACAAGTAAATTTTGAAAAATCCAGCTCCATTTATTAAAGATTAAAACCAAATTATAAGCACAAGGAATATTCTGCAATTAGTAAAAGGATATTTACAAAACATCTAACACCAATACAATGATAAAAATCGCAATGCTTTCTCCCTAAAATTGAACAATGCAAGAAAGTCTATTCTCATTACTTCTATTCAACACTATACTTAGAGGGTTTTTGTAAAATAAGTAAATAAAATTTAAAATTACACCTATTGGAAAGAAGCAAAATTATTGTTATTCACAAGTGACATGTTCTTTTATGTAGAAAATCAAAAAAACAATCTACAAAGAAAACTATTTGAATTATTAAGTGAGTTTAGCTAAGCTGTGGGATAGGAGATCAATATTCAAGAATCAATTATATTTCTATGTAATAATGCTAAATAAATCAAAAATAAAATTAAGAAAACATTTTCATTCATAATAGTATCAAAAAGAATAATCACTGTATCACTGTCATCCCGGTGCTCATCGATTTGCTTGAGCAGGCACCAGTAACGTCTCCATTGTGAGACTTGTTACTGTTTTTTGGCATATCGAATATGCCACAGACAGCTTGCCAGGCTCTGCCATGCAGGAGAGATACTCTCAGTAGCTTGCGGGCTCTCCAAGAGGGATGGAGGAATCAAACCCGGGTCGGTCACGTGCAAGGCAATTGCCTTACCTGCTGTGCTATCACTCCAGCCCATTTTAATATGTAGCATGAAATATAATCTAATTAGTCAAAGAATTCCAGCACATTCCATAAATATTTTAAGATGTTATTTAATTTTCAAAATATTATGTCAAGACACTACTATCAATACATTTAAGAAATAAATTTCACAAAAGAAGTACAAGACTAGATACTGAAATTATAAAATACTGCTCAGAGATATAACAGATAAATAAGTAGATTAAATAAGTAGATTAAAAGAGAAAATATTTTAAGATAGTCATTGCCCCATCAATGATCTAAAGAGTCCATTAAATGAATCTCTAACAAAATGTGAATTTTTTTCTTTTTGGGTCACATCCAGTGATGCTCAGGGGTTACTCCTGGCTCTGCACTCAGGAATTACTCCTGGCAATGCTTGGGGAACCACATGGAATGCCGGAGATTGAACCCGAGTCAGCTGCATGCAAGGCAAATGCCCAACCCTCTATACTATTCTCTGACCCCCAGATATAATTTTCTTCATGAAAGTTAACAAGTTTGGCTCGAGGACTAGTACAGTGGATAGAGTCCTTGCCCTCATGGCCCAAGCCCCACCAGGATTGATCCCTGAACCATGTGTAAACCCTGAACGCTACCAGGTGTGACCCCAAAACTAAAAACAAGCTAACAAGTTGACTCTTAAAGTTATATGAAAAAGCCAAGAATCTAGACTTAGCAAGTCATTTTTAAAATGAACAAAGTAGGTGATTTATACTGTTATTTCAGAACTTACTATTCAGTCATCAAAACACTATTGCTGGCATAAGTATGGATATATAGATCACACACAGAACTGAAAATCCAAAAATAAACCCTTACATATGGTCATCTGATTTTCTATAAAAGTACCAAAGGGAATTTGATGGAAAAGAGAAAAGTTCTTTCCAATATATATATTTGAACAATTGGATATCCATGTACTTTCAAAATAATTGAATTCTTTTATATCATACCCTAGTCCCCCAAAATTCTAGAAATAATCATAGAACAAATTTTAAGTTAAAATAATTAAAATTCTATAAAAATATTTTACTCATTTAGATAACAAAAAAGCACAATCCACTAACATTTGTGACTTGAAATTTATCAAAATTTAAGACTTTTGGATAGATATCAAATTGGAATGCCCAGCTACAGAGGCAGGGTGGGGTGGGGGGATCGGACTGGGGGGGTGGGAGGGATATTGGGTTCATGGGTGGTGGAAAATGGACACTGGTGGAGGGATGGGCTGTTAAACATTGCATGAGGGAAAAACAAGCACGAAAATGTGCGAATCTGTAACTATACCCTCACTGTGACTCACTAATTAAAAAATAAATAAATTTTTTTAAAAAATTAAGACTTTTGTACATCAAAACTTTTGTATTATTGTACTTCTGTCACTAAGAAAGTGGAACGAGCGGCCACACAATGGGAGAAAATACTAGCACATCAGTTATCTGATAAAGGACTTGCATCAAAACTACACAAAGAACTCAATCATAAGAAAGTGACCTACTGAAAACTGGACAAAAGATCAGGACAAACATTTTGCCAAAGATAAATAAAGGGCTAATACAGCAAACAAGATGTGGTCAACATCATTAATCATCAGGCAGATACAAATTAAAACTACATGTAGGCGTAACTGCATTTCCACTTGATGGCTACAGTCAAAGCATTGTAGCATTGTCATCCTGTTGTTCATCGATTTGCTAGAGCAAGCACCAGTAACGTCTACATTGTGAGACTTGTTACTGTTTCTGGCATATTGAATACACCATGGGGAGCTTGCCAGGCTCTGCTGTGCGGGCTGGATACTCTCAGTAGCTTGCCAGGCTCTCTGAGAGGGACAAAGGAATCAAACCCGGGTCAGCCGCGTGCAAGGCAAATGCCCTACCCACTGTGCTATCGCTCCAGTCCTGGAATTTCTGCATACTAAAATTTTTTTCCAAATTTTGAAGACTTTGAGAAATTATCACTAAGTCACTATTCTCTGAGACAATTATCATTAATATTGTTTGCAGTTCAGATGCTGTGTCAAATATTTTGCATGATTAATGTCAACCAGAATGTTAGACATGCTGCCCTTTAAACACATGGATTTCCATCAGACGGCAATTGTATATTCTCTTCTCTTCCAAATGACTGACCATTGCAAGCTTTAAGCATCTTTAGTGGCGTTCTTGCATGACTCTAGAAAGTCTTCAACAGAAATTTTTTTAGAAACTAACATATAAATATCTTGGATGCACCTGATACAATTTCAAGACATTTTTTACCCGGTCATGGATCTTATCACAGTTTGGAGATGAACACCAATCAGAATGGAATCTTTCCCTGAGAAAAGCTCAATTTAACACAGGACTTGGAGAAAGATGCTTTGGTACTGTTGAGGGTGCTGAGTGAACTAGTCAAGTCCTAGCTGCATGCTCAGGCTTGCCACATGACCTTGTCAAACAGCCGTCACATCTTTCCAGAGTCATCAAATTCTCTCCTATGGGATGTCCTGATAACCTTATAATCCTTGGACTGACAACAGCCAAGATGAGCATGATCATGGTGGATCCCAGCCCAACCATCTCTTTCACAGTCTCTACCAGAGGATCCACAAACCTTATCCATCCTAGGACTTGGGGGATCAACATGTCTAATCATAAATGGAGGTCTGTCTGTTTCTTTTTTGAACTCACAGACTGACAAAACAAGGTGCTAAGAAGGATATTCATACTCATTGCTGGTATGAATATAAAATAGTAAAACCTCTTTAGAAACAAGTGTGGCAGCCTCTCGAAAATTTTACTTTGGCTTTATGACCCAGTAATTCTAATCTTTGGTAATCTCCAAAGAGATGTTAAAAAAAGATACCCACAAAATAATATATGTGAACTTTCACAGGGGCATTAATCAAAATAGTAGAAACAAAACAAAACAAAAAAAGCCTGCAATCAATTCAAATGTTCATGAACTGTTAAACAGTGTTTATATCCATCCACTATTACCGGAATATTACTCAGAAATTAAAACAAACAGCTGACAGATGCTGCACTATATGATGAACCTCAAAGATCCATAATAAGTTTTGGAGTGTATGAATTATATCTCAATAAATACAATTAAAAATGAAAGCTAGGCTAACAAAAAAAATTTTTTTTTTCTAAAATCATGTTCTAAATGTAGTACCAGTAGACTACAAATTCTCTTCAGATATTGCACATACTTTTCTGAAATTAAAGATGATAAGACTCATTTCAAACTCACATATTGTTTATGATTTTTTGTTGTTTAAAAACACGATATCCACATTCCTATTTTATTTTTTCTTTTATCTATTCATTTTTATTTTTTTATTAGTGAATCACCACGAGTTACAGTTACAAACTTGTGAACTTTCATGTTTGCATTTTGTTTATATCCTTCCACCAGTGTCCAGTCCCCTCCCCCAATGTTCCAGTATCGATCCCACTCTCCCACCTCATCCCTCCCACCCCACCCCACCTCTGTGGCAGGGCATTCCCCCTTGTTCTCTCTTTCTCCTTTTGGGTGTTGTGGTTTGCAAGAGAGGCACTACATGGCCATCGTGTTTGGTCTATATCCTATTTTCAGAGTGCATCTCCCATCCCGTGCAGGTCCTCAAACCACACTTTACCTGGTGTTCCCTTCTCTATGCGAGCTGCCCCTTCCTCCAGCATGTGGGGCCAGCTTCCAAGCCTTGGAGCCAACCTCCTGGTACTTATCTCTACTATTCTTGGCTGTTAGTCTCCTATTCTGTTATTTTATTTTATATTCCACAGATGAGTGCAATCTTTCTATATCTGTCTCTCTCTTTCTGACTCATTTCACTTAGCATGATACTTTCCATGTTGATCCACTTATATGCAAATTTCATGACTTCATCTTTTCTAACAGCAGCATAGTATCCCATTGTGTAGATATACCAAAGTTTCTTTAACCAGTCATCTGTTTTTTGGCACTCTTTTTTCCCCCCAGATTCTGGCTATTGTAAACAGTGCACATTCCTATTTTAATGGAGGAAATAAAATCTACTCATTCCTTCATGTATAATACACTGAGTGCCAATATTCTGAATCTTGAATAACCTTCTCATAATTAAGGAATGGGGTAGAGCCAGAGAGAAAGTCTAGGAGGTACAAGGTGCTGGTCTTGTATGTAGTCAAGCTTACTTTAAACCCTGGCACCATATATGGTGGTCCCTGCACAGAGCCAGGAGAACCTCCTGAGCACTGCTGAGTGTGGCTCAACCCCCATATGAGTAGATAAAAACTCCCCCTTTCTAGATGGGAGATATGTGCTGAAAGTGGATAAAGGACCAAATGTGATAGCTTCTTAGTATCTGTATTGCAAACCATAACGCCCTAAAATAGAGAGAAAGTATGGGGGAAACTGTCTGTCAGAGATGGAGGGGGAGGGTTGGGATACTGGGGACATTGATGGTGGACAATGTGCACTGGTGGAGGGATGGGTGTTCCATCATTGTATGACTGAAACTCAAACATGAAAGCTTTGTAACTGTATCTCATGGTGACTCAATAAAAAAACAAACAGACAAACAAACAAGAAAAACCTCCTTCTTTTAATAAAAGAAAAAAGAAAATGGGGTAGAGAAAGGTACACTGGAAGATATAGACGCTTCCTTGATAGTGGGAGCCCATGGAATGAAACTCAGCTGCATTTAGGCACCATAGGTCTAGTGCAGTTTGGGAGTGTAGGAATCAATGAATCACATAACTTTGTTTCAATTTTGACTGTACTGAAACATTTAAAAACAAAAACAAACCTGCATCTTGGCTTTGCCTAGACACAGAGGATCCAGACAGCAGTAGGTTCTAAAGCTTTCTGGTGACTCCAAGACGCAGAGTTGAGAATGACTGTCTAACAGAAGAGATGGGGAAGTTGAACCACTGTCTCCAGGGCATGTAATTGGGAACAGTAGTCTTGGACCCAGTAGAGCTGCCATCAGTATGGTGTGATTATTGACCCATGGTGAAATATATCAGAATGGGAATAAGTTGTCAGTGCCAACCAAATCTTCAACAAATGGTGCTGGGAAAACTGGTCACTTGCATAAAAAAATGAAATCAGACCCTTTGCGAATGCCATTCACAAAAGTCAAATTGAAATGGACTGAATACCTTAATTTCAGACCAGAATTCATAAATTATCTTGAGAGAGACATAGGCAGAACACTGCATGACATCGAATCTAGATGTATCTTCAATGATTCAATGCGACTGGCCAAGAAAACAGAAGCAAAAACAAATGAAGCTATATCCAATGAAGAATCTTCTGCACTGCAAAAGAAATGACCAGAATAAGGGGCTGGAGTGATAGCACAGCGGGTAGGGTGTTTGCCTTGCACGTGGCCGATCCGGGTTCGATTCCCAGCATCCCATATGGTCCCCTAAGCAACGCCAGGGTGATTCCTGAGTGCAGAGCCAGGAGTAACCCCGTGCAGAGCCAGGTGTGACCCAAAAAGCAAAAAAAAAAAAAAAAAAAAAATGACCAGAATAAAAAGACACTCCACAGATTGGGAGAAAATATTTCCCCAGCACTCATCTGACAAAGGGTTACCACCAACCCCTCATCAAAAATAGGGGGAGGGAGCAGGAGATAAACTTCCTCAAAGAAGACATTCAAAAGGCTGAAAGGCATATGGAAAAAAAAATACTCTGCATCACTTATCATCAGGGAAATGCAAATCAAAACAACAATGAGATATCACCTCATGCCAGTAAGGCTGGCACATGTCAAAAAGAACAACAGCAACCACAGGGAAAATGGACCATCATCCACTGCTACTGGGCATGTTGACTGATCCAGCCTCTCGGGAAAGCAATAAGGACACCTCAAAAAAGTAGGGATTGAGCTTCTGTATGACCCAGCACCTAGCAATTCCACTTCTTGGAGCGACAGCACAGCGGGCAGGGCATTTGCCTTGCACACAGCCGACCCAGGTTCGATTCCTCTGTCCGTCTCAGAGAGCCCAACAAGCTACCAAGCTGCCTGCAGGGCAGAACCTGGCAAGCTCCTGTGGCATATTTAATATGTCAAAAACAGTAACAACAAGTCTACAATGGAGATGTTACTGGTGCCCACTCGAGCAAATTGATGAACAACGGGATGACAGTGCTACAGTGCTACAGTGGCATTTATCTCAAGCGTCAAAATACTCTATTCAGAAAAGACATTTACATCCTTATGTTCGCTGCAGTTTTATACGTAGTAGTCAAAATCTGGAAACAATCCAAGTGTCCAAGAACAGATAACTGGATAAAGAAACAGTGGAATACTACTGGGCTATAAAAGAGAAAATCATGCAATTTTCTGCTATGTGATGAAACCATGTCAGCAACAGTTTTGTAAACCATGATGCTCAAGGTAAAAATTTTTTAAAATTCAACACTGGAGTAAACTTATTATTCATATACTAAAATAATTATATAATTTAGTATAATTTATATATTAAAATACTATTTTAGTATATAAATAATAAGATTTAGATTTATGGGATTAAATAAAATATATTACAAAAGCTCATTTCACATTTTTCTTTTTATGCAGTGACTAGAAAATTCATATTTATCTGGCTTCCGTGGTATTTCCCAGGCATAACCCATGGTATTTCAAGGCAAAACAAGTGAGCCTAGCTGATGCCATATTGTTGTTGAAGAGCACTGATAGTTTCAGAAAGAATCATAAAACGCCAGAACAAAAAATGACCTTAGAAATGATGTAACTCGGTCCATTCTTTATATAGATAAGGAAACTGAGGTCCAGAAAAAAAGATATTGGCCCCACGCAGCATCGCTAGAAAGTGACGGAGCTAAGATTAGTCAGATCCCTTGATTCCTGCTGTCTAAAGTTATTTCCATCACACTTCCTCAAGGACTGTTAAAACAAAAGTGCTCTATCATCTCCTCCCAAAATAGAAGGCTTCTCATCAACTCGTGCTGAAATATCTGCTCTTTTTATAGAGTGCCTTGGCCCCGCTTCTAGGATGTCCTCTGTGAGTGTCGTGCCTACACTTTCTCCTGATTTGGGTGCCATGCAACCAATGCCCTACCCTTGGTGCCATAAAACGAAGCAAGCAAAAATATGAAGAGAACAAATCTCACATTTCACTTTCTATGAGGAAAGGTGTCATGGAGGTCAGAGGACACTTGCAGAAACACCACAAAAATAAACTCAAGGGGAAAAAAAATTGGTAGGGGAGGAAATGTGTGTGTGTGTGCGTGCGTGTGTGTGTGTGTGTGTGTGGGTAGGTGGGGGTGAAACATAATGAAAATAATACTTTGTGTTCCTATTTTAAGAGCCTTTCTCAATGCTCTATGCATAGCAGCTAGAGGCAAGCTGGAAAGCCGCCAGGTCCTGGCTGCCAGCAAAAATTTTGTCACCTCCTTTGAACATCTGAAGTATGTTTACCCAATAGATTTCATTAAATTACACTTCCATTAGGAAGCATACAATGTTGATACTCATCTCAAAGATCAAAGGGATCGCTAAGAGGCATGTCATCCTGCTCCCCAGCTGATTGCTATTTCTGGGCCAATCAAGGAAAGGAGCCAGAACAATACTTAGTTTTTAAAAAAAAAAAAAATTGCAGCATCTCCCCAAGGACTATAGACGAAGAATCTGCAGCCCCATTATCAAAATGAGCATATCATTAATGACAATACTCATACCATGAGTTATTTTAATATAACTCCCACACAACCAACAAACTGGATTTGGGTCATTAGCTGAATTTGCAAAGCCGCATTGCTAAGCGCTGAAAACTCTTCACCTTAAGTTCAGGAGATGATGGAGAACGTACATTTACAAAGACAGAGGGAAAAATCTTCATTTTTTTATATTAATTTCAGTATAGTTTTAGATAATCCAACAAGTGAGTCGGATTGGTGGTGACTAATGACTGTCAAGTTGTAAGACTTGGTCACATGTCACTAAATTTCCTTATGGAGGGCTTCAAGAAGTACCATTAGGTGCATTGTTTGAAGGCAAAAACCATTCCATAGTGGAATCTAATGACTTAAGGATGAAAGCTTTCCATTTCTAGGAAAGGGTGCAATATGAAAAAGATATATAAGAAATATATATGGTCATCTGAGTGATGTCGTATTTGCTCTTCAGCCACAACTCCTATCTCACCGCCCCCAAAGCCCTGCAATTTCCTAAGTGCTGAGTGTGAGAAAGGGGTCTCTTGTTCCATGAAAAAGGAAACTTTAGGGGAAGTATCTAAAGATAGGTGCTGCTCGCCAGGGGGGCCCACTTTGTGATGAGGTGGTGGGAACTGCCAATCCATCCCTGCCCTTGAGAGGTCTATGGGGTTCAGTCACCAAAGGCCAATGAGTTGATGAGGCATGGCCATGGGACGAAGCCTCCACAGAAGTCCAGGAAGAAGGAGCTTCCGATCAAGTGAACATGCAGAGATCTGGGAGACATAGTTCACCTGGCGAGGACCTGGGAGGGTGGTCCATGCCTACCCCCCTCCCGCCCCATCTTGCTCTAAGTTGCTCTTCCATCTTGCTCTTCCTGAGTAGTCCAAATTGATGGTTTGGACTGGTACTCTTGTTGTAAGAGTATCCTTACTCTTGAGCAAGGAAACTGATATGCTGAGCTCTGTGAGCTGTGCTGGAGAATTAATCAGGCATGAAGATGGTACCCAAAGTGGGCAATCCTGCCTCCCCCACCGTTTGGGTGCTGGAATGTTCCAGGGGGTAGCAATAACATCAGGCACAATTTGGGAGTACTTTTTGCTTGTTCACATAAAGAAGGGGGTGAGAAGGGGAAGGGAGGAGGCTGTAGGTGGCTTTTTTACTGAAAAGACGATGGAAGGGCAAGTATGTTAGGGAACTCTGTGCAGCCTACAGGCAAAGCATGTAACACACTGGGTTTCCAACTGTCCCCTGGAGTCGAGGAAGGGATTGTGGGCACTTCTAACACTGTACCTGGCTAATAACACTGTACAGGTAACAAGCGGGGCTTCTGAGATGTGAGAAGTGAGGGTGGTCTCGGGAGACTGAGCCTCCCAGGAAACGATGCTCTCTCCAGGCACAAGGAGTCAGGACTAAGTTGCATTCTGTGACATCCTGCTGGCATCCAGGGATGACTTACTATGAGAGGAAGCCTCCATAGATTCACTGGAATGGGGTCCAAGAATTCAATGCAAAGGAGCCCTTATTTCAAAGAAATTCAGAATTAGCCTTGAAAATTAAGAGGAGCCAAAAAGATAGTAGGGGTGTTGCAGCACTTGCTTTGCATGCAGCTGACCCTGGTTCCATCCAGCACCACATGATTCCCAGTACCACCGGAAGTGACCCCTAAGTATTGCCAAGTGTGGCCCAACACCCTCCAATTAAAACAAAAGGAAATAAAAACTAATCCAGCCTTCCTTTCTTCCTTCTTTCTCTCTCTCTTTCTTTCTTTCTTTCTTTCTTTCTTTCTTTCTTTCTTTCTTTCTTTCTTTCTTTCTTTCTTTCTTTCTTTCTTTCTTTCTTTCTTCTTTTTTTCTTTGTGACCACACCTGGCAGTGCTCAGGGGTGTTACTCCTACTCTGCACTCAGGAATTACTCCTGATGGTGCCAGAGGGACAATATTGGATGCCAGCGACCAAAGTTGGATCAGCCACATGCAAGGCAAGCATCCTACCTGCTGTGCTATTACTCCCTCCAAGTCATTTCAACTGTGAAAAGAAATATTTGCTCCAGCCCCACTATTATTAGACTTTTAACAGTTTCACGCCCTCTTGAACTCTCTCTTCAAAGTTCTTTTCAACTTTCCCTTACGGTACCTGTTGACTATCGGTCAGCCCCCACGCCAGGCTTTCTTCACTGGGGCCCCTCGGAGGGGGGCAGGTTTAGTTTCCCTCCCCGTCCCAAGCAGAGCCCTGGCAGCCGAAAATTTCTGGAACCCAGCTACAGCCATACTCAAGGCCACTCTCCACACACTTGGATGAGCCTCACCCATGAAGGAACCAGCAGATGCGGGAACCGGGGCTGAGATCTCCAAGCCTGCTCGGATCGGGACTGGGCCTCCTCCACCCAGAACCCCCATATTCCAGTAGCTTAGCAGTCACACCCACAGACTGCCCCGGGGACCATGTAATCCCATCAATGGCAAAGATTCAGAGACTATATAAAATAAGGCTCCCAGAAGCAGCCATGCGACCTCTTATAGTCTAGCCCACTGATGTGCCTAAAGCAGTACACACGTGTTTGGTCTTAACACACTTGCTTGCATTCTCTGATATACATTCTCCATCTCTCTCGGAGATCCTGGCAAGCTACATAGAGTATCCCGCCCACACGGAAGAGCCTGGCAAGCTTCCTGTGGCGTGTTCAATATGCCAAATACAGTAACAAGAACAGGTCTCATTCCCTTGACCCTGAAAGAGCCTCCAATCATTGAGAAAGATGAGTAAGGAGAGGGTGCTAAAATCTCAGGGCTGGGATAAATGGAGACGTTACTGGTGCCCGCTCGAGCAAATCGATGAACAACGGGATGACAGTGATACGGTGATACAGGTTGCTCTTCGAGCCCAGGTTCTCCCTTGTACACATATCTCGCTTGCTTGTCTTGATGTGTCTTTGCCTGTCTATTTCCACTTTGAGAAACCCGTGTTCTCTCAGACATGGACTTCTCCCTCTCTCTCTCCTCATATCTTTCCACGTAAGTTTCAATAAAATATTCTTGCTTTACCAAAAGAGAAAAGGAAAAAGGAAATATTTATGATAGATTTAACACAAATAACTGTGATACTGAAAAATATCTATAAATCCCAAATCCTTTACATCATATTAGAAAGGGTATTTCAGCAATAGCTCAATGTTCTAAAGTCAATTTCAAGTAGTGGAAACATTTTTCTAATAATTTTTATTATAAGTAATTCTTGTTATAAGACATTTTCCTGAAATGGGACGCAAAAGACAAAGTTCAGGTAAAGGTAAATCACACCTCCAGAGCCATATTCACAACCTAGATTTCAGCTGTTCTCTTTCAACATGTAGGTAACCTCTTGCTTGCCCATATTTGACACATCATAGAAGTCTAATTATCTATCGTTTGCAATTAATCATCTGACAATTTCATTTCCTGCACTTATAAGCATCCAGCTGGGAAGTAAGTTTTAATCTGAGAGAGAAAAAATGAGGATTCGGGTTTCTAACAAATTACTTCTAATTAACCAGAACCTTTTTTAGTCATCCCAATGTAAAGATGCCTACAGCTAATCAAAGAATTTATTGTTTGCATTCTTAATGGTATTTTTAAATTCCATTTAAATTTCCCCAAAGGCCAGTTCTAGAAATATATTGCACAAACATTCGTTAAACAAACATCCCCTTAAGCAGAACACAAAGAATGGGGGTGAGTGGGTTGGAGGGGAAGTGGGGAGGAGGGCAATGATTTCTAAGAGTAAAGAGACATCCCATTGACTGAAAATCACACCGACAAAATTAAATAAAGCAGAGAATCGCGACATACCTCTTCTTAGTGGAAGAGAGAAGCTATCTTCTAGCGAACCCAAGAAACCAGAAGACTGATCAAAACTGGGAGATACAAGGTCACCCTCCAAAGCTTGGAGGCCGTTGGGTCTACACATGGCAGTACTCAGCCCTGGAAGATGATGTGGCGTTGGGGATTAAACCAGGGTTGGCCACATGCAAGACATGCCTCTTCACTCCTGACCTCCACGGCTGTATATTGAAAGTCTACACTAGCATCAATAGAAAGCCAAGTCATCGAGTTTATAGTTTCGGGGGGCGGGGGGGGTCTTCAGACTTGGAGATGCTTTTGCTTATTTTCCAAATGCCACACAGAATTCAGATGAGCACTCGTGATTTGTACTAATCTGCACTATCTCCAATATCTTTTTTAAAGGAGGGCCCATAACTCTGCCTTCTTGGCTATGACTTTTTTGCTGCCCAAAGAGACAAAAATTAAGGCAAAGACTCTTAGAAGTTAAAGAATCCCACCTCGAATTTAGGCTATTTATGTGAATTAATTTAAGGGGGTCGGGGTTTTGAGGCCACACCCAGCAGTGCTCAGGAACCACTACTTCTGATTCTTTGTTCAGTGCTCAGGGCACCCTATGTAGTTCTGGGACTCAAGCCAGGGTTGACCGCCTGCCAGGCCGGCACTTTAACCCCTGTACTACCCACACAGGGGCTAATTTTGAACAGAGAGATCAGTCTACACCACCACTGGGGTTGGAAAGAAACACTTCAGAAGGACCTTTGAACATTTAGAAGATAGATTTTAAAAGGACCTTAGAACATTTCTAATAGCTTGAGGGAGACGCAAAATAAAATAAGCTCATAGTATATTTAAAAACAAACCCACAAGAGCAGAAGACTATCAAACTAGTTTGTACTGTGATTATTAGTTTTAGGGTACACTGATTTACTGATGTGCCCCCTTTTCTTCGCCATTGCCAACGCTGATGTTGGGACGGTGGGGGGAGGGGCAGGTATACACAAGCCTGGCTGTGCTGCCCTCACATCAAGCTGTCATGGCACATTCGGCCACAATGTTTGCTGAGGGGCCACACCCCTTCGGGTGTGACACTGATGCACACCTGGCTGTGATGTGACCAAAAATCCCTCGTGGCGCCGGGGCACCCAGCCTACAGTACTACCAGGACGGCACTCAGTACATAGAGAGACACCAGGGATTGAACATGCGACTTTCTGCCTGCAAGGCCAAATGTTTCAAACCACTGAGTTACTCCCCTAAGCCACTTGCTTTGTGTTTTATATGCAAATTGTTATTGGAGGATGAGCATAAAATACATTCTCCTAAAGAAAAAAATAAATACACTTTTTTTTTTAAAAAAGAAATGAACAAACATGATTATTCTAGAACCTAGTGCCTTCGAGGGCTCCAACAGACAGGATGGCCATGCCCCATATACCAAGTCGGGAAAGGTCCACACAATAAAGTACGTTGCATCACACAGTTCAATGTGATTCTGCTCATCACAGAGATGAGCTGACTGCTCAGTGTCCAGATTAGTCACTCAAACAACTATTCTGTTTGTTTCTTGAGACAACTGGGCATGATTCCATTTAAAATGTCTCTGTCTAGGGCCTAAGTACAATGGGTAGGGCATTTGCCTTGCATTCAGCCACCCCAGGTTCAATCTCCAGCATCCCGTATAGTCCCCCAAGCACCACCAGGAGTGATTCCTGCATGCAGAGCCAGGAGTAACCCCTGCGCATCACAGGGTGTGACCTCCCCCCCAAAATTCAAATGTCTCTGTCTATTCATTGAACATGTCTGTGTTCTGGAGCAGCATGTTAGGTTGCAGTTCCTGGTCCAAAGTAGTAAGTCCTAGAGCTGGGGCAAGCCTGTCTGTGCATGGCAACAAAGCAAACTAGAAGGTGGTATGAGAGTTTAGAGCTCGGGAGAACGAGAATGAAGCAGTGAGGAGAACCGTTTCGAGAGTACACCGGAAATCTGGCTTCTGAGAGGGTCATGGTACCCTTTCAGTCCGGTTTATTACAGCAGGAGGAAACGTGACCCAAGAAACTAAATCACAGTACAAACAGTTCTTTGAATGTTTCTTTGGGTAATTACCATGTCTTCCTAAGCAATCTTCAGGAGCGATTAGGACTGTAACATTCACCGCTATCACTATCGCTAGAACTGCAAAAGCTTCAGTTAAATTTCAAGCTTTAGGCCAATTCCCAAGTCAAAATACATGGACAAAAGCATAGCGTACCTTTGAGGTAGATAGATCCTAAAAGATACAGAGGAGAGAAGAGGGCATCAATCAGGAAGGCTAGTTACAGCGATAAATTCAGAGCCTTAAGGGCTTTTGAATTTGTGAATACTAAGGTTCCAAGTAGAAGAAAAGAATTAAAAACAGGGGCTGGCGCAATAGCACAGCGGGTAGGGCGTTTGCCTTGCACGCAGCCGACCCAGGTTTGATTCCCAGCATCCCCTATGGCCCCCTGAGCACTGCCAGGAGTAATTCCTGAGTGCAAAGCCAGGAGTAACCCCTGTGCATCACAGGGTGTGACCCAAGAGGAAAAAAAAGGAATTAAAAACAGAATAGTGGGCCAGAGAGAGTTAAAAAGGTGACAGTGCATGTGTGGTATGCAGTAGGCCCCACCCAGTTTGATCGCTGGCACCATCTAGTCCCCTGAAGGTTTCCTAGCATGGCTGGACCCGGTGGGCGGGAGCAGACCTTTGCATTGCTGGCAAGGGGCTTGGGGGGTGCAGTCGGGGGGACAGTGCAGCCTCCTGAGTGCTGCTGGGGAGGCCCCCCAGGAAAAGCAGACCCGTGTAATGACAGCTAGGTGAGGAAAAGTGAGTCAGCAACACATAACAGCGGATTCATCTGATCACTGACAGCAAGTCAAGACTATATAAGCTTTCTGAGTGATGAGGCTTGAGGATTAGGGAGAATCAGGAGAAAAGTGAGTAACAGAATGTGCTAAACCCAACATGCTCATCACATAAGCCACTCTGTGAACTCCCTCCGCCCCCCCCGGCCCAATATTTTATATTTTAGGTGTGTTCACTATATTACAGTGCTTCTCAAGCCCGCTGCAGAGCACTTATCTGATACGTTTTTATATGTACCTGCACAATTCCTCTTAGGACAAGATCACTTTTCCAGTTGAAAAGGTGTAACCAACTTTTACTGATGAAACACTGCTTTAATAAGCATATACGCAGTGGACCATAGGAAATGTACTGGAGTAAAAAGAGATAAAATGTGATTTTTTAAAATGATAGGTTGTGGTGTGGGGCTGGAGTGATAGTCCAGCGGGGAGTGCGTTTGCCTTGCACGTGGCCGACCCAAGTTCAATCACAGCATCCCATATGGTCCTCCAAGCCCTGCTAAGAGTAATTCCTGAGTGCAGAGCCAGGAATAAGCCCTGAGCATCGCTGGGTGTGACCCAAAAGCAAAAGCAAAAAAAAAAAAAAAAGGTAGGTTGGAAATTCTGAAATGATGTGGCTACAAACTGGTCATGGGGGTGTGGGTTGTCTTTGTTCAGAAACTGTGGTCTTTATTATTTTTGTTTTGTTTTCCAGCCTACTGAGTGGCACTCAGCTGGGGGGTGGTGGTTGCTATTCCCTGTATGATGCTGAGGGCATCGTGCTATGCCAGGAATCAAGCCACAGCTCCCACGTGCACAGCACGTGCTCCAACGCCCCGAGCCCTCGCCCATTCCAGAAGCCATGGCCTTGACTCTGCTGTGCTGTTTGTAAGAAACATGCGGGGCTATCTGCTTCTCTGATACAGTCTGTTCTTCAGACCTGCGCTCTTCCTAGTGGGTGCTGAGTGCAGTGACTGTTGAATCTTGCCGTCTTGGGTGGAGTGGTAGCCAAGATTCAGATTCTTGAGAGTCTGGAAAAGCAATGAAGCAGAAGATGATTCTGGAAAGACAGAGAGGAAAAAAGGAGGCACCAATGGTACCCTGCGTAAGGGTACACCAGTGAAGCTTTCCTGGCATGGCTCGTCCAGGGGGTTCCTCTTCCAAGGCATTCTCATGGTACGTCATTTTATGGTTATACTGGTAGAACAGACACGGTGGTTCCCACTCTACAAATGAAGAAGGGTTACCCGACCACCAAAGGCAGTGACCGGCAAAGATTCTCCAGCATGGTGTGGACCCAGGCAGGACTCCACTGCAGACCTCCTCAGGAGACACCCAGTCCACCGCACCGCTAGCCCACCTAAGACCTTGTCCACCAAAGCCCTTGGTGGGAAAAAGGACTCCATGGGCTGTCGTCAACTGTTAGAGCTTAGCACAGACAGAATGTGTGGCAAAGAGTTCAAAGAAATGCCTGAACATCAAGGATGCCTGGGACGGGGTGGGGACTCCTCTTGGCCTTCGGCTCTCTTGTTAGCCTACAATACTCGGTCCAGGTAAACAGATGTTACAAGAAACTGGAGAGATAAGAAAAGACCATGGAAAGGAACAGACGGAAAAACACACACAACTCTGCAGCAGCAATCGTACAGGTTGGTGAGGGAGACAGAGAAAAAGCTCTTGAGCAGAAATATTTCTGCACCAGCTGCTTTCAGTGGTACATGAAAATAGCAGTGATAACATGCTCAAATATAATTCCCCCCAAAAAAACTTTGAAATAAAGTTGAAAGATAGATGTAACATGAAAACAAACATCTTTCTCTACGCAGAAAGGTTCAATTGCAAAGTTGGCATCTGCATTTGTCACGGGGTTGCTGCTTCCTGCCTATTGCCCTGTGTACAAACAATATCTAAGGATGTCATCTGCATATTGGTACCAAAGAAGCTTAGGAACGGGACCTGTCAGTGTATTTTAACAGCTTTCCAAAACGTCAGCTTTCATCAGATGTAAACACATGCTTAATTTATCAGTTTGGTCTTAATATAAAAAGTTGACAATCATATGTCACTATAACTATTGATAAGGTAAATAGGGACTACAGGAAAATGTCAAAAAGTTATTGAAAGGGTTTTCTGAAATACTACATCAAGTTGTATTTATCAGCTCTTCCCTGCCATTGAATATGTCACAATTTCCCATCTGTGGCTATTTCTAAAACGGAGGTACTCAGTGGAGCATTTCAAAATCTTCATTCTTAAAAGTCTTAATACTCAAGCATGTGAAATTTTAAAGGAGTCAGAACAGAGGAAATACATACTGCAACACACAGCGTTATCTCCTCGCCCCATAAAAGTGAAAAGAAACTCTGCTCACTAGAAGACTTTTCATTTGTTTGTTTGTTTTTTGCTTTTTGGGTCACACTGGCAATGCACAGGGGTCACTCCTGGCTTTGCACTCAGGAATTACTCCTGGCGGTGCTCAGTGGACCATATGGGATGCTGGGAATCGAACCCGGGTCAGCCGCGTGCAAGGCAAATGCCCTACCTGCTGTGCTATCGCTCCAGCCCCTAGAAGAATTTTCAGTTGAAATACTTGGAGAGTGTGTGCCTAGAACGTATCAGCAAGCAGAACTTTTTCTGGAAAAGTGTGCATTACAACTACAAGTTCATTCATTCCCCGGCTACTTAGTAAGCATCTCTCCTGGTTCACAGCCTGACACAAACACGGGCTTGCTAGTGAACGAACTAGAATTTTTGAAACTCTACACAACGGAACTGGCAGAGGCTTTGGTGATGCATTAAGGATGGATGCTCTAAGGTGGTATGATTTTCCAGTCCGAGTCAGAGAGAGTTTATTTCAAGACCTGGCTCCAAATGATGGGGGCCCTGGGAAAGTGTCTTAGCTTTTTATAACCATATATCTGTGCTCTAAATTTTATTGAAGAATAAATGAGATATGACAAGAGAGCTAGCTCTTAGAGGGCCTTGCGCGCGCTCTCTCTCTCCCTCCTTCTCAAATCGTGATCAGGGATCATTCTAAATGGAGTGATTCTCATTTGGGGATACTGTTGCCTCCAAGGAAACATGTGAATATCTGGAGGCATTTTGGAATTGCTCATGACTGGGGTGGGCTGGGGATAAACTCACTCGAATAGAGTGGCAAAGGCCAGAGATGTGAAATGTTCTACAAGGCCCAAGACAGCTGCCCTCTGCCCTGTCCCCCCGCCCCCCAGAAAAGAATCCCATCTCGCTCAAGAGCACTGAGGTTGAGAAATCCTTTTCTCGAGCTGAGAGACAGCTCACTAGTTAGTTCAGTTAAAAGAGAGATCACAGTCGTCCTGACTTTACCAAAGTATCAAGATCAAGGAGGAAACGCATCAGATCTCCGATGACACAGAATATAAAACTATAATTGAGTCAATATTCCTGGCAGTCTGGATCCTTCTGGCTATTTGCATGTGACAACACTGGCATTGAGTAGATCTGTATGGATTTTTTTTTTTCTTAATTGGAGGATGGAAAAAATCCTTTAGGCAAATTTGGATTTCATGACAATATCAGTCTGTACTTCTGAGCAATTTCTTAGTACAACCTCGATTCCCCCAAACCATTAAAAAGCATCTGGCTGTAGCAGGAACAGACAGATCACTGCGGGAGCCCCAACGCACGGCGCCCGAGGCGGTAGCTGAGATACCCCCCGACGCTCCCAGCCCGTTTCTTCCTTTGCTCCTTGGCCTTGATTTCACCCCCTCTCCGACTCTTTCTCCCTTTTCCTTCCTCTGCCACCAATACTCTTGTCACTTGCCATGACTGCTTAGCTCCAGTCACCATAGAGGGGGAAAGGAGAAACGTCTTGATTGGGTGGCCAGGTTTCAAGGACACTCTGAGAGGTAAGGATGAGCATGCTGGGGGCACAGAGCCTTACTTAGGAAAACGCTTTCGCAGAGACAGCGCGGGGAGAGGGGCCCAGTTTGAAAACAGAAAGCCAACATGACTTCTGAGGGTTTGGGAAGCCACGGGCCACCGTCCCAGGCGGGACGTTCCTCAGCGACACTGAAAAAGCACTGCTTTTCTGATTTGCCGGGTTCGAAACGATGGAAGTGCAAACTCCTAATACAATGGGGCTATTGCAAA
The DNA here is from genome assembly GCF_027595985.1 of Sorex araneus. Classification (NCBI taxonomy): domain Eukaryota; kingdom Metazoa; phylum Chordata; class Mammalia; order Eulipotyphla; family Soricidae; genus Sorex; species Sorex araneus. The sequence continues at coordinate 14,546,907 of NC_073312.1, forward strand.
TGAACCTGGTCTTGAATTCTGCTCTTCCAAGAGGCCACAATATGCCGTTTTAAATCTCAGAGTGAACCACAGCGCCATCTATGGTCTCTGAATTAAAAAAAATTTTTTTTTAAAGAGCAATTTTACTTCTTTGACACTTTTCTGAACAGACTGAATAGAAGACAGAAAAAGCTCTACAGTCTCTTATACACGGACCAAAATACCACCCCAGATCTGTTTCTACATACATGGAAAGATAATTTCCTTAGAGCACACCTGCAGGAGGAGTGGTTAGTTAACAAGACAGAAACCTGTGAGTCGGATGTTGAAAGCATTTTGAAATGGCACTTTTGTGAGAAAAATCTCCCTGACTGCAGAGTCGGAGAAAAGGGAATGTGGCCACTCACCAAGTCTCTAATCCACTCACTATGCTGAAATAAAAACTGGGAAAACAGGTAATTTTAAGAAATACAATGGATTTCCAAGTAGTGACTAAGGCCCACGCTAGTACTCTTTCTAACCTAAATGTCTATGATTGCTACTATTCAGAAAGAATTTAAAATAAAATTTTATTTTGCCATTTAAAGTTGTAAATACCACTGTACATGATTTATTATAAGACGTCATTTGCTATCACAAGCTAGGTAAAGTTAGAATTTTCCTGACCTGGTGACAAAAGGAACTTCAATTTTCTCCCAAGACAAGAGCCAAGAAACCCTCCAGTAACCCTCCTATCGAGTCATACAGTGGCTGTTTTTACAGCCGCTGCACAGCTATCACCGTTTGGTACCAAGCAGATTTTCCTCTTTCTTTCTGCTCCAAATTCACTTGGCTTATTTCCAAGAGAAAATGCAGACAGAGAGGAGGCAAAGAGCAATTCTGTTAGATCAATGAAGATGGTGACCAGAGCATAATTCTATCTGTCCGGCACATCTTCACTTGTTCTCTGATTAGAGATTACGAGTCATTTCTTGACAATTCTTGTACAAAATGAAGTTACAATAAACCTTACAATACTTCACAGGAGGAATACACACACACACACACACACACACACACACACACACACACACACACACACAGAGAGAGCTTTCTCTGGATTGCACTAAATCCAGAGATAACATAAATTTCTAACTTTCATAACTTTTCTTATTACAAAAGAACTTAAATAAGCGCTTTCAACGCATTGGAAAGTACAAATTAATAAAACTCACATGAAAATGCTTTATTGGCAATGACTGAGGGTAGAATGAGGCCAAAGGCACCGGCAGTGTATTAAGTATCAGGTAGTTAGATGTGAGGATTTGGTTTTGTTCTAAGCCCAAGAGAAAATTTAAAATATACCTTTTGCTAGGAGGGAAGGGCAACTACTCATACTATGCTTCTCCGTGTATTGCAATATCTAACCTCAAACTAAACTGAAATTAATTGTTTAAATAATGTGACGTAAAACAGTAACTCTTGCTGTGAAAAAAAATAGATTCTTATCCAACTTTTAAAAAATGTACTTCAAAACCTTTGCACTGAAGGCTTCAGAAGAAGAAGAAAAAAATGGAAAAGAAATTGCATGGCATCGCAGCACATGTGGAAGAGACAGACAGTTTGGCTTTTGGTAAAAGCTTCATCACTGGGCTGGAGGCACAGCAATGGGGTTAAGGCACTTGCCCTGCATGCTGGGGCCCTGCTTCCACCTGGGCACCACCAGGAGTGACCCTGGGCACAGACAGAGAAATAAACCCTAAGCACCACCGGGAGTGGCTCCACCCCAGCCCATTAGCTATCACTCTGCCTATAAAAGGCCACCTTGCAGTCACACCTGGTCACCAAGGAGACAGAGGCAGAGCTCTTCAACAGAGTCAAAAGGCTTCACCAACAGCTGGCCAGGGCTGGGTGCCCAGGTCCTTACAAACTGACTAAACCCAGTCGCTATGAGTTACCAGGAGGTGACTGATGATTCTCACATGCAGTTGAAAACTCAAGATTCCTGTAATTCTCTCCTCAACCCCACGTTGTCCTCTCTGCTCTCTCCACCCAGCCCCGTCATCCTTCAAACGAGCCCTGAGTTCCCCCTTCGTTCACACACCACCCAGATGCTGCCCCCCATTTTATTTTCTCTTTGGGTCACACCTGGAGATGCACAGGGGTGACTCCTGGCTCTGCACTCAGGAATTACTCCTGGCAGTGCTCAGGGGACCATATGGGATGCTGGGAATCGAACCCAGGTGAGCCGCGTGCAAAGCAAACGCCCTACTTGCTGCCGGATGCCCCTTTCACTGTCTCTTCCCATAGCAACCTTCTTCAACTTCATTTGCCACCATGTGACAATTACTAAGATTTTTGAGCTCCTTTTTAAAAATGCACCTTACGTATCTCTCACAATGGAGACGTTACTGGTGCCCGCTCGAGCAAATCAATGAACAACGGGGTGACAGTGACAGTGCTATCGTACATATCTATTTATCCTTTGCTTAATGTTCAATGCATGCTAGATCCTAAAATCATGTAAGATGCTTATAGGATCTATACCCAAACATCCACAAATTGTTAAAAACTACTAAAATTAAAAGTAACTTTAACGAAGAACTCGAAAGAACCACAGCATGAGTTGGAGCAATAGTACAGTGGGTCGGGTGTCTGCCTTGCACATAGACAACCAGGGTTCAAACCCCAGCATCCCACATGGTCCCTGGACCACCACCATAAGTAACTCCTGAGTGCAGAGTTAGGAGTAATCCCTGAGCATCACCAGGTGTGTCCCCCAAACACAAATACAAGACCTTGAATTTAGTCATTTTGCTTCTACCATATTACTTTCAGCTGATTAACACTGCCATATATATTTGCCATATATTCTAAAACAAACTCTCAGCATATAATGATATTTAAAACTTTTATATTACAAGGCAATGCAGTGATTATCTTTAGGTATGCAAAAATCAATTTTTTGTTGACATGAATGACAATACTTAACAGACACTAAAGAATCATTACCCCTTTCCTTCTCAAATATACTATGTTAGGTCAGTCTTGAAACAGTGAAAAGACACTGACCTTAAATCATCTCTGGGAAAAGTCAGTTATTCAAATTCAGAGAAGGAATGGGAAGGAAATCCAAAGTAAACAACTCAGCCATGTATTCTGAACTCCATACGGAAAACTCAGTTCAAACAGAAGTCGTAAGGTGATACATGTAATATAACGATATATCATAATTCTTCTGCCTTGAATGCTGACTACTACGTAAGGAAAAGCCTTGTTTGTACAGATTAATTCCTACAAAACCTTTGACAACATAAGATGAACTAAAAAAATAAATTCAAAAGGGCTTCTATCCACTGAGAAGGTCACAGCTGAAGAGAAGCTGGGAGAGGCTGCATCAGCCTTTTGCATTAGCACCTAGAGTGAATTTACTAAGCACTTAAAAATGAGGGTGCTTATTTTTAGGGTCTCGAAAGAATCTTCTGGCTTGAAGGCACTTTAACTCTGACCTGTTTAATTACAGGACTGCAATTTGTACGTGGCCAAGTCACCGGCTGAAAACCAGTGTGGTTCTTACAGCAGGTGCCCATCCTCTCGGACCTTCTCACCCCCTCTCCTGCAGGCAGAGAAAGGCTGGTCTGACCCAGCAGATGCAGAAATGAAGGCTGAAGAGCAGAATGAACGACGCCCATCTCAGGCCTGCAGTTCTCTGGCTTGTCTCACGATTTCCGTCTTGTTCTCTCTTTCACTCAAGGCGATATGGCCCAGGACTAGACTTCCTTAGCTGGCTCACAATGTTAGAAAAACATGGGCTGGACTAGGCTGGACAAATGTGTGACAACATATACGCCATCTTTCTGAACTAAAAATAACGTCTTCCAATAAGGACCGTGGATCAGTCAGCATTTGGAATGACAGTATGAAATTGCCTTTTAGAAAGTGAAAAAGAAAAGAAAATGAACTTCATTGGGAAATATAAATCTGCAAGATTCTAAGCCTGGAGCTAGTTTTCTCCTAACTCAACTTTACCTGGAAAAATTACATATGTCCATAAAGCTCTAGTCTTACTTTAGTTGAAACTTAGATGCAGAGACGGTTTATGTTTTAAAAGCTCAAGATAAGAACACTGGCCCTCTAGCCCCTCCGAGAGAGGCCCCACAACAACAAAAGACAAAAACAAAACCTGTGAAACGAACGTCAGACAATGTGCAAAGACACGGTATTCCACCGTGAGAGTTCAAGGACCTCAGATTAACAAAAGAAGTCAGAAGAGATTCACAAGGAACATCCTTGTTTTGAAGTACACAAAACAGTTTTAAGAGGCTCATTTCATTTCTTCATCTGCTATTTCACACCCAGACCTCTACCGGGCAATGCAATTCTCTGAAACTTAAAACCCGTCACTCACTCTGTTATAAGACTGCAATAACAAATCAAGCTCTTTGCCACCAATAATCAAAATCTGAATTTTCACAGTAAATTCCCAAGACCAGGACAGTGAGTAACAACTCGCTGCAAAACACTGTAGAACAAAACCCAATGGAAAATGAGAAAATATGGCCCTTTCCTTAGGTGTCTCTATGTTGGAGCTTGACTTGTCGTAGCTTTTGTGAATCCCCCAAGGTATGAGGAGTGTGAGGAAGTAATAAAAAACACCCTGACCGGGGCTGGAGTGATAGCATAGCGGGTAGGGTGTTTGCCTTGCACGCGGCCGATCCGGGTTCAAATCCCAGCATCCCATATGGTCCCCTGAGCACCGCCAGGGGTAATTTCCTGAGTGCAGAGCCAGGAGTAACCCCTGTGCATCGCCAGGTGTGACCCCAAAAACCAAAAAAAAAAAACCAAAAAAACGCCCTGACCATTTTTTTTAAAGTTCCATTTCTTAATTTTTCTCAAACCTTTGCCTTTTAATAGAAGCATTTCAAATTTCTAGCAAAGGCTTTTAGTTCATGATGAGATAAACTTCATACCAGACAATATTATGCGTATACACACACACACACACACACACACACACACACACACCGGCAATTTGACTCTAACCAACTATTTGTTTCCACTCCAAGATAATTTTCCATTTGGGCAAACTAAAGGTCACCAGTTAAGACAACTTGGCAAAAGGTGAGACCATCTGAACTTGTGGTCAGTTTCCTAGGTTTCTGCAGCCCAGGAAATGAAGAAAAATAAAAGAATCTAGCAAAACCTTCGCTAGCCTTGTCCCAACTTCTTGTACCAGGAAGCCTGAGAGAGCGGCCACAGCAGAACCCCCTTGCAAGGGTTTACACAGAAGAACCTCCCGGGCCCCCGCCCGTCCAGCTCAGCCTTGGAGCAGAAGCGGTGGAAGGTCCCAGCGTTATCGTCTAAGTGCCTGATCTGTTTTAAGTTTTGTCCTCATAAATGTGAAAGCTGCTGACAGATAAGGAGGATGGCATGAGAAGCAAGGGAGGAGCCAAGGGGGAAAGGTGACAGGCAAAGTGGGAACCGGCGTGTCAGTGCCACTTGCAAACTCCTTTCAGCACCGCGGCGCCTGGAACTGACACGCTTTGTGCGAACAGTTTGGTAACCCTCAGGCCTCGCTGTGAAATCTCTCTGCAGCCAGTGGCCCGGAAGCTGCAAGAACATAAGCTCTGCCAGGGCAGCAAAGACGCGGGGTCCACAGGGCACCTCCAGGCCTTGGGTTCAGTCACTTTGGGGCCACCACATCCCTGTCACCTTTCTTAGAGTGTGGTCGTTACCGGGAGAGCAACCGGCAAGTATACTCTGAGAAAGGGCATTTTCATTAAAAACCAATTCACCGCTCTGCTCTCCAAAAGAATGTCTACTGGACGTGAACTGTATCATTCTGAGTGTGATTCAAAAGCAAGACCCGGTAAAAATCTCTCGTTCAATGGCACTGAGCTTTTCCCAGCACTATGCCAGAATCCCACCAATTTTGACGGTGCAGTTTCTGGCCAAGTATTCACAGAATATTCGCTGATTTTTGACAATAGGAGTTCTGAAGAGAGCAGGAAAAAGTTCGCCTCTGAGTGAGCAAACAATTTAACATTAAAACAGAGTTGGCTTTTTGACGAAGGCAATTAGCTTCTTCATGTTCCAAACACCAAATAATATTTCCCCATTAATTTTTAAACCAATGTGGCTTTAACTTAAAATAAACTGTACATCAAAAGAATGGAAAATAAACAGCCAGGAACACAATTTGATGAATTGGATTTATTTAGTTTATTTATCTAAACAGGGACCATTGGATCTCTTTAATAGCCTGGCAGTTGCACTGGGCTGGTTAATAAAACATTCCACAGTGTCTTCAGCCAATATAGAAATGCAAATCCCATCAGAAATATTTTATTCATGAAGCAGTAATTTCAGTTACTACCAGTTCCTTTTTAAAAAAAACTAGAGACCCTCTGCAAATAAACAGCGCCACCTAGTGACTTATAAGCGAAGCCAAATTCGTCACAGGTTTATAATTAATCTTTCAAAATCTTACCTGTTTTTCATCTTTCCTCTTTATTTCTTAGGTAAGATCAAAGTGACGAGGCCAAACCAAAAAAAAAAATTCATGAAAGTCAATAATAATTTGTTAAGCCATTTAAGAAGGATTACAAGCAGAAACAACTGCATTAAATCTGTAAGCTTTATTTTTTTTTAAAAAAAAGCAATTTAGCATTGTCTCGAAAAAATATATATCCCATCTGTTTATAAAACTCAACTACTCAACTAGAAATATCATAAATACGTAACAAAAATGGCTCCTTTTACAATAAGATGGTGATTTAACTTTAGTTCCAATGGGGGTATGGGGTGTTAAAGTAGGTAGGCAAAGAATATTCCAATAAAATTTTAAAATCCCATCAGGATCTGATATTTTCCCCTTTGTTTTGTTTTGCTTTGGGGCCACAACAGCAAAGCTAAGGGTTATTCCTGGCTCTGCACTCGGGAATTACTCCTGGTGGCACTAAGGGGACAGCAAGAGATACCAGGGACAGAGCCTTGTTGGCCACGTGCAAGACAAACGCCCTGCCTGCTGTTCTCTCTCTCCAGCCTCAAATATTTTTTAATCACACACGCAAGATTGTAAGTGATGTGCATATATGTATCTGTACCAGGTCACACTTCAACCTGCCAATGACTATAGTGCAGCTGAAACCAATTTTTTTTTTCCTAGTCATGAAGCACCAAAGGAGCAAAAGGCAATGGCCTAGAACCCAAAGGAGTCATCACAGAAACAGTCAAACTGGGAGAGAGTGTCAGAGCTTCCCAAGAGCATCACTGAAGGCCAACCTTGGATGCAGTACATCTGGCCAACAAACAAATCATTTAGCACAAACTTCTGCTCCATTCAAGTAGGCATCCTTCTTAGAAGAAAGAGATCAAGAACACGAACCCATTTGCAGCGTCTTGGGTTAGAAACCAGAGTGACACACGAGCACAGATCCCACCCCCCCACCCCCCAAGGCATGAATGACCACAGCTGAAAATTGGCTTTTGTTCTCTTCCCTCTCCAGGGCCTAGTTGCTGTGTTCGCCCTTGAAATTACTGGAGACTCTGTGAGCCAAACACTTACCAAGGTCAAAGTCTGCAACGAGAATTTTACAAAGGAAACAAATGCACGACAATTTTCTCATAATTTTACAGAGCAGGGTCTTGGGAAAACCACCTTTCTGAGGAAAAGAAAAGACACACACAGAAAACCATATGCATATAAGGAAATACAGTATACCTCTTTTCCCTCAGGGTTACAATCCTAGCTAACTAAGAGAGGGTACTGGGGGGCACCTTGATGGTGCTGAGGTTCGCTAAGATCATAATGGTTAACACTACAGTAAACAAGTCACTTTGACTACAACATAAAAAAAAAAAACAAACTAAAAACCCAAATAACTGAAGCTGGAGTGATAGCACAGCAGATAGGGCGTTTGCCTTGCATGCGGCCAATCCAGATTCGATTCCCAGCATCCCATAGGGTCCCCTGAGAACCTCCAGGAGTAATTTCTGAGTGCATGAGCCAGGAGTAACCCATGTGCATTGCTGGGTGTGACCCAAAAAAGAAAAAAAAAAACCAAATAACTAAGATAGCCCCATTTTGGGATTAAGAAATATTCCAACCAGTAATTAATAGCCATGCACATCTTCGAGCTTTATTAATAAAGAAATATTCCAACCAGTAATTAATAGCCATGCACATCTTCGAGCAATATTAATAACTCTCTCCGTGGGAAAAAAATTTGGGGGTGGAGGGGACAAAATCTGAGCTGCATTAATGTGACAGATGCAGAACCCCATAATAACTAATGACACTGTCCTCTCACACCGCTGCTTGCGGACTGAATGTAAGTGATATATAAAATAGCAGTGGTCTGCCCATCACTTTTATATCGAAATCACATTCTAACCCAGAGAAGATAGAGAGAAGGAATAACAAAAGCAGTTAAATGCATCACAACAAAAACATAAGTCCAGGTATATTTTAATAAGTTATAAAAGTGTCAACGTCCTTTGACTTGATAATCTGAGACCTGAGAAATGACCCTGATGAAATAACTATGCCCAAATATGTTAATTGCTACAATTGCTAAATGATAAATTATGCAGAGGTCAAGTGGAAATATATTATGACTCAACAAAAGGTGAACTAGCATCTTTGAAATAGTATGCACCCATTAAAATGATTAAGAATTTATAGAAAAAGGAAATAACAATGTTAGGATTTTGTGTTTCAAAATGAGAGGGGGAAAATGTGGATTGAATAACAACATGATTATGTAAAATAAAACAATAAATTATGCAAGGGAAAGGGAGAGGGGAAGGTAAGATTGGAAGGAAACAAATCAAAATGTAAAATGTGGTTTTATTTTTTTACACACAGTAAAAGAGCTAAGAGAGCTGAGATTTTTTTTTCTCTAGTATTTATTTTTAGAATCATCTATAATGAGCAGGTACAGAATTTTTACAGAGACTCAGACCACAAATGTAATTTTTCTTAAGCGGCAAATGTATTTCTTATGGAGGGAATTTTCTTTTCTGGGGTGGTCCCATCTACTCTGGCATTCTAATTTCCTCCAAGAATACACTTATGTTTCTGCAGGAAGGAGATGCTAGATGCTATAATTACGCATTACCAATGACACAGTCAGAATCTCTAGAACATGTTTTTATGGCTTTTGACAGCTTCCCCAGGATAGGAGGGAAAATTCTCAGGAAGTCCTATCAACAGAAAAGAAAACATAAATAGAAACATCAAGGTCTTGACCTTCTGACAAAAATATATGAAAATGCAAAGACCTCATGCCTCTGGGAGCACGTGGTGGAGGGAAGCGAACACGGGTGGTGGGACTGGCGTTAGAACACCGCACGATGAAGACTCACCTATTAGTAACGTTGGAAACCACGGCTCCTTAATTAAAGAAAAATAAATACAATTTATTAACAAGCTCGTGCTTCTCATTGGCCCTTCATTAATCTCACCTGAGGCTCTAGAAAAAACAAAGCAGAAAAAAGGCACTGTGGGGGCTGCAAACTTGGACACTCAAGGCGCATCTCCCTTGTGAAGAGAGAGTCCAGGAAACAGTAGCGGAAGCTTGGAGCTGTTCTGCAGCCTCCCTTGAGCCCTGACTGGCGAGACCGACTCCAGTTTTGTGCAGGGAGTTGGGTCACTGCTGAGCTGGGCAATGAGGTACCACATCCTCTGATGGAGACAGATGGCCCTGGGAGCCAGCTCAACTCCTGCATCACACAGCCTGCCAAACGGGACAAGGACAGTACTCAGCGCCACTGACCTGGGACAGAAGTGACCTTGGGGTGGAAGCTACAAAACTCTACTTCTAATATTCTTTAATATTCTAATATTCTCATATTCTTTCCGATCTAATTCGCCACCACTGTACAGGACTCGGAAGTTCCTGCTTTGGAAGAAAGGACGGGGGAAAAAAAAATGGAAAATGAAACTATACGGATCTGCCACAAGATGGCGCCAGCATCCCGAAACACTCGGAGACGAGCAAAACCGGTAAATCCAGCAGCCCTGCAGAATCTTTCTTAGCCGGACACGCTTCCCAGATTCTTCCTTATTCTAAGATGTGGTAAAATATTTTACACAACGGTAGGGATTTTTTCTTTTTGTTGAAGTGCAGGGCCTCTACTCTTTGTTAGTTGATGTTCTCTTATAAGAAGCAAACAGGCTTAAATTTTTTTTTAAAAAACTGTTTTTTTTTTTTTTTCAAACTACATTTTTCCACATCCGTTTGGCTGGATCGTCTTTTCTGGAGCATTGTGACATGACCATGCCAAAGTGAGGGAAGAAGTGACAAGCATGTCAAAGGCCAGAGAGAGAACGGGAGAATTCTGGGGATGAAGTATGAAGTGCACGCCTCCCATGTGGCCGACCCAGGTTTGATCCTCTCCATCACAGCAGGTTCCCCTGCGCACAGTCAGGAGTGATCCCTGAGTAGAGACCAGGAGTCAGTCCTAGGAGTGACTCCCTCTCTCAAACGAAAAATTATAAGAATAGCAAGTATCCTTGAATTCTGTCTTTTTTAAAAGAGCTTTGAAACATGTAAGTGTAGATAGAGAGATAGCACATTGGGTAGGGCGTTCGCCTTGCACGAGGCCGATGAGGATTAGATTCCTCTGCCCCTCTCAGAGAGCCCGGCAAGCTACCAAGAGTAAACCGCCCGCACGGCAGAGCCTGGCAAGCTACCGTGTGGCGTATTCGATATGCCGAAAACAGTAACAAAGAGTCTCACAATGGAGATGTTACTGGTGCCCGCTCGAGCAAATCGATGAGCAACAGGATGACAGTGACAGTGACACATGTTAAAAAACATATATATGTCCAGCTGAAGAGATAGTACAGTGTGTGGGGTGTTTGCCTTGCACACGGCTTGGCCCAGGTTCAATTTCTGGATCCCATATGGTCCCTCAAGCCCATCAAGAGTGATTTCTGAGCCCAGAGCCAGGAGTAAGCTCCAAACACTGTCATATGTGGCCCCTAAACTAAATACATATATGTGTACATATATGTGTGTATACATATATAACATAATTTCAAATTTTAAAGTGGATTAAAGACCTCAATATCAGACATGAATCTATAAGGTACATAGAGAAAAATGTAGGCAGAACTCTCCATGACATTGAAGCTAAAAGCATCTTTAAGGATGAAACACCACTGACCATGCAACTGGAAGCAAACATAAACAAATGGCACTACATCAAACTAAGAAACTTCTGCACTTCTTGGAGCAAGGAAAGCCTCTTTAACAAATGGTGCTGGCACAACTGGACAACCACATGCAAAAAAATGGGTTTAGACCTTGACCTGACACCATGCACAAAAGTCAGATCAAAATGGATTAAAGACCTCAACATTAGACCACAAACCATAAGGTACATTGAAGACAAGGTCGGCGAAACCCTCCACGATATTGAAGATAAAGGTATCTTCAAAGGTGACACGGAACTAAGCAATCTAGTAAAAACAGAGATCAACAAATGGGACTACATTAAACTAAAAAGCTTCTGCACCGCAAGAGATACAGTGACCAGAATCCAAAGACTATCCACAGAATGGGAAAGGATATTTACACAATACCCATCAGATAAGGGGTTGATATCAATGGTATATAAAGCACTGGTTGAACTCTACAAGAAAAAAACATCCAACCCCATCAAAAAATGGGGCGAAGAAATGAACAGAAACTTCACCAAGGAAGAAATACGAATGGCCAAAAGGCACATGAAAAAGTGCTCTGCATCACTAATCATCAGAGAGATGCAGATCAAAACAACCATGAGATACCACCTCACACCACAGAGACTAGCACACATCCAAAAGAACAAAAGCAACCGCTGTTGGAGAGGATGTGGGGAGAAAGGGACCCTTCTTCACTGCTGGTGGGAATGCCGACTGGTTCAGCCCTTCTGGAAAACAATTTGGACGACTCTCAAAAAATTAGATATTGAATTCCCATTTGACCCAGCAATACCACTGCTGGGAATATATCCCAGGGAGGCAAAAAAGTACAATCGAAACAACATCTGCACATGTATGTTCATCGCAGCACTGTTTACAATAGCCAGAATCTGGAAAAAACCCGAATGCCCCAGAACGGATGACTGGTTGAGGAAACTTTGGTACATCTATACAATGGAATACTATGCAGCTGTTAGAAAAAAGGAGGTCAAGAATTTTGTAGTTAAGTGGATGGGCATGAAAAGTTTCATGCTGAGTGAAATGAGTCAGAAAGAGAGAGACAGACATAGAAAGATTGCACTCATCTATGGTATATAGAATAACAGAGTGGGAGACTAACACCCAAGAACTGTAGAAATAAATACCAGGAGGTTGACTCCATGGCTTCGAGGCTGGCCTCACGTTCCGGGGAAAGGTCAACTCAGAGAAGCGATCACCAACTACATTGTAGTCGAAGGCCATGTGGGGGAAGGGAGTTGCGGGCTGAATGAGGGCTAGAGACTGAGCACAGCGGCCACTCAACACCTTTATTGCAAACCACAACAGCTAATTAGAGAGAGAGAACAGAAGGGAATGCCTTGCCACAGTGGCAGGGTGGGTTGGGGGGGAGATGGGATTGGGGAGGGTGGGAGGGACGCTGGGTTTACGGGTGGTGGAGAATGGGCACTGGTGAAGGGATGGGTTCCCGAACTTTGTATGAGGGAAGTATAAGCACAAATAGTGTATAAATCTGTAACTGTACCCTCACGGTGATTCTCTAATTAAAAATAAATAAATTTAAAAATAAAAAAAAATAAATAAAAATAAAAATAATTATAATCCAAAAAAAAAAAAAAGAAACTTCTGCACTTCAAAAGGAACAGTGACCAAAATACAGAGCCCACAGAACAGAAAAGAATATTTACCCAATATACATCTGATAAGGGATTAATATCCAGGATATACAAGACACTCGTAGAATTGTACAAGAAAAAAACCTCCAATTCCATCAAAAAATGGAGAGAAGAAATGAACAGAAGTTTCCTCAAAAAAGAAATACAAACGGCCAAAAGGCACATGAAAAAATGCTCCATATTGCTAGTCACCAGGGAGATGCAAATCAAAACAACAATGAGGGGCTGCAGTGACTGCACAGCGGGTAGGGCTTTTGTCTTGCACGTGGCCAACCCAGGTTCAATTCCCAGCATCCTATATGGTCCCCAGCACACTGCCAGGAGTGATTCTTGAGTGCAGAGCCAGGAGCAACCCTTGAGCATCGCCAGGTATGACCCAAAAAGAAATATATATATATATAATCTCACACCACAGAGACTGGCACATATTCAAAAGCAACCAGTGCTGGTGTGGATGTGGGGAAAAGGGGATGCTCTTTCACTATTGGTGCGAATGCCAACTGTTCCAACCTTTCTGGAAAACAATATGGACAGTCCTTCAAAAACTAAAAACAGAGCTTCCATATGACCCCGCAATACCACTTCTGGGAATATATCCCGAGGATGCAAAAAAGCACAGTAGAAATGACATCTGTATCTATATGTTCATTGCAGCACTGTTCACAATAGCCAATATCTGGAAACAACCCAAGTACCCTGGAACAGATGACTGATTAAAGAAACTTTGGTACATCTACACAATGGAATACTATGGAGCTGTTAGGAGAGATGAAGTCATGAAATTTGCTTATAAATGGATAGACATGGAGAGTATCATGCTATGTGAAATGAGTCAGAAAGAGAGGGACAGACATAGAGGGACTGCACTCATTTGTGGAGTATAGGATAACATCACATGAGGCTGACACCCAAAGACAGTAGATACAAGGGCCAGGAGGATTGCCCCATAGCTGGAAGACTGCTTCATGAGCAGAGAGGAGAAGGCAAATGGAATAGAGAAGGGATCCCTAAGAAAATGATGGCTGGAGGAATCAGTCGGGATGGGAGATGTGTGCTGAAAGCAGATAATGGAACAAACATGATGACCTCTCAGTGTCTGTGTTGCAAGCCATAATGTCGAAAAGTAGAGAGAGATTATAGAAAATAGTCTGCCATGGAGGCAGGGGGAGGGAGGGAAAAGGGGGGGGGGTATACCGGGATATCAGTGGTGGGGAATGTGCACTGGTGGAGGGATGGGTGTTTGATCATTGTGAGATTGTAACCCAAACATGAAAGCTTGTAACTAATCTCACGGTGATTCAATAAAATTTTTTTAAAGAATACAAAAAAAGAATAATAATTTCAAATAAAACATAGAACCATTACGCTGGTTTTTATGGAAATTTAAACTTGGGGTGGGGAAAGGAATGCCAGAGAGCCATTAGAATGGTCCCAAGCTCACACAGTTCTGGTCCTGGCCAGCAGAGCGTGGCAACTTCCAGGTCGGTCATCTGGTCTCCCTGCTCCTCTGGTTCCTAGAAGAGGAGTAGAAGAGGCCCCAGCTCAAGGAGATGGGAAAGGAGGGAGTGAGAAGAGCCATTGGGAAGAGTGAGAGCAGGAAAAGGAACACATTAGTGACCACTGACTTCCCCGCCCCATGAAGATTACAAATTATAACCTGAATTTTAACATTACAAATCAGAGTCTAGACAGATGCCTGAAAACTTCAAACTATCTTATTTTCAAATGCATACAACAAATCCAGCAAAAGTCTCCCCACATCTGTTAGTATTATTATTGCGTTTATTTCCATTATTGCATAAGCTCCAATGAGGTGACTGAGGGATGCCAAGGGCGCTCCTGGTGATGCCTCGGGGTGTGGGTCCTCGCCGTGGCAGTGATCGAACCGGGGGCCTGTGCTCCCACACATGTGCATCTCTCAAGCTAGTAATGAGCAACACTGAAGACTTATGAAATCATTAAAACTAAACTTTGATTTCCAGCCACTATTGAGTAACTGACACAGACAAAGATGCACACTTTGAACAACTATAAAAAATGGACAAAACACATGAAACAATTTGTCCTTGGAAACTGGATGGCAGCACAGCAGGCAGCACAGGATTTCAATCTCGGAGCAAAGACACACTTGAAGTTGAGTCCAGGAACCACCAGGCTCTGGACAGGTAGGAATGTTCCAGAAGCTAGCACCCGAGGGAGGTGCAGTGCCCAGCCCAGGCTGCAGTGGCAGAAGGGGAGCCCGGGCCTGCCAGAGGCCGGCGGCCACCCCAAGAAGCTTCAGGAGTCTAGGCAGGGGTCTCACTCGGTCACTGGCAGAGGGCAGCCTCCCGCAAGGTCCCAAGAAGCATGGACAGAGGGCAGCAGAGGTGGACCCAGCAGGGGACATGTGCCAGGAGAGGTGCTGGATGGGATTTGTCTTTATCTGAGCCTCTTAGTTCTACCACTTGCATAATGGAGGGAGTTGGTCTCATCTGTTCATTCTTTTTATTTATTTTTTTGCTTTTTGGGTCACACCCGGCGATGCACAGGGTTTACTCCTGACTCATGCACTCAGGAATTACTCCTGGGATGCTCAGAGGACCATATGGGATGCTGGGGATCGAACCCGCGTCGGCCGCATGCAAGGCAAATGCCCTCCCTGCTGTGCTATCGCTCCAGTCCATCATCTGTTCATTCTTAACACAAGGAAATGCAGCAGCAAATGTTCCTGGACTTTATGAATTGCCACTCGTCGGACACTAGATCTTCCTGAAACCACAGGGGAATGCTGTCCTAGCAAACAGAGAAGCTCCAAAGTGTAGAACGTGTGCCCAGAGGACACACCTGGACTTCACAGGGGCTGGTGTCAGTTTTCTTTAGGATAGAAAATATAGCTGGATTAAATAACTATCCAAGTACATGATATGCAAATATATAAAGAATTCTGCCCACAATTAGACTTTTCAGGAAGCCCTCTTTCCCCCGAAAATACTAAAAGAATATTCTATCAGCCAATTTAAAAAACATAGTAACAATTTAATTGCTAGAAAATAAAAAAGTTACTAAGAAATGATTAAAACAAATATTCCATGTGGTTAAGTGGTTTCACTGCACCCTATCCATCTGTTAAAATTCTAATTCTGATCTCCAAAGAAAGCATCACTGGTGACTCCTTGAACTCAAGACTTTCAGCTCCAAAACTAAAAAACCACTTTTCTGTCACGTAAACTTCCTGTTGTGTGAGTGCCTTCCTGTCCTGTGAATTCCTCCCTGTTGTATGAACTTCCTAGGTATGAACACCTTCCTGTCTCGTGAACTTCCTGTCCTGTGAACACCTTCCTCAAGTGTAATGTTCCTGTCACATGAACACCTTCCCCTGGTGTGAACTTCCTATCGTGTGCACACTTTGCTCTGGTGTGAACTTCCTGTCCTGTGAACACCTTCCTCAGCTGTAATGTTCCTGTCATGTGAACACCTTCCCCTGGTGTGAATTTCCTGTCCTGTGAATACCTTTCTCTGGTGTGAACTTCCTGTCATGTGAACACCTTCCCCTGGTGTGAACTTCCTGTCATGTGAACACCTTCCTCAGCTGTAATGTTCCTGTCGTGTGAATACCTTCCCCTGGTGTGAACTTCCTGTCATGTGAACACCTTCCCCTGGTGTGAACTTCCTGTCATGTGAACACCTTCCTCTGGTGTGAACTTCCCGCCATGTTAAAACCTTCCTGTCATGTGAACCACCAGGTCTGTCTGATGGATTGAGTTATGGCAGCTCTGGCTGATGGCTACACTTAGTTGTTTTAGAAACAACCAAGAGAAAAATCTTTGGAACAGTGTTCTAGAAAGATGAGGCAGGCAAACTAAAATAATTCTTATAAATACTGAACTTTATTCCCAACATTTATACTGAAACATAAACTTCAACTAGAAAACTCAAAGTATAAACTTAAGTCATCAAATTCTTAAACCAATCCAATTTTCTTGCCATGTCTAATAGTGTGGCTGAGAAAAATCTGCCAGGCAGAGAACACATGACTAGGGATTTACTGCTGATCGAGGTGAATGGCAGACAGGTGAAAATTCGGTTTATAGCTTAAGGAGACCATGGAAGCTGACTGGGGGTAGGGAGGACACAAGGGACAAGGGGAGGACGGGAACACTGGTGAGGGTGTGGTGTTGGAATGTTTTGTGCATGACACCCTGCATTAACAGGTTTGCAAACCACCATGCCTGACATAAAGACAAAGATCAGTAAATATCACAAAGGGTGGAATGTGACTCACAAAATCTGTTTCGAGTTTTCCCATTTCTTGCTTGTAGCTTCTCATCCTGTTGCTGTACATGCCTCGACTTTGGGGTGGTATCTCTCGGACTTCCAAATCCATCTGTTCAAGCTGGGAGAATGAAAGGTGTGATTTAAACCATGTGCTTCCTCTTTAATTGACCAGACACGAAGAACAAAAGAACTTCATTCCCATTCCTTATTTTCCAGTAGAGGCTAGGTGCTAACTGCCATTGATCTCACAACACTGGGCCTCCAGTTTCACGAAGCCCCAAGTGCCAAAGCAGTTCCCCCTTCTGCATTTCTATAAAGGGGCAGGAGATGGCTGCATGGCCCGGAGTACATGCACTGAAACACAGGGGCCTGGGGCTCGACCCCTGGCACAAGTAGGTACTTGAGTGAGCACCAAGCAAGAAGTAGCCCTTGCACTGCCGTATGTGGCCCCCAAA
Organism: Sorex araneus; assembly: GCF_027595985.1. Classification (NCBI taxonomy): domain Eukaryota; kingdom Metazoa; phylum Chordata; class Mammalia; order Eulipotyphla; family Soricidae; genus Sorex; species Sorex araneus. Next base: position 14,564,441 of record NC_073312.1, read on the forward strand.
TACCAAAACAACAACAAAGCAATTTCTATTAAAACACAAGTCAATTTCCATAAAACATACATCTCCGATAATAATGACTTTAGTAACCTAAGACCATCCCATTGTACAGTCCAACTTGGTTTGGGTTAGTCAGAGACCACCGGGACCATGAGGAGGTAAACCAAGCTATTGCTTCCACCGCTACTCCACGAGGGGTCAGCTCCAATTTGGAGGAAAATTATTTCAAAAATAATTCTGAGGCCAGGAACATAGTTCAAGAGGCTATATGACAGGACACGTGTGACTCAGTGCCTGGTTCCCAGTTTGCTTAGAAGTAGGAGCCTGGGGTCTCCCCTGGCACTACCCAGCCCCCTGAGCACCACCAGGGTGCCCCCTGCCCCAAGCACAGAACCAGGAGTAACTCTTGAGATGCCCTTCAAAACATATGATGCTGGGGCTGGAGCAATAGTACAGCGGGTAGGGCGTTTGCCTTGCATGCGGCCGACCCAGGTTCAATTCCCAGCATCCCAAATGGTCCCCCGAGCACTGCCGGGAATAATTCCTGAGTGCAGAGCCAGGAGTGACCCCTGTGCATCACCAGGTGTGACCCAAAAAGCAAAAAAATCAACAAAACAAAACAAACAAAACAAAACATATGATGCTAATACATCTGAAAGGCCTTTTCTGGTGAGGAAAGACACATACCAACCAACAGGGGCACTTGACTCCCAGTCAAACTCAATCCACTTCGTGGCCACAGTGACCGGGATTAAAATGAGTTCAGTCCGCAGTATCTGCTTGTTGGCTAATGTTTCTCTTCTATTCCGAAGCTCGTTTCAGTTCCTCCCATAGTTTTAAACAGTTTCAACTACGGATTCCACATTCTGACTTGCAATCCAGAGATTTGTCTTTTAGCTGTTGCCCAACACCTAGCATGTGCCAGATAGAGAAGTGTTTCTCCCCAAACTGAATCCACTGTTTTTCCAATTAAAAGCTAGTTTTATATTAAAATAAAATAAAATGGCAAACTATGAAGCTGCCTGGAATCACAGCAGGGCACTTTCTATCAACACGCCATTATACCCACCTGGGATATGGCACGCAGACACACTTCATGGGGAGCAACGACGGTCTGTGAGGGTGCTAGGGACGGCCCTCGAGTCAGACACCCGCGCTCACACCGGACAGTCCACCTGATTACCCTGCAGCCCTGGAGAGACCCCCGCGCTCCTCCCTCAGAGAGACCCCTGCACTCCTCCCTTGGAGACCCCTGCACTACTCCCTCAGAGAGATCCCTGGCTTCTCCCTCGGAGAGATCCCTGGCTTCTCCCTTGGAGAGAGCCCTTAGCAACTCCCTTGGAGAGATTACTACGCTCCTCCCTCGGAGAGATCTCTGGCTTCTCCCTCAGAAAGATCCCTTAGGTGACCCCGGGGGCCGCACGTGCGTGCAGCTCCTCTGCAGCTGCACGAGCGTGAATCCAGACCCAGCTGAACCAATCGCAACATGGGCAGCTACTTGCAGAATGTCTCCAGCCTGAGAACCAAGCCGCGACCCCATGCCCGCCCAGGAGGGGAAAGGTATTTCTCTCTCTCACCTGTCCCTTCCTGGGGATGAAGGGCGTGGGGACGCCATATTATGACGACCACAGATGGGGTTTACAAGCTTGCAATGATCCAATATCCAGAAGAAATCTCCCTGGACTTAGTTGTTAAAGTACAGAAATACAAAACCTCATTTCTCTTCACAACTGGTCTGACTCTAGTGGGGTGCTCCTAACAATAACGGTGAGGTTTGTGTTGAAATATTGAATGTAACCAAAGTGAATAGAAAGTAAAGTGAAATTTATCAGTTACAAGGCGGGGGGGGGAGGTGCGGGGGTGGGCGGGATGGGAGGTGTACTGTGGTTTTTTTTTTTTGGTGGTGGGATATGGGCACTGGTGAAGGGATGGTTGTTTCAGCATTGTATGACTAAGACTTAAGCCTGAAAGCATTGTAATTTTCCACATGGTGATTCAATAAAATAAAATTAAAAAAAAAAAAAAGAAAGATCCCTTAGCTTCTCCCTCGGAGAGATCCCTGGCTTCTCCCTCAGAGAGATCCCTGGCTTCTCCCTTGGAGAGATCCCTGAACTCCTCCCTTGGAGAGATCTCTGGCTTCTCCCTCAGAGAGATCCCTTAGCTTCTCCCTCAGAGAGATCCCTGGCTTCTCCCTCGGAGAGATCCCTGTCTTCTCCCTCGGAGAGATCCCTGGCTTCTCCCTCAGAGAGATCCCTTAGCTTCTCCCTCAGAGAGATCCCTGGCTTCTCCCTCGGAGAGATCCCTGTCTTCTCCCTCGGAGAGATCCCTGGCTTCTCCCTCAGAGAGATCCCTTAGCTTCTCCCTCAGAGAGATCCCTGGCTTCTCCCTCGGAGAGATCCCTGTCTTCTCCCTCGGAGAGATCCCTGGCTTCTCCCTCAGAGAGATCCCTTAGCTTCTCCCTCAGAGAGATCCCTGGCTTCTCCCTCGGAGAGATCCCTGTCTTCTCCCTCGGAGAGATCCCTGGCTTCTCCCTCGGAGAGATCCCTGGCTTCTCCCTCGGAGAGATCCCTGGCTTCTCCCTCAGAGAGATCCCTGGCTTCTCCCTCGGAGAGATCCCTTGGCTTATCGAGCTGGTTTCTAAGTATAGCACCACATTCGTTTGGCAGCTGCGAAGCTTAAACAAGGTCATTCCTCTAATGTGCTTAGATCAGTGCCCGTGGCGGGGTGATCACCAGGTTACGCTGGACAGAGCAATAGCGGCTGAGAGTGGAGAGGAAACGCAGCAAGTGTGAGGCGAGGCCTCCGAAGTGACCTCAGGACTTAGCAGCGTCTTAGGACACTTTCTGCAACTCGCCCTGCAAGTTCATTATCCCCAACAGGCGTGGATGAGCCGCAGCGCTGGGCTGACCCTACACAGCCCCACATCCACCACTGACTGGGTGTGAGGAAACCTGAGACAAGTCACTGCATCTTCCTAAGCCTCAGTTTCCCCTTTGACAAAACAGAGCTACAGGCGGTGATAAGCCGCTCCTCAGGGGTCTTGCTGGTGGAGCAGGCCCAGAGCGCCAGGTCAGTGGGGGGCTCTGCAGGGAGGGGCGTGTGGGCGAGCTGCCAGGCAGTGAGGCGCAGACTCCACTGTGCCCTCTGAGAGGCGTCTGCAGAGGTCAGAGGACACCCCGCATCCCACACAGAACCTCGGCCTGGGATGCTGCTTGCGCTGCGAGAGGCAGTGCAGGGCTTGGCGGTCCCTGAAGCCGTGGCCCGCGGGCCGGTCAGCCTGCTAGCCCGCCCGCCTCCGTGCCAGGGAGGGAAGAGCCGCAGCTGCCTCACGGGGTTCTGCGAGACTCAAATGACGCGAGCAAGTAACGTGTGTGGCAGCGCCTGGTTCCCGGTTTGCCCTTAACAAGTCTAGAGCCGTTACGGAAGATGTTCTGGAGGGATAATAATTTCCTAATTAGAGGTGGCTGGTTCATAACCCTTAATGATTTAGCAAACGACCTTTATGGAGAACAAAAACCAAAAAAAGAAAAATAAGGGGGAAAAAAAATCTCAGAAGGTCATTAAGGGGCCTTTAATTTAAAAACAAACTGAAACTCTGGATACACAAGACTAACAGGAGACACGAACGACACGGGCTGGACAGAGGCCAGGCCTGTTCCCAGGCTGCACCTACCAGCTCCTTGGCTTCCTCGAGCTGCTTCTCCACATTGGCGACCATCTGCTTCTTCTCATCTACAACACACAATAACAGAAGGAACTGCTAAGGGTAAAAATACATTTGAAATGCTAACATTTCTATTTTTATACGCTTTTGTTGTTGTTGTTGCTCTCATCAATAAAATTAGAGAATTAGCATCGCAAGCAAAATGCTACATCATTCATTCTTTGGTGCTTCGGCAACACTTCAAGCATTGGTTCTAGGCTACCAAACACATCAAATATAAACTGATGGCACATCAAATTACAGGGAGATGTCACAACAGCCTCGAGAGAAAGCAAGGATGATTTGTTATTTAGAAGAGGCCGTCTCAACAGGAGACTGGGCGGTGGCTTGAGGAATCTGTAAAATCCTAACTTGAATAAAACTCAGAACGATTGATTCGTGATTACAAACTTAAAAGGTACAGACAGAAACAGTTCCTCAAACTGGGCAAGAATTCAAAATCCTTTAAAATTGTATGCTTATTAAGAATCAGTAACGGGAGAAATATGTGAGGTCAGGACTATTGATTGCAAATCCCAAACCACTACGTACCGACTAAGTACAGAAGTTTTGCACTGATCTGAGACTCGACCTGCCCCCTCCATGGTGATACCCCACGGTAAAGTGCGCCTCACAAACGTCTGAGCCCCCTGGTTCAAGTCCTAAACGTCTACTGGGTTCTTCTGGCTCAAGTAGGCTGGTGCCCGTGAATTTAGCTGTGAAATGCCAAGCCGGTCACACTCTGCAACAGTCCAGTCACAACCCACTGAACTACCCTTTTCTGGGAGAGAGGTGCCCTAACAGACATTTTCAGAAAACATGCCCTGAATCCCATTTCCAACCAATCCATCCCTTTGTTCTGAGAGTGCGCCGAAGTCTGGGCTCACCACAGTCCCTCAGCACCTGCAGCCGTCTGGAGTAGCGCCTCCTCCACCTCCACAGTAGCTCTGTACCGGGTTGCCCCTCTTGGGCCTGGCGCTCTCTCTCTCTCTCTCTCTCTCTCTCTCTCTCTCTCTCTCTCTCTCTCTCTCTCCCCCCCCCCTCTCTCTCTCTCTCCCCCCCTCTCTCTCCTCTCTCTCTCTCTCTCTGGTTCAAATAAATGAACATGTGCATACTTCAAACAGGCTTTGCTTAGCGATATTAGGGTTTTTGAAACTTCTTTTACTCTATTTCATGCTGCGTTTCTGTGACTTAAGACCTAAAGGTAGGGGCTGGAGCAATAGCACAGCGGGTAGGGTGTTTGCCTTGCACGCGGCCGACCCAGGTTCGATTCTCAGCATCCCATATGGTCCCCTGAGCACCGCCAGGGGTAATCCCTGAGTGAAGAGCCAGGAGTAACCCCTGTGCATCGCCAGGTGTGACCCAAAAAGAAAAAAAAAAAAAGACCTAATGGTAACTGGCCAACTAACAGGAGCAACTCGGAAAGTCCATGAAATGTGGAATGGTCACGAAGTCCACTGTGTCAGGACAGGCGGCACCGAGTAATCTTCAACAGGAACAAGTAGTGGTTAGCTTCTGGCAAATAATCCGGTTCTGCTCTGCTGGGGTGGCTGTCACTCATACGAGGAATATGCAGAGGGTACTGGAGACGCTTCTCCCGGTACAGATGACCAGATCCAAACGTTAACACCCAGGTCCAGGGACAGGGAGAGGGTTTGAAAGTCAGGAACCCCTGCCTGGCCTTTGGGTTCGAGCCCCGCCACACGGCCTCCCACCCGCCCATCCACCACCAGCGTCACTGGGCTGGCACGTCTCGAAAGCAACGGCTGTTTGTAAGTTTAATATATAAACCCAAACTTACCGGCAGCCGCTAACCCATGCAACACCTCCACAGGTGCGCCACATCTTTGTGATAACTGAGTGGCAGCAAAACAAGCCCGTCCTGGAAAGGCTCATGCATGGACCGGAAGGAACACCTCGGTTTCCCGAAGGTACACTTGGGGATCAGGGAAAAGGCCACCCCAGGCACTCCAGGGGGGATCTGTCCCCATTAGTGTCATTAACAAGACAAAGCAAGCCACCTCCCTCCACCCACCCTACAGTCCCCTTGCTCACAGCAATCTCCCCCCACCCAGTCACAGCCCCCACCCCTCCCCCTCACTCCCACCCCTGCCTCCCACCATGACCAAAGGACATCCTGTGCCTCAAAGAATGCACATATTTGGATCTCACTTTTCTTTCATTTGTGCCACCGGCCACCCGGCTCCTCCCATCCTCCAAGCTCCCCTCTGCAGCTTGCAGGCCACCTGGGGCTGTCTGAAACACGCCTCCTCGCCCTGGCCTCTGCCAGCTGTTCAGCATCAGTGTCCCTGGGAGCACAGCTTCCTCCTCTAACTCCTGGTGAGTTCCAGGGCTGCTCCCACTCGTTATCCTACAGACCTCTGAGCCCAGATCTCCCCGGAGCCCTGCCGGGGCTCCAGAATGCCAGGTCTCCAGTGCGAACGCTTCCACCATCTCCTTGGCTGGCTCCTGGCCTGACCCTGCGCTGGGTTCCCGGCTCTCTGCAGGAGACGCCTGCAGCTCTCGTGGAAGCCTGGTGATTCCTCTCTCACTGATGGACCCACTAACATGGAGATACTGGGTCCTGAAAATTAAAAAAAAATCCATCTCTTGGGGCCAGAAACATGGGGCAGGGTGCTTGCCTTGCACCCGGCCAATTCCTGGCATCCCATATGGTCCCTCGAGCCCTGCCAGGAGTGATCCCTGAAAGCAGAGCCAGGAGTAACCTCTGAGCACTGCCGGGTGTGGCCCCAAAACAAATTAAAAATAACCATGGCTGGTCCATGGCAATACAACAGCAGGTAAGGCTCTGGCCTTGCATGCACCTGACCTGAGTCCCCTCCCGAGCCCACGCCAAGGAATTCCTGGTTGCCAGAGCCAGGAGTGACCCCTGAGCACTGCCAGATGTGAAAACTAAAAATAAAAGTTTAAAAATCTACTCTGAGCTAAGGACAGGGCAGCACGCAAGGGCCTGTGGTACATGTACAGAACAAGGGGGGCCCGTCTTCAATGCAGTCTTCGTCCAAGAAGCTATATCGCCCCTCCAGGACCCCACCCCCGCTGCCCTGTCCTTCTCCTGCCACTCGCCCCCATTTAATCTTCTGAGAAACGTGGCTGTGATGGGGTCAACTGAGGCTAAGTGTCCCAGACCCAAGAACTCTCCCGCCTGAAGTCTCCAGGACGACAGTGCTCACAGGCTCCTCCACTCTCTAACCCCCACTGTTCAAGCTATTCTTTGGGTCAAACCTAACAGAACTGATCCTGGCTAACCTAAGCCAAGGGGGGAGGGGGAAGGAAATTCACTGCCCTGGGGTGGCTCATAGAATCCAACTAGAAATTGAGAAATGAAAAATTGAGCCCCCCAGCTGAGAAAGATGGTGCTCAAGGTAGGGCAGGGGTCATGGAAACAGAAACTCAGGGACAGGGACAATCTCTGTTAAGGAGAGTCTGAAACACAAAACCAGCCTCTTTCTGGTTTGCTCTGCTTACAATTTAAGTCCCAGGGGCCGAGGAGACCGTTCCGGTGGCTAAAGCACGGGCCTTGCATGCAGTCAAGGCTGGCTCGATCCCCAGCAACACATACAGCCCCCCCCAGCATGACCCCTGAAAACAGAGCCGGGAGCAAGCCCTGAGCACAGCTGGGTGGGGCCCACAAAACAAACAAATGAATTCAAAACAAGTTGGCAAAAATTTCTCACAATGAACAAGGATCACGTCATGTGGTAGAGCACTGGCACTGCATGTGTGATGTGGGTTTAATTCCCAGCACCATCAAATAAATGAATAAATAAAATGCAAAGATCCTCTGAGTGCTCCCTGCTTGCATAAGTTCATCTCTTTCCTCAACAGCACCTGACTGAGAGGGTGTATGGTGATGCCTTGGATCTGTAAAGGCTGGGTTTAAGTACCCTCTCGATGAAAAACAGGCACTGTTATCGGAAGGAAGACATACGTTCAGGTATCTAAGTCAACAGATGTCTATGGTACGCACTCATTACACCCTCGTAATAACCGCTGCCTTCCCTGATCTGGACTGTAAAATCCCAACTATGCTTTTGTTTGTTTGTGGGCCCCCAAAAGTCACATATTCCTACACCACTTTGCTCTCCTGGTCCCAAGAATCATTAGAAACTGATTTCTCTAGTTTTCACTTGACCCTCACCTCCTGCTCCTTGAAGACATGGGCCACATGGGATATCATTGGCCTTTCATGGAAAAAAAAAAAAACCTTAAACTGAGATGGGAGGTGGGAGGGGCACAGCTAGATCATTTTCTCATAAAATCCATCACATGCTGGATGGCACTATCAGAAATATTTCTGGACTCACGCGGATTCAGTTACCTCTACCTAACTCCGTGAAATGTAGGTATTTTTTAAAATAAAAAACAACAGCAGAGGTGGGAATGCTGACTGGTTCAGCCCTTTTGGAAAACAATATGGACGATTCTCAAAAAGTTAGAAATTGAGCTCCCATTTGACCCAGCAATACCACTCCTGGGAATATATCCTGGAGAGGCAAAAAGGTATAGTAGAGATGACATCTGCATTTCCATGTTCATTGCTGCTCTGTTTACAATAGCCACAATATGGAAAAAAACCAGAGTGCCCGAAAACAGATAATTGGCTAAAGAAACTCTGGTATATCTACACAATGGAATTCTACATAGTTGTCAGAAAACATGAAGTCATGAAATTTGCATATAAGTGGATCAACATGGAAAGTATCATGCTGAGTGAAAAAAGTCAGAAAGAGACAAACATAGAAAGATCGCACTCATATGTGGAATATAAAGTAGCTGAGAGGTACAAGCTCTCAATGTTGCGATTTCTGGCAGATATTTCTCTGGACTTAGTTACTAAAATACTAAAATACAGAAATCCAAAACTGTGCGGCTGCTAGTGTGGCCTCCTGGCCTCATATCTCTTCATTCTCAGCAATGGAAAACAAATTATCAAGTACTTTCTTTTCAGCAGGTCAACTTTAGGGGGGAGAAACTCCAAATCAATAATAGTGAATTTTTTGTTGAAATATTGAATGTAATCAAAGTAAAATGAAAGTGAAATTTACCAGTTACACATGCGGGGTGGGGGGCTGGGAAGGTGGGGGGAAAGGGGGGAGGTATACCATGATTCTTGGTGGTGGAATATGTGCACTGGTGAAGGGATGGGTGTTTGAGTATTGTATAACTGAGACTTAAGCCTGAAAGCTTTGTAACTTTCCACATGGTGATTCAATAAAAGAATAAAAATTTTAAATATATTTAATAGTTAAAAAAAACAACAGCAGAAATGGCGCACTGTCAAACAAATCACTTGTATCACTTGTCATCCCATTTATCTTCAATTTACTTGAGTGGGTGCCAGTAACGTCTCAATTTGTCCCTGTCATGTGCTAGTGTAGCCTAACGGTATCTGCTTGATCCAGGAACAGGAAGAGCCTCAGACCATTCGTTCAGGGTTTTAACAAAGAAATCTGACCATCTTGTAGGTGGGCAGCCATGTGGTTTTTTTATGTCCCATGGAATCCAGTCGGTAACAGCTCTAGTCCAGCGGTCGTCTCTAAATCACATTACGTGTCCGCCTCATCTTATTTTCGACACCTTGGCAAACAGAAAAGCATCTCTGATTCTTGATCATCGACAGAGGTCGGAACTCTGGATTCCTTTTCTCACTTGAGTGAAATGTGATATTCTAAGCATAGCTCTTTCGATTCCTCTTTGGGATACCCGAATAGCATTCTCATCCTGTTTGCGTAGGGCCCAGGTCTCTGAGGCGTATGTTAGTGCAGGGAGAACAGTGGAGTTGAAAAGGTGTGCCCAGAGCCAGAGGTTCTTTGTCCTCTTAACAACTTCTTCAATGATCTTGAAGGCTTTCCATGCTGCTCTCTTCCTCCTGAGCAGTTCTGGTGCCAAGTCATTCCTCATGTTGAGTTCTCGACCCAGGTACACATAGCTGCTGCATTCAGAGATGTTTGTTCCTTTGAGAGCAAATGGAATGTCAGGGACTAGTTCGTTTTTCATGAACACTGTCTTGGTGAGATTCAGCTGCAGTCCGACCTTTCCATACTCGAAGTTGAAGTTGGCCAGCATTTGTGCCGCTTGGCTAATTTTTGGTGTTATTAGAATGATGCCATCAGTGAAGGAGAGGTGGTGTAGTTGCCAAACGTCTATCTTCACTCCCATATCTTCCCGTTCCAGTCATCGCATGACATTCTCGGGGGTGGCATTGAAGAGTTTCGGTGAAATGGTATCACCCTGCCGTATCCCTCTCTTTACATCAATGATCACTTCCTTGTAGAATGGTGAGATCCTGGTGGTGAATCCATAATACAGCTCGAGGAGGATCTTGATGTACTGAGTTTGAACACCCTGTTTGGCTAGGGCTTCGATGACCACTTCAGTCTCAACAGGATCAAAGGCCTTCTTTAAATCAATGAACGTCAAATAGAGCAGCATCTTGAACTCTCGCGAACTTCAATGATCTTGGTCACTGTGTGGATATGGTCAATCATGCTGAATCCTTTTCGGAACACAGCTTGCTCGCATGGTTGTCTTTCATCTAGTGTTCTGCCTATTCTATTCAGGATGACTCGAGTGAACAACTTGTAGATGACAGACAACAGGCAGATTGGGCGATAGTTGCCGATGTTGTGCATGTCTCCCTTCTTGTACAACAAAAAGTCCTGCTGGTTTTCCATCGGGATGGAACCTTGCATATGGACAGGTAGCATGTGAAGAGCCAAGCCAGTGTATTGACAAGTACTGGTGGTAGATTCTTCAGGTGTTCGGGTCTGACCTTGTCTGGACTGGGTGCTGTACGCGTCTTTATCGATGAAATGGCATGTCAGATTTAAGAAGGGAGGACGTTGGGAACAACATATCCATCCTGCGAAATTTGGTATGTGGGCAGTTGGACATGGCTGTCGGAGAGATCTGAGTAAAAGTTATGAATAACCCTCTCCATTGCCATTCTGGAAGATGTGACAGATCCATCAGGACGTCAGAGTGTAATCATCCTCCACTACCCAGCCACCGCCATGCTGCAGGCCACTTTCCAGACACTCGGGCCGAACCTCATGCACGAATGAAGCCCCACAGAACCAAATAAAGCAGAACTTTGTGACTCTGGGTTCCAGGCTCATCGAGACCCAGAAACAAGATCCTCTGTCTGCCTACTCCAATCTCCGGCGCCCCAGGGATCAAACCCAGACATCCCATCCTACCGGCGCCAAATACCTCATCAGCAGACCTCTACTACCTCCACTACCCAGCCACTGCCATGCTCCAGGTCGCTTTCTGGACACTTAATACCCATTTTCCGTAATTTCCGCACCATATTTGATGGGGTTCAAATATAGTGTGAACCATGGGAACACCTGTAAGGGCAATTAGAGGCCACCCTAAAAGCCTTCATCCCTCTCGGAGATTCCAGCAAGCTACTGAGAGTACCCCGCCCGCACAGCCAAGCCTGGCAAGCTACCCATGGCGTATTCGGTATGCCAAAAACAGTAACAACAATGGGCCTCCTTCAACTGACACCAAAAGAGCCCCCAATAAGGCAGTGTTAAGAAGCATAAGCAAGGAGAGGCTGAAAAAATCTCAGGGACAAACTAGACTGCCAAAATGAAGAAAGACTAAAATGAGTGTCTGTATTTTCAACACATGCACGCTGTCATCAAAAGCACCCATCAAGGACCTGATGATGCAACTGCAGAAGATGAAGTACAGCATCACTGGTCTGACCGAAACGAGAAGGCATCAATCACATCATGCCATTTTCAACAGTAGAGAAGAACTGTTCCTCGGAACATGTGACAGCAGAGGCATGGGTGGTGTCGGTGTCCTTGTCAACATGAACTTGACCATAACCATTCATTCATTCGAATGCCTATCAACTTTAATCAGATGATTCCACTTGAATAGATGTATCTCACTGCCTGCAGTTTCTATCTTCATCATCTACACACCAACATCCAACTATGATGAAGAAGAAATTGAGAAGTTCTACATAGAGCTGGAAAAGTTCTATAAAGAAGACCACACCTTCTACAAGATCATTGTTGGTGATTTTAATGCCAAGATAGGACCGAGAAGATCACCCGAAGAACTCCTCATTGGGACCCACAGCATAGAATGGAACGAACAGGGTGAGAGACTGCCTGAGTTCATCATGTCGACCAAGACCATCCATGGTAACTCACAGTTCCAGAAAGCTGAATCTAAACGTTGGACATGGGCTTCTCCCAGTAGACAGTTCCACAGTGAAACTGACCACATCATGTTCAATCGATGGTTTTGCCTGACAGATGTCACTCTTGTCCCAAATTCCAAAGGGGATTGGACCACCATCTCCTTCGTGCAAAATTCTACTTCACAGAGAGGGGAGATAGGACTGCAAAGTTTAAGTTTAAGAAGAGAACTCCCAGAATGACCACCATCTGGGAGCTCTTTGGCACTATTGTGGCAACATGGGAAGATGCCGTTGTTGACAACATTGATGAGGAGGAATATAATCGACTGGTTCAGCACCTCCATGACTGCGTGAGGAATGCCAAGAGTGGAAAAGCCACAAACAGACGCCTGTCTTCGAAAACTCTCAAGCTCATTCACCAAAGTGGTTTGGCACGAGCCTCAGGCAATCACAAGCTAAGGTCCGAGCTCACAAAGCTGTGCAGAGAAGCAATAAAGGAAAACCTCAAAGAGAGAAGAGCAGCAGTGTCGGCCGGTGCGGCAGAAGCTGGGGAAAGTATTCGCAACACTCGCCTATCCTTTGCCAACTACAAGACTGTCAAACAAAGAATGAAAAAATTCAAAGAGGAACTTTTCATGTCTCAGATTTTAAGAATGCATGTATTATATGCAATGCTGTGTAACGTAGCCTAGAATGGTCATGTTCAAACAAAGCTACTGTAGAATGATCCATGGCCTAATTTCAATGAATTAGAGTTGGCTATATATTTGAGCCCATGCTTAGCTTATCAGAGAAGTAGCGATTGCACACACAAATACCTCCCATAAGAATACCTTCATGAGCTGATACACATGCATTACCCTACTCTGCCAGCTGGGAGGCCAGGGAGCAGCCACCCCAGATGCAAGACGTCCACGTTGTGTCCAGATCTTGGTTTTGAACACCACTTTTCAACAAAGGAATCAGCCCTGAAGCCAGGGCTGATTCGAAGGCTATGCAAGAAAAACACCAGGGGACCCAAGGCATCTGAGACCAGAAAGCAAGAAAGTCCAAAAACATAAAAGAGTACTCAAAATGATGGAGGTTGCTCAAAAAAGAAAGCAACCTGTGCACAAAGGCTTTCGGTGGCCACAGCTGGAGAAATCTGAACAACAACACAGTACTACTGGATGACAACATGCAGTCGAAGATAAACAGCTACGAGGACACGATATAAACAACTTCACGAGCAAACAGACAGCAAAGCCCTCCATAAGCAGAACTCTAAGCAACTGACGGAGATACTAATCTTCCTGAGGATGGAGAGTGAACCCCGCTCCTCAGACACGCACTGGGTTGTTCCTTCCCAACAGTACAGAGAAGGGGTGGTCTCACAGTGGAGAAACCTCACATCTGACAAACACTGTCTTCGCTGGAAAATTTAAGCTAACAGCAGTAGTAAATAATATTACAAAATGTACTATGAACTTTCTTCAGAAAGCCTGTACCACTCTTTTGAGAAGGTGTAGCATACTGGACAAATCTCAACAGGGAACATTCTATCAAATATTGAACCCAGGGGCTGGAGAGAGAACTCAATGGGCCGAGGCCTATTTCAGGCAGCATGCCTGGTTCAATCCCTGGCTGAACTGCATCCAGAGCTGTGGCAAGAGCAAGCTCTAAACACACAAAGCTGGGAGTAGTCCTGAGCAGCACCAGGTGTGGCCTGACACAACGGCAAACAAAGGAACCGGAGAGACAGTATAGGGGTGAGGTGCCTGTCTTGCCAACACTCATCCCTGGATTGATCCAGGCACCATAAACGCTCCACCTGGTGTGATGCCAGGAGTGATCCCTGAGCACAAGGCCAGGAAGAAACCCTGAGCAGTGCTGGGTGTGGCCCCCAAAAGAAAAAAAGCAATAACAATCCACCTAGTATTCCTCTGAACTCTAATCAAGTATCAGGAAGTCTGGAGCACCGTCATGGTGGGGAGAGGGGAGCCCAAGGGGCCAGCAGGACTACTAAGTGTTCTGTGGGGTCTGGACTGGCTCCTGATGAGCAAGTGGACATTGAGTAGAAGAAGAAAATCGGAATAAAATAGGGGCTACAGTGAGCACTCACTATATGTACCATATTTGCTTGTGAAGAGTAGAGGAAACTGAACATGAGTTGTTGAGGGATTCTCTGCATTATCATTTTTCGGTAAATCTAAAAATGCCCTAAAGTTAAGCTTCTCTTTCCTTTTTTTTTTTTTTTGCTAGGGTTGGGGGGGGGTAACTTTCAAGTGTTACTCAGAAGGTCTGGGGGTTCCACTGAGCCAGCGGTTCAGTGTGAGGACCAAGGATGTGATGCTGTTTGGGCCTGAGCCGCCAGGGGTGCCTGGGCCTCCCTGACGATCCTGCGAGGCATGTGCCCACCACGGCACTACCACTCAGCTCAAGTTTCTTCAACTCAGTGACGTCACAGGGATGGAGAGATAGTACAGTGGGCAGGGTACTTGCCTTACAAACACCAACCTAGTTTTGATCCCCAGCACCCCATATGGATCCCCAAGCCAGCCAAGAGTGACCCCTGAGTACAAGCGAGCACAGAGCTAGGAGTCAGCCCTGAGAACAAACCATGTGTAGCCCTCTCCAAAAAAATATTACTGAAATCATGACTTAGATCAATTAACTGTTGAAGGCAGAGCAGTTCCACTGGGAGGGATGTGTGTATCAGACAGACAGACAGACAGACAGAGAATACCTCACTCAAGTTCTACACTATTTCAACTGCTCTATACCTCCAAGTTCCAGAACTAGGGTAGAAAGGGCCAGACACCGCCCTCTGACCTCTACTCTAGAATGCAAGCAAGCCACAACATGTAACAGGACTCTAGAAGCCACATTAGTTTTTAAAAGAAATAAGTGGCATGCATTTTCATCTTTGTTCTTTCAGAGTTTCTAATATTTAGACCAACATATCAAAACTAGCATTTCACTCTGGGGCAACCACCTCATTTTAAGAGCCACAGGGGCCCATAAGGCAACCTACAAATGCCAAAGTCCCAAAGCAACCACAGAGAGCTGCAGGGAGAGCAGGAAAAGCAGGCTTCTCCGAATGCCCTCCCTACGGCCACGGAAGGCAGGCTGCTCTGAATGCCCGCGCTACATCCACGGAAGGCAGGCTGCTCTGAATGCCCACGCTACATCCACGGAAGGCAGGCTGCTCTGAATGTCTGCACTACAGCCACGGAAGGCAGGCTGCTCTGAATGCCCGCGCTACAGCCACGGAAGGCAGGCTGCTCTGAATGCCCACACTACAGCCACAAAAGGCAGGCTGCTCTGAATGCCCTCCCTACAGCCACGGAGGGCAGGCTGCTCTGAATGCCCTCCCTACAGCCACGGAGGGCAGGCTGCTCTGAATGCCCGCAGGACAGCACAGGACTTGCAGGATGATGGTTCTAGTGTACTACATGGCTTTGTCTTTTGGTCTCCAAGAGGCCATATAACTCATCAGTTGGCCTCCGCCATTTCACACAGAAAGGATACTCAGCACTTTCCCTTCTCCCCCGATGGCCTGCATTCCAAGCCCAGTTCCAACTCTACAGAATCCCCTAATCCCTCAGTCCTTCGCACACTCATCAAGAGAGAGCCAATGAAGGCCTAGTCTACGTATGTCTAGAAAGGAAGCAAGGATTGAGGTCCAAGTTTCCTTTAAAACTGAGCAGGACCAGGAGACAATCCAGCAATCGGGGCCCATGCCTAGCACACGCGAGACCCAGGCTGGATTCCCAAACCATGGGCTCCCCTTAGCATCACTGGGTGCAGCTCAGGAGCACCCCAGCATCTCTAGGTGTGAGCATGGAACACAGCACTGGGGCGGCCTGGGCATCCCTGGCACCACGGGGGCTAAGCAACTTCACATCCCCTGGGCCCTTGCATTGAGCGGATGGACCATTGCTAGTGGGGCCACAAAGCCGCCTGAGCACTGCTTGGGAGCCCCAAAGCCCCTGGCCCCCAAATTTCATCTTCCTTAGTAGTCTGAGCAGCTGGGTCCTGACGATCCCTCCCACAGGTGGTAAGGTCTGCACCAGCTGGAATAACAGCACCAATGGCTAATTTATTACCTACTTTTTCTGGGGACAAAGTGCTTGAGGCCACATGCTTCACCTGTTTTGTAATTTATAGAGGCTGGAAGTGTCACTACCCACCATTCTTTCCATTTCACAGAGGGAGGAAGCCGATGGCAAAGGCCATGCAACTTGCTCAGGATGTACTTTTGGTACTCCTGACTCCGGCCAAAAGGAGTGGGGCTCACCGCACACCTTTTACCGCACCAGGAACACCGAGGAAAGCAAATCATTGCAGCAACACATGCTGTGAAATCATGTGTTGCTGCAATGATTGAAAAACCTGATAGAAAGATCTCTATGACTGTAAACTAACACCCCACCCCACCCCAAACCTGGGATTCACTGCTGGAGGAAAGAGCAAAGTCAGCCATCAGGAATAGCTGTGGCTCCACTCAGCATTTTCCTGATGTCACCACAGGGCAGCAGTTGTCAAGAATCACATTTCAAACCTTCTGCCATGGCAGTTTAACAAGAAGCAACTCCCCCCATCTCACTGGTCTAAGAGGTAAAACTCAAACGCCTTAGTATGAGAGCAAAGTCTTTATTGGTTAAAACGTACCACAGAGTAATCAATTCTCTTTCAATAGAGCATTCATATATGCAAACTTTTCTACTCTCTTCGGAATACTTTGGACACACACAGCGGAGTGCACTGCAATCATGCCTCCCTGCTTTAATTAAAACTAATTAAATGAATATGTGGCAGAGGGTAGCAACTACTCTGGCCAAAAAGTTTGCTCCGATTTTGACTTTCTTAACTCTCAAGTAAATTATAGTTCATCTTCTCCAGGTCAAAGATGCCTCTAATTAGTTTTAATCATATTGTGTTTGGCATGGCTGTACATATTAATTTGTTGGACTACAGACATAAACCCGAAATTCATAGCCCTGTGCACTTATTTTTCATCTTTTTCTATTGTCAATTAGAAAATTATAAAATGTGCAGGCACAGTTATGGAGGGATGCCACATTAGGAAGAATTACTATTATTTAACCACCCCACTATCCCAAAAGAAAGAAAGGAAGCATCTGGCTTTCATTTGTGCTCGGGGGACCATATGTGGTACCAGGGGGTTGAACTGGTACCTGGGATCCTGGCCAGGATCCTGGCCATGGCCACAGCATCTGCAGGCAAGGCAGGTGCCTTCCCATCTCACTACCTCGCCGGCCCTAGGAAACATCTTTCTAGGGCCAGCAGTGCCAACTCCCTTCAGTTCTATTATGGCTGCTGCTTGCAGCCCTTAACGTGATATTACAGTTAAAGATCATCAAAGCTCTATTTCGTGTGTATGTGTGTGTGTGTGTGTGTGTGTGTGTGTGTGTGCACACGCACGTGTTGTGTTTGTTTGGGCCATAGTACTCTGGGTTATTCCTGGGTCTTCACTCAGGAATCACTCCTGGCAGTCCAAGTTCTATTTTAAAAGTATTTCATTCCAAAGTGTCCTCTTCGGTGAAAATAGGTTCATTAAAATATAAAGGCAAGGGGAGGTGGCTACACCGGTGATGGGTGTGGTATCAGAATTATGTGCAAGATGAACCATTCTTATCAATCATATAAACCACAGACTCAATACATAAAGGTAAGGGAAAAAATCAATTGTAACAAAATGTTTTCTTGGAAATAGTTTCCACCACTTTACACTCTGGGATGACTTTGCTACTTTATAAAACAGCTTCACCAAGGAAAAGTACAGTGCAACACCAAGAAGGTTACTACTTCTATAAGCATTTCGTTAGAGCCAAACCGAACTCCAACTAGAACCCCAAGTCCAGCGAGGCTCTGGGACGAAAATCAAAGGTCTTCACAGCAAGGACAACGCGAGCCAAGATGATCACGCAGCCGAGACAAGCGAAACTGAGATGTGCAGTAACAGGTGATGAAGCGACGAGGCTGTCAGCCCCTTCACCACAAAACTCTCTGAGGCGGCGGAGCTGGGTGGTCTATGCTACCTCGATCCTCTCCTCTTGTTCCCTCACTTGGCCTCATAAACCTCTTTAAGACATCATCCACCTCCTGTCGAACTAACTGGGGCTTCAGAAGATGGGTGGGTGTGAGTTCATTGACCATGGCTTCAAGCACTTACCCTAGTAATAGAAAATGGGAAGGGAGGGAGAGAAAAACAAGAAATAAAGGAAGATAATTATTTATAAACACTCGA
The DNA here is from genome assembly GCF_027595985.1 of Sorex araneus. NCBI lineage: Eukaryota > Metazoa > Chordata > Mammalia > Eulipotyphla > Soricidae > Sorex > Sorex araneus. The sequence goes on from NC_073312.1 coordinate 14,582,585, forward strand.
ATTGGGGGCGGGGTGGGAAAGTGAAAGAGGAATGAAAACATTGGGCCAGGAGAAAAGGATGTACGCGTCGAGGACAAGGTGTGGGGTCTGAAGCTGGACTAGTTCAAGGATCCCTGGACACCCCCATTTCTATAGCTGGCATCCCAGAGCAGGGACAGAACGAAGCCAGCAGCCTCATGATGGCACAACTTCCCTAACAAAACCAAACAAAAGATCGAAAAAATCGTATCTCCAGCTCAGTACTCAGATTGAATCTGCACGAAGAGATAAAGCCCTGAGGTGATGTCTCACAAGTGACGATGACAAAACATCATGTGTACGGATTGGCTGGCTCTCTGCAATAGGTTTTTCTCTTCCCACTAAGTAAATGCCAAGGAAATCACAGCACACCCCCCCTCCCCAAGCTACCCCTTCAGATGGCTGACAGTCTAGCATGGAAGTGTGACTTGCTAAAACACAGCCACAAAAATACTGCCAGCTGGGGTTTTGTGGAATTTTAAAAGTGAGAAGAAAAGGGGGAAAAAAAAAGGATCTGGTGCCAAGCTGTACCTAAAATTAGGTTACAGACTCCCAACTCCCAAGAACTGGAAGCAATAAGAAACAAGGTTGCGAGTATGAAAACTACTACTAATATCGCAGCTAAGTCCGAGGAAGAGTCTGACATAGGGGAAACCATCGTCTCTTCGCAACAAACCCAGGGGTCCCAGTTCCACCCAGAAGAAAAAGTTGAGAGAAGTTAAGACACTTGCCCAGGCGACCTAAATCTAGGTCGCGGGAGAGGAACAGGGATTCGAACCCAGGTGCCAGGGCGCTTCGCCCCCACTTTGGTCCCCTAGAAGAATCGTCACTAGCAACAAATCATTATGCCACTGCGAACTCGGGACCCAAGGACGTTCATTCATTCTCTGCGAGTTAAGTCACAGCTATTTTGCAAACGAAACTAAAGCCTGTGGCTCAGAGAAAACGACCCCAAGGTTCTCCAAGGACAAGGCGGGGGGGACTTTGAATTGGGGTCTCTGATGGTTCACTGCCCCCCACCCCACCCCGCCTCCCCTCGGAGTCCCCCCACCCCCCATAATCCCAGCCAGACTCTTCCTTTTCGCTCGCAACCAAGCCGAGATCCATCCGTCCGGGGGGTCCGCCGCCCCCGCCTCTGACCTCCAGCCTCGGGGACACTCGGGTCCCCACGACGTTCCTTCCCCCGCCCCCCGGCCCGCGCCTCCCCGCGCCCCCCCGCGCCCCGCACGCCCGGGCCGGGGCTCTTACCAGGCGGGAGTCGCGGGACCCTGGTGATCTTGCTGGTGATCTCGGCGGTGAGCACCGCGAAGTCCTGCTCATAGCCCTCGAAGTCGGACGACATGGTGGCCGCGGAGGGCCCGGCGCGCGCGGGAGCCGGGGTCGGGGTCGGGGGTGGCGCGCGGGGCGGTGGAACTCAGCGCGGGGGACGCGGGCGGCAGCGCCGGCAGCCGAGCGAAGAACCGGGGACAGCTCCCGGCTCTGGCCGCTTCCTGGTTGTTCGCCGCGATCTCGGTCCTCCGGAAACCGGGCGGCATGCGCGTGGGGCGTTCCGCGTGAGCTTCGGGATTGAAGAACTTTGCTATGGAAAAGAAGAAAAAAACTTCCTTGAGGAACACCCTCCCCGCCAAAAAACTAGGAAAAATAGATCGTTTTTCATAGGGTTGGGTCACTGATAGTCGTACTACTCTGATCGTTCGGGCCCCTTCGCGGCGTCCGCGAGCAGGTTTCCTGGGGGAAAGGTGGAGGCGACGCACCGCCCGGAAGTGGCCGTGGCGGAGGCTGCGCGGCCGCTCGGAGTCTGGACGTCGCGGCCGGGGCGCGGGCGGGGACACACACGGGCGTGGCGCGGCGGGTCCCGCACGCCGGGCGGGCGCCACTCGCTTTCTGCTTCGCTGGACCGAGGTGTCCGTGACGGAGTTACCCCCAGAGGCGCAGATTTGTTCCGGGTGAGCTCAGGCCGCCCCGGAAACGCGGGAGGGAGGGAGGTGCGGGCGCCGAGTGGCGGGATCGGGGCGGGGGGGGGGCGGTGTAACCGCGGCCAGGACCCCCACCCCCACCCCCGAAAAACGCCGGACCGTCCCGGAGACCCAGACCCGCCCGGTGAACCCGCCTGCGGCCCCTCCCGAGGAGGCTTTCCGAGCGCTCTGTTCCGTGCCCAGGGCGGGAAACTGAGGCAGAGCCTGCTGTAAGGAAACTCTGGCTCTGCTCTCTCCGGATCCGTCTGCCCTGACCCGACTCTTCAAGCCGCCTCGCCCCGGGAGGCACCTCCTTTCCTTTTCCCTCCCTCTCGATCGGTCCAAACTCTCCGCACTCCTCACGCCCCGCCCCCACCTCTGTTCCCCAACTCGCCCCTTGCATACTCCCTCTCCTTTCTCTCCCGAGCTTCTTCCCCGAGGACCCCCACTCCCAGCCCCCAAACACTCCTTAACTGGGTGTTTGGGGGTCAGTGCAGGCTGGCTCACACTTGATGTGACTCAGAACTCACTGGGTACAACCTGGAGGTCAGAATGCCTAGATTTGCGGTTCACCAGTTACTTGTAACCTTGCTGTAATCTACTAGCCTCTTCCAGCCACTGTTGTTTCTTTTAAAAAAAAGGGGGGGGGGAGGGGGGAATAAAATGGAAATGGAAGCTGGATCCCATCCCAGCTCTAACCTTTTTTTTCCCCTCAAGCCCTTCACTCATCACAGTTCCCAGAGAAGTTGGGAATCAAAGGTGGATTTTAGCAGTGCCCAATATTCAAACTGGACCCCTAGTGTGGACAAGATGAAAATAGCTTTATTTTTTTACACTTGACAGGAGACTGGCCTAATGCGAATGAGCTTTGGTGTCAGCAAACAGAGAGTGTAAAATAAATCCAGCGTTTTACTGAACTTCCTCGTTCTGTGTTCTTTAGGTCGGGTTTCAAGCCAAGATACTGGATTGCCCTGATTACAGATAAAGAGCCAGTGAATGTATGCCAGTGACAATGGCGTCTTATGCATTAACATGTCACAGCTGGGAGGCTTGACAGTTAAAGGACATACGTGGACTTGTGGCACATGGACATGTGTCATTCCTTTAATACAGGAAGGCATTCTTCCTCACCAAAATGGATGCATTCTGCTCAGTTGTCAGGTTTGAAAATCTCCAAGAAGTAAAGAGACTGTGTCACTGGGGCCCCATTATAGCGCTGGGAGTTATAGCCATATGCTCCACCATGGCCATGATTGACTCTGTGTTGTGGTATTGGCCCTTACATACCACCGGAGGAAGTGTGAATTTCATCATGCTGATAAATTGGACCGTCATGATTCTTTATAATTACTTCAATGCCATGTTTGTTGGGCCTGGCTTTGTCCCTCTGGGGTGGAAACCGGTAAGCAAAAAAGTTCCTTAAGACAATGAACTCAGATGATAATCATATGTTTAGTCTTTGCCTTGTTTACTATCCAGTAACAGCAAATGTTTTTTTCTGTTTATTTGTACTTCGGTCTATGTGCTCCATTAATCACGGCTCATTTAAAGCTCAAAGAATTTTCATACCTGTCTGGCCAAAGAAATAGGACAATGGGTAAGGAGTTTCCTTGCACACAGCTCACCCAGCTTCAATCCTGGGTCTCACATTTGGGCCCCCAAGCCCTGCCAGGAGTAAGCCCTGAGCACCTCTGTGTCCCAAATCAGTCCTTCAAAAACTAGAAATTGAGCTTCCGTATGGCCCCGCAATACCACTTCTGGGAATATATCCTGAGGATGCAAAAACGTGTAGTAGAAATGACATCAGAACCTATATGTTCATTGCAGCACTGTTCACAATAGCCAAAATCTGGAAACAAACCAAGTGCCCTAGAACAGATGACTGGTTAAAGAAACTTTGGTACATCTACACAATGGAATACTATGCAGCTGTTAGGAGAGATGAAGTCATGAAATTTGCTTATAAATGGATAGACATGGAGAGTATCATGCTATGTGAAATGAGTCAGAAAGAGAGGGACAGACATAGAGGGACTGCACTCATTTGTGGAGTATAGGATAACATCACATGAGACTGACACCCAAAGACAGTAGATACAAGGGCCAGGAGGATTGCCCCATAGATGGAAGACTGCTTCATGAGCGGAAGGGAGAAGGCAGATGGAATAGAGAAGGGATCACTAAGAAAATGATGGCTGGAGGAATCAGTCAGGATGGGAGATGTGTGCTGAAAATAGATAATGGACCAAACATGATGACCTCTTAGTGTCTGTGTTGCAAGTCATAATGTCCAAAAGTAGAGAGAGATTATAGAAAATAGTCTGCCATGGAGGCAGGGAGAGGGAGGGAAAGGGGGGGAGGTATATCGGGATATCAGTGGTGGGGAATGTGCACTGTTAGAGGGATGGGTATTTGATCATTGTGTGATTGTAACTCAAACATGAAAGCTTGTAACTATCTCACAGTGATTCAATAAAAATAAATTTTAATTTTTTAAAATAATATAAAGAAAAATAAATAAATGTGTCCCGAAATCTAAAATAAATAATTTAAAATTAAATGAGCATTCTGCAAAACAATACCATTGAATACTTGTCCCAAGTGGGTGTTTGTTTTTTGTTTTTTGTGTTTTTTTTTTAAGGGAAGACAAGATGGTGAGTCTGTGATCATAAGGTTTCTGGGAAACTGGCCTTCGCTTTGCTTATAATTTCACAATGCCATTTGGCGCTAGTATCCCTGTTCATGTGAAACATTAACATCTCAGAATGGAGGTGAGCTTTCAAAACAGCTGGTTGGAGCAGTCAAGTGTTAAAACCAGTGTAGTGAAATCATAACGTGGAGTATAGAATCAACGTATAATAGAATTGTAAGAAAGTTTATGCTTATGAATTCCGGAATTCCTCTTGATATAGCTTGTCAGAATTGCGGAATCTTGGGCTCCTCCCCAGTCCTGCTGAATCAATCTGCAGTTCTCAAAATTCCCAAATGCTATCTGGCTACATAAGAGTTCTAGAGTTACACTAGTGCGCTCTTTGTGTTAGTTCTGAAGAATCTTATAAGGACAGAAACGCAGGCAGCTTATACAAATAGCAGTGTCTAGAGTAGAATGTTACAAGCGCTGTTGAAATTAGAATGATCTGATCATTTTCATGGGGAAGCGCAGGGGTAGTGGGAATTGCCACAGGAGGGGAGAGGCAGACCAGTTCCCATTGAAAGGATGGTGCAGTATGTAGCCTCCTTTGCTAGAAAGAAATGTGCAGGCAAGGCTGAAACAAAGTCAAGTTAGAGAAACCTCAAACACGTGAGAATTTGTTAAGACATAGGCGTTACTGGAGGTTTTTCAACAGGACCCTCTCGTCATGAAGGTGTAAAAGGAATATTGTCCTGATAGTAGGTGGTCTGGACTAGAAAGAAACAACAGTTAAAGAAATATAAGAAAGCGGTTCAGGCGGGCAGGCAGCAGATTTCTGAAAGAGCATCTTCTCTGGTGGGTGAATCCTGGCTCCTAAAACATTGGCCAAGCTACCATCTATCCACTCCCCTCCTTCCTCTTAAGACTTTGGTATTTGTCACGGTGATTCAACAAAGTTTATCGCTTGTATCACTTGTCATCCCGTTGATCTTTGATTTTCTTGAAGCAGGTGCCAGTCATGTCTCCATTTGTTCTTGTCACGTGTTAGTGTAGCCAATGGTACCTTCTCTCTTCAGGAACAGGAAGAGCCTCAAACCTTTCGTTCAGGGTTTTGATGAAGAAGTCTGACAATCTTGTTGGTGGGCAGCCACGAGGTCTTTTCATGTCCCATGGAATCCGGTCGGTAACAGTTCTAGTCCAGCGGTTGTCTCTGAATCGCATTACATGTCCAGCCCATCTGATTTTTGATGCCTTGGCAAATGAGACAGCATCCCTGATTCTTGACCGGATTTCCTTCTCTCACTTGAGTGAGACGTGATACTCCTGGCATAGCTCTTTCAAATCCTCTTTGGGATACCCGAATAGCGTTCTCATCCTGTTTGCATAGGGCCCAGGTCTCTGAGGCGTATGTTAGTGCAGGAAGAACTGTGAAGTCGAAAAGATGTGCCCAGAGTCAGAGGTTCTTCATCCTCTTAACCACTTCTTTGACGCTCCTGAAGGCATTCCATGCTGTTCTCTTCCTCCTGAGCAGTTCTAGCGACAAGTTGTTCTTCATGTTGAGTTCTCAACTCAGGTACACATAGCTGCTGCATTTGGAGATGTTCGTTCCATTGAGAGCAAATGGAACATCAGGGACTAGTTCATTTTTCATGAGCATTGTCTTGTTGAGATTAAGCTTTCCACACTTGCGGTCGAAGTCGGCCAGCATTTGTGCCACTTGGTTAATGTTTGGCGTTATGAGAACGATGTCATCAGCGAAGCAGAGGTGGTGTAGTTGCCGACCATCTATCTTCATTCCCATTCCTTCCCATTCCAGTCGTCGCATGACGATCTTGAGGGTGGCACTGAAGAGTTTTGGTGAAATGGTATCGCCCTGGCATACCCCTCTCTTTACATCAATGATCACTTCCTTGTAGAATGGTGAGTTCCTGGTGGTGAATCTGTAATACAGCTCGAGGAAGATCTTGATGTACTGAGTTTGAACACCCTGTTTGGCTAGGGCTTTGATGACCATGTCAGTCTCAACAGAATCGAAGGTCTTCTTTAAGTCAATGAACGTAGACAGAGTGGCATCTTGAACTCTCGAGAAACCTCAATGAGCCTGGTCACTGTGTGGATATGGTTGATCATGCTGAATCCTTTTCAGATCCCGGCTTGTTCACATGGTTGTCCTTCATCTAGTGTTCTGCCTATTCTATTCAGGATGACACAAGTGAACAACTTGTAGACGACAGACAGCAGGCAGATTGGGCAATAGTTGCAGATGTCGTGGATGTCTCCCTTCTTGAACAACAGAATGGTTTTGCTGGTTTTCTACTGGGATGGAACCTTGCATTCAGACAGGTAGTGTGTGAAGAGCTGAGCCAGTGTATTGATGAGTACTGGCAGCAGATTCTTCAGGCGTTCAGGTCTGACCTTGTCTGGACCGGGTGCTGTACGCGACTTTACCAGCGAAATGGCGTGTTAGATTTGGAAGGGAGGACATTTTGAACGACATATCCATCCTGCAGAATTTGATATGTGGGCAGTTGGACATGGCTGTCAAAGAGATCCGAGTAGAATTGGTGAATAATCCTCTCCATTGCCCTTCTGGAAGATGTGATAGATCCATCAGGACGTCAGAGGGCAGCCATCTTGGTCTTGGAGTTGGCGAAGGACAGGCAAGCATTGCGAATACTTTTCCCAGCTTCTGCCGCATCAACCAACACTGCTGCTCTTCTCTCTTTGAGGTCTTCCTTTATCGCTTCTCTGCACAGCTTTGTGGGCTCGGACATTAGCTTGTGGTTGCCTGAGGCTTGCGCCAAACCACGTTGATGAATGAGCTTGAGAGTTTCCAAAGACAGTCGTCTGTTTGTGGCTTTCTCACTCTCAGCATTCTTTGCGCAGTCATGGAGGTGCCAAACCATTCGATCGTGTTCCTTGTCAATGTTGTCAAGGACATCTTCCCATGTTGCCACAATAGTGCCAAAGAGCTCCCAGTTGGTGGTCATTCTGGGAGTTCCCTTTTTAAACTTGAACTTTGCAGACCTTTCCCCCCACCCTGTGAAGTAGAATTTTGCACGAAGGAGATGGTGGCCCCATCTTGTTTGGAATTTTGGGACAACAGCAACATCAGTCAAGCAAAACCTTCAATTGAATATGATGTGGTCAATTTCGTTGTGGAACTGTCCACCAGGAGACTCCCATGTCCAGCCTTTTGATTCGGCCTCCTGGAACTGTGAGTTACCATGGATGGTCTTGGTTGACATGATGAACTCAGACTGTCTCTCACCCTGATCGTTTCATTCTAGGCCATGGGTCCCAATGTGGAGTTCTTCGGGCAACCTTCTCAGTCCCATCTTGGCATTAAAATCACCAACAATGATCTTGTAGAAGGTGTGGTCTTCTTTATAGAACTTCTCCAGCTCCATGTAGAACTTCTCAGTTTCTTCTTCGTCATAGTTGGATGTTGTTGTGTAGACGACAAAGATAGAAACTGCAGGCAGTGAGCCACATCTATTCAAGCATAATCATCCGATTTGGGTTGTTAGGCATTCAAGTGAATCAATGCTCATGGCCAAGTTCCTGTTGACAAGGACACCAACGCCTCTGTTGTCACATGTTCCGAGGAACAATTCTTCTCCAGTGTCGTAAATGGCGTGATGTGGTCAGTGTCTTCTTGTTTTGGTCAGACCAATGATACCGTACTTGATCTTCTGCGCTTGCACCATCAGGTCCTTGATGGATGCTTCCGATGCCAGCCTACGTGCGTTGAAAGTACAGACAGTCATTTTAGTCTTTCTTCGTTTTGGCAGTCTAGTTTGTCCCTGAGATTTTTTCAGCCTCTCCTTGCTCATCTTTCTTAGCGCTGCCATATTGGGGGCTCTTTCTGTGTCAGGTGAATGAAGCCCATTGTTGTTACTATTTTTGGCATATTGAATACTCCACGGGTAGCTTGCCAGGCTCTGCCATGCGGGCGGGGTACTCTTGCCGGGCTCTCTGAGAGAGATGGAGGTTTTTAGGGTAGCCTCCAGTCGCCCTTAGAGGTGTTTACACCATATTTAAACCCCATCAAATATGGTGCGGGAATTATGGAAAATAGGTATTCAGTGTCAATAAAGTTTAGAAAAGAAAAAAAAGACTTTGGGATTTGGGGCCAAATCGGTAATACAGCGGGTAGGGTGTTTGTCTTGCACATGTCCAACCTGGGTTCAGTGCCTCATATGGTCCCCCAAGTACAGCCAGGAGTAATTCTTGAATGCAGAGCCAAAACTAACCCCTGTAATCATCACAAGGTGTGCCCCCCAAAAAATAATAAAAGATTTGGGGTTTATAGAACCAGCTCTACGCAGGGACACTGGATTTGGGTATTGGATATAAAAGAGGGGAGAGAAATAAAAAAAATGGAGTGTGGGTAATTGGGATGGTGATACTATCGTTACCTGTAATTTAGTATTAAAAAATACTTTAGTCCAAATTAAAGGGTTGGAAATGCAAGAGTTGGTCCTGCCCCTGGGCCCTATAGAAGGAAGCCAAAATCATAGAGAACTGTTTATTTAGAAGACTTGAACATGACTGTTTATTACTTAGGGTTTGTTATCTCTTGTATTTTTGTTTGTATTTTGCTGCCAAGGAAAACTCTCAGGATAGTATGTACCTCCAGTATTGTAAAGTCTGCCAAGCGTACAAGGCACCGAGGTCCCATCACTGCAGAAAGTGCAACAGGTACTGTGTGTCTCTGCTCTTCACTGGGGACCAAGTGTCGCTGTTTCTAGCACACGGGTCCTAGTTCTGTTTTCTCAATGTGGCTACTTTCTTAAAGAGATTGTCAACATCCTTGGGTTCATAATCTCCATTTTACTTTTAAACTGTCAGTTCTAATCATCTCACGCCTTTGTTTGCTATAAGTGAAAAGATTCATTTTAGTAAACACAAGTTTACTTTGCTTCTTTCCTTGCCAAGAACAGGGTAAAAACACTACCTTCAAGTTGCTTCCATAGATGAGGATTTGTTGTGCTTTTTGAACATCTTTTTTTAAGGTGCTATAGCATTGTCCTGAGTTTAATTTATCAAGTAGGCCTACTCTTTCCTTACTTGGGAATGTTGACTGACATTTACACTTTATACGACTGTAAGCAATGAATCCTGAGACCGCTTATCACATGTCTTTCCCGTTAGAAACTGAATAAGGAACAAAATCACTAAGAACAGTGTGAAATGAGCTGGAACCTTTTTAAATGTGTTGCTCCACTGATGAACGTAAAATTTCTGTTGAGAATTGTGGTGTTCAGAGGAATCCTTGGAAGCAATTAGTTTAGTTGAAGGCCAGGAAGTGTTCTTCCAGCAACAAGGAAAGGAGGAAGCACTGTGACTGCTCATTATGCCACATCTTAACTCTGGAGTTAGTTTGCTCAGGGACTCCACGTCTAAAAGATGAGAACAGGGAGGGAGGACGTTCCAGGTGTTCGTTAGGACCCATCTATTCCAGTGGAGATGTCTAAGTGACTTTGTGGCGTCTCTGTCGTTCCCCACTTCAGTCAGTGAGTGTCAGAGCCAGAGGCCTGCTAGTTTCTTGTAGTGAGCTCTCAGTGGGCCTGACTTCCTACACAAATCGCTTGCAGCTGGCATCTTTTCCCTGGAAGCCGCTACAAAGCCTGCCCTTTCTTGTGCTGTTTAGAATGTACAAGAAGTCACTATTCCAAGTTGTTTAACAACTCAAAGGATTTTTCTCTCTGTCCATGCAGAATTCCTCTGTGATGTATTTTTGCTTGATCTTTTGAAAACAAAAGTTATTTCACTTTGACAGGATTTTCTGCTTCATATACTATGTGAATTTTTCTTACTAGGTGTGTGATGAAAATGGACCATCACTGTCCTTGGATCAACAACTGTTGTGGTTACCAAAATCATGCTTCCTTCACACTGTTTCTCCTTTTAGCCCCACTGGGGTGTATTCATGCTGCTTTCATTTTTGTGATGACTATGTACTCACAGCTTTATAATCGGGTAAGTGAAAGTGATTCGAATCAAATCATCCATGCCACAGTCAATGAGAGTTGTTAAGTGTACTTTAGAAATCCTTGGGGGCGGGGGGAACAGACAGTGTGACAGCACAGCAGGTAAGGCGTTTACCTTGCACACAGCTGACACAGGTTCGATTCCCAGCATCCCATATGGTCCCCTGAGCACCGCCTGGAGTAATTCCTGAGTGCATGAGCCAGGAGTAACCTCTGTGCATCACTGGGTGTGACCCAAAAAGCAAAAAGAAAAAAAATTCTTTTTGGAAACGTGATTACTGTGTTATAGGTGGGGAAACAACTCGTTTTCCTCTATAGGGATTCTAATTTTAAAAAGCACTGAACCTTAATTTCAACTTGACAGCTGAGCTAAGTATATTTAGAGAAGAAAAAATAAGGGCAGTGCTTTATTTTCATCCAGTTTATTTGACAAAGTAGAGTTGTTTTATCATTGCTGTTCGTATTTCTCATACACAAGTATGAGGAATATGAAATTTGAAGAATAGGGGCAAGTATGAGGAGTAAGAGCGTGTCCTCAAATATTCAGCAAATTACTGGGTTAATTTGTGGCCAGGTGATCACAAGATAAAGTTCAGAGGTCACAAATTCCCTACAAAGCTCTTGAAGTAAAATTGGGGACACGAGACCAGTAGGACCGTGGCTAAGTGGAGAGTTCGTGTCCTTCATAGGGAGGACAGTCCACATTCACCTCCAGCCAGCTTTTGTTGTTTGGGAGTTCACCCCATGTAGGTCCTTCACTTTTCAAGACAATTCAGACATCCACTGAGTTTCTAACTGTTGGCACCTAGTTGAATATTTTTAAATATTTTTGCCAACAGTTGGCATATGTAAGCCATGCGTAGTTGGCCTTGCAATATGCCAGTTCTTTATCTCAGGTTGGGGAACAGGTAGGTACTACGCTGTAGTTGCTGTGAAAGGTTGTTGTCAGTGTAAGAGCAGAGAACAGTGGCTGCACGCTATCCTTGCAAGGTGAACGTTGCTGGGGTCTGCCCAGTGCTTTCCGAGGATTCAATAGGAAAACAAAGCGATGTTGGGAGAATATCCAGGAATGATACTGTTTCTGTTGGTGTGAAGTTCACACCACTGCCTTAGTGGCTGTATTTGCTGTATTTGCAGTCTCCGGTTGTCCTCTGTTGGTCTTTTTTAAATGTGTCTGTGGAGTCCTGCAAGCATGTGCTCTTGTTGTTTCTAGCTCTCCTTTGGGTGGAACACAGTGAAGATTGACATGAGCGCAGCCCGGAGAGACCCTCTTCCAATCATTCCGTTTGGATTAGCTGCATTCGCTGCTACCTTGTTTGCCTTGGGATTAGCTTTAGGAACAACCATAGCTGTTGGGATGTTGTTTTTCATCCAGGTGAGTTTCTCAGCAATGGTATCCTGTCTCGAGAAGCTGTCAAGGCAATTGGGGCTGATTACAATGAGAAAGAACGAAGGTCTACGTTTAATTCTGCAGTAGGAAGTAGGCATTATTGTGCATTTGTGCCACCGACATAATTAACTTCATATTAGACAATTTTGAGGTAACTGCGCAGAACGTCTAGTTAGTTAATATCATTTTTAAGATGTTATATTGGAGTTACAGCTGAGAAAGTTCCTCCCACATTCACGGTCTCTTTAGATGTTCATAGTTAGAAAGGATGAAATGTTATTGTTCAAACCTTACAAACTCATAATGAATCACAGAAAGATTAAGTGACGTACCCAAGATTGCCTAGACAATGTATTCAGAAAACATAATTATTATTTTATAGCAGCGTATACTTAATCATGATCATACTAGTACACCTAACCTTTAGGGAGTAGTTAGGTGTTAGACACGTTTAGTATTTGAGGAGTTTCACAAGCACTCATCTTATGTCTGTCACCACACGCATATCGAGTGCCATTTTAGGCCTCCTGTGTGATGAATTACTCTGCTAGTTTCTGAGGTTACAGTCATGAAAGTGAAGTGGGTCTTGCCCCTAGAGAACTCACAACTAGTGAACTAATTCAAGGTCATGTGTATATTACTGATTCAGTGTGGAATGCTCTGAGAACATAGGATGAGTATATGGCCTTGTTGGGAGGGGGGTGTGGGGGGCTGGGATGAGATTATCACAAAACAGACCTTAGGACCTATTTCATCTACTTACTTTGAGATCTCACTCCACTGGGGGTCAGATGCTGAAGAGAAAGAATCCTGTTGGAAAAAATTAAACTCCTCTAGTGTAAAAAACCTACAGAGGTGGAATTAGTCATATCTAGGAAAGTTGAAGAATAAAGAGTCTGAAGATACTCTATTTTTAAGGCAGCCAGAATGCCTAGGATGACTGAAGTGATTCACTGTTACTTACAATAAAAACATTAATCATAAATTCAAGGTTAATTGAAAATAGTGACTTTTAAAAGCAAAATACAGCTAATACTGATGAATGAATCATATCAATGTTTTATTAGTACTCTAAGCCTTGTTCAGTTGTTGGTTCTTAAAAGATGGGTGGTTATTAAAATAGATTTGATTATGGGTTGATGCAGCCACTTTTAGGAAGAGTCTGTCGTACGATACTTAAGAACGAGATTTCAAAGACAAATTAGAGTGTGTTTAACCTTTGTTATCGTGCTGTCTTCTAAGAAATGGAGCAATAAAACTTATCTCAGGGGTAGTATGAAAATGACAATCTTCAGTGAACCTAAGTCACATAAAATTTTACTATCATTTAATTTCTAGATGAAAATTATTCTCAATAACAAAACCTCTATTGAATCATGGATTGAAGAGAAGGTAAATTTTATTATTGTTTCCTCAATATCAATAAAGTGCGGGTAACAAATAGACCAGATTAACTAATATCTAAAAAATGAAAGCATGGCTACCAAATGGCTTCCTTCAGTCATTTGCCTGCCCCCTGGAAGATGAAGCTAGCAGGCATTTTGATGCTTTGCTGGCTCACTAGAATGCCCAGAATCCTGCGCTTCTCACACCTCTGGCTTGCAGGAGAGGACCAAATTGGGGTGCCAGGGATCAAATCCAATTGGCCTCATGCAACATGAGCACCCAACCCACTGTACTACCTCTTCAGCCCTGCTTCCCCCGCTCTTTTTGTGGCAGACTGACCCCATGCCCTGGAGAAAGAAACAAATTGCTTCACTTTTGGCTTTGGCATCCAGAATCTGTGTACTCACTTGACCCTTTAAACAGGACACAAGATGATCAGTGAGGAGTGTAGCTAACCATTTTCAGTTCCTGCATCAATCAGTTGATTTTTTGACTACTGATTATTTGGCGAGCTGGAGCCATAGCACAGCGGTTGGGTGTTCGCCTTTCACGCGGCCAACACGTGTTCAATTCCTCCGCCCCTCTCGGGGAGCCCGGCAAGCTACCGAGAGTATGGAGCCCACACGGCAGAGCCTGGCAAGCTACCCGTGCGTATTGGATATGCCAAAAAAAAACAGTAAAAATAAGTCTCTCAATGAGAGACGTTACTGGTGCCCGCTCAAACAAATTGATGAGCAACAGGATGACAGTGACAGTGATTATTTTACTACTTTGCTTATTGTTGGGCTCCTTTATTGATCAACTGCTTTGCTAGTTGTTTAACTATTTTGGGTTTCTGTTTAACTATTGTTTATTTTGGGTTTCTGTATTAATCAATAGATTGTTTAGCTCGTCCCTTTGTTTGACTTCTGTAAATTTGCCTACTTGCTTAGTGAAATTCCAAGATGTAGTTTTAGCCCTTTAAAAAACCTTTGCTTTTTCACTCTCAAGGCTGCCTCTCATCCAGAGAGCAGTCACTGGCTACCTAATAAAGGCTCCTTGATTTGAGACAAAATTCTCATTTTGTGGAGCGTTTGGCGGTACCTAGCCTATAATACTTTTTATTGAATCACCATGAGAGACACGGTTAACAAAGTTGTTCATGAGTGAGTTTCAGTCATACTATGTTTCAACACCCATCTCCCCTTCCACCACTGTACATTTCCCACACCATGATAGGAATTTCCCTCCCCGATGCCCATCCCACCCCTATGACAGGCACTTTTCCCTCCCTCCCTCCCTCCCTCCCTCCCTCCCTCCCTCCCTCCCTCCCTCCCTCCTTCTCTCCCTCTCCCCTCACTCCCTCCCTCCATCCTTCTCTCTCTCCCTCCCTCTCCCTCTCCCTCTCCCTCTCTCTCTCTTTCTCTCCATATCTCTCTCTCTCTCTCTCTCCCTCTCTCTCTCCCATCTCTCTCCTCTCCTTTTCCCCTCCCTCTCTCTCTCTCTCTCTCTCTCTCTCCTCTCTCTCTCATTGTGGTTTGCAGGACTGTTACTGAAAGGTTATCATGTATATCATTTTACCTCTTTTCAATTCTTGTCCAGAGTGATCATTTCTGACTATCATTATCATAGTGGTCCCTCCTCAGTCCTAATTGCACTCCTCCCCAAGGCCCCCCCCCCCCCCGTGGCAAGCTTCCAACCATGGAACAGTTCTCCTGACTCTCTTTTCTACTGTCCTTGAATATTAATTTCACACTATCTTTTTATGTCCTACAAATGAGTTCAATCATTCTATGTCTGTCCCTCTCCCTCTGACTCATTTTACTCAGCATGATACTCTTCATTTTCCATTTATAAGTGAATCTCATGACTTGATTTTTCCTGGTGGCTGCATAGTATACCATTGTGTAGATATACCATCGTTTCTTTATCCAGTCATCTGTTCCAGGGTACTTGGGTTGTTTCCAGATTCTGATTTGTGTGAATAGTGCTGCAGTAAATATAGAAGTGCAGACTGCTTTTCTTTGTTATGTCTTTGGGACCCTAGAGTGTATTCCCAGGAATGATATTGCTGGGTCATATGGAAGCTCAGTTTCTAGATTTTTGAGTAACGCCCATTTTGTTTTCCAAGAAGACTGGACTAGTCGGCATTCCCACCAGCAATGAGAATGAGAGTCCCTTTCTCCCCGCATCCACATTGGCACTGGTTGTTCTTGTTCTGGATGTGTGCCAGTGCCTGTGAATAAGATATCTCATTGTTTTGATTTGCATCTCCCTGGTGATTAGTTGTGAGTTCAAAAAGTGTGGATTCTCAGTGTTTGCGTCAGGTGACCAAGAGTCGCTTCCCTACCCCAATCTCCACCCTGCCTGTTATTCCATTCTCCCCACATCCCTGTTCCAGTCTCCCACTGCCCCCCATCCCAGTCTCCCCAAGCCCAATCCCAGTCTCATAGCCTTAGTTATCAAGCCAATCCCCTTCACTTGGGGGTAGCAAACACACATAGGTATGGTTGTACAAGCAACAAATATATGGCCCTTCCCTCAGACAGAGCTCCTAGGACAAAATCTCATCCTGCAAGGAGATCCACCCAAGGGCAGAATTCCATCTTAACAGTGTATTTCTCCTTTCCTTAGTTCAGATCCATTCAAACAGTCATCTTAAATTTACTTCTTAATAATAGTTTTAGTCATTTTGTGTGGACACAGTGAGAGATATATTAAGCTTAAAGGGTGCCTGGGGACATCTCACTGTAGATCCCAGACTACAGCCCTCAGGCCAGATTAGTCCTTCCTAACCCCAGTAGGGTCCCTATTCAGTCACTTTTTAGGGGTTCATGACAGAGTTTGTTCATGACCATGCTCTTAACTTATTTTATGGTGCTTGGCCTATCTCTTTTTGATGCCAGGGTAGCTTACAGCTTATCCCTTTCCTATGCTTGAGTAGCTTACAGCTTGCCCTGGGTCCATCCATTTCTCTCCCTGGGACCCTCCTTTTGGGGTTTTAGGAACTAAGAGCAACTGAGGCATAATTGAGTATGACGGATGCCCAGGAGTAAACATTATTTGGAGTAAACTTAAGCTTCTTACAGTGGAGCAGAAAGGGGAAGAAAGAGGAACCAATGTCATCCAACAATTAGTCATATAGAACATTTTTTTTTTTTTTTGCTTTTTGGGTCACACCCAGCAATGCTCAGGGGTTACTCCTGGCTTTGCACTCAGGAATTACTCCTGGCAGTGCTTGGGGGACCATATGGGATGCCGGGGATCGAACCCGGGTTGGCCGCATGCAAGGCAAACGCCCTACCCGCTGTGCTATCGCTCTGGCCCCATAGAACATTTTTTTCATGTGCCTTTTGGCCATTTGTATTTTCTTCCTTGAGGAAGTTTCTGTTTATTTCTTCTCCCCATTTTTTGATGGGGTTGGGTGTCTTTTTCTTGTAAAGTTCTACCAGTGCCTTCTATATCTTCTGTATTAACTGCTTATCAAATAGGTGTTGGGTAAATACTTTTTCCCATTCTGTGCAGCTCCACTTTTTAAAGTGCCATCAAATCCAGAACTTATGTTAAAACTGATGCTCTATTGCTAAGTGAAGAATTCATATTTTTTAAATGTTGGATTGCATTAAGCTTACAGAAAATGTCTTGAAACTCCCAGACATGAAAATGTGTGTAATAAATGTAACTGGATTTGTACATGTAATGTAGGCATAAATAATATATCGTACCACTAGATGTCAGTGGAACTTAAGACTTAATTTTAAACTAGTTTATTTATTTAAGTCTAAAACCTGAAATTTAATTATGCAATGTGCATATAGCATGTAAATAAGTACATATACATGAATATGTTTTCGTCAATGACATTGGAAAGATCTCCTGTAGGTCTCGGGCTTTAAAAACAAAATTGAAAAATAAAAACAAAACAAAATTGTCCAGCTGAAGAGAGGTCTAGAGGTTAAGGAGCAAGTTTTGCATGCAGCCTACTCAGTTCTGTCCCCCGCCCCACAGAACCCCTCGGAGCACTGGCATTGAGCACTGCCAGGGTGGCCTGCCTAATCCCCAGCACCGCAAGGCCCAGCAGCGTCACCTCTTCAGACCCAGCTAGTGAACTTTCAGCCAGTCACTGGGAGTGCCACTTGGGAGCCCCCACCCCCCAAAATAAATTTTGCAAAATGATGACTCCCCTGTTCACCTTCCCTGGCCATGCCTTACCCCGGTGATAGAACTGTAAGATGCTGTTACACCCCAGGAATAAATTTCTTCCATCCTAGATAAGTTTTTATTCTCATGAAAATCTTGTTTATCAACATCCCATCTTTATACCTAGAATCTGTTGTCACTGAACCAGCAGGGGCACTGACAGTCTTATCCCTGCACATGGAACAAAGCCGCTGTGTAATTTTCATAAGCGTGTTTGAAAGCTTATCCCTAAATTAACCTTGTCATGCGTTTTCTGGGTGATCTCATGCAGTCAAGATTGGTGGGTGTGGCAAGTCTTTCCTATGTCTTTCTCTTCTGAGCATAATAACACAAGGAGGAAGACTTTTTTTTTTTGCATTTAATTATTAAGAGTTTTGTTGATACAGGGGGTCAGAGTGATAGTACAGCAGGTAGGGCATTTGCCTTGCATGTGGCCGACCCGGGTTCTATCCCCAACATCCCATATCGTCCCCCAGCACCACCAGGAGTAATTCCTGAGTGCAGAGCCAGGAGTAACCCTTGTGCATCACTGGGTGTGACCCAAAAAGCAAAAAAAAAGAAGTGTTGTTGATACAAAGGAGGAATAGCATACAGTTTATAAATACTCCTTATTTTAAATTCTCTGGAACCATTTTGTCTCAAAATGCATGTGGTTCTCACAAAATGCTTTGGTTGATTCTTTTAACTCTGCATCCACCCTGTGGTTGCGTTGAATGGTTGAGTGTCCTACTGACGTGAATACTAGCTGATAGCTTTGCTTACGTTAATGAATAAGAACAAAGTGAACTAGCAAGGAACGTCTGTTGGAACCTCCCCTGTTGGACAGGGGAGTGCGGTTTCTCTGCTAAATTGACTCACAGTCTTGTAACAGTGAAAGAATCTTTAATGAGGATGTTTTGTCTGTCTGTTTGGGGAAGGCCTCGTAAGCAGCGGTCAGGAGGCCAGAGGCCACTCCCAGAAGTTCTCTGCCAATGGTTCAATGCCAGGACTTAAGGATGTGGTACAGTGCCAGGGGTTGAATTGGGTCAGTCGCCTGCAGGGCATGCACCCCAACCCTTGTACGATCTCTCTTGTCCAAGGAGCAAGTATTTTTAGAAATTTGAGAGTGTTCTCAATAATACGTTACTAGGTAAGTGAGGCAGGCATTTGCCTCGCATGTGGCTACTCGGGCTCAGTCCCCGACACCCCACTTAATCCCCTGACTCTGAGCTCAGCGCTAGAAATAAGCACTCAGCGCTGCCTGGTGTAGCCCAAGACCCAGGAAGACAAAGTCTGGGGATGATGGTATTGGAACCAGACCACTCTGTCCACTGAACTACCTCTCTGGCTCCAGGAAGCTATCTTTCATTCACTTAGTGCCTTGGATCAAACAAATGATCTCAGACATGTGAGACAGATGGTCTTACCACTGACCACAAGACCTCATCTCTCAAATCCCAGCCACAAGAACTTAGCTCTCAAAATTTAGTTAATATTCCTAGTACTATTTCATTGTTCAAAATGCCAGTGTCTGGGGCTGGAGTGATAACACAGCGGGTAGGCCGTTTGCCTTGCATGCGGCCAACCTGGGTTCGATTCCCAGCATCCCATATGGTCCCCTGCGCACTGCCAGGGGTAATTCTTGAGTACAGAGCCAGGAGTAACCCCTGTGCATCGCCAGGTGTGACCCCCCCCCCAAAAAAAAGCAAAATGCCAGTGTCTTAAGCTATAACTCTACAAAGAAAAAAAGTATGTTACCCTTTTTTTTTTTTTTGAAGTAAAACAGATTTTATTTGGAGGTTTTTGGAAGAGGAGGAGCAAGAGAAAGTGAGAGAGCAACACGCTCAAGAGAGAACTCGGGCTTCTCCAAAGACGGAGAGAGCCCCTGCACACGCACCCCAGCATTAGAGAGGAAAGTCCACCTCTCAAGAGGGCAGATGCAGGCACCACAGTTGCTCGGCCACCTGGGCACCGGCAGCACCTGGGCTCAGGCAGCATACGTGCCCATAAAAAATTCGTGTTACTAATAGCCATTGTGTGTAGGGCCAATTGCCAACTTACATCTTTGTTTTTTCCTTTTGTAATGGTGAGAAGTATCTATATTTAGGATTAGCCAGCGGAGCCAGCTGGACTGTTTAGATGATCCCAGTTTTGTTGGCAACATCCAAGGTGTCACAGTCACGAGCCAGCCTCAAACACATGCCCCTTTTCTCTCCCGGGCCTTATCAGGGCTCTGGCCTTGGCCATCACTGTCACAGAGTCTATTGAACCTGGCGCTTGTGGGCCGTGGCATCCACAATGAGTATGTTCTGACCTTCTCTCTTCCTCCTGGCTGGCTCCGTGGCCAGCGGGAACTTGAAGGCATAATAGTCACGCTGGTTTCCCCTGGGCGCACCTCACAGGATATCGGAGCTGCCTTCTCAGCGTTTGGGGTCTTTGGAGGACGGGGGGGTGACATGTGATCTTTCTGTGGCTGTGGACGCCTTTCAGCACTGCCCTCTTGGCCCTCAAAGCTTTGGCTTTGGCTTCAGCTTTGGGAGGGGCGGGGGCTCCCTCCTTGGCCTCGGGTGCTCTCTCCAGATGAAGCGCCAGCTTACATCTTTGTTGCCCGCAGGCTAAAGATCGAATTCAGTACTATCAGCTAGATGAAGTCTTTGTCTTTCCTTACGATTTGGGCAGCAGATGGAAGAACTTCAAGCAGGTATTTACATGGTCTGGTGTCCCCGAAGGAGACGGTCTGGAGTGGCCCGTCAGAGAAGGCTGTGGCCCGTATAGCTTGACCGTGAGTATTTTGATCACGTGGACTTTCTTTCACCTCACCTTCTTGCCCTGGACTTCACCTTGGCTTAGACCACATTTTCATGCGAATTAAGTCGTTCCTATGATGGGAAAATTGATCTGAGTTAGTCACCCAGGGGCTAAGGGACAGCACAGGGAGCAGGGCCCTGGCCTTGCATGTGGATGACCCGGGTTTAGTCCCCGGCACCACATTTGGGCCCCTGACCCCTCCGGGAGTGATCCCTGAGCACAGAACCAGGAGTAGGCCTGAGCACCGCTGCATGTGGCCCCAAAACTAGCAAAATAAACAAATAAGAACTCTGAAAAGCACACTTTGTAGCTTGTGGTCCTTTTGTTTAAATTTCTTAACGCTCGGAGCTTGTGCGAAGCAGACACGATCCCGTCACTGCTGTACGCTGAGTGAAGCGGCCTCCCGCTCTCCCTCGCGGGAATCACCCTCTCCGCGCCGCCAGGTCAGCCCGGGAACGCCTGTAGCTGCCGGCCAGCTGATTTGCCCAGTGCCTTCCTCTCTCATCTGACCTCTCTGAACTAAGTCTTAGTTCCGGCCCGCTCCTTCCGTAGCCTCCCCTGGGGCCTCTGTTTCTGTTTTGATTTAGTATTGGTTTGGTTTGATTTGGGGGGCCACATCCAGAGGCCACATGCAGCGGCTTCCTCCTGGCCCAGCGCTCAGGGATCACTGCTGTCAGGGCTCAGGGGATCAGCTGGGGGGCCAGAGGTCGACCCCAGGTCAACCGCATGCAGAGCCAGTGCCCGACCCTCTGTGCTACCTCTCTGGCTCTTGATACCCCTGGGTTTGGCATTTCCTACGTCACAACATAAGGATAGCAACTGATGTCTCATATTTTTATTTAATTCATATAATTTGAAACATTCTGGGACAGCAACTGAGTATTATCCTTAGTGTCTCTGTTACATATATTACTTGGGAAATTGTTCTAAATAAATGGGTTGGGAAATTGTTCTAAATAAATGGGGGGAAAACCGAGTTGTAATGAGATTCTTTTGTCAAGACTCAGTGTGAGTTTTGCAGTCTGTCCACTGCATCACTCAACAGCCAGGGAATCTAAGTCACCTGAACAGAAGGTGCCGGCCTGGCAGCTTACTGGGTATAGAGACACGGCTGCCTGTCTCTGAGCCCGGGGCCCTGGGAACGTACATCAGAGACGTGGGGTCTTCCCACACTAAAAGTCATGTGGCCTTTAAGCTTCTGTCACATTTTGAAATGCCGGAAAATTGAGTTTGTTGTAGCACTCTAATTATTAACAAGGCAAGTACCAACATTGAGGTGAGACTTAATGTTTTTCTCTTCATATCTTCCAAACAGATAGAACAGTTGAAACAAAAAGCAGATAAGAGAGTCAGAAGTGTAAGTACTTCTTTAGCAATGTTACTTTCTTGTTTTGTCAGATTCTTTGTAGTTGGATAAATTCATTTGGTATGGAGGACTGAGAGTCAATTGACATTGTCAAGGTAGAAATATAAGTATTCTTAATATAGGTTGTTCATATGTAACCCACCTATATGCTTTGTGATAAGATTGTTCTAGCTACGTGTGGCTATGTAAAATTTAAATAAATCTGAAATAAAGTAAAAAAGTTGGGGCTGGAGCAATAGCACAGCGGGTAGGGCGTTTGCCTTGCACACGGCCGACCCGGGTTCGATTCCCAGCATCCCATATGGTCCCCTGAGCACCGCCAGGAGTAATTCCTGAGTGCAGAGCCAGGAGTAAGCCCTGTGCATCACCAGGTGTGACCCAAAAAGCAAAAAAAAAAAAAAAAAAAGTTATATTTCGGTTGAATTAATCATATCCTAAGTGTTACCTCCATGTGTCTTGGTAATGCCCAATTATATTGCAAGTATAGAACATTCCCCTCATTTTGTAGTGTCTTGGCTAGCACTCACTGCTTTAGAATTTTATTCTTGGAAAACCCTTGAGAAGTAGACTCATCAGTTACCTCCTATATGAGACCTAGGTGGACAGGAAGCTGGGAGGGAAAGATACTTTTAATGATTGTGGGTTTGCACGTTTCAACCCAGTCTTTGAAACAGTCTACGTAAGGGCAAACATTCCGTTGTTGTTCTGCTACTGGCAGGTTCGCTATAAAGTCATTGAGGATTACAGTGGCGCCTGCTGTCCTTTGAATAAGGGACTCAAGACCTTCTTCACGACCCCCTGCACTGAGGAGCCTCGAATCAGGCTGCAGAAAGGGGAGTTCATTTTAGCCACCAGAGGGTCACGGTATGTGATGGGAAGCATTGAACTTCTTGGATGACAGAACTACAATCCGGCCAAGCCTTTGTAATTTGGATCTTTTTAATGTTTCAGACACTGGTTGTATGGCGACAAAATTCTTGATGATTCCTTTGTAGAAGGTAAGGACATGGAAGGGGGTGTCGAAAGCATAAGACTGCTGGCAGTGATTCCAGACTTGACAAGGACAACCCTTAGAGACAATCCTGAGTCCGACCCCTTAGAAGGACGTTGACCAACAGAAGTGTGGTTGTCATGTCTGTTGTCATTCCACAACAGAAATGCTCCTCGTCCTTCTCACTGGCACTGTTTCTGTCAGGTCTTCTGATTGTAGCTGACATCCAAGCTCATATATGACTGTGGCAGCTGGCTGGGTGCTTGGGCAATACTTCACTTGGATATTAAAGTTCACCCCCACACACACCCTACGCACTTATACACACACATACACAGCCTCTTAAGGTGGGTTCTTCCAGGTTCTTCCACTGACTTTTTTTTTTTTTGGTGAGGGAGCTGAAGCACAGAGAAGCTGAGCAACTTGCCCGACACTGCAGGGGAGTGTCCAGGGAGAGGCAGGACCTCCGGGTGTGGTGCTGGAACCTGCGTGCCAACCCCCCAGGCTGTCCTGGACACTCGGAGTGATCACTCCTCTTACAGTCTAGACCCCAGGGGATTGAAACTTAGATTTTATGATTTTATGATTCTAGCATTTTTCATTTCTAAGAAAAGAAAGCATGATCCAGATTACTCTAGAAAATACCACGTTAGTGGTAAATTCACCCCACATGATAACGTAGGCCTCCTGAATACAGAAATGTGTGTCTTGGAAATGGTCTAAGGAGGAAAAGGAGGGGGCTTCAGTAGAGAGAGCACTGGAGAGATGGGGGCCAAGGGCACCTTTCACTATCTCACACCTGGGAGGACACCCCCGGAGAGGGACAGTCCCCCTTGGGCACCATCACCACCTCATACCTGAAACGCCACAAAGAGGACATTCCTCTGAACCACCAAGATAATGAATTTGGGGATTATCTGCTTTTTTTAGCTGGCTAATGGCACTTTAAAACCACATTCCTGGAGTGGGTGTGGCAGTCTAGAAAACCACCCAGTCCCCTCCCAGCCACCTCCTGAGAGCCTATAAACCCGATAAGCCCAGACATCTTCCTTATATCCTTTCTATGTCAGGGGTCTGAGAGGATTATGAAGACGGGTAGCTAAGCGGGGGCGGGGCAGGGAGGGCCTCTGTTGCCACACCCCTGAGCCCGTCAGTGATGACAGGATCACTGCGCAATCTGAGTTCTTAGGAACCCGGTGATGGAGTGTGTTCTGAGACGGGGCAGGGAAAAACAAAAAAACATTTCCTTCCCCACCCCCACCCAGACTTCACCTATAAAAGATGGTTAAAAGGAACGACTAATACCTTATTAATTTGAAGTAATTGGGCTAAGGGGTCTCAGTATTGTCGCTGTGAATTATTTCAAGTTTATTTCTCCACAGGCATCTCGAGAATAAGGGGATGGTTCCCTAGAAACTGTGTGGAAAAGTGTCCCTGTGACGCTGAAACGGATCACGCTCCAGAGGGCGAAAAGAAAACCAGATAGCCCCTGTCAGAGTACACTTTTCCTTTCATGAGTTTGCTCCATTACTTGAAATTGACACTTAAAATTTGCTAAAGAATTATGCAACGACCCTGCTGTGGTTGAGGTGTTCTTTTCCTCAGAGACACCCTTGTGCCATGATCTCAATATTTTCTTACCATTTTGAAATGGAGAAGCCATTCAGCATATGCCTTTGGATTCCCGCCCCTCTTGGCCCCCAGAACCCCAGAACCCCCAGGAAAGGAAGAGCACTTCACCGCAGCCAGTCCGTTGCGTTTTTTCTAGGACCTCTTACTGCTGCATACTCTGGACCTCACCTGCAGGCAGAGTTCCCTCCTTCGGCCAAGAGCATCTGCATGTGATGCTTCAATCCGGTTTTTCCTCCTTGTTGGTTGATAATTTCTTATGTCATATACTAGATACTATAGAGCCTAATTGGTCAGATTCAAATAGAAGCTCAGATTTTGTTACCTGTCTTAATAACGCAGATTTTTGTCAAGTTGAATAAATCAATGAATGTTCCCAATAAACCACAGCATTGTTCTTTTTGTTGAATGTGAAGTTTTCTCTCTGAACCTTAGGGAAAGACTGCCCTGCTACCCCGTGAAAAATCAGCATCTGTCATGGCGAGACTCAAGATGCTGTGTGTTTCCCCTCGAGTTATAAATCCTGCTTGTGGCATGCGGAGCTCACAGCGGCCTCAGCATGCTTGGTCAGAGAAGACCACTCATCTCGGCTTGCCACTGTCAAGGCCAAGTGCAGTGTATGTGCCAAGACCGTGCACTTGGATGCTTCGATTCGGGAAATGGGGGAATTGAGAGACAGAGTAGGACGTCTTTCCAAAGTAGGGGGCTTGTGCTTTGGGAGCCAGGCTTATGCTGGTGGAGGATGCTGGGGAGATAATGCAGAGAGCTAGTGTGCCGACTGGGCTTTGAGTGCGGGAGGCCCGGGTTCAATCTCCAGTATTATCTCCCAGAACTGTGGGGGCATTGTAGCCCTGAGCACGACTGGCTGTGGCCCCCAAACAACTAAATCAAAAACTCCACTATGGGGGGCTGGAGGAATAGCACAGCGGGTAGGGCGTTTGCCTTCCACGCAGCCGACCCGGGTTCGAATCCCAGCATCCCATATGGTCCCCTGAGCACCGTCAGGAGTAATTCCTGAGTGCAGAGCCAGGAGTAACCCCTGTGCATCGCCGGGTGTGACCCAAAAAGCAAAAAAAAAAAAAAAAAAACAAACTCCACTATGGGCTTGCCTGAATCCCAACTTCACATTCCATCCCCCTTTTATCTCTCTAGAGTCCCACATTCTCCTTAAAATTAATATCCTCACTCCATTAAACTATTTTAATTGAAGAGTAGTGTAAGGGAGAGTGCGAGACAGGTAGTACAATGGGTAGGGTCTTGCCTTGCACATGGCCGACCAGTATCAATGCTCAGCATCCCATAAGATTCCTTGAGCCCACCAGGAATTATTCCTGAGTGCAGAGTCCAGAGTAATCCCCTGAGCACCACAAGCTCTGACCCAGAAACAAAGCCAAGAAACAAAAAATTAGGGATTCTTGGGCTGGAGTGATAGTACTATAGGTAGGGCACTTGACTTGCACATGTCTAACCAAGGTGAAATCCCAGCACCAGATATAGTCCCCTGCATCCTGCCAGGAGTGATCCCTGAGCACTGCCAGGTGTAGCCCAAAAACAAAAAAAGGGGTGGGGGGATTCAGTGGCCAATGAAAAGTGGCTGTCTTACTAGAGGGTGCAAGGATGGGCAGACCAGGCAGATACATAACATGCCACGTAGAGTCCCGGTATAGGAGCAGAGCAGCAGGGTGGTCTAATAAAGGGGGCATCTCAAGGAGAGAAGGGAGCACCTCTGGGAGTGTACGAATCTTGGGCTGAAGACATTGGAGTATGCCTGGCATGTAAGAGGGCCAGGAGAATTGTCCAGGATGTATGGGCAGAGGCTCCTCGGGTAAGAGAGGTCAAGAGGGCAGAGGCTCCGCGGGTAAGAGAGGTCAAGAGAGCACAGACTATGTAGGGGGAACTTTATTAATTCCTGCCTTTCCTGTTTCAGAGTCTCAAGAACAGTCTGCTTTTCTAAACTCGCTATAGAAAGACCATCAGGAATGGTCTCCTTCACTCGTTAGCAGCCCAAAGGAAAATACACATTTAATTCTATTTATTAGACAACAAAGGTGGTGGAGGAGAAAGACTTGGATTGGGCTCATTGGGTGAGCACTTGGGCTCAGGCGCTACTTGTTGGATTATTTGCAGTTCTAGGATGAAATGTCCTATCACCTGAGTTTCATTTCCTTCCATCATTAACCAACTTGACTCCTTCCTAGAAACACTCAGGAACCTACCCAGGCTTTACTCCCACCCAGGTGTTTTTTGTTTTGATTTTTTGGGGCTACACCCAGCAGTGTTCAGGGCTTAGTCCCGGCTTTGTGATCAGGGATCATTCCTGGCAGTCTCAAAGGACCATATGGAGTGTCAGGTATTGAACCCACATCATCCACATGCAAGGCAAGTGCCCTACCCACTGTACTATTGCCCCGGGTCCACTCCCCACCACGTTAATCAGAGCTCCTGAGGGCGCTCAGAAACTGGTATCTTAACGTCCCTGGCACGTCTAGTATGCAGCCAAGTTTGGGAGCCCAAGCTTACAGACTGAGTGACCCTGGTTTCAGGCTGATGCCCACCTTGGTCAGTGAAGAAACATACCACTGTAAATATTTGCACCTTTATTTTAAAGACTTTACATTTACAAGTGGAGACAACATGTTTGTGGGTCGGGCACAGGGGGAATTGTAGTCCAGGGGAAACCAGGTCCATTTCTTCCCCAAAAATAAGTCTGTCGTGTAAGATTTGGCTTCGTCCAAGTCTTTGTTCCCAGTTCCAGAGGTTGTCGCTTCACTTGCTTTATTTAATGGAAAAGTGCACTTGATGATCAAGTTTCGACTCCTTCCCCTTTGCTCAGCAGCAGACTGTAGGGAACAGACTTAGTCACTAGATATTACCATAGAGAACACTAGAAAATATTCTTTTTTGGGGAAAACATCTTAGAGATGTTTTAATGTTCCCAAGTCAGAAACTAGAGAAATTATTAAGATCAAACTTCACTTCTGAACACAGACTTCAGGGTACATACAAGTGCTTATAAGATGTGTCTCACAGATGGGATCAACAGCAAGGATACTTGTTTGAAACATGGAACAGAAATTTTTGAGACCTTCATTCCAATATCACAAGGCTGTCAGCAGCTTAGGTTTGTCACACAGTAACAAGGGAGAGTTTCAAAGAGTCACTCTGACCCTGAATCGTGTAGACACATGAGGAGCACTGATAAGAAGGGACAAAGGATACCAAGATGTAGGTCTTAAGGAAAGCTATGAAGTAAAAGGAGCCCAGAAATAATATTTATTTTTCATTCAATGGTGGTGTTTAATTTCTACTCCCCCTTCAATTGCAGTGAACTAGAATCCACAAAACAAGCCAATGTTATAGATGTGCTTCTGCAATGTTTCAATGACTTAAACCATCATCATTAAGAAAATGACCCTTGTGCCTAGTGTTCTGGAATATAGACTTTACTTAGCCCAGAAACTTTCAAGGTGAGATGACAAGATTCAGTATGTTCAGGACTGATCAACATTATAAGTCTCTCAATGTTTTTGGAAAGCCCCCCCAAACTTTGGCTTTGTCATCTAATAGTTTTTTTAAAAAAAACAAAAAACAATAAAAATGAGTATAATATGATGTTCCTTGCAGCTTAATTACCTTATCCTACTCCTTCATACTCTCATACAGGCTGTCGATTTCAGCACGGAAGTACTTGGCAAGCTCTCCCCGCTTTGCTTTCAGTGTTGGTGTTAAGAGCCCGTTTTCGATGGAAAATGGCTCTGGATGCACAAAGATGCCTTTGACCTGGAAGAGACGGCAAATGTAGGCGCACACACACACACACACACACACACACACACACACACACACACACACACATTAGTGACTGGACTTCTCCACAGAACCCCCTAAGTGCTATGTGAAGGGCTTGAAAGATTCCTTTACTTTCTGAAAATGGGGTTGATCTGGGGGGGGGGGGGGAAGAGTGGTGGCCGCTTGTCCTTTCTGTCACATACAACACGGGAAAGAGATGAACAAGGAGAAGGGAAGAAAAGAACTGCAGAAAGGACTGAATGATTCCTCAAGGTCACTGGCTGTGTGTCATTAATGGGCTGGTGGTACAAAGCTTAGTCAGTTCTCGGAAGTGACCTTTCAGTTTCATTTCAAATGGAAGCGTAAAGCTTTCCAGTGTCGGACGAGGGGCCAGGATAGCATCAGGAGTACATACCTGCTCAAAAGATTTAAGGCCGCCTTCTTTCCCCATTTTCTGCAAGTCTTCTAAGATCGCATTCTTTACAGCCTAAGAACATAAAGCACAGCTTCCAGCATCGATGTTTAAAAGGAACCCAAGGCCAGGATTGCCCCAGGCTCAAAGACCCTGCCCGCACAAAGTCCCAAGGTGAGTCCCGCATGCCCCGGTTCTCCCGGCCAAGTCCCACCGGCTGTGATGCTGATGGCATCATTGTGACCTGGATCCCTGAGCACCACTGAGGAGTCCCTTCAGTCTCCCCAACAAAAGCAAAAGAGCCTAAATGCTAAGCAGAAGACAACCTCAAATGCTTGTCATAGCTCATTAGGGGACTGGAGCGATAGAACAGCGGGTAAGGCGTTTGCCTTGCCTGTGGCCGACCTGGGTTTGATTCCTCCGTCCCTCTTGGAGAGCTCAGCAAGCTACTGAGAGTATCCCACCCACACGAGAGAGCCTGGCAAGCGAACCATGGCGTATTTGATATGCCAAAAACATAAGAACAAGTCTCACAATGGAGACGCTACTGGTGCCCACTCAAGCAAATCAATGAACAATGGGACGACAGTGCTACAGTGCTACAGCTCATTAGGATAAAAGCCGGATATGCAGGTCGGAGGGATAGTAAAGTGGGGATGGTACTTGCCTTGCACAGAGCTTACCCAGTCTGATCCCTGGCACCACATATGGTCCCCTGAAGCCCACCAGGAGTGATCCTTGACCACTGCCAGGTGTGACCCCAAAACCAAAATTAAAAAGCAGGCTATGAACATATTGCTCAAAGGTGAGAAGAAATGGTGAATTGGGAGTTGAAAAAGCTTATCTCTGGATAGCAATATTCTATTCTCTCACTGTGTGGTTTTTGTTTTTATTTGGGGGCCACACCTGATGGGGCTCAGAGTACTCCTGACTATGCTCAGGGAGTAACTTCTGGTGCTCAGAGGACCATATACAGTGACAAGAATTGAATCAGGGTCAGCAACTTGTTAGGCGAGTATCTTATCCTCTGCACTATCAAAGGATTCTACAATTTTTTGAAAAAGGTAAGAGCTCTCTCTGGATGGCATTTTTTAAAGTTCATTTTCATGCTTTTTCCCATAATCAACATCCTACTATCAAAGAAAAATAAAATAGTTATGTTAACTGCCATCCTAGTGTTCAGTCTAAAGACATGAGCCCACTGCAGCCGCAGACGTTTCTTCCTATCACAAACCCAGGAAGAACCTGTTTTCCAGAGGAAGCTCGGGGTACCCACTCACAGAGCCCCTGTCCCACAGTGGGCTACAGGGAGACGCATCAAGCTTTCCACAGCGCGACTTACTTGGTTTTGGCACAGCTCTTGAATAGATCCCTTCACCCCGAGATTGGCGGCAAATGAGGGGAGCACGTCTGGATCAGGAACCACCACCCCTACTAAGAATGACTGTGAACAGGAAACAAAGTACAAAGGTGTATGAGAACTAGGGTGGCAGTGCCACCACCCCCAGGGCCAATGAATCTAAAATGCAGTGTGGTGTCTCTGGAACGGGTGTCCCAAGACCTCGGTTGCAGAACTAGTGACTTATTCTTTTTACATTCTGGATTTCCAACCTGCATGGAACTCGAATTTTATTTTGCCACCCAATAGCTGTTTCTAAAGCCATTCTATTCAGATCCGATGTTCAGAAAGAAAAGGTGTTGAACATTAAGCTTCATAATCTCTAAGCAGTCTCTGTCCTCCCTCCCCCATCCCCATGAAGCGAGTTGAAGGTCAGCACAAATGAAAGATCACTACGTGCATAAACCCCGTGGTTTTGTGAACTAAAAGCAAATGGGCTTTTGACTCATTGGTGACCCTAAGTTTCAGTATGACAGCTTTACTGCTGCTTTAGGTTTGCTTCGAGTTCATCATGGTTTTTAAAAAGTTGTTCGGTTTGCTTGGGTTTTTTGGTTTGTTTTTTGTTTTGTTTTGTTTTCACTTCTGTTACCTTACGTGAGGTCTGGAATGTAGCTTCATTTATTAACTGTATAAACTCAGATTTGTTTTCATCCTTAACCCACCTATACAGATTGTGTGCAGCTTAAAGGTATCAGGTTGTGCCTGAAAAATGGCAATTTTGAAAGCAAATGGTTATTGTTACCCGTAAGCTGTCCCCATGTACAAAAATCTGCGACACGACTCTACTTCTTATGTAGATATTTTCTATCTTCTCTGGAGCAATGTACTCTCCCTGGGCCAGCTTGAAAATATTCTTCTTCCGGTCAATGATCTTCAGAGTCCCATTCTGTAGAAGACACATAATGGCATCAGGAATTTTGAGCCCCTGGGGGTGGTGTCAGCCAAGTGAATGGCAAAACTCACAGTAACCTTTAAACTTGACTTCTCTGAAGACCTTTGAGAAATCTTTTTTTTTTTCTTTTCTTTTCAGGTCACACCTGTTGATCCACAGGGGTTACTCCCGGCAATTTCTGCACTTAGGAATTTTCCTAGTGGTGCTCAGGGGCCCATATGGGATGCTGGGAATGGAACCCCAGCTGGTCACGTGCAAGGCAAGCACTCTACCCGCTGTGCTATTGCTCCAGCCCCGAGAAATTGTTTATGTTCTTGGCTTTGGGGGCAGGGTTGGGAAGTGGCTTCCTCGGAGACCATATGGATCACCAACATGAAGCTTCAGAAGAGTCCTCAAGAGTTACTGCAGTGCCTTATCCAAGGAAGGAATTCTGCAGCTGTTTCCAATAACTTAATTTCCAGTGATTACATTTCCAAAAATTCTCAGGAATAGGGAAGGTATTATCTTTCATTAAACTCATGGCTGTTTGGGGGATTAATATCAGTATTTTGTGGTTCAAGGAACTGAACCCAGAACTCACACATATTGCATGTATGCTCTGCCACCAAGGCATATCCCAGGCAACCCCCAGTCTTCCATATTGTTAGACTATGCGAGTTAGCTCGCCCTCCCTGATTCCCTCCTGTTAGATGCCAGAGCAGGCAGAAACAGCTCCACAAAGTTAATGCTAATCTAAATGCATTAATTCTGCTTGTTAGAGAAGAGAAGAAGGGCTCAGGAGGCCTCTGTGAAGGTTATCTTACAACTTCATTGTTAGTGTCAACTATTCTTGGGAGCTTAGGTTGTTAGGGATTTGAATTGGGAGATTGGGACTCGTGGTAAACAAAATACACAGGATCAAACTGTAAGTAGGGCAACAGGCTGCACCAACCTTAGAATCATCAAGGCACAGTCAAGAAATTGCCCATCAGTTCAACCTACCAGACCCCTGAAAGTGAAGGAAGTAACTGCACCTGGGGCCACTTCTACCACCTCTATCCCAGAATCATTATGCAGAAACAGGTTAGCGGTTCACTACTAGATCGAAGAGCAATAAAACTCTTCATTAGGACCCGTGTTCTTGGAGGAATGTCAGCAACATTCCTTGAAGGCCACATAAATCTCAAGACTACGGATGAAGAAATAGTCTCTGTAGTCTTTCTTGGTGAAGAAACAGACTCTAGGTGTACACAATAGACAGAATGCCTGAAAAGAGGCCCCCTTGTATGTTCCCTGATGAAATCTGTAAGGCTTATTTCCTTTTGGAAAACAGCTGGGAAAAGACAGATTACTGCTAGTCATTTGTTTCTAATCCCCATTCTTAAGACAGTCTCTGAGTCTTACATTAATGGGGTGTGGAGGTCACTGAAAGAAAAAATAATTACACTTTGTAGAAATCCTGCTTCCACAGATGTAAGTAGCTCAGGAGTACAGTCCTTGCCTTGCACGTGGGAGACCCTGGGATTGATCCCTAGCACCACAAAAGTATCCCCCAAAAGCTAAAAATAACTCTATTTTATGTTTGCTTTTAGGTATTTTTTCCTAGTGGTGGTGGTGGTGGTATCTCTATTTAGTCCATGATTAGATATAACTATCGCTTTGGACCAATAATGTCCGAAGTCTATGATGTTATCCAATCAGTTTCTGCGTCAATAAAAGATAGAACCGGACAATTATACATTCCTAGGGAAATCACCTAATTTTCCTCTGCGTGTAAGCAAATCCATTCAAATGTCAAAGGCTTAGTCACTCTGAAGTCCAGAACCTAAGAAAAGTCCCCTGCTGTTTAGGTCTGAAATTTGTAGCACTGCTTGCTGGTGGTCTTACTGGTGGTGTATTTAAGAAATAAAATAAGATGAAAACTCCTCACCAGGTCTCAGTCTTGATGTCTTTTATAGCAGGTTGATCAGATATGACCCACATGTGATCAAAATAAACTTCCTGGCC
Source organism: Sorex araneus (assembly GCF_027595985.1). Classification (NCBI taxonomy): domain Eukaryota; kingdom Metazoa; phylum Chordata; class Mammalia; order Eulipotyphla; family Soricidae; genus Sorex; species Sorex araneus. Next base: position 14,615,392 of record NC_073312.1, read on the forward strand.
CTGAGAAAGTGTGCCTCGCTAGCTTGGACACATCCTAATCACTCACTGTTGCATTCTCAGGATGACATTTTTGGTCCAAGGAAGAGCTGAGACTGAGACAGACTTCCTGACTCACAATTTAGATTCTTTTCCTTTGTTGCCTTTAGGGCCACACCCACTGGAGCTCGGGGACAACTCCTGGCTACACACTCAGGAATGACAATTGGTAGTGCTCGGGGGACCATATAAGATCCAGGGATAGATCATGCCTGGGGTCAGCTGCATGGAAGGCAAACACCTTAACCCCTCTACTAACTATCTCTCTGGCCCCAGCCTAAATTCTTGCCACCATTTGTTATTCTGTTTCTAGTCTGAGGAGGCCTAAGTCCTCCAGCTGTGTCTGCTGACTAACTCCCCCTTGCATCTCTGCCCATCTTGTTCTAGACAGAGGGTTCGACCCAGTCTAGCACGCACTCCCAGAAAAGTTGCAGAAGCACCCACCGGGAGCCAGCGGCCGATATCTCCCGTGTGAAGCCAGCCATCCTTGTCCAGGGCCTCCTGCGTTTTTTCGGGATCCTTCAGGTAGCCTTTGAAGACGTTGGTACCTCTGATGCAGACCTACAGGAAGGTGGCAAAAGGTGGTGACAGAAGTAGAGGTTGTCATCCTTAGTCTGACTGTGAGACATAACATTTGTCCCCACCACAAACCACCCCAGGGTCCTCAGCCACTGGAGAGGAGAGGAAAGCTGGGGGACGTTCAGACCCAGGCCTGCCAACAGCGCCTGTGAGGAACACTCCCACTGGGACCACCTGTCACAACCCACCCACCTCTCCTTCGTTGTTCACAGAGTAGTAGTTCATGTCAGGTACATCTTCCAGCTTGACATGGTTGCAGGCCAGGGGGGCGCCAACGTGGCCTAGAACACAACCCACAAATCAGCTGTGAATCCAGAGAAGGGTGAATGTGCCAGGTATAATTTGATAGATATTCATGGACTAGAAAATTATCCATTCAAATATGGATTCCTCACATAGGAAAACTGAGACTGAGAGCTGAGTTAGGTATTTGCCACTTTATTCATTGTCCAAGATCCAAGGTCCCAGTTGAGGACTGCCCAGGAGTTGGAGAACCTACCTGATGTCCAGTCCCCAGGTGATGAAAATGTACAGCCAGCAGTGCATTCTGTTTGACCATAAGCTTCAAATACCTGCGGAAATCAAAGAGGACCTTGATCTTGAGATTCCCTTCAGAAAACACACAAAACAGCCATGCCTTCTGACGAGACATGAGGAAAGCCAGTCTCTCTGGACACCTGGTGTCTTCAGAGCTTGAACTCATGTTTAAGCTGAGGTCTTGACAATCAGATAAGCTCTCAAGTGCCAAAATATAGGACAAACCATGGAAACTACACTTTAGGAAATGTGGCATTTCAAGTCAGTGGGAAAATGTGAGTCATTCCTTAAACTATACGCACCTGGGCAAGGGGTTCTAGCGAAGAAGTGGAATAAGTGAGTAGCACTGATGAAAGGCTCCTGAGTTTTTGAACAGTGAGCAGCAAACTTTTTCTATCAAGGACCATCAGGAAATATTTTTGGTTCTGTAAACCATCTGGTCTCTGTTTCAAATACTTAGCTCTGCCAATGGAGCCCCGAGTAAGTCAGAAACAAAAATAAACAGGTATGACTGTGTCCTACTAAGATTTTACTTAGGAAACAGACAATGTGCCAGATGTGGCCTATATAAAGGTTTGCCAACCCCTGGCTTAGAAGGGATTCCTGAGCAGACGGGTGATATGGAGTGCTCAGCTTACTGAAAGGATAAGGTAGAGAGAGAGTGTGTGTGTGTGTGTATGTGTGTGTGTGTGTGTGTGTGTGTGTGTGTGTATGGTCTAACTTATACAGTTGCTTCAGAATTGAGTTATGTAACTTGCTTGAAAATAAAAGGAAGGTACTTGGGGGAAGGGGTGATAAAGGGACCCTATGATCCATTGGTTTAAGGACTGAGAGGAAGAGAAGTATTGAGAATGGACAAAGTTATGCCACTCTTGGGTATTTACCCAGATAATGCAAAACATCAATTGGAAGAGCTATATATTAATACATCTATGCTTATCACAGCATTGTTCACAGTAGTTAAGTATCACTATATCATTGTCATCACTGTCATCCCGTTGCTCATCGATTTGCTTGAGCGGGTACCAGTAACATCTCCATTGTGAGACTTGTTGTTACTGTTTTTGGCATATGAATATGCCACAGGTATCTTGCCAGGCTCTGCTGTGTGGATGAGATACTCTCAGTAGCTTGCCGGGCTCTCTGAGAGGGGCAGAAGAATTGAACCCAAGTCGACCATGTGCAAGGTGAACGCCCTATGTTCGGCACTATTGCTCCAGCCACAGCAATTAAGAGTTGGAAAAAAAACTAAGTGTCCATCAACAGATGACTCAATAAAGAACAATGTATATAAACACAATGAAAAACAAGTCAGCCTTTGGAAATGTAAGACAAAATCCTGCATCTGCAACAAGAAGAATGAGCCTAGAGAGTCTCAAACAATGTTCTTCAACACAGCCCACAAAGTGGTGCCAGCCCCGGGTATACAAAGACAGAAGCCCAATGGCCTACAGCCTTGTTTATCACTGACTACCCATGGACCAATATGGATAGAAACTAATCTACAGGTATGAAAAGGTTGAAGAACACTAGTCTAAGGGCACTATGGTAAATGACATAGAGACAGAGAAAGATAAACACTGTAATTTCACTCATATGTGACCCATGCAGAAACAAGACAAACAAGTGAAACAAATTGTTGGACAATCAAAGCCAACTCATCACTACCAGGAAGGAGGTGGGAGGTAGGTAACCAAGAAAGGTGGGTCCATTGTATGAGGCAGGATGAAGCTGAGGTTTTAGTGAACACTGATATGGTACACAATGATGTTGATTTATAATCCTGCACTCCTGAAATATATAGGATGTTATAAAGCAATGTTAATTAATTTTTTAAATAAATAACAGCCAAAAGTGATAATTTCATGAGTATTTTACAAGACTTCTAGCCTTGGCATTAGTCCAGAATTGTTTTTGACTTTAGGTGTATGACAGGGCACCTCCTGTGAGGATGAGGCCATTTCATTCATGCTGTGCACGGTGGCAGAATGCACGAGCTAGTTACTGAGAGGCAGGAGCAGGGAATGAGACAATCACTGAGTGTACAAGCAGCTGCACTAAATTCCAGATGGAGCCAGGTCTTATGCAGAAAAGGTAAGACAATATGGATGAAAACAGTCCTTGTGCAATATTGGGGGGATAAAAAATTCAAAATCATAGCTAGAAAAGATCGATCAGTTTGACTACACAAATATTTCAAACTTTTGCATAGCAATACACAAGGCCAAACATGAGACTAGGAAAATATTTCTAGTGTGACAAAGACTGACATTATGAATATATGAAAAAAACAATATGAAACAGAACTGAGTTACCCATTTTTCCATAAGAAAGTAAGAGTAATTTACATAGGAAGTATAAGTGCCAGTGAGTAACCATTAATAAATGAAATGAAAGTACATTAAGATTATTTGTGCATCAACCTGCTAAGACTTAAATGACTGACAAAAGTCTGTCACTGGCAAGAACATGAGGAGATAAGGACTTTCTCATGGGATAATCGACATGCTGAAAAACATAAATCTTGACGGTATTCCCTACTCATAGACATTTAGCACACGAGGTAGATAACTGCAGAATTACCTAAGAGTACATAAATATCCTTAGTTCTTCATTGACTACACCAGTGAAATAAAAGGAAAACAAGTTAACTGTCCATCAATAGAAATTAATTACCCTGGAGCTTTCAATCACTATTGCAAAATCATTAAAATGATGTAATGTTATTTGACAAAGAGCTATGCTCACAGGGTGCTGTGGGACAAGTGTTTTAGATTACATCATTATGGGTGACATAGGTCTCTATACACACACACATGCAAAGGAGTAACTCGAAGAATATTTTCTCTTGATTTTCAGATGGAAGGCGACGTTTCTGGGGTATTTCCAGTTGTGTTTTCAACTTTACTTAAACAGCGAGTGTTATCTGTACAGAAGTGAAGTCAGTTATTTCCAAAGGTGTGAGGCTTACCGAACAACCCAGCGCGGCACGGAGGAACGTCAGGACGGGTGAGGAGATGGGGGCAGCTCCTGTGACCATGATGCGGACCTTCCCACCAAGGCTATCCTGTTCAGTGGGGACAAAAGACCCAATGAATGCCAGAGACTGGCCCCAAGTGAACAGGCTTGAAGTAGGGATGTCTGAGGACTAAGGAAAAAGACAGAGGGCTGAAGAGATAGGCGAGTAGGTAAAATACTTGCTTTGCACATGCTGACCTGGGTTTGGTTACTGGCACCCCATATATTCCTCCAAGCCCCCACCCCAAGATTGATATCTGAGCTCTGAGCCAGAAATAAGCCCCTGACCCCACCCCCCAAACCCTGCCAAGAAGAAGAGAAATAAGAAAGTAAAAGCACAGAGACTGGCACACATTCAAAAGAACAAAAGCAACCAGTGCTGGCATGGATGTGGGGAAAAAGGGATGCTCTTTCATTGTTAGTGACAATGCCAACTGGTCCAACCTTTCTGGAAAACAATATGGACAGTCCTTCAAAAACTAGAAATTGAGCTTCCATATGACCCCACAATAAAACTTCTGGGAATATATCCCGAGGATTCAAAAATGCGTAGTAGAAATGACATCTGCACCTATATGTTCATTGCAGCACTGTTCACAATAGCCAAAATCTGGAAACAAACCAAGTGCCCTAGAACAGATGACTGGTTAAAGAAACTTTGGTACATCTACACAATGGAATACTATGCAGCTGTTAGGAGAGATGAAGTCATGAAATTTGCTTATAAATGGATAGACATGGAGAGTGTCATGCTAAGTGAAATGAGTCAGAAAGAGAGGGACAGATATAGAAGGACTGCACTCACTTGTGGAGTATAGAATAACATCACATGAGTCTGACACCCAAGGACAGTAGATACAAGGGCCAGGAAGATTGCTCCATAACTGGATGCCTGCTTCATGAGTGGCGGAGAGAAGACAGATGGAATAGAGAAGGGATCACTAAGAAAATGATGGCTGGAGGAAACATTCGGGATGGGAGATGTGTGCTGAAAGTAGATAACAGACCAAACATGATGACCTCTCAGTGTCTGTGCTGCAAGCCATAATGCCCAAAAGTAGAGAGAGAGTATGGGGATATTGTCTGCATGGAGGCAGGGGGAGGGTGGGAAAGGGGGGGTATACTGGGGATATTGGTGGTGGGGAATGTGCACTGGTGGAGGGATGGGTGTTTGATCATTGTGTGATTGTAACCCAAACATGAAAACTTGTAACTATCTCATGGTGATTCAATAAAATTGACTACTTGGGTCCTTTTTTGTTGCTGTTGTTGTTTTTGGGTCACACCCAGCGATGCACAGGGGTTACTCCTGGCTCATGCACTCAGGAATTACTCCTGGTGGTTCTTGGGGGACCATATAAGATGCTGGGAATCAAACCCTGGTCGGCTGCATGCAAGGCAAACGCCCTATCCGCTGTGCTATCACTCCAGCCCCTCAATAAAATAAAATAAAATAAAAAGCATGAGGTTAGGGGGCTAACAGCCTCACAACTATTCTTACAAACTGTTCTCCACATATAATATTTATTGCTTAGAACCAGTAATCATCAGAAAGGGAACAACAATATTCTTTGGCAAAATGTCTAAATACTCTAATCTAGCTGAACTAGACTTTTACACAGACAAGAGTCTTAACATATGGGGACGAACATCTCTGCAATGGGCTTTCTCAAGAGGAAATCTTCAGGGGGAAAGAGCAAAGATATAGACAAGTTAATGGACCCTGGCTAGGGCAACATTCCACGTCCAAGTGTCTGCATTCTGGGCTTAAAGTTCCCATAAACTACCCATCCTGCTCCTCTTCTTTATCTATCCATCTAGTCCCCAACAGATGAAGTCTACTCCAGGGACTTCTGGTAATTTAAAAAAACTCTTAAAATGTTAGGTATAATCATAATTGGGTCCGGATCATGCGTGACAAAATATTTACTCTAACTATGTTCTTGGACCCTTTAAATGTCTTAAAATCTTACCTAAAAGAAGCAGGTGCTAGCTCCAAAGTAAAATCCTTTAGCCCCTAAGCTATCCCGGAGAGATGCCGAAAGGTGAGTGAACACACGAGATAGATTAAGGGTCCCAGAGAGACTCAAGCCAAGAAACACACAGTCGGGTGGAGTCAGCGAGGGTCCAGAGTGTTCCTGGCTCAGTCTAGGATTCAACCAACCTACCTGGACCTTGCCAAAGACGAGCTTGTCCCAGATACTGTTGCGTCTGATGATGCCCTTTTTCACTTCCTCGAATTTACTGGAAATAGCCCAGTTCAAAATGAACTTCTTCAAGGGTGTCTTGGCTTCATTTTGCACCTGCAGGGTGACAACCCCTCTTAGTTGGAAATCTACTGGGGATACTCATCAAGGGAGCAACATAGATACCTCTGGGTTCCTTAGGTAATGGAACCCTTGTGGATGAGTGAGGCTGCCAAATAACAATGAGTCCCCAAACTAAGGAAGCTTTCAGAGACAACCAGGCGTGTTCAAGGCACCCCTCGCCAACTAGATGGGGCTCCTAACTTCCAATATGGGACATCTTAACAAGAAGAATGAACAGAAATAGGCCACCATTAAAAATAGAATTTATAATATTTCAAAGGAAAAAAAATCCCACTGGCAACTTTTAAAGATCATGGGGACACCAGTTCATTGATCTGAACATTTGAAAAAAAGGGGGGGGGACTGAATGTATATCAGGACTTTATGAAAAATTTCAGTGAATAAATGTGAGAGAAATGATTGAATTCCACTTGACGGTGGAAAAATGTACACTGGTGAAGGGATGGGTATTGAACATTATATGACTGAAACCCAATCATGAACAACTTTGGTTTTTTTTTTTTTTTTTTTTTGCTTTTTGGGTCACACCTAGCGACGATACCCAGGGGTTACTCCTGGCTTTGCACTCAGGAATTACTCCTGGCGGTGCTTGGGCAACCATATGGGATGCCGGGGATCGAATCCGGGTCGGCCGCATGCAAGGCAAATGCCCTACCCGCTGTGCTATCACTCCGGCCCCTCATGAACAACTTTGTAACTGTGTGTCAACTGTTACTCAATTAAAAAAAATTTACCAGTTAAAAACTGGTAAAAAATTACCAGTTGGCAAAACCTAACTTAAAAAAGAGCAATGATTGATGACAGCTAAAATGATGAGGATGGTTTTGACCTGACTTGATTAGACAGACTCTGTGCAAGTGATTTCACTCCTCAGGTCCAGTTTTCTTTGCTGTAACTTAGAAATATCTTGGAGGTACCAAGCACTAGCCTCTTTTCCTGTGCTCTTGAGAGGATTGGATGATAGGATAAAGTGGAGACATTCATCATAAGGCCCAGAGCCTTGGCAAGAAGCTCAATGACCAACCAGTAGGTCTTAGGAAAACAGTCACAACTTGCAAGTGAGTCAGCTGAATTTGGAGGCTTTCTCCAAGTCTGATAGGAGCTTTCTCCAGCTCAAGTTTGAAGCAATCTTATGCAGAAGAAAAGGGCATTGCATTGAGTGTGGCCTTTCATGAGTGCATGACAGGAAGTTGCTGCCAGTTGGGAGGAGACCACGGAGGTTGAGCAGATTCATTTGTAACACAGTGCTCTTAAGCGCCTTCCTCAGACCTGAGCCACAGTTACTTCAGCTGGGGGCTAGCCCAACAGAAACTAGGGTGGTACCTTGTCGTAGACTCTGTTAAGGAGACGAGGCACTGCAGGAAACACTGTGGGCTGGAGGGTCTTCATGTCATCAGGCAGCAACCGGATGTCTCCTTGGAAGAATCCAACTTTGGCGCCACAAGAGTACACAACAGCCTGTAAGGCAAAAGCCAGCAGTGAGGCTCAGCACCAGGGGGCCCTTCAGGGCTGGGGTCAGTCCCAGCCAGACCAAGGACCTATGAAGATACCTATGGCTCCTCGCTTTGTAAACCACCCACCCCGACCAATCAAGGAACCCCAAACTCCAATCACTCACCTGCACGACCCTCTCAAACATGTGTGCCAAGGGGAGGTAGGAGATGCTCACATCCTCAGGCGTGGGCTCGAACGCATACTACAGATCAGGGCACAGAGGAAAGAGACCATCGATCAATGCCAACTTTCCCCAGACAAAGAAGACTTAAAGACCAGGTATTTCCAGCAGGGCCACACCTGGGTGTGCAGGCTAGACCCCCCCGTGGAGCTCTGAGGGGCGCTGTTACACGCCGAGAGCAGAGAGGTGCTGGATATCAAGGCAGCAACATACACAGCTTCCTAAAACACTGATGAGGCTGGAGCAATAGCACAGTGGGTAGGGCATTTGCCTTGCATGTGGCCAACCAGGGCTCGATTCTCAGCATCCCACATGGTTCCCTGAGCACCACCAGGAGTAATTCCTGAGTGCATAAGCCAGGAGTGACCCCTGTGCATTGCCAAGTGTGACCCAAAAAGCAAAATAATAATAATAATGATAATGATAATGATAACACTGATGTGCCAAGCTGTCCTGGCATCTGCACACACACAGGCCTTTTAACGCCACCCTCCAGCCCTGCTGCTGCTCTAACTTCCACTTCTGAACTTTGTGGCATCCACCCTTTTGCTAGGACCTCTTTTCCCACATCCACTGACCTCCACACACTTGAGGAAAGCAGAGGCGTTTGAAACAATATTTTCATGCGTGATCATGGCTCCTTTGGGGTCACCTGGAGGAGACAAGAGGTGGAGAGAAAGACCCTTTATAAGGCACACGGCCCGTCTTTGGCTTTGCAATGTGCAGCGACATTCCACAAGACCACAATCACAGATGCAGTTAAAAAGAAAAGCCCATCACCTCCTCCTGTTGTTTCTGGGTTCATGACTTCAGCTCTGCCATATTTCCTGCATCCCCTTACATTAGGGGCACTTTAGAGCTGGAGAGCTGGCCCAGGGGGTTGGAGCTGCAGAAGGCCTGGGTTCCATCCTCAGCACCACTTAGGCCCCCAAGCATCTCCAGGAGTGATCTCTGAGCACAGAACCAGGAGTGGGCTGATCTCTGAGCACTGCCGGGAATGCTTCCCTCACTCCAAATGGGGCACAAGATTATCATCTTCCTAGGTCACATTCAAAGCTATTATGAGTTCAAATAGATAAATTGTGTGTGGGGCACGTGTGGAACAGCCAGAGGGTTTATCTTGATTCAGGAGAGCCATTCTAATTGTGTCAAGTTGAGAGAGTGGAGGGATGGGGAGGAAAGTTGGCTTTGTGCTGCCATCTGGAAGCCCCCTGAAATCTGTGCTGTAAATCCCTTCACAGCAGGAAGTCAGGTTGCTGCTGTTGTTTTTCTATTCAGCCCTTCATACTCAAAAGTCTGGGTGGTCAGGAGGACAGGATTTGCCATGGAGCATGTTTATCAACCTATCAGAGACCTGAGTCTCCAGCCCTGGGTTTATCACTCGGGCCTGTGGGACAGCCTGGATGGGGATGGGACAGCGGACACAGGCCTCGGGGACAACAGTGGCTGGGGTGGAAGGTCGGCAGCCTCCAGGCACTACTGACCTGTGGTCCCACTGGTGAAGCAGATAAGACTCATGTCTTCTGGCTTAGGAGGCTGCAGAGGAAAACACAAGTGTTGAAATCACCAAAAGATGAAAAAGTCCAATACTGCAGAAATCTGTTTGAGCAAGTGAATACTTACCACAGGCTTGCTGAAGTTCTCTTTGCCTATATTCTGCAGGGAAAAAAAAAGACAAGAGATAAATTGAGCAAGCTTTATGACAAATGTACCTGTCATATGCTCTCCCTTTTCCCTGAAAATACCTCTGTGGAAATACTGCCATCTGTCAAGCAAAATGGGGTCCCTAGATTTGCTATTTCCAGAGGACAGATTTCTAATGTCCAACTTCCCATCACCCTCTGCAGACTAGCAGAGGGACCAATGGCAAATCATTCTGAAGAATGTAGATCAGGGCTCACCACACCCCAGCTAGTATCCTGATGTCCAGAACAGAGAAAGAGAAATGATTCCATTTGAACTCTAGTTCTCTCACTACATGTTACTTTTAAAATTACATAGTATAGGGGCCGGAATGATAGCACAGCAGGTAAGGCGTTTGCCTTGCACTCGGCCGACCCGGGTTCAATCCCCGGCATCCCATATGGTCCCCCAAGCACCGCCAGGAGTAATTCCTGAGCATCGCTGGGTGTGACCCAAAAAGAAAAAATAAATAAATGAAATAAAATAAAATAAAATTACATAGTATAGTGGAAAATGTGCACTAGTAGATGGATGAGTGTTCAATCACTGTCTGACTGAAACTTAAACATGAAAGCTTTTGTAACTATCTCACGGTGATTCAATAAAAAATAAATAAAATAAATAAATCACATAGTATACTGTATATAGCATGCTATTATATATATAGCAGAAAGCATATGGTTATATATAAGGCAAATGATTACAGTATATGATAGTATAACCACTGCTTAATATATGTCATAGTCAAGTACACATACATATTATTTCTTGCATGGGTACATGCAGTATATGTGTACATCTATGGGTTATTACTATGCCCAATTCCTCTGCAGCTAAGGACTATTTTATATTCCTTTTGCAGACCGAGAAATGGGGGAGCAAGAGTCACATCATCTTGCCAGAGTCACATCACACATAGATTTGTAGCCAGAACAGGAAACCCAGGCAATCTGGTTCCAGAGCCCATATTCATGATGACCTCTAATCGCTCAATTTAGGAATTCTTTATTCTGGTTTTTATAGTTCGTATAAGGAGCATCAAAGGGAGTTACAGGACCTGGCAGTGCTCAGTGGCTACTCCTGGCTCTGTCATCTAAGTAACTCCTAGTGATGCTCAAGTGACTCTATGTAATAGTTGGTGCTGGCCATGTGCAAGGCAAGCCCCTTGCCCACTGTATTGTCTCTCTGACCCAGAAATTCTCTATGTTGAAGTCTATGCACACTAGCCATAGCCATTCTGCGATCCTAGCATGAGTTTCAGAGTGGTCTTAGGGAAATGCCTTTGTAAGCTGCAGCCCACATGTAGTATTTGCTCCCCAGCTCACACCTCCACCCTCCAGAAACACATCTGCACTCTGGGGAGATTTCTGGCTAGTTGCTCATGGCATCCGACCAGACTTCAAGCTGGGAATGACATTTCATACCATACCTCAGCATCAGAAAAGTGCAAAAGCTCAACTCCAGTTTCCTCAGCTCTTTGCTTCAGGTCCTCATCAAAGGAATTCATGAGGATGATGGTCTTCAGGCCAGGGGTGAGGCCCTTTTCCACATTCCCCAATAGGAGTGAAGCCTTCTGGGGAGTATCACAAATCACTGTGGCAATATCAGCTGAAAGTAAAAATAGAGCCAGAGATTGATTTCCTTCTGTCTATACCTGATTGCCTTGCAAAGCAGAAGTTTTTGAAAAATTCAAAAGTACCAGGTTCTATAGGAGATGACATCTGCAAATCAGACTTAGCAGTGTATGAAACCTGAAACAGTCTATGGACAACAAATGAGTTTAATTAGAACAGAAACACGGGGTTTTCTTCCATGCTTCAACAGTGTTTCCAGGGGAGAAGACAAAATTTTTTTTCTGCTTAAGAATGCAGAGAAGGGGCTGAAGCGATAGCACAGCGGGTAGGGTGTTTGCCTTGCACACGGCCAACCTGGGTTCAAATCCCAGCACCCTATATGGTCCCTTGAGCACCGCCAGTGGTGAGTTCTGAGTGCATGAGCCAGGAGTGACCGCTGTGCATTGCTGGGTGTGACCCAAAAAGCAAAAAAAAAAAAAAAAAAAGAATGCAGAGAAGGTGTATTGACTGCTTAAGTCTGGTCCAGTCACATTTGAGGGGAGGGGATCAGGGAAGCAAAGGGAAAATAAGGGGACACATGAGATTTTAGCAAGCATTTTTTTATTCAAATGTAACATTTACTTTAATACTTGTTGGCGAAAGTAGAAAACTTTTGATTCTGCCTATATGATAGAGTCATATAGAAAAACATATCTAGAATCTACAAAAAGGTTATTATTTGCCCATTGCACTTGGGCTTATTTCCCTAACAACACATTTTGTTTTCTACAAACTGATGGATATTGGTACCTGAAGGTTAACTGGACTGAGTTGGATTGACAAGAATGGGAAACGAAACCAGTAGTTTTACCGTGATTTATGCAAATAATTAATTTAATCACTTGCTCTATAATCTTCTATCCAGTGGCTAAAGTCAACAGTCTTATCACTTAACATATTATCATACTCTGACACCTCAGAGCATTTTGTTGAAACATCTATCTGTATCTCTCACTGATCGTGGAGTGTAGTAACCTTCCCATCATTTATATTCTAAGTGGTAGAGGACAAAGACTTATCTGTGGCTATAGCATTCCAACCCACAAAAACAGTTATTGAGGAATTACTGGGCAGTCTTAAAGAATCAAGGTAGTACCAAATAGCAAAGGCTCACCTTTGTTGACGATGTACACTATAGCATCTGCTCCCAACGTGTCATACAGGGGCACAGCTACCATGGAGTATGTGTAACAAGCCAACTCAGAGATGATCCACTGTTCAGAGAGAAGTTTGAGTAAGGAACTAGAAAATGCTTTGAATTGATTCATTCAGGAATAGAACTGATTCATTCAGTCAACAAAACTTTATTTGGTAGCTTTCTAATTAAAAATCACGGACCCTCTGCGGCGCCTAAAGACTTTGACTCCAAAGATGTAACACATTCGGGCATCCAGCGCAGCACCCGAGAGCAATGCATTGGGACACCAAACTGGGCTACAACTCGGTGCTGCTGGGGGTGGATTTTTTTTTCCTCCCCACCCTGTCTTCCTGCATGGAAAGCGGCGGGTGGGCGGCACCATGTGGCAGGCGCCATCTTCTGATTCCAGACCCACAGGTATTCGGATTTTACTTTGGGGGCTCCCAGGAACTCATGGGAAGGGGGCGTAACCGGCACGCCCTCGGCCCAGATAAACCCGGAGCCGCTGAGCGCGAATCGGACCCTCTGCGCCTAAAGATTTTGAATTCAGAGACTTCTTACAGTAATGCACTGGGAGTGTGAGCTGGGCTATGTAATTTCTGGCAGAATTCTCCCTGGACTTTATACAGAAATCCAAAACATTTATAATTGTCAGCAATGTGAATCGGTTCCATTTGAACAGGTCTGACTTGGGGGGGAAACTCCAAATAATAACAGTAAGTTTTTGTTGAAAATATTGAAGGTTTTTAATGTAGCAGCCACCTCTGGACTGTGAACTAAGCAAAAGCCCCACGCTGGCCGACGTGGCGTGGCGTACACCATACTATGAGGCGCAGGAAGGGGGATGAGGGGGAAAAAGAAAAAAAAAAAGGGGAAAAGGAAAAAGAGAAAAAAAAAGAGAGAGAGAGAGAGTTATGTCAACTATAGTGAGTTTTGTGTTGAATTATGGAATGTAATCAAGGTAAAGAAAAAACGAAGTGAAATTCATTAGTTATACAGTAGGGGGTAGGGGGTGGGGGCGGGGGGTATACTGGGGTTTCTGGTGGTGGAATATGGGCACTGGTGAAGGGATGGGTGTTTGAATATTGTATAACTGACATATAAACCTGAGAACTTTGTAACTTTCCACATGGTGATTTAATAAAAATTTTTTTAAAAAAATAATAAAAAATTAAAAATAAATAAATAAATAAATAAAAATCACTTTCGTCTTAGGGAGTGCCATTACTAATGCCATAAAATACAGTCAACGTTAAATAAAGGTAATAAATAGCACAGAGACAAGCACAAAACAAACGTAGGGACTGAGAATACTGATGATAAGTTCCATCATAAAAGGGATGGAAAACATTAAGTTTTCAGGAGGCAGTGATAACTTCCAGAAATGGGGTGGAGAATATTTGCTTTGCTTGAGGAGAGTGATGGACATTGGGCAGGGTTTTGAAGGACTTTGATTTGTCTGTGGAGATGGAGGCAGAGAGCATTCAAGGAAAAAGGAAGTGGAAGGACAAAGATAGGTAAGCGTGACATCACTATGGATTTACTTCAGGAAGCTGATACGTGCGGTGACAGAGACGTGGCAAATTAAGTCAAAAACTACCAACAGGGAAGCTTAAATGTCAAGACAGTGATTATGAAGTGAGCTGTGAGTTAAAGGTCACTCTTAATTGCGTCTAGGTAGTCGGAATATGTAAATTCTCTAAAAGGACATTCTTAGAGTTTTGTTAAGCAGCTGGCTGTAGTAAGCATGTATCATCCAACTATTCTGAAGCAAATTCTGAGGCGTTCTGAGGATATCTAAGGGTTTAATGACTTGGAGAAAAATGAATTCGAGTCATCTAAATGACTAATGTCGGCTTTCCTCCCCCTGTGAAACTCTAGTTCCAGTCTTGTTGAGGTTGTTGCCTAGGGTCTCAGGAGCAGTGGGTGCTTTTGATTTATTAGTCCAAGTACAGCCCATAGGGCCAGAGAGATAGGACAGCGGTTAAAGCAATTGCCTCTGCATGTATTCAACCCCAGTCAGATCCCCAACATCTTCTGGTCCCCAAGCTCTACTGGGAGTAGGCCCAGAGCACCACTGAGTGTGATCCCACAGCCCCTCCTCAAGTCAAGTACATGAATATACCTATTCTAACATGAATACATTCCTCCCTTTCCACTACAACCTTAGTCTATTTGCCAATCTCTCAGTTTCCTAATTTTCCTCACACAACAATCAGACAGACAGAAAATGACCCCAAAGAGGCTAGAAAATATGAGAAGTTGCAATGGTTCCGCAAGCAGGAATTAAGGAGACCCTGAGCTACAACTCTTTGAGTTGTCATTCTTTAAATTATTTCAATTTTATATTGAAAAAAATATAAGATTTGGGGAAAGCTTTGGAAGGTCACCAACAAAAGTTAGGGGTGAGGTTTATAGACTTTAGACTTAATCGAGACACACTTCCTTGAGCTAACGTCAATTTGGTTACCTCCGGTCTGTTCTGGGCAAAGATGCCAATGTTTTGGTCTGGTGATGGCTTGTGTCCTCTGTGCAAAAGACAAGAGCCCAGGTACTCCGCTCGATCAGACACCTGTGAAAGAGAGAGTTTTAAAAAGTAGTCAGCACCTAAAAAGAACCAAATTCAACTCGGGGAATCACCTTAACAAAAGAATCTATCCAAAACCAGGGTCCTGGCTTACCTGTTTGTAGGATATCCATTTGTAGGGCTGGTTTGGTTTTCTATATCCCAAACAAGGGCCATTATCTGAAAGCATAAAATTCAAAGAAAATCAGCTCCAGCTGCCAAATCTTTGACCAGAGGAAAAGGGGTTTAGGAAAAGACATGATGATGTCAAGGATAAAACCATGAAGAATATGAGTTTCTTTCATGTGCCAAGGAAATCAAAGGCAGAAAACACTCAGTTCTCCAAGGCAGAGAGACTGTTACAAAGTACACTTGAAACATTTAGGAAATGTTGAAAATAAGATCTGGCCTGTGTGAACTCCATGGCAATAGATATTCAGAGAAATATATAAGTAAGATCAACCTCCCTTAACTTAAGTAAAAACCCATACTTAAACATAAACATAAACAACCCATATTGGATAATCTTGGATTGAGATTCTGCATAATAAAAGATATGATGCTCATAAAAGCATAAAAAGAAATCAAAACAGTCATCCACAATTTTATTGCATAAACACTATTTCTTTCCACAGTCCCTTGACCTGGATTACTGTATATAATGAATACAGTTATATTCATTCCAAAAATGTATAAGTTGTTTTTTCGGTTTGCTTGTATTTTGTTTTTCTTTTTGGGTCACATCTGGCAATGCACAGGGGTTACTCCTGGCTCTGCACGCAGGAATTACTCAGGGGACCATATGGGATTCTGGGATTCGAATCCAGGTTGGCTGCATGCAAGGCAAATGCCCTACCCACTGTGCTATGGCTCCAGCCCCCCAACATGTATAAGTTTGATGCTCTGTTTCCTCCCCCATTTGATATAAATATTCTAATGATACAATATCTCCTGCACAGAGATCCCCATGACCTTATTAAGGCAGCCAACCCACCCACTAAGAATTTTACTACAGTTGAATTGCTCTCCTTGTCAGTATTTAGAGTGTTTCCAAGCTGGAACATTTAATAAAGCTTCAATAAATATTTTCAAATTGATCATTGTGAATTAAGAACATTTTCGTAGCATAGAGTCCCTAAAGTAAAAGAACTGGGTAAGGAAGGAGGAATAGGAAGCGTCAGAAAAGCTCAGGTTTTCTTTTCAGTTTTTGGTTTGCAGAGAGCTGGCTGTGCACGGGGGACCGTATGGTGCCAAGAATGGAACCCACAGGGGCTGGAGCGATAGCACAGCGGGTAGGGCGTTTGCCTTGCACGCGGCCGACCCGGGTTTGATTCCCAGCATCCCATATGGTCCCCTGAGCACCGCCAGGGATGGTTCCTGAGTGCAGAGCCAGGAGTAACCCCTGTGCAGAGCCAGGTGTGACCCCCCCCAAAAAAAAAAAAAAAAGAATGGAACCCACAGGTCCTGCCTGAGAAGCATGTGCTCCAGCTCTTTAAGCCCTAGGCTTGGGGTTTTGATCCCTGGCACCATATGGTTCCCTGAGCACTGCAAGGAGTAATTCCTGAGTGCAGAGCCAGGAGTAACCCCTGTGCATCGCTGGGTATGACCAAAAAGAAAAACACAAAACAAACAAACAAAAAACCAACTTTGATCCCTGCCACCATATTGGTCATGACAGCCCTTTGTACACTCTATTTGTCCCTACCACCATTGTATGTTATGCCATAAAAATTAAAGAGAATCTTTTTCAAATATCTTCTGATTTGAAGACTCCTTATCCCAGTTCTCACTGTCTCTCTCTGGCCCCAGTGTCATTTACTTTAAGACAGCTGGAACCTTTAGCCTGGTTTATTGCGTTTTATATACCCTCATGACTCATCTGTTCATGAACTCTGCCCCTTTATCTGAGAGTGTCTTCTGTGGAAGCTTACAAGGAACCAAGACAACAAACACACAGGGTGTGTGTGTGTGTGTGTGTGTGTGTGTGTGTGTGTGTGTGTGTGTGTGTGTGTGTGTGTGTTTGTCCACATTTGTCTTTAGTATTGTCAAAATATTATCTGGCATTTGACAACAGAACTCACTTTCTGAACATGTCAACTACTTTGCCTTATTTCAAAATAAGTCCAAGAACATCTCCTTCAACAGTCCTACCCAAGTCACAGACCTTAGGATATCAGGCTAAGTAACAGGCCTAACAAGCTGAGAAGCATCAAAATCAGTGAGATGAAATTATAAATAGGAAAATAGGAGATCAGAGTGGAGGAACATTTACGAAGAGGCTCTAGGCAAAGGGAATTCTGGCTTTGCCCAAAGGAAGTATTCACAGAGAGGGTTACTAGGAATTCAGTGGTAAATAAGCGAACTTCCGGATGCAGTGACAGGAAAAAGGAAAGAAAGCAGGAAAGAGATAGCCACTGTGATGGAAGAGATATCAAAATGAATGAGGAGGCTGTCCACAGAACATGCGAGCATGGTTGCTTCCTGCTGAAAGAACTGTGTGGAAGTTCAAGAAGTCAGGCCTCAGACAACGATAACAGTTTTCTCTGAAGCCAGGCAAGTCCTGCCAGGGGCCTCCAGCCCCCGCTGCGGTCTAGAGGCTGTGCCTCTGTCTGAATCTTGCTCACAAGTGCTGGTTTCCTTTTCGGGAACGCACACTCTGTGCTAGGCACATGAACCTATGCAAACTCCCCAACTATGGTCACCCCATGAAACCAATCAGGAACTTCGCAAGATGATTTCTTCAAGATCACTTGGAAAGTGGCAGAGCTGATGAATGTGGAAAAACCCCATAGCACGTGTCCTTATGGCTTCCCTGTTAATGAAAAGGCTTGGTGGAAGCCGGAGGCCAAGGAGCAAGTCAAATAATTGGCCTGAAGGGGCACCCACTGAGGTCTCATTAAACTCTGTACCCTAATCAGTGGTAGCCTGATTAGTCAAAGTCCTGACAGGCAATAAACAACCTAGCCTTTCATGAACTTACTCAACTTCAGATCTGTTTTAAGTGACAAAGCCTAAGGCATGGTTTTATGCAAATAGCTGGAATTTTGATCAATGGAAGAACTGGGAATCCAGGCTCAAAGGATTTTTTTGGTTTATTTGTTTTGGGGCCATACCCAGTAGTGCTCAGGGTTTTCTCCAAGCTCTGCACTCAGGGATCGGCTTGGTTAGGCTTGGAACCATAAAGGGTGCTGGGGATGGGAACCTGATTTGGCCTTGTGCAAGGCAAGTGTCCTATCCATTGTACCATCTCTCTGGCCCCCTTAGTGTCAAGCATTCTCCACGGGCGATTCTTCACATAGGTGGGGATTAAACCATGGTAATACAAACTCACTCTTGGTGAAAATTGTGATGGTTACCAGAGAGAAAAGAAAAAGGAAGAATGAGAAGGAATGAAGTGAAGCATCTTTTTGTTGGAGGAATAGTACAGGGATTTTGGTGATTTGAATGGTGATAGTTTTACACGCATGCTCACACACACATACACACAGAGATAAACTCTGAAATTCAAAACACTGTAAGTAATGATAAGTCAATAAAAATGTAAAGGACCTATATTTGAATTTATGTATTTGATCCCAATTGGGATCAGCAATGTTGCCCATGGAAATAAGTCAGATTTCTCTGCCTGCTTATATGAGGAGCAATTTGTAACTTTCTTTAGTCTTAAATCTAAATGAAGTATCTTATTTGTGCAAACTAACTCATTTCCAGATATGATACATACCAAATGGAGAAAACTTTAAAAAAATACAAAATCCCAAAGAAATGTGTATTCTATTGGCCACATAGTCCTTTAAATTGTCAGATAAGTAAAGAAAATAATTGTTGATTGATTTTCTTTTGTTTATTATTTGAGTGGAAATCTAGGTAGGTGCTGATCTAGTGCCAGAAATACTTGATATATCCCCCCTTGAAGCCTCAGATAGAAATGTTCTTTGCAATAAGCCCTTCATTGTCCAAAGAAACAACTAAATGATTATATATACTTAAGAGCAGCGGGTAGGGCATTTCCCTTGCACACAGACAACCCAGGTTTGATTCCTCTGTCCCTCTCAGAAATCCCAGCAAGCTACAAAGAGTATCCCGTCTGCACGGCAGAGCCTGGAAAGCTACCTGTGGTGTATTCGATATGCCAAAAACAGTAACAAGTCTCACAATGGAGACGTTACTGGTGTCCGCTCAAGCAAACTGATGAACAATGGGATGACAGTGCTACAGTGCAGTGCTACTTAAGCACAGAGAAAATAGAGTAACATGATCAGACAAGCACACTCAGATTTCAGTATCAACTGCAACACTTTTAATTCTGTCAGCTTTAAGATATTAAAACTTTCTGTCTCTGTTACCTCTTTTTACAAAATGATCAAGGCTTTAAAACCTTTAATCCCAAGCATACAGGAAGATAAAGCCAATGATATATATGCCATACCTTTTGCACAGTTAGTACTTGGCAGGTGTGGGCGGTTCAATATTCATAGTCACCGTGAGGCAGAAGGAAATGGAGCGATAAGAAGTCTCATAGTTAAACCATGCCAGAACAGACTGTTACTCAAGAATAGAAGGATGAAAGGTGAGCTGAAAGTCAATTGATTTTTAAAGGAAAGTAGCGCATCTAGCAATGTGCCCACTGTTACAGTCGTGATACATACCAAATGAATCTACCAAAGTTCATGTCAGTGTTGCTTCTGAGAAATGAAGAAATATAATCTCTTCTGTGGCAGGAAGAGCAGCTAGGTGAGCTAGCTGGTGCCAGAGTGGGATCAATGGTAGTATAAGTCAGAAATATAAATACTAACTCTGGCTCGAATTCTGTATCCATAAATGCAGGAAAATACTCTTTTGAAAATCATGTTGTTCTTAAACAAATAATGAGTGGGTGAGTTAATCGACCACTTTCCATACATTATAATATCAGCTGTGACAAGCTGGCAGGTCACTGTTGTGTTAACTGACAAACAGATTCAGAAAGGCAGGGTGGTCTGCCTGTGATCCAAGGTGAGACATGGAGTAATGTCACATCTGCCTCCGGCACCCATTCTAATACTGCGCTAGAGTTCCATCTGCTATGTACCATTTAACTCAGATCATTAAACAAAGGAGGATCTAGAAGTGTGGCAAGAAGAGGTAAGAGTAGGACCCCATACTGATTTTTTTTTTCAGGTTAAGTTGGAAGGCCAGACTTACCAGATACAGCAAGTCCTCTCTGGAAGATTTCATATGCCGTCTTGGCATCTGAGAAGTAGTAGCGTATTAGCTCATTGTCCTTCTGGCGGGCACCCTTCCGTGCTCCTCCCTAAAAACAAAGATGCACTTTTAGACCAAGCACCAGTCTCTTACCACCCTTGTAAATTGAAGAGAACATAAATGCTGACCACTGAGGTCATGGGGATAGCCCTTTCTGTAGGTAATCAATACCTACAGAAGAATGACCTACAGTCAGAAGAATGACCCTTTCACTGGTCGATCACGGAAAGTCATTCATAGCTAATCAATGACTTCATAAAAATGACCTTTCACTCAGTCAATCTCTGAGGTCGTAGGGGTAACCTTTTAACTAGTCAGTCGATGAGGCCATAGGGATGGCCCCTTCACAGTTTAAACATCAAACTCACGCGTTCTACATTCCAGACAAAATGCAAATATATGATGCCCATTGAGTTAAGATGCAATCACTGCCCCTGGAAATTCCTCATTAACTAGCATTCTTAGATGAAAGGAGAAGGGGAAAAAATGCCACTGTTATATTACTATGTAATAAAATAATAAAAATACATATTACAGGACTGGAACAATATAGCACAGCAGGTAGGGTGTTTGCCTTGCACGTGGCCAACCCAGATTTGATTCCTCTGTCCCTCTCAGAGAGCCTGGCAAGCTACCGAGAATATCCCACCCACAGGGCAGCAAGCTGTGAATGGCATATTTGATATGCCAAAAACAGTAACAAAAGTCTCACAATGGAGACATTACTGGTGCCCGCTTGAGCAAATCGATGAACAACGGGACTACAGTACTACAGTGCTACAGGAAACAAAGAAAGTAACTGTTTTAAATATAAAAGCTAAAGAGAAGAAATGATGTTTAATAGAGACTCTGAAAATAAGTCAAAATGATGTGGATTTGCAGAGGAGAGGAAAAGAGAGGTTAAAAGTAAGCAAGCAGTCTGAATAAAGCGACAGAAGCAAGAAAACACACTGCAGCTTCTGAGAACAGGGTAGACGAGAAATAGGGAGTAGGTAGGATGGTCTAGACGTGTCAGCTGGCACTCCAGGGTCAGACCCTGGGCTGGGTCCTGAAGCTATACTAGGAGACACGAGCTGAGCCGATCCTCCTGTCAAAGGTAGCCCATAGAGAACCAGGCAGCAACTAAACACTAGAAAATGAAATTGCTATCAAAGTAAGGGCTGTGAAAATACAGGGTAACCCACGAGGCCATACAATAGATTCGGGAGCATTTGGAAAGTTTCCATAACAGTGTTATTCCTTCTGTCGAGGTGCTAAAAATGAATTTGTGTGCCTAATGAAACAAGATGGAGCCTGACGGTTTTCCTAGATGAGCTAAGGAAAGGGGAAGAATGAAACATGGTTCAAACACAAAATTAAGGAACCGGATATGAGAAAGAAAAGCAACTGTCTAGCAGGGAAATAGGAAAATAGGAAAGAGTGTGTGTGTGTGTGTGTGTGTGTGTGTGTGTGTGTGTGTGTGTGTGTGTTTGATGATATGCAACAAAGAAATTAGTTGAACTTAAAGTACTTGAGAGTCCTGAGTTGGACTGAAACTCAGGGAGGGGGTCAAAAGCAGAGTGTAAGATTTGGATGTCTAAAGGATTTTTAAGAGAAAGTTTTCTCAGCTGTGATCATTTACAGCAGGGACTGGCAGACTATGATAGCCTATCAATTACCTTTATAAATAAGGCTTATTGTAATATGGTAGCAATCATTCATGTACATATGACCTGGTACTTTTCTGATATAATAGAGGGGTCGCATAGTTGCAACCTTGTCCACGTGACTTGCAAACTCTAAATTTTGACTCTTCTAGAATCTTGTCTGACAATGACTGCTTTAGGGGCAATGAGAAATAATAAACAGAGATTATGAGGTGGTCTTCAGTAGGAAGCTTACCACTTCCCGTGGGATGAAAGGGTGGGAATATAATAGGACTGAAGAAATGACACACTGGGACAATGGTGAAGGAAAGGAGAAAGGTGATGGAGGGTATGGTGCTGGAATGTTCTATGCTATGGTAGAATGTTCTATTCCACCATTAACAGTTCTGTAAACCATGGGACCTAAAATAAGATAAAAGAACAATTTAAAAATATAAAGAATAATTTAGAATGAAGACATGTTTTACATTTGTTATTTGTTTGGAGCCACATCCAATGGTGCTTAGGGCTTACTCTTGGTTCTGTGCTCACGGATCACTCTTAGCAGTGCTTAGGGGACCATATGCAGTACTGGGGATCAAAGCAGATTTGAACACATGCAAGGCAGTGTGCCTTAAGCCTTGTACCAGCTCACCTGAGTACTTAATTTACATGTGGAAGACTCACATTCATTCCCTGGCACTGCCAGGAGTGACCCTAGAGCTAGAAGTAACCCCTGAGTACTGCTGAGAGAAGTGGCCCAAAATCAGACAAAAACATAAATACATAATGCCCTGCCATAGAGGTGGGGCGGGGTGGAGAGGACGGGGACCATTGGTGGTGGAAAATGGGCACTGGTGGAGGGATGGGTACTCGACCATTGTATGACTGAAATGCAAGCATGAAAGTTTGTAAGTCTGTAACTGTACCTCATGGTGATTCACTAATAAAATTATTTTAAAATAAATAAATAAGAGACAACAAAAACAACAACAACCCCCTGTGCGTTTTTTACTAAGAAAAAAATAAAACAGAATGTTTTGTTGAGAAAATTCCTCTGAAAGTAAAGCTGTTTGTATCTGTTTACCAACAGATTTATGAGATTAATAGTAAGACAGAATGTTATGGAAGGTAATCAAAGATATATCTGACCTCCAAACTAAATTTAGATAATCTAAGATTTTGTATTTGTTTCTTCTGAATTGAATAGTACTTTCCAAAAATCCTACTTTAAGGATTAAACAAACCAAAAGTTTAATATGGTAATGTGTTTTGGATATCTGGACCATAAATATAACCAAATGTAATAAAAAATCTCTATAAAGATTTTAAGTTTTGGGTGGCTGGAGTGATAGTACATACAGTGGGTACGGTATTTGCCTTGCACCAGACCACCCCAGGTTCGATTCCCAGCATTCCATATGGTCCCCTGAGCACCACCAGGAGTAATTCCTGAGTGCAAAACCAGGAGTAACCCCTGTGCATCGCCAGGTGTGACCCAAAAAGCAAAATAATAATAATAATAATAATACGTTTTGGTGAAAAATAATCTGAAAAACCACTTACATTGCAATTGCATTTAAAAAGTCCCACTGATTCTGATTGTTATTTGATTGGCTATGGATATATATAATTCAAGACTGAAGATACTGTTAATAGAATAATTTTTAAACACAGACATTAGAGAAAAAAAGATATCATGAAAATAAAAAGATTCTTCAGTAGAAAAAATAAAATCAGAAAAAGAGCAGAAGAAATCAGTCCTGCAGAGCAACAGGGGATTTTTTTTTTACGTATTTGAAGAAGTCTGAAGATTAAAAACTAAAGAAGAGGGCATTCGATAAGCACACGCTGCTCAGATACATTGGAAGTTGAGTGGTTTGCGGTAAGTTGGGGATTTGAAGGGAAACACCACATTCAACTTCTGCTCAGTTAAGAATGAATATGAACTCAAAACTGGAAACAAATTCTTTGGGGGGAATGAGGAACTTTTTGGGTCCTGGCTCTGTACTCAGAAATTACTCATGGGGGTATTCAGGGGACTATCTGGGATGCCTGAGATTGAACCCTGGTTGGCCAAGTACAAGGCAAAATGCCCTCCGGCTCTCGCTAGGCTCCTGGAAAAAAAAAAAAATTCTCGAAGAGGAAACAAATTCTTTAACATTCTCAGACATTGATTATCTCAGTGGAATCGTTGGCAAAGTTATGAATCTTATCTAAATGGTGGGTCAGCAACCTATTCTATAAAAGTTGAGATAGTAAATTCTTTAGTCTTTCTGGAACATACTTTTTTTTTTTTTTTAACCTTGCTTTAGGCATGTAAACACCACTCTTCATTACAAAGTACAGAAGGAAAGAAGAAAGTCAACCTTGCCAGTAGGCCTGTAGTTTTCTGATCCCTGAGCCAGATTACTGGCATTTTAAAACTGAACGGTGTCTTCTTCCTTAAACTGAGACAAAGATTCCTAGAAGTCTAGAGTTGTCACTTTTGGGTTGATGGGTAACCAACCTGCTAGGCTTTCATTCCCCTGCGACACCCAGCCCCCTTCACAGGTCTTGAAGTACAGCGTGTGTTTGGCCCAGGCTGACACAGTGAGGTGGATAGCTGGTCAATTACCTCAATCCCCACGGACTGGTTGTTCAGATCAATAAGAGGAAAGACTGGCTGTGGTTTGTTGATTAGCCACATGAAGACGGCAGCTCCCACGACCAGGATGCAGACCAGTGCCGGGGTTGGAAGTGGGGAGAACAAGAAGTTCAAGATAAAAAGCATCTTTGGAAGAGCAGCAGGAAATTCAGGCCTGAAAACAAAACAAAACAAAAAAAGAGAGGTTAGAGGAAATGGTTGTAACTCTTACCAATAGAGCTATTTCTGTGTGTATGGGGCAGATACACGGGCGCAAGCACATGAAAGCGTGTTCACATCTTACACACACACACACACACACACACGTTTCTAACCCACCAAACAGCCAGGCTGGAGACGCTCTTGTATTTCTGACACATATCACCCAGCACACACCAACACACACACACACACACACACACATATACTTCTAACCCACTAACCAGCCAGGCTTCTGATATTCCTGAGACTTTCTCCCGCTGTTTACCTTAGCCGTGTAGGGGAAAAAAAGGGGAGAAATCGCACTCACTCTCCACCCTTGGCACTCGACTGTCCTCTCCAAGCAGGCAGAAAGGATCAAAGGAAGCAAGTTAATCATTTCCCAGACAATTTTGAGACAGAACTGCCCTTTTGTTTTGGCCCACAAAGCCACTGGGAGGGCGCCCTTTGGGCGCAACGTAAGCAGGTAGAAGAGGAGGGCGCTCCTGGGACGTCCCCTGGTCCCGCCAGGCGACACGCTGCAAAGGCTCTTCCGCCTGGAATTCCGAGCAGGAACCAAACAGAAGCGGGAAGCTTAGGAGAGGCGACCCACCGATTTTAGAAATCACGCTTTGCGCACAAAACACCCTCCCTGCAGGCCAGCGCTGCCTTGTGCTTTGCTTTCTTTTTTCTCTCTTTTTCCCTTTTTTTTTTTTTTTTTTTTTTTAAGCACCAAGGTCTCAGCAATCAGCAGCTCCACGGCTGGGTAGGTCCGATGTCTTCTCCAGAGAATGCAGAGGAACCCTTTGAACGCGTGGGGAACACCAGGTGCGCAGAAAGGGAGCTGCCGGATGAACCTGGCCGGCTTCCCCGCAGACCGTGGAAGATTCAGGCCGGGAAGAGAACCCGGAGGACTGGTAGCAGCCAGGGCTTCCCCCAGCCCAGCTTTTCTTAGCATTTCCTGTCCAGTTTACCCTGAAACTATCTGGCAGGCAGGACTAAACATTGGCCGGGACTTTGGAACTTCATCTTGCCGAAAGCATCTCTTCCAACTCTTGCCACACACCTTCTGCCTCCCCCAAACCCCTGTCAAGGCTTGATTGGGATATAAGAGCAGCAGTAGAGCCGGGCACTCTGTGTCTATGACCATACTTCCAGCGCTGGGCTGGGGCAAGGGGAGTTCTGGACAGATCTAATTTTAGCCACCAAATGTCACTAAGTAGCAGCCAGGCAGGGAGAACACAGAAACGCCCTGGAGTAAAGCGACTTCTTCAAGTTCACTCGCCAGCTTCCCCTTTCTGCTTCCCCCGCTAGCATCTGCAAAACCATAACACAGGCTCGCCTCTCCGATTCCAGACACGGATTGGAAGGGACTGCCTCTGCCTGGCACGTCACCAGGAAGGGCAGTGAAACCTCAGCATTTGCATTCTTCCAAGTCGGCTGCCGGGAGTTAGCACAGCAACTCGGCGGCGGCCAGATCCACCCATTCCAAAGAGGGCAAAGTAAGCCCCATAAAAAAGTGTTTATCAGATAGAAATCGCAGCAACTTGCAGAGCTTTGTAACAGCTGACACCTTCTTTACGAGGCCCAGGTCAGTCCACTCAGACAAAGGCCCTCAACAGGAATTGATTTTAGTGCTGGAGCTCAGAGGACAGTCACCCAAACCCAGAGCATGTTTGTCATGTTCCTGTCCCCTGGCTGCTCTCTGCATGTGGCGCTGTGCCTTTCCATTTTAGGGAGGAAAAGGAAGCCCAGGGCTCCTGGACTTCTTCCCGCCCCGCCCCCTGAATTTAGGGGAAGAAGAGGGAAGCAAAGCAAACAGAAACGGAAGTGAGGCCCCCCCCACAGGTGCGGTTACCTAACAAAGTGCTATTGTTGCCGCGGGGAGCCCGTGCCAGAGTTCTGAGAGCTGGGATTCGTGGAATCCAGCAGCCGTACCTTGCATCTGTGCACTGACGTGGCTCTCCAAGAGGCAAAGTGGATTCAAGAGTCAGCCACTCAGGGCACTGTTCTCCGGCCACCCACCCCAGCCCAAGCCAAGGGGGCCTGCCCCAGGGACAATTGCGAAACTGCCAAGAGCAAGTCCTGCCCGCCCTGTGATGCTTTCCCTCAGCCCGCAGTCCTGGCTTCACTGGGCTTCCATCAGACTGAAGCGCCTAACCCGCAGCCTCCTCTGAGACTTGAGGCTTTGTGCCCTCTCCTCACAGAGGCTTACATTTAAATTCCGCAAAAGGGGTCTAAAGGTAACTGTTTATTCCCGGGGTGGCGGCCTGGGATGATGAGGGAGGGAGAAAGATTAGCCTGAGGAGAAAAGGGAGGGACTGGGACCGGGAGGGAGAGAAGGGGAGGGGAGGAGGGAGACAGAGAGAAAGAACCCAAGGCTGTCTTAAGGCAAGGCGGCAGATCCTCGCAACCCAAGTGGATAGTAGTAATATGAGCCCAGGGTCTATAGATGATCAATCCCCCCACTCCAGACACACACACACACACACACACACACACACACACACATCCCATACACACATACACACACACACACATACACAGGAAAATCTAGAACACTAAACTTTTACGCAACCCAAGTGGACAGTAGTAATATGAGCCCAGGGTCTGTAGATTATCAATCCGCGCTCGCATGCGTGTGCACATACATAAACACACACATACACCATACACACACACACACACACACACACACACACAGGAAAATCCAGAACACTCAACAAAAGTTGAGTAAAAACAAAACCTCATTTTTTGCTTTAAAGTGGTTCATGGGGGCTGGAGCGATAGCACAGCGGGTAGGGCATTTGCCTTGCACGCAGCCGACCCAGGTTAGAATCCCAGCATCCCATATGGTCCCCTGAGCACCGCCGGTGGTAATTCCTGAGTGAAGAGCCAGGAGTAACCCCTGTGCATCCCCAGGTGTGACCCAAAAAGCAAAAAAAAAAAAATAAAATAAAATAAAAAAATAAAGTGGTTCATGGCCATCAATTCTGGCTGCTTTTTGACAGTGGCCAAGAACAGTTATCCTAGAATGAATGCGCCTAACCTATATGCAGGGCACGGGTTGTATTTGCAAAAGACACTGGAGGGTCCAGCTATTTGCCAACTGAAATAGCAGATTCATTTCGCTTGCTACTTCCGGCCGAGTATCAGTTCAATGGCACGCACGCAGAGTTACAGACGGTTCGCCCTGCCGCCCCATTTTTGAGTGGAAGTAAAAAACACACAACATGGACTTAATCTGCTGGAAATATACAGTGGGGCAGGTTTTCGTAGCTTCACGCCGTTATGCAAGCACCCCCTCTGGTTACTTACTTTCACAACATTTCATTACCCACCAAAGGAAACTGTGTCCCCATTAGGTACCAGCCGGAAGGGCAGCAACCCTCTCCTTTCCCTCGCCCTGGGCAAACAAAAGTTACTTTGTTCCTATGGACTTACCATTTCTGAACAATTTATATAAACGAAACTGGATAATATGTGTTTCTCTGTCTCATTTCTTTCACTCTACTGAATATTTATTAAGGGGGGGTAGGGTGAGGGGGGGCAGCTGGAGGAAAGCCTGCCCAGTGATACTAAGGGGCTACTACTGGTTCAGTGCTTGGGGGATGCTCCTGGCAGTGTCCAGGGGACCATATGGTGACTGGAAATAAAAGGCCTCCTGCATACAAAGCACGTACTTTTCAACCCAGTAGGCACACTCTCTGGTCTCATGTATTTTTTAGTTTTTTGCTTTTTGGGTCACACCTGCCGATGCACAGGGGTCACTCCTGGCTCAGGATTTACTCCTGGCGGTGCTCGGGGGACCACCATATGGGATGCTGGGAATGGAACCCGGGTCAGCTGCATGCAAGGCAAACGCCCAACCTGCTTTTGATGGAACATGGGGGACCACATGGGGTCCCGGTGATTGAACCACGGTCTGTGCTAGGCAAGCACCCTACTTGCTGTACTGCCTCTCTGGCCCTAGGCATTGCTTCTTTGTGCTTCTCAGCTATTTGTATTTCTTGTGTAAAGATGTCTTCCAGATGTCAACCTTTTGGGAATTGAACTTGTTTGCCCTTTCCTGTTGTTGAGTTGTAATAGTTTAGTTTTTTTAAATTTTTTTTTCTGGACATACCTGGTGGGGTGTGCAGGGGCTCCTCCTAGTGTGGTACCCAGGGATGACTCCTAGTGGAGCTCAGGGGACCCTGCAGTGCTGAGAATTGAATTCAAAGCTCCTTTCGGTAAAATATGTGGTCTGGCCCTTTGAGCCTTCTCTTATCAGAAAGAGGATTCACAAATAGTTTCTCCCAATTGGTAGTTGGGAGAATGGGGGTGAATACGGGGCGGCATAATCTAGACACCAAGGCTGGTCCTGGGAGCTTGACCGTCTCCCTTGTAATGTAAAAAACCTATATTTTTATTTATTTTATTATTTATTTATCTATTTTCCTTTTTGGGTCACACCCGGCGATGCACAGGGGTTAATCCTGGCTCTGCACTCAGGAATTACTCCTGGTGGTGCTTGGGGGATCATGTGGGATGCTGGGAATTGAACCCAGGTCGGCCTCATGCAAGGCCAACGCCTTACCTGCTGCACTATGGCTCCAGCCTCGAAAAAAAAACTATATTTTTAATACAGTGCTCATGCTACAGAAGCCTCATGACCAATATGGGAGAAAGAACCCGAGAGAAGGAGATCTTCAATTACGCCATTTCTGGACAGGACATGCTGGTTGCCATTCTAATGTCCTAAATCCCTTGACACTTGTTTTGTTTTGTTTTTTGGATCACACCCGGCAATGCTCAGGGGTTACTCCTGGCTTTGCACTCAGGAATTAGTCCTGGCGGTGCTCGGGAACCGTATGGGATGCTGGGAATTGAACCCAGGTCGGCCACATGCAAGGCAAACGCCCTCCCCGCTGTGCTATTGCTCCAGCCCTCTCCTTGACACTTTCTGATGTGGTCAAACAAACAGAGGAAAGTCCCCTTCTATCTTGCCACGTGGCCGGTGTCACTGACATTACAATTCTGGCTTAGTCATCCCTAAGAAACCCCTTCAAGCTGTGGTATGATGGCGTTTCCTCTTCCCTTTACGCCACTCCTAGTGGGGAAAAATGAGGGCAGGGAGAAGTGCAATAGTGGAAACAAAAAGGGAAAGAGCTGTGCTGTGCAGCGGCAGGAGTTCTGGGTCATCTAGAGTGGGCCGAGTAAGGCCCAATCCTCATTTGGATGGCCCGCTCTCCCAACCTACAGAGAATAATGACTCCCCTCGGCCTCATTCCCCAGAATGCCCATCTCTTCGTGCCTTGACCTGGATTCACTCTAGGCTGAAGTGATTCCCTTTTTGGTAGCCTGAGAACTAAAGTCACTCATCCCCTGCCTCCTCACCTGTCGAATTTGCAAGCTCATGGTACAATATCATCTACTTCATTCCTGCCTGCACACTCCCAGGATCAGCCTTGGTGTCTAGGTTATGGCCATTCTCATGTGGAGCTCTGAGTTTTGTTCCTTTGGAGCAACGAGGCAGCATTTCTTCACAGTCTTTTTTTTTTTTCTTTGAATAAAATTCCCAAATGCTTCTTCCCTGTACCCCTGGCTTATACTTGTAAAGGTTTAGATCGACTCTGTTTATTTCTGTGACTTTTCCAGGCTATTCTTAGGAGCCTACGGATGAGTTTACTTTTGAGAGGTCATTTTTCTTTAAAGGATTTATCTTTACTCCATTTATTGCACTTTTCAGTGATACATCCATTCTTACCTTAGAACTTCAGTATCTGCTTTTCTTTTTGAACTATTGCCCCCCAGATCTGAAGTGATTCTGTACTACTGATAGGTTGGGATTTAACTCAAATGTCATTTCCCCAGAGGCTCTCTCTCTGCTTACCCTTTTAAAAGCTGCCCTTTCTACCCCTGTCATTGACCTTGCTTTCACTTTTCCCTGACACAGTTCACTCCCTAAAATAACAGACCCTAATCATCCATTGTCCCTACTGAATGGATGCTTTAATTGGAATAAGAATTTCTGTATTGTTTACTGGCTGGGCTTCCGATGTCTGTCTGCACCATGCTGGCACATAATAAACTTTTAGTCAGAAGTTGTTGGATAAAGGACTAATTTTCAAGTTCAAAGCTGTGTTTTAAATACTCTCAGCAAGTCCATTTTTTTTTCTCTGTTACTAAAATTTCTACAGTCCCAAATTCTCAAAATCTTAGCTCAGTCAAAGCCACGATGGATAATCTTGAGATGGGAACTCTCAAGGCAATATTTGGGGTTAGAAATTTGGTGAGGGATGGGAGATGGTCAGAAAATGTAATTCTAAGATACATCAAAGCACCACTCAGATTTATCCCACCTTTCTCTCTCTCTCTTTTTTTTTTTTTTTGCTTTTTGGGTCACACCCAGCGATGCACAGGGGTCACTCCTGGCTCTGCACTCAGGAATTACCCCTGGCGGTGCTCAGGGGACCATATGGAATGCTGGGAATTGAACCCGGGTTGGCTGCGGGCAAGGCAAACGCCCTACCCACTGAGCTATCACTCCAGCCCCCTCCCACCTCTCTGAGTGTGGAGGGATTAATGGATAATCATAGGGAACAAAAGCACCTGCACTTGTGAGCAGGCAGAAAGTTCCGGAGGACACAAGCAAATTATCTTGACTCTTAGATCTGCAGAACAAATTAGTTTGTGGACAATAATGAGATACAAATGGCATCTATAAGTTTAAAAAAGAAAATCTGCCTTCTAGAAAGTGGTACACTCATTTGGATTTAATTGGTTTGCTTCTTCTCTTGCATGTAGGGGCTTATCCTGTGGCGATAGAAAGCTCATTAAAAGGGAGATTCAGAATCCCCAGGTTCTCAGTTAACACTGTCTTTACGCTCCCTGAGACCACACTACAGGTCTTCACAGCTCCAAAGAGGCCTGAGTGTTATTTTGGAGGCTGTGCCTGCAAGTTTTGCTTTCTCGGTTAGATTTTAATTTGCTGACCCAGTTTCCATTGTCATTTTGCCTAAATATTTGCCACTTCAAACAAGGAGGCCTGTATCTCAGTCCTTAACAGACTTGGTGTTGCTACACAAATTCCCAGAGTGGCAAAGCTCAAGGAACATTGTAGTTCCCGAGCTTCACAAGCAGACCCGGGAGACCCCATCACCTGTCCTTAAATGCAGTGAGGTGAACCAGATCTGTGTTCTAATAAAGGAGCCTTCACTCCATTTCCTCAGAACCCCAAGTTAAGAAGTCTTGACTTTTTCTTATACCAGCTTACTCTTTCACATCAAGTGTGCAGTTCTTCTAAAAACTAAGCAGTCACATAATTTGAGACAGTAATCCTGTTTCACAAAGCTTAAACATTCCAAGAAAAGCCTGATACAGAAAAGCATTGGTTCTTAAAGAGAAACAAAATCAGCCACTAACTACCTAGATCATTTGAAATGATTCAAAGGTAAAACACGTTTCCTCTAAGAAAATTAAAAAGATCAACTGTATTTGAGATAATAAATTGGTTCTCATTATTTTCCAATGAAAATAAAAGCAAACAATTGAAAGGACCCCCCCCAAGACCCTCCACAAAGAAACCAGAAGCAATTAGTAAAGCTGAGGTAGTAACAGGTGACCATTTCCCAAGCTAGAGCTAAGAGGTCAACAGCTTTCTTATATTCTGTGTGAAAATTAATAGCATGATACAATTCATAAAAATAATAGAAAAGCTGGACTTACAAGATAGTACACTGGATAAGACGCTTGCCTGGTTTTGATCTTGGACACCCTATATAGTTCCACAAGCACCACCAGGAGTGGTCCCTCAGTACAGAGCCAGGTGTAAGCCTTGAGCTTCACTGAGCCTGATCCCAACCTCGAAACTATAATATAAATAATGAAAGATGCTATTCACAATCTTGTGTGTATGCATAAATGTGTCTAATTCCTATTGAGCAAGTTTAAATCTGAGTGACATAGGCCTGAAACATGGAAAGATGTACCCGAAATGGCCAAGAACGAGTCCCATCTCCTGAAATGTATCTACACATTAATGCAAGCCTAATAAAGACCAACAAAATTTTCTTGTGAAACCAAAAAGTACATTTGGAAGTTCACCCAGAAAGTAAACAAAATAAGTCAGAATCATACAAATGGGGTGGGTGGTAGAAAGATAAACATAATGAAATTTAGGGGCCGGAGCAATTGTACAGCAGGTAGGCCTGATCCAGGTTGAATTTCTGGCATCCCATATGGTCCCCCAAGCACCTCCAGGGGTAATTACTGAGTGCAGAGCCAGAAGTAACCCTGGAGCATTGCCAGATATGACTCAAAAAGAAAAAAAAAAAACAATAAACAAAAAAACAACCGAGTAATGAAATTTGCTCACCAGAGAATCACAGAAACACTCTATTGGTCATAATAGATAATAAGCCTCTATAACAAACTTTCCCCTGTGGATGCTATTATTTTGTACTAAATTGCATTGCAAATCATGATCATTTTTTCTTCACTTATAAATAAGTGCATTGCGACAACAATCTAGCCACTGAGTACATAAAGTTGATTGACGATCTCACTTGACAAATACAACGTGTTGAAGATGGATTAAATATTTAAATATGAAATAATAAAAACCATCAGAGTAATTGGGGATAAGAAGTATTTATATGTATATCTACATATATATGTTTAATGTAAGCATCTCAAACATAAAACCTAGAAGATATAAAGTTATAAATGGAACTGTTGGAAAATTACACCAAATGACATAAAACTTTAAAGATATTTACCTTGCAAAAAAAAATTAAAAACCACCAGATACAATGTCAAAAATATGCTGGGGAGAATGACCAAGGACTCCAAAGAGACATAGAACTCATTTCCTTAATAAGGGATACTGAGATGTCAGTGTAAAACAAAACATGGCCCAGTGAAAGGAAATCCAAAGAAACTGACCAGCAAGCTCACAGAAAAATAAATAGGGCCCTTAATGTCATATTTTTAAGGGTCCTTAATGTTGGAGGGTATTCCACTTTACTTAGTTTTTAAAAATGCAAATGTAAACAAGAGGTCTTATTCTATCCATTGGATTACCAATGATACAGCAGTGCAAGAATCGTTATTAATTGTGGAAATGCAAATTTGGTGCGATGTGATGTGCCGGCAGCCTTCTACTACATTTTAATTCAATGTGACCCAGTGATTCTCACTGGCATTTATCCTGTAGAAAGCATCTATTCAATAAAGTATATAAAAACAAGTCGAGGAGAAGTTAATAGTTAAGAATGTGGGTCCTAGTTGAACTTAAAATCTACTTGGTCATCTTTGTGAACGGGAGTAGATAGCCTCCAGGTGGTTTCTTATCTATAAAATGACAATAGTATACCTTTCAAAAGCTATCACCACTGGAGAGATAGTACAGTGGGTAGGGCCTTTGTCTTGAAGGAGACCTGGTTCTATTCCCGGCATCCTATATGGTCCCCTGTGTACCACCAGGAGTAATTCCTGAACACAGAGCCAGGAGTAAACCTTGAGTATTGCAGGGCGTAGTCCAAAAACAACCAGACAAACAAACAAACAATGCTGTCATCATGATTAGAGAATTTAGGGTGGAGTGATAGGTCCAAGGACTGGAATGCAGGCTTTGCATGCAGGAGCCCCAAGATTGGAAAGATGGGTGGAGAAAAGGAGAGAGATAAAGGGGAAAAGGGAAGGAAGAGGGAAAAAAGAAAAGAAGAAAAGGAAGGAAGGAAGGAAGGAAGGAAGGAAGGAAGGAAGGAAGGAAGGAAGGAAGGAAGGAAGGAAGGAAGGAAAGAAGGAAGGAAGGAAGGAAGGAAATAAGGAAGGGAGGGAGGGAGGAAGGGAGGAA
Source organism: Sorex araneus (assembly GCF_027595985.1). NCBI lineage: Eukaryota > Metazoa > Chordata > Mammalia > Eulipotyphla > Soricidae > Sorex > Sorex araneus. The sequence goes on from NC_073312.1 coordinate 14,650,098, forward strand.
GGAAGGAAGGAAATAAGGAAGGAAAGAAGGGAGGGAGGAAGGAAGGAGATTACACTTATTGCACTTGTACTGCAGAGTAAACAAATGGAGGGGGAGGTTAGAAGACGGGGGAGTGAGTTTTAATGAGGCAAAGAGAACAGGTTTCACTGAAAAGTGACCCTGTCAGTGTGTGCTTTCTTCTGAAAGAAGGCACCACACTCCTTCTCTTCCTCCTCCTCAGCTTGGACGGTCACCGCACATGCATAACCACACCTGAGAATTCTGTCTCAGCTCTCTTCTCAGTGGGGTACAAGGACTGGAACGCAGGCTTTGCATAGTGTGTGTGTGTGTGTGTGTGTGTGTGTGTGTGTGTGTGTGTGTGTGTGAAGTTCTCCCCCCTGCACCAAAGCCCAGCCAGATGGAGCCTTCTCCCAGGCTCACCTTGGGTCCAGCACGCCTCAGCCACTGCTCAAACCAAACTGGTTTGCACAGCAGCGCTGGGGTTGGGAACTTTTTTTTATTTTTTCCATTTCTTGAGCAGATAAGAAACCAGAGCAAAGGTGAAGGTTGAGTCATAGGACCAAAGAGGCATGACAGGTAAGTCTTTCGACAATACTGCAAGGCGCTGAAAAACAAGGCTGGTCTAAGGTTCTGGCCCCGGGCACCTGCAGATAACTTCGTAGCCACTCGCCAGTGCTCTCGGCTGCTCAGGCCACCGCCTCACACCAGCCGCCTCCACCAGGAGGGGCCTTGTCACCAGGAAGAGGTGACTTCACGTGTGTGGGAGCCAAAAGCCTGGCGTGCTCTGATGCACACGCACCAGGAAATGTCCCCAGGCAGACAAGAAAGGTCACTGATCAATGCTTTGGGGATAGCCCAGGCAGAGCAGGGAGACAGCGTTCACTAGGGAAGGGGGGCCCCACAGAGACCCCCGAGAATGACTGAGTAGGCATTTCCATACCACGGAATAATAATATTGCTTAGCTGTGGGGCAGGCACTGCCAAGCGCTGGGGGGGGGGGGTGGGTGGGGTGGGGGCGTGGGGTGCTGGGGGTCAAACTTGGGGCCTTACCCAGGTAAAGCCTGTGGTTGAGCTATCTCCCCAGCACTAGGGTGTTTAGAATAATTACACACAGGAAAGTGATATCAAGCCCTTAGTCCTCACCCTTTTTAGCCCAGCTGTCAGGGCTAAAAAGTCTGAAAGGCGAGGAGAGGGTGAAGCTAGGCTTGGGACTGATTTTCTGGCCGGGTGGCAGCCACACCATAGGTAAACCTTCAGAAGTTTCCGTGCTTAACCACAGGCAATAGCTTGGCTGCCAAATAGCACAGGCTAAGCCCGAGGGACCAGAGGTCAGGGGAACGCGGGCAGTGGGGCCACATCAGCACTTTCCCTGGACTCCAGGGATATTCCTGTGACTCGGTGGACAGTGGGGGCCAGGGGCACTCCCAGGTGGAGGTTGTTTTAACCTTCAGAATCTGCCACTCCCAGCATGGGGGCAGAGTCTGAACTGGAGAAGGACCTCCTGGGAGCCAGTGAATCACGTCCCCCGTCTTCTCCCCATCTGACCAGGGGCAGACATAGACCATGAGGGAGAACCAGGGTTGGGGACAGAAGCCGGGTGCAAGAATTCAGTATGGCAGCCACATACTGAGCTCCTCTCCACAGAGCGAGCCTGGGGCAGCGGGCCAGGCTGCAGCTTAACTTCAAGGCAGGATCACAACAAATAGTTCCCGCCCCCCATGCACAAATGCCGTCAAAGTTAGCCCCATGCACCTGCGTCCAAACAGTCACACATCTGCTAGGTACCGGGGAGAGTGCAGGTAGGTTCAGGCTCACAGCATGAAGCCAACCTCTCAGGTAGGCGTGGTCCTTCCAAACAGGAGATCTATGGGTACCCCGTAAACTAGAGAAGTTCGTGGGGAGCATAGGAGGTTTACTCTATGACTTTTAATTGACTTATGCATTTACTATGTTTGCTTTCACAAAGACAAATAAAGGACTTGGATGCAGTGGGTGCTCAGCCCTGGGCTATGTGCAGAGGGACTGTGCTGGGGAGACTGAGCTCCTGCCTCTGAGGACATTGGACTCCATGGGACTCTAGGAACCCTTCTGAGATGACCCGATCAGTGGCCCGTGTATGTGGGTTTGAAGAAAGAAAAGGCAGAACAGACCGTTATTAAGCCTAGCTGGCGTGGGACTCTCTCCCGGGCACGAGTCTCATTTCCATCAAGGCTGAGAATTTTGCCGGTGAGACTGACAGCTTGGGAGACCCCAAGTAGGAGTCTAACGGAAAGATACTGTGTGCATCTTTCGATTTAATATTTCCATGAAGAAACTGTGAAGAGAAATGATGGATTGAAGTAAAATGGGAGAATGGGATGCCCGGGTTTGTGATAAGAGGCAGAGGATGGTGTGGGTGCCCAAAGTGGGACATTGTGGGGTGAAGTCGCCACATTTAAGAAGTGGGGGTAGGTGGGAGGGGGTAAGAATGACTTGGGGCTTGGTACGCACTCTAAGGTGTGGACCTGAAGTCAGCTCATGAAACCACAGAATCGGGGAAGGACCACAAAGGCGTGGTCAGTTGAACTAAGGAATACTGTATAATAAAGTCTTTGTTAAGTCGAATATGAAGATCTTCTCACTCCAGTCCCTGAAGGCAGCCCAGGTTAGTGGTTGAGCCATCACTAGGCTGGTGACAGGCAGTGACAAATCCTACTGGTGCTCAGATGGGCAGAGACAGCCTTGAGCTTAAACCGGGCTTCCAACAAATCAGAGTCCAGCAAGCCCTTTCCTGAGCAACCCCCCCAGGCTCGCTCACTGCAACAGCCTCCCAGACCAGCTGCTGACCAAGTGAATCAAAAGGCAATTGAGGTCAGAAGTCCACTGGGCATGATAAGAGAATCTGTAAGTGAGATAGAGTGGACAAAGTGCTCAGCACCCGTCACCATGCCAGGATCAAGACAGTGATGCAAGAGATTGTGCAAGAGGCCTACCTGTCCAGCTCGGCCCAGCATCAGCCCCTCACACCACCACTGTCTGGCCAGTGGCCAGAGGTCGTCCGATTCAAAGTGCAAACAACTCACTTTGTGGTGAACAGTCTCCTCCAGCGGGCAGACCTTCAAGGCCTCTGAGGTTGGAGCTACATACAGGTCTGCCCCTAGCTGTGCGAGCTTGGCAACCACTAATGACACTGAGTTTCATTTTCTCTCAAATGCACATTCAAAAGGGATAGGTCATTCACCTTACTTAGAAGGGACTTTCTCAGGCACTGCCAAGTACACAGAAGTACCCAGGAAAGACTCTCTCTCCCCTCCACTTCCTAGGGTGGCCAGCTCCTGGTCCATAGCATATGCTCTATTTTGACTTGCCAAAGTGGAGAGATGCTTATGGTTCTCATGCTCTCCGTGCTATTTCGCATAAATACGAGGATCTTAGCAGCTTCAGTTTCTGTTTCGGTCAAGGATTTCTAGCCTGCTGTGTTCTGACCCCTAACGCCGCCATCTTGAGCACACCACATCCACTACAAGCCCGCTCAAAATCTTCGAGGGGAGCATGCCATACAGAGTCCCAGAGCTCTCCTGCTGCTCTCCTGCTAGGCGTCTCTCCATGTCGTGACCACAGCAGCATTATCACGTCACCACAGCCTGATCTTTCACACGCACAGACTTACTCAAACCTGTGGAACAGAGAGCCCAAGACACACGAGAGTTCACCTGTGAGCTCAGGACTCAGCTGTGGGGAGAAACAGACCAGGTTGCGCTTACAGCATAGCACCGTGAGAGCAGTGATGAATGAATCTTGGGCTTTGGGGAGCAGGTCACTGGTGGGGCGGAGGAGATGCACGGTCACCTCAGACTGCAACCCCTGGGGTGTCTGCATATAGGTTGGCCAAGTTTACACAACAGACAGGAGCAGAAATAGCCTTCAGGCTTTGTAGAAAATTGCCAAAGCATTATTTGGGAACTCCCGTCTAGAGTTTCCTGAAAAATATCCCTAGAGACAGAGAGACATTTTATTTTTGAGGTGCAATTGATACAACAGAAAAACACTACTTTTAGGGGCTGAGCGATAGCACAGCGGGTAGGGCGTTTGCCTTGCACGCTGCCGACCCGGGTTCGATCCCCGGCATCCCATATGGTCCCCCAAGCACCGCCAGGAGTAATTCCTGAGTGCAGAGCCAGGAGTAACCCCTGAGCATCGCTGGGTGTAACCCAAAAAGCAAAAAAAAAAAAAAAACACTACTTTTAAACAATTCAGTAACACTGAATATGTTCACAGTGTCTTTTTAGGAGGTAAGGCAAGAATTGGAAAGAGGTTCTGGATCATACCTAGTGGTACTCTCAGCTCAGCTTGGGGAATGACACTAGGGTCAGCAGCATGCAAGGTGAGCACCTTAAACCCTGTGCTGTCTCTCCCACCCTTCAGTGATGCATTATACAACCACCACTTCAACCTAACTCCAAAGCACTTGACTATCCCATCCTCCAAATAGCCAAATAGACCTTGTACTCATAAGCAGGTACTCCCTTTTCTTTCTCCCCCATAAAACACATAGCAAACGCGCGCGCGCACACACACACACACACACACACACACACACACCATATCTCTGGCAACTGCCACTCTCTGGCTGTCTGGATTTGACGTGGGCGGTATTTTAAGAGCCATTTCTTTGTTTCTACTTTTCTGACCTATGCACTCAACTGGACTCAGTTTGAAGCTGAAGTTCATTGCACCTTCAGAATGAAATGAGACAAGAGTTCACATTCCAGCTCTAATCCTTTAATAGCAAGTCCAGTTTCTCTATTTCTGAGCTCTAGTTTCTCCACCTATGAAATAAAGAACTTGCTTCATAGGATTGTCCTGAAGATCAAAAGATAAAAGGCCCAGAGCACAGTAAGCATGGGCTACCCAATAGAAAAAAGAACCTGAATGGCAGCTATAATACGTGCAGTTCTAGAAAAATGTCCACTCGAAATGTGATTCAGTTCCTGCCCATGTGACCATACATTAAATATCTACATATCATGTCTGCCTATCTCCCTGCCTACCTACCTTCTACCTATTTACCTTCATATCTGCAGATCTATCCATCTGTTTTCTATCTACCACGATTAACTGTAGCCTAGGTAACATGGTTATAATAGTGTTACACTTATGGCGCTGATGTATGAAGTTACTATACTTCACCACAACAAAGTGCCCAAGACCCTCCACCACTCCACAAGTCACATCTGTTCCACCTTCCACCCTCATCCCCTGGTCCCCTTACCCACTTCCTGGATTTCAGTTTTATAATCCAAGACCAAGGGCTTGTCATCATTCCATACTCTCTATCGCCATATCTTATTTTTCTCTGTATCACAGTTGAGAGAGATCTAGTAGTTATCCTTCTGCCTGTGACTATTTTTGCTTTTCATACCCGACTCTGCATGAAATCTTTTCTTAGAAGTAACATCCTCAAGGAAATCAGAGGGAAGCCTGAGTCTGCGCCTGAGTGGATGGAGCACGTATTTTGGCCTGAAACTGCAGTTTTACTCCCACTTAGACAACTGGCTGCTTTGTGACCTTGGACAAGTCACTTCCCCTCTCTGAGCCTACTCTCTCAGAAAATGGTGGAACTGGCCACCTTAGAGGGTTGTATGAAATGCAGAGTACCCACTAGGAGCAAGCTTTACCGATTTCGCCTCCGTCTCTCGTCTCTCCATCCTTCCCTCTCTCTATTCATCCCCAGACCCTCTCTTCTACGCTTTCTAATCTGTGCCTTCCAGGAAAATCTCAGCACCCCCGCTTCACATTTAGTACTCAGTGATATCCTGGCTGAGACACTGTTGGGTCTGATAAAGCCTATAAATAAAAAATTTTGTTGGATTTTTTTTTATCTGTTATACCTTTATACCTTGTAGAGTCCCATCATTTCCTGCATCTTAGGTCACACGTTTCACCCAGCCATAGTACTTGTCTCTCCTATGAGCCTTTGAAACTTTTACTTAGGCTATTTTTCCTTTTCTTGTGCCAGGCACACAACATCATGCCTTCCAAATTTTTACACCATGCCTTCTCCAAGCCTAGTATGTTTCCACACACATATTTGCCAGAGGAATATCCCAGAGTGACCCTGTGTGTCCCCAGGCATGACTCAATAGAGCAGGGGTGGGCGAACACGTGAAGCCCAATCATCCTTTCTTCTCCCCCTTTATTTCTCTTGTTCTCTCTGTCACTCTTACTGACGGAGCGTGGTGCTGGGGGCTCCCACCCAGGGCCTCTCCGTGTGGGACATGTGCTTTCCCCAGAGCCCCATTCACAACCCTTCCTTTAAAAAATGTGTTTTTAAAGGCTCTGGGAAATGTCATCAGTCACCTCCAGGATGGAGCTAAAGATCCAGGGCGACAGTTAAAGCCCCTCAGACACTTGAGATCCCCCTGCCCCAAGCCGCGACCACGTGGGCCCTGCCCTGAACTCACCCCAAACTTCTCTTCCTTTCAGCCTGTGGCCCTTGCCCTTCCAACAGATCCAGCCGCCTACAGAGACCCCTGAGCCGGCCACCTGTGGGTCAGCTCTGTCCCCAGAAGGAGCCCGGTCCCCAGGCCAGGGCAGAAGGCCCCGGCCCACGGAGAAGCCAACTCACCTGGGCCTCATCCTGCCCAGAGACGGCAGGAGAGGAAAAATACCCCCCCTGACCCCCCCACACACACACCCCGGGGACTCACCATCCTGTCCCTGTCCCTCCTGGGGGTGGGGGTTTCCAGCTGTCCCTTGGGGACCAAGCAGGGAGCACAGCAAGCTGTGCCCCTGGGCTCCGGCACCAGCTCACAGGGCCTCCTGACTACGTCCCACCCTCCAGAAGTTTCCTTACCCTGCGAGGGGGCCGCATCTCTTGGTGCTTCCAGCCAACAGGGCTCCCTGGCTCCCAGTTTTTCCGGCTCCCCCAGAGTCCTTGCCCCCGGCCGCCCCTCACCCCCGTTTCCTGCAGGGACAGGCTGGCTCCAGCGCAGCCATGCGGCCAGGGGCCTCAGCTCCCAGCCTGCCGTTCGTTCTGCCCGTCTGAGCGGTCTCCAGTCAGGACATGGCCGGCCGGCTAACGTGCTCGCTCGCTCGGGGACTCCACTTCCTGGTTTTGCTTTCACAACTGAAAGTGGAAGCGGCTTCTGACCAGAAGGCTGAAAGCGCCTGTTCCCCCCGGGGCGGGTTTTCAAAGCCTTTAACTCCAGCCCCTCAGGGCTAAAACCAAAGCCAGCTGTCACCACAGCCCGGGCTCAGTTCTTCCCTTATCCTATCACCTCCAGAGCAAGGCACAAGCACCCCTCCCCTGCCCCTGCCCCAGAACTGACCTGAGGGGCCCCTCAGATTCCAGTGTCACGGGGGCTGGTTGTGCAGCTTCCGGCTGGAATCCCTGGATGGGCAAGTCCAGCCGGGAGCCACCTGGGCACTCATGTCCACCCCGGGACCAGCACAGCCTGGCACTGTTTGCCACGCTGGCTGCTGTCACCTCTCTCCCAGTCCCAGGCAGTTCTCATAAAACTCTCCACGAACAACCATGCAAAGACCCCCAGGACCAGGGTCGAGGAGTCACTGCCTCACCTCCTCAAACGGACTTGAAAAGGGGATTCCGCTGCCCCCGTGGACTGCCAGAGTTAAACAGACGTTTGTGTATCCCAGGAACACACTCATGCTCACGCCCTCAGCTGTCAGATTCACCCCCTGCTAGTGTCTCTAGAAAACGCCACCACTGCGCAGACCCGAGCCTGAGTCGAAGAGGCAAAGTCTCAGTCTTCTAGGAAAGCTGTTTTGGAGGTGCAGGACCCGCCGGGAGAGTCTGCGGGGGGGTGAGGGGGGGCGGTCAGTTTTCCCTGAGCCCGAGGACCTGGAGCAGGCTCTCTGCGTGCATGGCAGCCTGTGGCCACCAAAGGCACCACCAGGGCTTCCATTCTCAGATTTTGGAGGCAAACATAAAAATTACGACCACCCCTGACAGCCGGCTCTACTCACACTAAGAAGACTGGCACTCTTTGGAGCTCGACCGGAATCCCTGCCCTAAAGAATGCAGGTCATGCAAGCTCCCTAAAAACAGCCAGGGAAACTGAGCCACAATCTCCACGAGCAGGAGGATGCATGCACCCGCTCCGCCTGGGGTGGGGGAATTAAGGGGACCCCTTGTCCTTCCATCCTCTGGGCCATCTCCTGCCACCCTTGGTTTCGGGAGCTCATCTGCTCGAGTCTCTTCCTCCAGCTGAGAGCAGGAGCGGCAGAATGGAGCCAAATCCTGGGACTCTCAGGGGTGCCGCCTTCTTTTGCCAACAAGGTGAAGTGCTCAGGAGCAGAAGATGAGCTCTCCGGAGGTCAGAGTGATAATACAATGGGTGAGGCACTTGCCAACTTGGGTTTGATCCCTGGCAACCCACGCGGTCCTCTGAGTCCCACCAGGACAGGTCTTGGAGCCCCGCCAAGAGTGATCCCTGAGCACAGAGCCAGGAGTTAAGTCGTGAGCACTGTCGGTTGTGACCGCGAAACAAAATAAAAACAAAACAAGCAACCCACCCCCAAAAGATGATCTTTGCTTTTGCTTTTGTTCACTTTTCTTTTCTTCCCCCCTTGTATCCCTATTTCATTTCCCTCCAGGACCGAAGGCTCAAGTGCACGAAGGTCTGGGTCATTCTCAAGTTCTAGCAGAACTAAGGTTCTACTCAGTGCTCTGTGCACTAGTCGTATCCCAAGATTTAAGGGAGTACCAGAGGTCCTGGCCACACCCAGCATCCGGACAGATCCATCAGGAGCCCACATCCTGCTCTTTGCCAGCCTGGGCCCATTATTCGTCTCTGCTATGGAAACGCTCTCCCTGCCTGGTAGAAGGTGCTGTGAGGAGAGCGGACACATAACGCCACCTAGGACAGAAAGATTAATCCAAGAGGTCCCTTCTCTGTGCACCCCCAGCAACAGATGATGAACCGTTTAGTTCTGTTTTGTTTTGGGGACACATCTGGCAGAGCTGAAGGCTTACACTTGGCCCAGAGTGCGGGGCCACAGATCAAATCTTGACAAATGCAAAGCAAGCCCTTACCTGCTGTGCTATCTCTCCGGCCCGTGAACCATTCCTCTCCAATACTTACAGAAAATGTGGGGTGGAAGAGGTAGCTCCACATCCTGCCCTTGACCATAACCTAAAAGCTTTTCTGTCCGGTTCAGTGGCACTCAGCCTTAGAAGTCACCGTCTCCCAATTCTCTGGGTTTAAACAGTAACGTCTCTACCTCTCCCCCACTGAGTTCTCTCTGCCTCCCACAGGAGCTGGATTACTCAATCATAGTCTCCTGTTGTCAAAGAGGCTTAGGAAAGATTATGTCCCACCTTTTGCACACAGCACCTCCATCCCCAGGGTCCCACACATGGAGAGAATAGCAAGAGAGCAGTCTGGTATTGTCACTTACCTTGTAAGAATGCACCCGTTTTCTGGGTCCAGGAAATGTGCTTCTGAAAGCTGCCTGTCCTGGGTCAGTGCTACATTCAGGTACCTCTGCCTTTTTTGCAACACTGGACTGGGGACACACCTGAAGCCAATGCCTACCTCCCTAAGAGTGGCCAACAAACTCCCCTGAAACCTTTGAACCTGTTGCAATAGAGGTTCAAAGGTGGATGTTACCTGTTCAAACACTCGTAGTAACCTCTGACAGTGCGAAGTGTAGAATTTGGCAAAAGGTTAAAACAGGAGATTGTTATGCAATGGACTGAAGAGGAAAGTTAAAAAAAAAAAAAGCAGCAGTACTTAGCTCAGAAGCTCAGAAGCTAACATTTACTAAGCAAAATCTTTTCCCAGACCCAGACCAAAGGAAAAAGAAGCATAGAAGGAATTTTATATCTATTTTTTTTTTTCTGGCAAAATCCTTGATTTTTTTTTTTGTTTAAAAAAAAAGTTCAGATATATTTTTAAAAAGTGTTCCCTGAGGTTTGGGTGAGAGGAAAATGCAGGACCACCTCCCTCTCCCCCTCAAAATGATCCCAGATCTGATTTCAAGGTTCAGGTAAGCCGAAGTTGGTCTCGGAGGATCAGTCTGCGTCCAGAGCGCCCTGTGATCCTAGCAGAATTAGAGCATCTTCACGACAACCAAGTGTGCCTAAGCACTGTAGGTCCTAGAGTGTAGGCTGAGAGGCGGCCTCTCCACCCACAGCTCAGCACGGCCCCTGCCGAGGCACTCATTGTGTCACTCTCCAATCTCTTTCCATTTTGATGTCACCGTCACCATACTCGATTCCAAAATCTGCAAGCCCTGGAGGCACCGTTACTAAACCGGGGGAAGAACTGTGGGTCAGGGAGACCCCGGAGACTCTCTTTCCTAGGTGAGGCCATCAGAGTCTTTTCAGACGAAGGGAACCAGCATTTAGTTCCTCATTGGGGCCAAATAGGACCCGGGGCCTCAGATAACCCATGCAGGGCTTCCGTCCCCCCACGGACGGCTCTGTCGCATGGAGCTCGTTTAACTACCAGCGAACTGTAACACACTTGAACCCATTCTGGGTACGAGGCCTACAAAAGTTCACAGAACCACAGTGGATTTCTTTGTATTGTACTTGTTCAGATGGCCGGTATCAAAATCAGAAGCCGGTGCCACTTCCTGCTGTGTGAAGGACTGGCTCCCACAGTAGGTCTTTTTTTTTTTTTTTCCCCAGATTCTCACAAGGTTTTAAAGGTACCAACTCTTGAAGGTGACTTACTGGCCCTGCTCTTCGTCAGGGCCAGTGAGGAAAGGGCCTCTGAGAACTGGCCACTGGAAACAGATTTCAGCAGGAGGTGACTCCTGGGGACTGGACTCGTGCTAAGTTGGGCTATGTGGCAACCCTCTGATACCTTTTGATATCCCGCTGATGAGATGCTCCAAGCCAAGTGGCTTCCAAACCTGAGTGGGTGTCACCTTTCCTTTTTTGAAACATTTGTTTTTATTAAAAGCGCTATGATTTACAAAGTTTCTCATTACACAGTTGTTTTAGGCATCTAGTGTTCCAACACCACTAGTGTGACCTTTCCTCCACCAATGTCCCCATTTTCCCTCCCATCCCTAACTTTCCCCTTTGGCACATAATAAATTTGTTTATATTCCTTGTTCCAACAAAAGAAATGGCAAATAGAATGATCAGAAAATAAATCAGTAAGAAACCAGTTTGTGATTAATACATGATTTGAATCTCTGTAAATAAGGAAAATAAAATACTTTAATACAAGATTATTAAAATGTTGGGGCTGGAGCAATAGCACAGTGGGTAGGGCGTTTGCCTTGCACGCGGCCAACCCGGGTTCTAATCCCAGCATCCCATATGGTCCCCTAGCACCGCCAGGGGTAATTCCTGAGTGCAAAGCCAGGAGTAACCCCTGTGCATTGCCAGGTGTGACGCAAAAAAAGAAAAAAAAAGATTATTAAAATGATTATTCTCATTTAGATAAGTAAGTTTTCAACTCTGGAATCTAGAGTGTATTACATTTATATTAAATTTTATTTTATATTTGGATCTCATTAAGGCAATAGTCACGCCTTATCTGTCATTAATAAAACTTTTGAAGAAATTCAGTGCTAATATATTTTGGAGTTTATGTAAAATAGGTAAGGCCTACTTAGGTAAATTTCCCCCCTACACTTTATATGAACACTGTGATTTGCAAACTTGTTAATGATGATTTGTTATAGGCATTCAATATTTCAACACCAACCCCATCACCACCATCACCACCTCTCGACCATTATCTCCATTTCTTCCAACCACCCCTCAAGCCTGCGACCATATTAAGCCCACAATAATGTATTTTATACTGGCTGTTATCAATAAGTTGCTATCAGAACGATCAAAAAATCTTAGATAAAAACTGGGGTCGGAGCGATAGTAGAGCAGGCAGGGCGTTTGCCTTGCACGTGGCGAACCCAGCTTCAATCCCCGGCATCCCATATCATCCCCCAAGCACCACCAGGAGTAATTTCCAAGTGTGGAGCCAGGAGTAACCCCTGAGCATCCTGGGTGTGACCCAAAATGCAAAAAAAAAAAAAAATTTTAGAAGAAAATTACTGTGAATTGTATCTCACCAAGGACACATTAAATTCTTGTCTGAGAGATTACTAAGATGTTGTTACAGGTTAGACTTCCGTGTCACTGTTTGGTTAGTCAAGATTGAGTGTTTTCTTTGTTATATCCCATTCAATCTGGCAAGCTACTTCTGGCTTATCAGTTTGTAGAGCTGGGAAATGTCATGAGGCTGCAAAGATGGCTGCACACTCCAGGAAGTCAAGAATTTTTAACTGGGTGGCAGAGCTGGAGTTAAATTTTTAACTGAGCAGTGGCCTTGGGGTGCATATGTGACTGCAGGGCTTCTGGAAGTACAGGGAGGTGGTGGGGAGATAGCCCATCCTGACTCTGAGAAAGCCTGGAGCTTTCTGTCACAAACCCCCACAAACCTGAGTTTTCAGCAGGTTAATTTTTGGGTGACGCTTGGTCCTAAGACAGTGGAGCCCAGCAAAGGTATGGCGGTGACTTTGGGGTGTGGTAGCAAGCAGCTGTTGGGGCTTTGTTTGGGTGGGCCCTTGGATGGCCTACCCCCTCTGAGAGGGTCACCTTTCTTGGGAGCATTCGCAACCCCAAAGGCGGCCAGTGTCTGCAGGCCGGTGGTTAGAGCTTGAACCTCTATATGTTTCTCTCCACCTGCGAGAAACATCATTCAGGGCCATTGTAGCTGTGTTTTCATCTCAAGCTATTCTCTGCCTTCCAGGGACCCCACTACTGACAGGTGAAAAGAGATGGAATTTGGGGCAGATGTGGCTCAAGTGCCTTTTGGAGTCAGCAGGACAACTTGACACAGAAAGGCCTTCTGTGCTCTAAGGAAAGTTATGAGTCAAGACCAGTGGGCAGGAAGGCCCCAAGGAGGACTTGGGCCAGTGCAAGAGTTTCTGTTGCTCACTGCCCCACTTTGCCTTAATGTCCAGGTTGGTCAGAGCTCTACCGCAGCCCAGTTAGAGAAGCCGTGTAGGCACGAGCGTGGGAGAAGACGGTGACGTCATCTGACCCAACCTCCTTAGCTGTATTCTCCACCAGAGGGTACCTGCAGCTGTGCGTGAAGCAGCAGCTGTCTAGGGCAAGGCACTAGCCTAGGTGGAGGAGGCTGTCAGGGTCCAGGCCCTGTGACCCAGCAGGCCGCCCCATCCCTGTCTACACCACGGTTGCCTGTAGCATCTCTTTCAAAGAAAACAAACACCTGTGTTAGATGAAATTTCTTTGCAACCTTTCTCCAGCAATACACATTGAGAATACAATGGGGGATGAGGGGCAAAAACTGTAGCACTGTAGCACTGTTGTAGCACTGTTGTCCTGTTGTTCATTGATTTGCTAGAGCGGGCACCAGTTAACATCTCCATTGTGAGACTTGTTGTTACTGTTTTTGACATATCGAATACACCATGGGGAGCTTGGCAGGCTCTGCTGTGTAGGCAGGATACTCTCAGTAGCTTGCTGGATTTTCCGAGGACACAGGAATCGATCCCAGGTCGGCCGTGTACAAGGCAAACGCCCTACCCACTGTGCTATCGCTCCACAGCAACAACAATTCACTTTTAAGGGAGTTTATAACCAACAGGTGATTTAAAAAGTGCACATCTTCATTGTTTTTAGGTCATTCATAAGTGAGGTGCTTGGAGTATGAAGTAGCCTGGACCAATCACCACAGTGCTTTATCTCTGTCTCTCTGTCTCTGTCTCTGTCTCTGTCTCTGTCTCTCTCTCTCTCTGTCTGTCTGTCTGTCTAACACACACACCTGGTCACACTGGTTAATTTGTGTACATTCCCTCCCCCATCCTAGGTAACATTTCTAGGAGACCAGAGGGCAACATTCCAGAATTTTAGAAGAGCCTAGAAATAGTCAAGGTACTTCTGAACATAGCAACTGACAGTGCATGAGAGGATGAAACCAGGTTTCCCCCATTTTTTAAAAAATTGTTTGTGGTCATGTGTGGGGCCACACTGTGCTAGGGCTAGAACCCGGACCTCACCTATGCAAAGCTCTGTGCTCTCAACCACTGATGCCCCATCCGCTGCCCTGTCCAATTGTTGATAGCAGGGGAAGATAGATCTTCAGGTCTGAAACCACCCTGCTAATGCTCCTTTCTGCTCACAGAAGACCTCTAGCTGATCTCTGAACTAGCTTGAGAACAAGTAGGGGGAGAATCTCCACCAGGGGGCCCGCAGGGCCTGCTGGGAGTCTCACCCTAGGACAAGCACATCATTTTGCTCTCACAGGTTTACTAAGATTCAAACAAGTAAGGAAATGGGAGTTCAGAGAAAGGAGAACAAGTTTCTTCGGTTCTATGGCTTCACCAAGAGGTCATGAAGGTGGCAGAAGGATGTTTTATTTATTTGTTTGCTTATTTATTTATTTATTTATTTATTTATCTATTTATTTTTAAAAGGCTATTTTGAAAATCAAGTGATTTTTAGCTTTTGGTTTCTGGTTTTTGTTTTGTTTTTGTTTTTTGGGGATCCCCTTTTAAGGGAGTTGATACCAAAGCAAATCTTAGAGCAATTTTGGGGGGCAGGCGTGAATCTATCAGGACAGCCAGCATTAGTTAAGTGCCTTAAAGGGGAATGTTTTGATGACTCCAGATCTTGGAATCAAAGGAAGCCTTTTCCAAGAAAAGTGGGATTCTTTTCATAAAGCCTCTGCCTTCAGAATTCAAAAGCTATTCCTAGACTCTAATACTATTACGGAGTACTTGTATTCAGATTACTGAGCCACACTCTCTCTTTGTAAACATTCCAGGATGAAGGAGGAGGATGAAGAGAAGGAAAATGGAGCATACAGATGTCTGGAATAGCTAGGCAGGGGCAACACTTGTTAGGGAAGTTGCTTCAGCAAACCCAAGTCTTCAGAAGTCAGACAACCCAAGCAAGAACAGAGAGCAGGGTCCAAGGGCTGGAGGCTTCATTCAGGCGTATGCATATCAGCTAAACTGCTTGTCATCATCTACTCATGTAGTAATGAGGGTCAAACCCAGAGAGGTCCCTTCCTAGACTCTGCCAGGTAGCAGGGCAGAGGTGGGGACAGCACACAGTGGGCAGAAAGAAAGTCGGGGTGGACTGACCTTTAGCTTTCCACATGGCAGAGCTGACTTTGAAGTTTACCCTTTTACTGCGATGTGACCAGGAAGGGGCGAAGTCCCTTAAATCGTCTCTTAACAAGGATGTCATAATTGACCATTCCAATGATCAGAATTCCATACCCACCCTCTCGGCTCGGTTATCTGATGTTTCAAAAGGCTAATGGTACTCAAAAGTGCACCTTGCTCAGCCACAATCTAAGGTTTCCCGGCCAGCTCCTCTCTGGGAGAGGGAGCTCTTCAGATCCCGACGGGTGACGGTGAACCTGACTGAACACTTCCCCTGTGGCCACACATGATAAAGCTTTGTCTGCAACATCTCATTTAATCTGATAGCAATCACAAGAGGTTTTTATGCAAGGAGAGGAAAGGTTAAGACAGGTCAAGTAATTTGCCTGAGACACGTGACTAATGAGGCAGAGTGAAGTCCTCTGCTCCAGGACCCAAGTGTACATCTGTGATTTAAGTATGATCCACCCCAAGACCCTTGGAAATTTTGTATGTGCCTCTATGCACTCTTGGGAACTTTCTTCCCCACCCCCCATTTATTTATTCATTTATTTATTTTTATTGAATCACCATGAGATACAGTTACAAAGCTTTCATGTTTGAGTTCCAGTCATACAATGATCAAACACCCATCCCTCCACCAGTGCACATTCTCCACCACCAATGTCCCCAGTATCCCCCCCATTCCCCCACCTCTATGGAAGACAATCTCCCCCATACTCTTTCCCTACTTTTGGGCAGTAGTACAGATACTGTTTGGCAGTACAGATACTGAGAGGCTATCATGTTTGGTCCTTTATGCACTTTCAGCACACATCTCCCATCCTGAATGACCCCTCCAACCATCCTTGACTTAGTGATTCCCCTCTCTATCCCAGCTGCCTTCTCCCTCAGCCCATGAGGCAAGCTTTCTTGAGAAATTTCATTGGTTGCTACAAGATTAATCACCCTGAGAGCAGAGCAAATAAATAGGGCTCCCAGCGCTGTGTGACACGGGCAGCTGTTAGTAAGTGGGGCAGAATTCTAATGAGGTCAGGCAGCCCCCAAAATGTGTCTGGTGGAGGGCCCAGGAGGATAGCTTAGAGGGCTGGAGGGCATATCTTATATCCAGGAAGCCCAAGCACCCTGAGTACCACGAGTTTGGCCCCAAATTCAAGGTAATTATTGGGTCTATCGGAGATGTTTAAAGTAGCATGTGTGTGTGTGTTGTGGGGTGGGGGGGGGACGGAGAGATGGTAAAGCACAATAGGGCATATTTGTCTTGCACATGGCCAACCCAGGTTCAAACCCTAGCTCTGCATATGGTCCCCTGAGCCCACCAGGAGTGATATCTGAGCTCAGAGTTAGGAGTAAGCCCTGAGCACTAGTGAGTATGACCCCAAAGCTAAAATAAATAAATAAATAAATTACGTGTGTGGCTCATATTTTTAACTTTTTAATTGAATCATCGTGAATTGCAGTCACAAAGTTATTTATGATTGAGATTCAAGTATACAATGTTCCAACATCAATCCCTTTGCCAGTGTCCACTTCCGTCCGCCAATGTGCCCAGTTTCCCTCCCACTTCCCAGCCCAACTCCGAGCAGGCACTATTTTCTCTTTTCCACTTTCTTGTTTCCCTTTTAGACCGTGTGGTTCTCTACTATTACGGCTAGGGTATCACGCATGTCACATGACCTCCTTTTTGCACCTAGTCCTGCTCCATGGCGACACTTCCCTCTATCATTGTTATAGTGGCTATCCTCTTGGATAAAGCTGATTTAGACCAGAGGGCCTTTTTCTTAATGCCCATCCACCATACGCAAGGGGCGCAGTAGCCAGTGCCAGCCCAGAACATGCTGTAACCTCCCTAGGTGAACTTGAAAATTTCTCATACCTGTTGCAATTTTGTTGGTTTGGGGTCACGTCTGGCCTTGATTGGGGGTACCTTCCAGTGCAGTGCTCTGGGATACTTGTGCCCAGGCATGTCCGGGGAGCTCTGTAGCAGCAGGAATTGAACCCCGCACTTATGAGGGCAAAGCATGCACACCAGCCCTTTGAGCCATCTTCCCGGCCCTGATCAGACTGGCAGCGTTTGCCAGTTGGAACCCTCGAAAGCAGAACTTTCTTTTCTTCTCTGTTGGCTTTCTCAGCTCAGAACTGCCTCTGAAGCTGAGGGTCTTGTGCACACAAGGTAAGTGCTCTGCCTCCCAGCCGCATCCCTAGCCCCTCGCTCTGATTTTTAGAGCAGTTGGGTTTGTCCCTTTGGGTTTGGGCAACATCCATTCCACAGATTTGTGGGGCCACCTGACCTCCTTAGAACTCTGCCCCACTCACTTCCCGCGCCTTGCAGTGCTGGAACCCTGTTCCTCCGTCCGCACCCGGGGCTTACCCCCGAGATGACAGAGGTTCAGATCACAGAGCTTGTTGGGGTCAGCTGGTCTCACTGCAAAGCTGCACTCCAAACCATCCTGCTTCACTCCCCCTACAGGAAGCTGGAGAAACGTCCAAGAGCATCACCAGTTATTTGGAGTGGGCGTGAGGTTCGACCCGTGTCGTAGCCCAGCCTTTCAGGACACTGTCCTTTCTTTGCCAGCAGAGGTTCTCTGGTTCCCTGGGCTGGGGACAACAACCGGGAACACTCAGCTAGGGACCTCTAAGGGGAGTCTGTAACAGGAGCAGAGCGGAAATGCCAGGAAATGGGAGGGGCTCTCGTTCCTCCAGGCAAGAAGGGAAGAGGGTGGGGGAGTCAGGGGACATCCGGCCTCACTTCATTTCTCTGTGTACCCGAGAGAATGTCCCAAGGGTCCCCCAGGTCCTCTGGGGGCTGGGAGGAAGAAAGTCCATGATATCCACAGGCCGAAAACATCACGGCAGGAAGCCATGGTAAAGCCAGGACACTAGGCCTTATTCCCCCGGGGGTTTGGGGAACTGTCACTGCAAATGTGTTCTCGGAAAACTTCTACATTTACAGCAAGGGATTGGGAAAGTAGGACATTGCTACCCATGTTCTGGTCAAGGGGACAGCGTCAGGACCTGGTGTGGGGCAGGGGCTGGTGGGAGGATGGAGGGATAGACTATGGTCAATACTCAGAGCAGAAAACCTGACATTTCAGTTACTTAACCTCAGGGGCGCAGAAAACTGGCAAGTTGGATGAGAGGCCCCAGATTGTCCAAAGCAGCCACTCAGGCTCGCTCTTGGTGGGAAGGCATCAACCAGAGGCCAGAGGAAAGGCACTTTTAGCCATGCAGGGACAGGGGCAGGGGGTGGCTGAAAGTACTAAGGGACAGACCCCCGTGGGGGATGGATCTCCTTTTCTTCCCTGCTGGGGGTCAGGAGGGTGCTCAGCAAGCCATTTCAAGACTTACTCTATGCTCAGGGATCACTCCTGCTGGGCAGGGGGGATCGAACCTGGGTCTGCTGCTTGACAAGGTAAGTGTCTTATCCAATGTGCCATCTCTCGGGCCCCCAAGCCATGGCTTTCTTCTCTAAAGAAACAAAAGCAATGACCATTGATAGACCTGGGGACTCTGACCAGCTGCTGCAGACAGAAGGACAGAGACAGTAAAGTGAAGAAATAGAAGTTTATTTGGGGTGTGCTCCCAGGGGAACTGTGGGAAGAGCCGAGCCGCCCCTGAGAGAGACAAGGGGATTCTTAAGCTGTCTTGAGAGGGAAAGGTAACAAAGATATAGCCTGGAGTAAACATGGGATATAACCTGGGATCTTGCGGGCTCAGGGTGGGCCATTAGCCCTGTCTTCAGTGCCTGAGGGACAGGGTGATTTTTTGAGGGGTGAGGGGGCACACCAGGCAACACTTAGGGGTTACTCTTGGCTATGCACTCAGAAAGTACTCCTGGTGGTGCTGGGGGACCTTCGGAGATGCCAGGGGTGGAATGCGGCTGGCCTACATCATCATCATCATCATCATCATCATCATCGTCATCGTCATCGTCATCATCATCATCCTGTTGATGGTTGAATTTCTTGAGTGGTCTCAGTAGTGTCTCTATTCATCCTAGCCCTGAGATTTTTGAAGCCTCTCTTTACTCGTCCTTCCCAATGATGCCCCATTGGAGGCTCTTTCAGGTTCAGGGGAATGAGACCCAGCATTATTACTGGTTTGGGCATATGAATACACCATGGGGAGTTTGCAAGGCTCTCCCATGTGGGCAGGAAACTCTCGGTAGCTTGCCAGGTTCTCCCAGAGGGAGAACTAGGCTATAAGATGTCATGTGGCCACTTTGCAGCCACGTGCTTCTGGGAGCTTAGTTTTAAGTCTCTGGATGTTGGCTGTTGGTGGGATTACATGGTGCCGTGGGCAGTCCCTGGGTGTGACCTCCTAGATACTGGAAAATGGGAAATCTGGGCGGAAGAGGCCCAGTCCGGATGTGAGCAGGCTTGGAGGTCTTAGCCCTGGGTCCCACACTCCTGGGTTCCTCTGCCCGTTCCTTCATGTGTGAGGCTTGTCCGAATGTGTGGAGAGGGGCCTTGACCATGGCTGTGGCTAGGCTCCGGAGGTCTTTGGCCGCAGGAGCTCTGCTCAGGGCAAGGAGGGAAACTGAAGCCCACCCCCTCTGAGGGGCCCTGAAGGAAGACAGCCAGATGCGTGGCCAAGAGACTCTCTGCGGCTGGCCCCCATACAAGGCAAACACCCTCTTCACTGTATTATGGCTTCAGCCCCAGAGGGTGATCTTTGATTTCACAGAAGGTGGGGTGATTTCAACAGCCTGCTGCCATTGGGTCCCTGAGCGAACCGGACAGTCACATCCTGGACTCCAAGTGCAGGCCAGGGCCCCATCCTCAGTTTCTAGAAGCCATCGTGTGTGTGGTTAGCCAAAGGTGTGGCTCACGGATCCAGACTTATGTTTCATGCTGATTTCAGACCCTTGAGCTCCTTCATCCCAAGTCAACCTTTACCCACTCTCCTCTGCCTCCTCACACAGCCATGTCCTAGGAGCTCCCCCTGACTCAGGGTCTGACTCAGGGACAGCTCCCCAACTTTCTGCAGGTGCTGACACACAGGAAAAGGAAGTTCACACCCAGACAGGAGATAATCAACTCTAAATTGCACTCCTTTCTGGGAGCATGCATCCAAGGCATGCTTGACCTTGAGGGATGTTCCCTCTAGGAACCTGCTAGCGAGACCAGGCCAGGAGGCCCCACGGGTCTGGAGAGCATGGCTGGTTCTGAATGCACCGGTGTCCTAACGGGTGAGGCATGAGGCTGCTTGGCCATGGCCCTTGCCCTGCGATTCAACTCCACTTCACAGGAAACAGAGCAGCTTCCCTCCCTCGGTGAAGTCTCCAGCCTTTCCCGAACCCCCCACCTCCACCCCCAGGCTGAAGGGGAGTTGGTCTGGACTGTCTTACAGCCCCATCTCACCATCTGAGATGGACACAAAGGGGGCCAAACACTTTTCCTTCCTTCCTTCCTTCCTTCCTTCCTTCCTTCCTTCCTTCCTTCCTTCCTTCCTTCCTTCCTTCCTTCCTTCCTTCCTTCCTTCCTTCCTTTTTTTTCTTTCGCTTTTTGGGTCAACACTCGGCAATGCTCAGGGGTTACTCCTGGCTCTGCACTCTGGAATTATGCCTGGCAGTGCTCAGGGAGACCATATGGGATGCTGGGAATCGAACCTGGATTGGCCGCGTGCAAGGCAAACACCCTACCCACTGTACTATCGCTCCAGCCCACTTTTTCTTCTTTTTTTGACTTTCATCCCTGGTGGAAGTTCAAACTCATGGGTTCCAGATCTTCAGATTTTTCTCTCAGTAAGGTCAGGCCACAGCTTTACCAGCTCGGAGGTGACACAGACACTGAGGTGGAGGGTCATGGAGACTTTGATGGAAGGGGACAGGGCAGTAAGGTTGTACACTAATACCATAAACTTGAACACTATCGTAACCCTATTATGCAAGTGAGGACTGCAAAAGCTTTCATTAAGTGAGGCAGGAGAATGACGGGAATGGGGTGGATGGGGAGTGGGCGGGAAGGGCAACTGGATAATGCTAGACAAATGAGGAAAGGCTAGCACCTGGATACAGTGCATTTATCTGACTTTCCTTGGGTTATTTATCTGAGCACTCTCTATGGAGTGCCCCCAGGCTGCAGCTGGGTTGATAAAACCATTAAATCAAGCAGCCAGGACCCACCCTCTGTCAGATTATCTGCAGGGAGAGAGGAAGTCAGAGTGAAAGGGTGCCTCCCACTGACAGGAGCCAAGTTCTGCACCTCTGCTGGCCAAGGAAGGACAACTGGGGCAGTATAAATATTCGCATGGTTTTGCAAAGCTGTGGCCTGACCTTATTGAGAGAAACAAATATAAGATCTGGAACACGTGAGTTTGAACTTCCACCATGGGTGAAAGATAGCCAAGGAGGGAAAAGTACAGCATGTTGGACACTTGCCTTGCAGGTGAGCCTAGGTTCAATAATCAACTTACCCAGCACCTCCAGGAGTGATCCCTGAGTGTAGAGCCAGGAGTGGCCCCTGAGCACTGCTAGGCATGCCCCCGCCCCTCCAAGTAAAGAATGTACATACTCCTGATGATTAGAAGTCTGCATGCCTAATGGCAGATGTGAGGTGCCACTGAAGAACAAGATGCCAGGCTGAGGTTCTCAGAGAAAATGTCATGTGTGAGCACCAAAAGGGATCCAGTGCCAAGTACAAACTGAAAGGAGCTATTTATCAGAGGGAAGAAGAGACATGCAGTGCTCGCTGGGGCATTTCTAATAGTAGCTTGGAACGCCCTACCTGAGTGCTGACTCACCCTTTTGTGTGCTACTTCGTGCTCCTCATTATGTGACCTCACAGTACCTACCTGTAGCACTGTTTCCCCATTGTTCATCAATTTGCTCAAGTAAGCACCAGTAATGTCTCCATAGTGAGACTTGTTGTTATTGTTTTTGGCATATTGAATACACCATGGGGAGCTTGCCAGGCTCTGCCGTGCAGGTAGGATACTCTCAGTAGCTTGCCGGGCTCTCCGAGAGGGGCGGAGGAATTGAACCCAGGTCGGCTGCGTGCAAAGCAAATGCCCTACCTGCTGTGCTATTGCTCCATATAAAAATTGTTATATGGGAGCTGAAGAAATAGGACAGTAGGTAGGGCACTTGCCTCACATGTGGCCTACTGGGTTTGATTCCTTGAGCACCATATATAGTCACCCAAGCATTACAAAAAGTGATCCCTAACCTTATAACCAAGAGTAAGTCTTTAGGATAGGTGGGTATGGCCCCCAAACAAAGAAAAATGAAAACAGATGTGGTTTATACACACACACAAAATACTTTTACAAGGTTATAAGGATAGTTGAAACTTTGCTACAACTTGGATGGCACAATAGATGGTCATATTAAGCAAAGTAAGTCAGATGGTAAAGGACACATGCCATATAATCTCACTCATATATAACATGTAAAGAAACATAGTAAAGGAATGGACAGTACCTCCCTAGTTTACCATTTTCATGGGTTTATTTATTCATTTATTTATTTATTTTGCTTTTAGGTCACGCCCGGCGATGCCACGTACTCCTGGCTCATGCACTCAGGAATTACTCCTGGAGGTGCTCAGGGTACAATATGGGATGCTGGGAATTGAACCCGGGTTGGCCATGTGGAAGGGAAATGCCCTACCCTCTGTGCTATCGCTCCAGACCCAATTTTTGAGACTGCAAACTCTGCCCTAGCCATGGGATCACAGGAGACTAAGACAAAGAGGTGACACCTGGGCGTATGGTGAAATATCTAAGCTGAAAGGACTCGAGTAAACTAAGTTGGGATGCAAGATTAACTGGGCTCAATAAGTAAGATGTCTTTGGGAAAAAATGGAAATCTTCTGATACTTTATTTGATACATAACACAAAGACCCAATGGGTTTTTTCCCCTGTAAATTCCCCACAAAATGAGCCATACTTAACTTAGTTCTCCGTCCCCCCACCCCAAAATAGGGGGAAAATTGGTTTTAAATTATTTTCCCTAGCTAGTTCTCCTTATCATGGCCTAAGGGGTGGGGGGGGAAGAAAGAAAGGGAAAAAAAAAAAAGATCTGATTTGCCCTTCACACATCAGTTGTTAATCTAGTAAGGGCAAACAGACATAAACAAGATGATCTCATTCATCCGTGGTTTATAGAGAAGCAAATCAAGTATATAGACAATATCAGTCAATAATAAGACCCAGAAGCTGTTTACAGACCCATGAGTACTAGGATAGAGGGGAAGGGGAACAAATAGGATGACTGGAAGTCACATGAGAACATTGGTGGAGGCTCTTGAGCTGGTGCCAAGGGAGGGAATGGTAGGCACCAAGCCCAGGAGGGAAGGCCGGCCTGGAGGTGACCCGGAGGCTGAGCTGGAGGGTCATGGAGACTTTGGTGGTAGCAGTGGAGGGAGGGGAACGGGGCAGTAACTTTGTACTTTAATACCATAAACTTGAACACTATTGTAACCCTATTACCTAAGCTGGAACTTCAAAAGCTTTCGATAAAAAATTTGATCAAAGTTCCAGGATGAAGCCCTGGGACCTGTATTTTGAACCGTCATGAGAGAGTAAAGAGGAGCCAGCTTGGAGGATCCGCAGCTGCTCATTTGAAATCCACAATTTGGAATGAGTAAGAGAGGCCAGTCCCTTCCATCCATACAGGACAGGCAGGCATGGGTGCCCTTATACCCGTGTTTGACGCTGCTCGCTGCCTCCTGGGACATGAAATAGCAACCATTTTCCAGGGGCCTGTGTCCCATGATGGGTTCCAATAAGGCATTATTCACATGGAAAGAGTGCTTGGTATGTAACAATATTGTGTGTCCTGCTTCCTGTCCTGTCCTTCACACAGCTGCAGTCAGGCCCTTGCCTAACCCTGGAAGAGGAAGTGTCAGTATCCGTCCAGTTCTACCTTCTCCCTGGAACCCCAATTGCCGGTGAGACAGATACATAGAAAGGTCAGTAGTCAGAGCTCCCTATTCCAGAATAAATCCTGTTATACTTCCGGCTACACCCCATTGTGTTTTTCCCTCCATTTATGCAGTTACACACCCATGGGAGCAGTGCTAGTTCAAAAGCCAAGAGGTGATGGAATCAAAATCCCAGCCCAGCTGCCTGCCCTGGAAGCATCCCTGGGGCTCAGATTTAATGTGTTGAAAGGGACCTGGACCAGGGCGGGGGATGTGCACTATGTGACTTACTCAGGCCTGTGGTGTTTGACTGGGTTGGGGAGTGTTGCTGGATCAACAACCAGAGTCTGGTTTCCTGCCCTAACTTCTGTCTGCAAAACAGCTGCTTCTAGCTACGTTAAGAAAGACGGAAAGGGGGAGGCTTGGGTTAATTAATGGCGTGGCCTGGAGAGCAAGTTGCCGTCCTTGGGGAACTCTGCGCTAACACTGAAGCTGCGGGTCTGGGCATGGGTAGTCAGGCTTCGCTGCTCAGATTCTGCAGCAGTTGGCACGTCCATGGCTCCCCGGGCAAGCGCTGAGGCCCAATGCCCAGCAGGACTCTGTTTGGGGTGCAAATGCCATGCCACCCACCCAAAACGAGTTCTCATGCTCTTTGCTAGCATGCTCCTGGCTTGGCTTGAGGCGACTCGTGTCACGGTGGGCTTCCAGGCCCCCTGGAACATCTCTCATCCTTTCAGTGTGCAAAGGCTGGGTGCAGGTCTCCAGATTGCTCTGGACAAGATCAACTCGCAGCCAGAGGTCCCGGGAAACTTCAGCTGGGAGTTCACGTACACTAATTCAGCCTGCAGCGCCAAGGAATTGCTTGCTATTTTCACCAAGCAGGTCCAACGAGAACAGATTTCTGCTCTATTTGGACCCCCATGCCCGGAAGCTCTAGAGGTAGAGTACCCAGCCTTCTTCTAGAAACTTTGTTTGAGTTTCCAGTGGACCAGGTGATCTCAAAGATAATGGGACAGATTTGAATAATCTTTCGACAAGCATTATTATAAATAAGAACCGTAGGTCTTCAGGGATAAATAGATCATGTAATTAGAAGAGTTAACATTTTCTTTCTAGGAAATCATCGTGAAGGAACTCACAAGTTCTTCAGTGAGTTCTATTGATTGTTGGGATCCAAGGCTATTGCACTGTTTTCATATTATTCAAGTTGAGTCGTAAGGCTCAGAGAAAACGAAAATGAATTCTGACTTTTAAATAGAAAATGTGATTCATTGGTGTTGGTTTTCATTGGTGTTTTTTAACACATCATTTAGGAGTGGTAGAAGAGGGGAAAGAGGAAGTAAGTTTGATTGCAGTAAACCAAGGCTAGAAAGTGGGGAAAAAAGGACTGGCTGGCATTTGTAACATTAGTGGGAGTCACTTTGTTCATGCACATGGGTGTCCTAGGGTGGAAGGGACACCTTGAATTACATTCAATACTGCAGTACTTTTCTTGGTGCTGGAGAGCTAAGTTCTCACTTACTCACTTGAATTTGCATCTTGGTCTCTTTTCAAATCCCCCATTTGATATGTTTTTAGCTATTCAAATTTTCAAAGTCTATCCATCCTTCAGAGTCGAAGCTCAAGTATCATGGGGACCTTTCATCTTCTATGTCCCCAATTTACAGATCAGAAGGGATTTTTTTCTTTTCTATTCTTTCTTTCTTTCTTTCTTTCTTTCTTTCTTTCTTTCTTTCTTTCTTTCTTTCTTTCTTTCTTTCTTTCTTTCTTTCTTTCTTTCTTTCTTTCTTTCTTTCTTTATTTTTTTTTTCTTCTTGGGTCACACCCAGCAATGCTCAGGTGCTCAGGGAACCATATGGGATGCTGGGAATCAAACCTGGATCGGCCACGTGCAAGGTAAGCGCCCTACCCACTGTACTACTGCTCCAGCCCCAGAAGGGATTTTAATTCTCCCTAAAGTTCTATAAATCTATTGTCTAGGATTACTAAATGGTATACTTAATGCTAAAGTTATTATATTTTAGTTCCTATCATAGACCATTATCTCTTTTAAGAGCAAGAACTTCAGAATCTCTTAGAAATGATTGGGACTGAAGAGAAAGTACAGGGTTAAGACACTTGCCTTACTTGAGAGTAACTCTTTTTTGATCCCTGGCACCCTGAGCACTGTCTGGAGTGATCCCTAAGCACAGATCCAGAAGTAATCCCTGAGCACAAGGTATGGCCCAAACCCCCAAGTACCCCTACAATAGTAGACTTGAGAGAGAGAGAGAGAGAGAGAGAGAGAGAGAGAGAGAGAGAGAGAGAGAGAGAGAGAGAGAGAGAGAGAGGTGAATAAGGACCAAATAAAGTTTGAAAGATGAGTGGTAGCAATAAGGATGTTGCTCTGGGGACCTACTGCCTCAATTAACATCTTGATTCACCATTATTAGCTTGGTAAGTTCTATACTCCTACCTTTGTTTTTTGAATAAAATGTGGGTGGTGATAATACTGACTTCACAGAAATACTCTAACGACAGCTTTTAATTGAGTGCTTAGGAGAAGTCAATACATGCTTCCTAATGTGATTGTTTCCTCTGACATCTGGCATCCTCATGATGGATCCAAGACATTCATATCAATATTCTATTTGAAAGAAGCGGGTCCAGTATGACCCACAGACTCACTGAACTTAAATATTATGCAGGTACATTACAATGAGACTTGAATGCTCATGATCTCAAAAATAGAAACACTTACTTTTTAAAAATTTTTTTAAAAATTTATTTATTTTTAATTAGTGAATCACTGTAAGGGTACAGTTACAGATTTATACACTTTTGTGCTTATACTTCCCTCATACAAAGTTCGGGAACCCATCCCTTCACCAGTGCCCATTCTCCACCACCAGTAAACCCAGCATCCCTCCCACCCTTCCCAATCCCATCTCCCCACCACCCCTCCCTGCCACTGTGGCAGGGCATTCCATTCTGTTCTCTCTATTTAGCTGCTACGGCCTGCAATAAAAGTGTTGAGTGGCCACTGTGCTCAGTCTCTAGCCCTCATTCAGCCCGCAACTCCCTTCCCCTGCATGGCCTTCGACTACATTATAGTTGGTGATCCCTTCTCTGAGTTGCCCTTTCCCCAGAATGTGAGGCCAGCCTCCAAGCCATGGAGTCAACCTCCTGGTATTTATTTTTATAGTTCTTGGGTGTTAGTCTCCCACTCTGTTATTCTATATACCATAGATGAGTGCAATCTTTCTATGTCTGTCTCTCTCTTTCTGACTCATTTCACTCAGCATGAAACTTTTCATGCCGATCTACTTAAATACAAAATTCATGACCTCCTTTTTTCTAACAGCTGCATAGTATTCCATTGTATAGATGTACCAAAGTTTCCTCAACCAGTCATTCATTCTGGGGCATTCAGGTTTTTTCCAGATTCTGGCTATTGTAAACAGTGCTGCGATGAACATAAATGTGCAGATGTTGTTTCGATTATACTTTTTTGCCTCTCTGGGATATATTCCCAGCAGTGAAACACTTGCTTTTGTGTTTGGGTTCCCTTCAAGGTTATTGGTTTGCTGGCCTCAGAATGGAACATCCCCATGTTTGATTTTGTTGGACAAACAGCAAAACTGGAGAATGAGTTCTTGTATGACACCTATGTGAAACTTGTGCCACCTAGGCATGCCATTGCGGAGGTGCTCCAGAAAAGTCTCCAGCACCTAGGCTGGGGACACATTGGAATGTTTGGAGGTCCTGGTGGGGTTTCTGCCTGGAATGGAGTGGATGAGTTGTGGCAGGCTGTGGAGAATGAACTCAAAGACCATTTCACCATCACCGCCCGCATAAGATACACCAGCAATGATCCAGCCCTCCTTCAAGAGAATCTCAGGAACATGTCATCAGTTGCCAGGGGTAAGTAGGAAAAAGTCTTATGTGACTTGTATTTGAGACAACTAGAAAAAGCAGATTAAAAGTACAAAGAACTTGGGGTCAGAGCAATAATACAGCAGATAGAACACTTGCCTTGGACAAGTGTTGAGATCTTGATCACTGGCACCAAATATGGGTCCCCACATCCTTCTAAGAGTGATCCCTGAGCACAGAGCCAGGGATAGCCCTTGAACACTGCCAGGTATTAGCCCAATAGCCACACTCCCACCACCACCAGTAAATCATTTTATGAGTCCTCATAATGAATGCCCTTGGGTATGGATGGATGGGAACGTATGAAGGCCAACTCCTGTTTCCTTCCCTATCCTGACTCAGAAAGTCAGATGCCATGTCCTCTGCAGATGCCTAGCTGATGTGCGCCTGAGGGGTCACAAACCAATCTGTTGTCTGAGTCAATAACATGCTGCACAGAAGTGATCTCAAACTTTTCCCACTTGTGCTTTGTGAGAGAACTGTGGGGGAGACGGTCCATCCATAGGGCAGATTCTACCCGTTTATATATTGCTGTCTTAGTTCAAGCAGCCACACTCCGGATATAGAGAAGCATGACCAGCTCCTAAAACACACTCAAGGAAAGGAAAGGGTCATGTCTTCTTTGGAGTGGCTTCAGGCCAGGTCTCACAAAGTTTGTGAGTGTGTGCATATATGTGCGTGTGAGCGTGCATGCTCGATCAGCTGACCGTGTTTGATCTTCTTATAGTTATCATCTTAATCTGCACCTCAGAGGATGCCAAGATTATTCTGCTGGCTGCGGAGAATCTGGGACTCAGTGCAGGAGATTTTGTCTTCATCGTTCTGCAGCAGTGGGAGGTGGGTGCCAATTACTCCTCTTGGGTGACCCAGTTAGAGGTGAAAGGCCGGAGCACTTGCTTTGGGGCAGAACAGCTCAGTGGACACCACTGAGGCCCTGGGAGGCTGGTGCCCTCATCTTAAAATCAGAACACAATAATCAGAGCCAGAGAGCTAGTCTAGAGGGAGGACATTTGCCTTGCACATGGCTAACCCAGGTTCGATCTCCTGAGCACCACCAGGAGTAATTCCTGAGTGCACAGCCAGGAGTAACCCCTGAGCATTGCTGGGTGTGACCCAAAGAGCTGAGAAAAAAAAAACAAAACACAGTGATCGACAGGAACCTATGTAGAGCTTTCCCGCACAGAGAATGATCAGTGAGCCAGGCCTTGAAGTGAATTAGCTGGCCTTGGTGTCTGGCTGTCTGGACTGATCTGTGGAAGAACTGTCCTTTTCATCAGGTACCGAGACAACCCCAAAGGACTCTGAAACACAGGGGTATTTTACTTCCTCACCACCGCCCTTGGTGAGACCTCACCAAGGCCTGGAGAGAGAGCATCATCGGGGGCGGGGGGTCAATAAGTCAGTTCTCAGGTCTCTGGGCTCTTCCCGTACTGCCAGGAATGCTAGGAGGTCGCACATAGCCGCATTGGGAATGGCGAGCACGTTTGACCTGTTTCACTGCATGGGGCGTCCAAGGGTCCTGTAAGGTGGATGTTCCACGCATGAATTACCTGCGCCACTGCGCTGGGATTTCCCGCAGTCCTGCAGGTATCATAGTGTTTCAGCATCCCAGGGAAACTGGGGGGCTCAGGATATAGGGTGCCTTACCCAAGTTCCCAGAGCTCTTGGGGCTTCCCTTGTTTTCCACACCAAGTTTTGGGGACTCGGGAACTGACCCTAGTTCTCAGCAACTCTAGGTCCTGGTGAGTTTATGGGGCTGCCAAGCCCCAAGGTGGGCACTTGGTCTCATTTCTGCTGATACCACTGTATGGGGAAGACAGTTATTTTCCTCATTTCACAGATGAGGAAACTTAGACTCTGCATCTTGCATGGGGAAACAATTTGTTTCAAGGCCTATGTTGGAGCACTAGCATTCCACCTTGTGTGTGTGTGTGTGTGTGTGTGTGTGTGTGGGTGTGTGGGTGTGTGTGTGTGTGTGTGTGTGAGACGGGGGAGGGGGTGGATTGGCCTTACTTTGTGCACCATATAAAACCAGCAGGTTCCAAATGTTGCCACTTGTATTTAGCTCTGAACACACTGTATACTTTTTTTTGTTTGTTTGTTTTTTGGGTCACACCCAGGCACAGGGGGTTGGGGGGGGACCATATGGGATGCTGGGAATTGAACCAGGGTTGGCCGGGTGCAAGGCAAATGCCCTACCCACTGTGCTATCGCTGCAGCCCCGCACTGTATACTTTTTCTAGAGGTTTTATTTTTATTAAAGGAGATTGTTTTTTGATAGGATTGTAAGAAGCCAAAATGGAGTAAAGGGAAGAAGAATTTGTATCACTGTTCTAGATTTAGTTTATCTTTATCACAGAAGTATTTCAGTTGCTTGAAATGTCTTAGATTTCCTGGGGCCAGCTGGAATTTTAAACACACGACAAACTTTCCAGATGATTCTCCTGCCTTCCTTTTCACTCCCACCTACCCCTTTCTCATCACCTCTCAGCTCTGCATTCAGGCAGAGGGGAAGAGAAAACCTGGATGGGGTCTTGACGGGAAAACTCAGCGAACCCTCACTTGTTTCTTCTCCAGCTTCAGTGATCGAAATCTGTTCTTAGCAGCAGAAAGACTATCCACTGGAATAGAACACACGATCCAACAAAGCAGTTGTTACTTTAAAAAAGAAACCTATAAAAGTGTTGCCAATGTTGGATTGTCACTGTCATCCCATTGTTCATTGATTTGCTTGAGTGAGCACCAGTAACGCCTCCATTGTGAGACTTGTTGTTACTGTTTTTGACATATCGAATATGCCAGGGCAGCTTGCCAGGCTCTGCTGTGCAGGCGGGATACTCTCGGTAGCTTACCGGGCTCTCGGAGAGGCACGGAGGAATCGAACCTGGGTCGGCCACATGCAAGGCAAATGCCCTACCTGCTGTGCTATTGCTCCAATAGCATTATTATATTTATATAAAATGCACCCACACTTACCTCCCCTGTGGTCCCCCTCCCCCTCCTTATGTCTCCTTTTATACCTGACTACTTGGAAACCTCTCAGAGAGGAGAGGAGGGAAAGTAGGGCAATTGGGAATGGTCTAACTCTCTTTCACAGACCTACATAAAATGAGCGGGTACCACTTGCACCACTAGTCATATAACCACGACAGTGACATGTTTTTAATGCCTTAAGCAGAAGACCAAGAATCAATAGTCATAAATTTTTGAAGCTTTGTGCCAATGACTGTGAAAACAGTCAGCTGTTTGGGATCACGGATATGGCTCAGGAGTAAAGCTCATGCTGTTCATACATGAGAACCTGGGTTTGACTCTTGGAACAGGGAGAAAAAGTAAAACATACTAGAGAAAAAGAAAAAAAAAACTTGATGTCCCAAGCAGTTTTTTTTGTTTTGTTTTGTTTCCTGGCTCCTTCTTTTTAAATTTTTTTTTTGGCGGCGGGGGGCGGGGGGGAGTGTTTATCACACCTGGCGATGCTCAAGGGTTCCTCCTATCTCTGAACTCAAGAATTACTCCTGGTGGTGCTCAGGGGACCACTTGGGTTACTGGGGATGGAACCTGGGTCGGGCGTGTGCAAGGCAAATACCCTACCTGCTGTACTATCGCTCTGGCCCCATCTGGCTTCTTCCTAAGGCTTCCATGCCCACTAGACCGCGGGGCCTCTGGGAGTCACTGTGTGTCTGAGGCCCAGCAGGTGGGTGGCAAACCTGTCACTGGCTCTGGAGGGCTCCCGTGTAGTTTGGCTCTTACAGAATGGCCCTGTGCATTCTTCGCTTTGTAGGACAATTTCTGGAAGGCGATGTTGACAAGCGAGACAATGAGGCACTTCCCCAAGGTCTATGAGTCTGTGTTTCTCATCGCCCTCAGCACCTACAGAGAAGACCCTAGTTATGGAAGCTTCTGGAAACAAGTCTACCAAGCACTGAGGCAGCCACCCTTCCACAGCTCCATTACCACAGAGGAGCAGGTCTGAGGCTGAGCCCCTCCCCTTTCCCATCCTTGCCCCCCCCCCGCCCATGACTCTTTCTGCTCGGCTTCCAAATCTCCCCCCTTCACTTCCTTCCCACCCCCACTTCCTCCCAGCTGCAATGAATTCAGCCCGCCTTTCCGAAGAACAGCAGAAGCCCATTCTATGCACGTGTTGCCAATATAGTCTCAATGAAAGCTGCAGAATAGCATGATGAAGTATTTCTGTGACAGGCACTCATGCCCCATCTTCCGCAGCCCCAGCTACAGAGTGTGTGAACGCTCTCTTGTGGTGTCAGCACCCCAGAGGACAAAGATGATGGATAGAGAGGACACCTGGTCTTCGGAGTAGAGCCCTGAGTCCTTGAAGGGAAATGTTTGATTTCCCCACACCTCAGGGTCTTCACCTGCTTGGGACAGGTGCTAAGCGTCATGTGGCTGCAGAAAGGGGGCCAGGACCGGGAGCCAGAGGAAAGAAAGCTGTTGGAGCTGCAGGCCCAGGACAGGTGACAGCAAGCAGGGGGCTGGACACAGGGAGGAGACCGGCAGGAGCCAACTGATTTGTCAGCGGTCACCGCTGTAGGGGCTGACCCATGGGGGCTGGAGGGCTGGTCCCCACAGAGATGTTTCTAGAGAGACCCCCTGTCTAGAGCTGCACTTGTTCCTGGAGTTATTCTAAGCATAAAGCACGGGCGATGCAGGCCCCTGGCAGTGGGGCATTCTCTTCAGAACGGGACAGTCAGACGTGGACCCCAGCCCCGCCCCCACACAGGAGAGGTGATCAATGAGCAGCTGGAGAGCCAACTCTATGTGTGGGCTTGGAACCGTGTTCTGTAAGGAGGACAGAGCTAAGCTCTGTGAAGGCCCTTGGATTTGTTCTGTTGACTCAATAAATAGACGAGAATATGCATGAAAGGCCGAGTTCCTGCTGACTCGCCCTGTGGGAGGAGCTTTATTCTGCCTCATTTCACTCTCCTCCACCCACCAGGTCCCTGCATTTTTATCCCTGCATTTTATGATGACCGCGGAGCTGGGGGTTAGCGAGGTCACGGGACTTGCTGCCCTCAAAGGCCACACCCCCCTTCCCATACACACACACACACCTACGAAGAATGGGTGGGCGAGCCAAGTGGGAAAAGGGGGCCTAAGAGCCAGCCTCAGGGAGCTCGTGAGGGCGCTGCAGGGGGGAGGGGAGGGGAGGGCTGGAACACACACCTGGCCCACTATGGGAGGATGGAGGGACGGAGAGGGCCCCGCCCTGCCGTGCTCTCTCCTGCAGGTGAGCCCTTCCTCAGCCTACCTCCACGACGCAGTGCTGCTCTACGCCCAGGCCGTGAGGCAGGTGGCCGGGGCTGGAGGGGATTTCAGAGACGGGCGACTCGTGGTCAGCGTCCTGAAGGGCTCCAGTGGGACAGCGCTGCGGGGTGAGTGGCTCACGCCGGCCGGACCGCCTGAACTCAGTGCTCCCTCTGACCACGGGGCTCTGAGCAGCAAAGGGCCCTTCTGGAGAGAGGAACAGAATCCTGTATCTGCTGGAAATTCTCCTTCCTAAGTGGCGATTGGCGTGAGTCAGCGCCCGCCCGGGCCTCAGCTCCGGTTGCCCGAGGAGTGGAATCCTCTGGAAGCAAGCTCCAGCATACGCCACCTGCACCCTGGGGTCTCACTCACTTCCCGTGATCGTCCCCGTCCTGAACGCCCATCCCCGTGATTCTAGACTAGCAGAGCCTGAGTCTGAGGAGAGCCCCGCCCTCCCTCCCCTTAACTTTTAATTTATGTATTATTATTTTTGGTTTTGTTCTTTTGAGCCCTACCCAAGTGTTCTCGGGGTTTATTCGTGGTTCTGTGCTCAGGAGTCACTGCTGGCGGGAGTCCTTATGGGGTACAGAGGGTGGACCTGCCTTGGCCCTGAGCAAGCCCAGCACCTTAGTCGCTGTTCTCTCCCCGTGGCTCTGCCCTAGGCTGGACTACCCCTCCGTGGGCTTAATAGGACACCCCTGGCTTTTCCAAGTGGCCCTTCAGCCCCTCTTTTAAACTCTCTTCTTGTTTTGTTCTTGCCCTTGACCTCTGTCTGATCCTCCTAACGATGGCAGTGACCGCAGATGACTCTGGGTGGCCCCTGGCAGGAGAGTCTGCCACCGAGAGTCAGCAGCTGGCACTGGGGCCAGGTTTATTGTGTTCCATCTCTCCTCTTGCAGGGGCCACGGGGCCTGTGGCACTGGATGCCCAGGGAGCCAGGCACATGGATTACTCCGTCTATGCCCTGCAGGCATCTGGAAACGGGTCTCGTTTTCTTCCTTTCCTTCACTATGACAGCCGCCAGAAAGTCATCAGGTCCTGAAGGGTGATGTCTATTAGTTTAAGTGGCTTAGAGGAGGAGATCTGGGCAGAGAGGGTGCAGAGAGGCTCTCCTGGGAGGCCCGAACGGGATCTGGTTCCTGGAATCCATCTTTTTTTTTTTTTAAATTGAATCTCCATGAGATGCAGTTACAAAGCTATCAAAAACATCAGTTTGAGTTTCAGTCATACAATGATCAAACACGCATCCCTCTACCAGTGCACATTCCCTACCACCAATGTCCCCAGTATACACCCCCTTTCCAACCCTCCCTCTGCCTCTATGGCAGACATTTTCCCCCATACTCTCTCTCTACTTTTGGCATTATGGTTTGCAATACAGATACTGAGAGGCTAACATGTTTGGTTCTTTATCTACTTTCAGCACACATCTCCCATCCCGAATAATCCCTCCAACCATCACTGACTTAGTGATCCCTTCTCTCTTCCAGCTGCCTTCTCCCCCGGCTCATGAGACAGACTTCCAACCATGGGGCAGTATTCCTGGCCCTTGTGTCTACTGTCCATGGGTGTCAGTCTCCTATTATGTTATTTTATATTCCACAAGTGAATGCAGTCCTCCTGTGTCCGTCCCTCTCTTTCTGGCTCCTTTCACTTAGCATGATAACTCTTCACCTCTTGTCTGGAGCTCAACAAGTTCAGCTCTGCACCTTTAACACCATCTCTCCCTTGTGGTGGGTGGGGCTCACAGCTTAGAAGGCAGCACCCACTCCTGGTACTTCCTCAGGGACAGAGACCTCTTCTGACCTCTTCTGATGGTCCAGCCCAGCCAGTCCCTTTGCTCCCTGGTCTCAAAAAAGACTCAGGTCCCAGAGAAGGGGATAGAGGATCCTGTCCCTGCAGGGTGGGGTTCAAAACCAATGAAACAGACTCCCCCAGGCAGCCCAACTCAAAATCAGATAGAGACAGGACCTGGGGTCTGGACTAGATTTCCCCAAACCCCCAAATTCTCTGAAAACAAAAATTATTTTTCCACTGTTAACTCTACCGCAATGATAAAGCAAAACTAAAATGTTCTATTTCTACCTCCCCTCTGCCCCGGCCAGAATGATTAGACTGGTATTTTTTTCCTACCCTTACTGAATTTTAATTGACCAACAGAAGTGGGTTGAGGAAATAATCACAGCAAAGTAGGGCCTCGACATTCAAGGAACAGGCACTCATGTAGGGGAGATAATTGGGTCCGTGAAATGCCAAGGTGCTCATCATAAAATTTGTCTGTATCCAATGTGGGTGAAAATTTCAGTGACACTGGAGGACGGACACATCATCTTTAAATCAAACTGACTTGGATAAAAAAAAAATCAGCTAGTCTAGGCAGGAAAGGAAAAGTGACTGCTCTCCCATGGATTAGATGAGCTGAAGTTGGGCTTTCAAGAGTCTTAAGTGAGGTGGGGAAATTGGATGGATCAGCAGAAGTTCGAATGGAGAGACCAAAGCCCTGGCGATTTGCAATGACCTGTGTGTCGCCGAGGCTGCCGCCTCAGGGCTGGCCCCAGGGAGAGAGGCAGTGCTTACCCAGCAGGTGCTGCCTTTTAATGATCTCTCTTCTCCGCCAAGATCCGTGAGGAATTTCTCCCGTATTACTCGCCAGCCCGGCCCCCTTCCTGAAGACAGATCCAGCTGTGGATCGGCCAGTGAACTCTGTGAAAAGGCTCCCACTTTCACAGGTCAGGTACAACCCCATCTGGGAAGCTCAGAGAGGGCGCTCTGCATGCAGTAGGGCTTCTCGGCTGTGGCTGAATCAGTGATGTGGACCAAACAATCTGTGTGTGTGTGTGTGTGTGTGTGTGTGTGTGTGTGTGTGTGTGTGTATTTACGTGTCTATGCTTAGAGTGCCTAGAAACATCTCAGACCTCTCCCATTAGATACCACTGGTACCCCTATTTGCTTTTTTTTTTTTCTCTTTGGGTCACACCCAGCGATGCTCAGGGCTCTGCACTCAGGAATTACTCCTGGCTGTGCTCGGGGGAGCATATACGATGCTGGGAGTTGAACCCGGGTACGCCGCAGGCAAGGCAAATACCCTACCCGCTGTGCTATCGCTCCAGCCTCTGGTACCCCTATTTGTAACCCCAAAGGTCTCCCCATGTTGCTGAGTATTCACCAACCCTGCCTGCCTCCTTGTGGGAAACTGCCTTCGGGAAACCTGGCTTCTGAGATCGGGGGTCCAGGGGCTCCTTTCAAAGGAGGCTGACAGAGTCTGGGGTTCGGGCAGGGTAGTTGGACGTTAGATGCCCATTGCTAGGACTTTGATGGCCTGTCACTACAGTCAGAGCCTGGAACCTGTTTCATGAGAAGTTAACCGTTTGTGTTTCTCTCTGATGCAAGTTTCTATCTAAAAGGCTTGGTGAGTGCAGTTACCATGGGAACCAGAGGAAGGGTGGGATTCCTGGGAGGTGCATCAGAACAGATCAGGGTCTCCTAAATGGCACCTCCCTGCCTGCCCCCCACCTCCTTCTTGCACTGAGCTCACTCCAGCTCCAGGGAGGCTTGTCTCTGCCCTCCAGGCCTGGCGGCTGCGCTTCTCACAACCTCCCTCCTGCTTGCCGTCCTGGGAGCAGTCCTCAGAGCTCTCCTCTCACGGATGCAGAAGCAAAAGCTGCTGCAGCAAAAGAAAGACACGTGGTGGCAAATCAACTATGAGGACATCACTGTCCTGCCCCAGAGCAAGGTGAGTGCCCCCTCACCCCATCCCCCCTCTGGTCTTTGGGCTCCTGCTTCCTGCTGGTCTCTCTCGCTCGTGGACCTTGTCCGAGAGCTTTGGGGAGACTCCTTGAGAGAGTGAGCGCTGTCTGAGCATCCTGAGCCCCCGATCTCCGCTTCCGGCTGAAGCCCTCTAGGAATGCCAAATGTCAAGGGGTCTCTAAAGTTCCCTTTGGCTCTGTCACCCATGCACCTGAGAACCCCTGCATCTAGCAAATGTCAAAGCAGAACACTCTTATTTTCAATACCACTTTTAGGCCTTGACTGTGAAGGGTTAACACGGAAGGTCCGTTTGCTCATCAGTCATATGCTGCTGGTCAGCACTGAGCCTAGCTCTGGGGGTATGTCACAAGGGAGGTGCCTTCCAAGAGACACGAAGGTTCCCCAACGTGTGTCCAGATGAGGCAGAGCCTTGTGGCTATTTTTGCAAACCGAAGGCATCAGAGAGTTGACTTTGGGGGAGAGTGAGCTTGTTAGTGGGGGCCATGGGAGCAGAAATGGGCTATACCATACATAGGGAGGCCAAGGTGTGGGCACCCAGGGCCAGGAGTGAGGTACAGGGTGAAGAGGTACGGGGTGATGACCTTATTCATTCTAAGGAACAGGTTTGCACCATTTCCAAAACTGCTGCCTTGATTGTCTCATACTTTTTTTTTTTTTTTTTTTGCTTTTTTGGGTCACACCCAGCGATGCTCAGGGATTACTCCTGGCTCTGCATTCAGGAATTACTCCTGGCGGTGCTCGGTGGACCATGTGGGATGCCGGGGATTGAACCCAGGTCGGGCATGTGCAAGGCAAATGCCCTACCCACTGTGCTATCGCTCTGGTCCCTGTCTCATACATTTTTGAGCTCGAAATTTCGAACTCTTTCTTTTCTTTTCTCTTTTCCCATTGTTTGATTTTTGTTATTGATATGAAACAGTATGATCTTGGCATATATGGATTCTTCTGGAGAGTTTGCTTTACCAGAAATGTTAGTGTGACGTGCTGCTGAGAATAAAAACATGGACTTAAAATTCTATACTTTGACTACGAAGAAATCTTGGCTCCTGGGGAGAAAAGAGAGAAGGGAATTTTACTTTTGTCTCAGTGAGTTAAGGACGCACCACTGACATAAATTTTATGTGAAATCAGCCATTTTAGAACTTCAGATTTTACTTGCTAGGAATAAATGCTGCCCAAGATATGAAAACAATAGCAAGATACATAGAACTACCATTGGGTCAGACTATGCAATGGAACAAATATGTTTCTTAATGATGTCAAGGCAAAAAGAAAATGTTCTAGAATATTGTTGCTTTTTTCCCCAAGTGTGTTCAGTTAGGCACTTAGGTCAATTTGAAAGCTGAGGAATGCAGATATTTTGTCTCTTTTGTTGGCTTTATTTTAAAAATTGCTGTTTGGGCTATTAAGTTCCCTTTAATAGTATTTTTTCATATACTGTTTATTCAAGAAATAAGTTATAACTTTTTTCTCTCCATTCAAAAAATTAAACACTATAATTTACAAAGTTGTTAATCATAAGATGACTTTTTAAAAAAATTAAAATTTATTATTTGTTATAAAATTGTTATTATTTTTTGGTTTGGGGGCCACACCTGGCAATGCTCAGCGGTTACTCCTGGCTCTGCATTCTGGTGGTGCTTGGGGGACCATAGGGGATGCTGGGGATTGAACCAGGGTTGATTGCATGCGAGGCAAATACCGTGCCCACTGTACTATTGCTTTGGCCCCTGACTCTTTTTTGAGTGGTGGGCTGGATTCTGCTCCCAACTCTTCCACTTTCCTCTCCCACCAAAGCTTCCAGATTTTTTGGTTTGGTCCCACCTTCCTGGTTTCTACCAGGCAAGACTCTACTGGACAGCTGGAGTTCCTTGTTCTCGGTTATTCTCTGGGTATTGGGGATACCCCTCGAGTGCAGAAAAGGAGGCAACATGGCTGGGCACCCTCAAAGGATAGCACATCAGGTGTGACCTTGCTTAGCGCCAGAAACAACCTCATACACACACTCTAACCCCCACCTGATTCTTAGAGGTCCAAGGGCAGGAGGCTGGTGTGCTGGGCTCAGGCCACAACCTCTTGGGCTGTTAACCATTCTTACCAACTTAAGGACTGCCATTCTACACACCTGTTTATTATGGTCGACTACCTATTTAGAAATGGAATCCAGAAGTCTATATTTACTACTACCGGTCAACCTTCCAAAATGTGTTTCCCCATCTCCTTTCTCAAACGTAGCTAATAAGGTTTCTGTTTTTTTGTCTTTTTTTTTTTTTGTAGGATTTTTTGTGGGGTTTGGGGGCAGCACAGGAGACAGCATATGATGCTGGGCT
Organism: Sorex araneus; assembly: GCF_027595985.1. Taxonomy (NCBI): domain Eukaryota; kingdom Metazoa; phylum Chordata; class Mammalia; order Eulipotyphla; family Soricidae; genus Sorex; species Sorex araneus. The sequence continues at coordinate 14,689,346 of NC_073312.1, forward strand.
CAGAGGTGCGGTTCACTTGCCTGCTCTCCCCACTGGTTCGTAGTTATGGAAGCTCTCTTCTTTTGCACACGCATAGTCTCTCGTGTACACAGACAGACTTAAGGGCCTCCCCTTGTGTCTTGTCCGACAGCCATCCCCAGGAGGCACGCCTGTGTCGAGAGGGAACCCCAGTAACTCGTGCAGTGTGACGGTTTCTGCCAACATCTCCTCCTTACTCAGGAGCCAGCCCGGGAACGGACTCTTTTATGCCCCAGTCGCACTTTACCAGGTACTTGTGCGGGCAAGGTGGGGGCGTGGAGTTCTTCGAGTCTTCTTGTTCTGTGTTGTACCTTTCTGTCAGGCGAGCGTTCTAAATGGTGGGGACATTCTCCAAGGCAGAGCCAAGGTAATCTTCTGACTCCAGTCTGGTGTTTCTCAACCTTCACGGTGCATGTGAATCTCTTGGGGTCCTTGTTAAAATGCAGATAGGCGTGAGCTGTGTGACCCTGAGATTCGCATTTTCTCTATTAAACTCCCAGGTGATTCTTAGGCTAGCTTCCAGGTATGATAATTTAGTTTTACCCAATAGGATTTTTTCATGGAGGGAAGCGATGCCTATCTCACTGTCTAATATAGTGGCCTCTCTCTCTGCACCATTAATAGGACTGGCACACTGACTTTTTAAATTTTAAATTTTTTAATTTTAAATTTCATGTACTATGAATTCAGTATTAAATTTCATGTACCATGTATTCACTTCACATGTACTATGAATTCACTTCAATATGAAGTGCCCTCAGGACTAGCAGCTACCATAGTAGACCATAGTAGATATGGACAGCCCTCAAGCATGGATTATTTGATTTTATCCTCAGCATTTGGGCTCAGATGACTCAGCTGTGGGGGCCAGTGCTTTTGCACCATAACAGGTGGCAGCTTTGTAAAGTCTCCAGCACATTCCTGCCTACCTTTCCTCATCCCAGACATTCTACTACTTGCACTTACTGAGGCCCCCTGGGGAAGGGAAATTATGTGAAGGAAAAATTTAATTTCTCCCCAGTCATCCACATCCCAGGGAAGAGTGGCAGAAAACTTCAAGCAGAGAAAGAATTGCTTCTTGCTTTCCATTAGGTTTAGCACATATTGGAGCCGAGTTCTCCCTTTGCAAGTGAATTTAATTTTTAAAATATTAACTTGGGTTTTCAAATTATAAAAAGCTCTTGGGCTTTTATCATTTTTAACATTCTAAGGACCACCGGTACTTATATGGCGTGCAATCGGTGGTCCTTAGAATGTTAAAAATGATAAAAGCCCAAGAGCTTTTTATAATTTGAAAACCCAAGTTAATATTTTAAAAATTAAATTCACTTGCAAAGGGAGAACTCGACTCCAATATGTGCTAAACCTTATGGAAAGCAAGAAGCAATTCTTTCTCTGCTTGAAGTTTTCTGCCACTCTTCCCTGGGATGTGGATGACTGGGGAGAAATTAAATTTTTCCTTCACATAATTTCCCTTCCCCAGGGGGCTTCAGTAAGTGCAAGTAGTCAGAAAGTCTGGGATGAGGAAAGTTGGGCTGGAGAGATAGCACAGCGGTAGGGTGTTTGCCTTGCACGCGGCTGACCCCAGTTCGGTTCCTCCGCCCCTCTTGGAGAGCCTGGCAAGCTACCAAGAGTATCTCGCTCGCACGGAAGAACCTGGCAAGCTACCCGTGCCGTATTCAATATGCCAAAAACAGTAACAAGTCTCACAATGGAGACATTACTGGTTCCTCCTCGAGCAAATCGATGAGCAAAGGGATGACAGTGACAGTGACAGTGAAGGAACACCATTCCACAGAAACTATTTATTGGTCAACTACCTATTTAGAACACAGAAGCTCCAGTAATTCATACTTATTTAATTTAATTTTTTTTTATTGAATCACCATGAGATACACATTTTCAAAGTTTTCATGATCAGGTTTCAGTCATACAGTGTTTCAACATCCATCCCTCCACCAGTGTACATTTCCCACCACCAATATCTCAGTATCCCTCCCACCACTCATCCCCCCTGGCCCCCCACCACACCTCACCAGCCTGTCCTTGGGTGTTAGTCTCACACTATGTTTTTTATTTAATATCCCACAAATGAGTGCAGTCATTCTATGTCTGTACCTTTCCTTCTGACTCATTTCACTCAGCATAATACTCTCCATGTCCATCCATTTATAAGTGAATTTCATGACTTAATTTTTTTGGAATATATAGTATTCCATCGTGTAGATGTACCATAGTTTCTTTCTTTAACTAGTCATCTGTTCTCAGACACTCAGGTTGTTTCCAGATTCTGGGTTGTGAACAGTGTTGCAATGAACATACAAGTGCAGATGTCGTTTCTGAATTCAGACTTACTACTACTTCCAAATGTGTTTCCCCTTCCCTCTCTCGAACCTAATTACTGGAAATCCTGTGTATTCTGTCTTGATTTTTTTTTACAGTTTGTGTGTGTGTGCGTGTGTGCGCACGTGTGTGTGTGTGTGTGTGTGTATAAGAGAGAGAGAGAGAGAGAGAGAGAGAGAGAGAGAGAGAGAGAGGAAGAGAGAGGGGGAGCACATGTGGCAGAGTTCAGGGCTTACTCCTGGCTCTGCACTCAGGGAGAACTCCCAGGATGCTCAGGAGACCGTATGTGGTGCTGAGGATCAAACCCAGGTTGGTTGCATGCAAGGCAAGCACTGTACTTTGCTCTCTGTATGACATGTACACACTCATTAGCAAAGGACACACAGCTCCCTACTACCTCCCCAATCTACTTTCAGAAACTTCATTTTGCTTGGTCTAAAGTCCACGCTTGTCTAATTAGTCTTGGGGATCATGCCTGTTCGTTGCCAGGTTTTTAAGTAATAATACTCAACTTTGAAAAGAATCAACCACTGATATGAAATAGCACAGATGGATCTCAACATTGCTATGCTAAGTGAAAGAAGGTAGTTACAAAAGAGCAAAGACAGCATAGTTCCTAGGCAAATGAGGCCTTCTGTGTTAAGTACCCGCATGTAACCTGCGTAAGGGCTGAACTGGGAAGTGTCACCATCCCTTTGAGAGATGCATTTTTTTTTCTTTTTTGGGTAACACCCAATGATGCTCAGGGGTTTCTCCTGGATCTGCTCAGGAATTATTCAGGATTTACTCCTGGTGGTGCTTGGGGAACCATATGGGATGCAAGAGATTGAACCCGAGTCAACCAAGTGCAAAGCAAACGCCCTAACCGCTGGACTATTGCTTCAGCCCTGAGAGGTCCTCCTGCTCCTCTTGTTGGCTTCTTCTGAGTAATGTTTTTTCTGGATCATTCCACATTAAGAACATTCCCCTTTGTCTCTGCTTCCAGGGCAGGCACGTGGCCATTCGCTATGTCGGTGATCAAGCAGAAGCCTGGGCTAGGAAGCCGTCAGTGCTACAGGAAATCCGGCTGGTGAGCCTCCTGCCAGCCTGCCCTGGTAGATGCAGCCCAGCTATTTGCTGCCCCTGCTCTGCCAAACCCCCTTCATCACCAATGTGTAGTATCCCCAACTCCAAAGGATCAAGTTTGGAGCCTGCTTCCCTTAATTTGGTCCACCACCCTGGCCCCCGACAGCCCAGACATTAGGTGTCACACCCTTCCACTTGGCTTGGGCACCTGAAACCTGAGTTGTCTCCTACATCTGCTTTTCTCTATTTCCTCATGGCCTTAATGCTGCCTCTTCATCCCTTATGCCCCCGAGGGCTCCCTGGAATTCATTCCTTGGAGATCGTGAGGGTTATGGTGTCTGACTTCCTTCCCCCAACCCACGACCTGCCATGGACCTCATGTTGGTATCAACACTCATAACTTTTGGGAACCAGGGAGGCCTCTTTATCATGTTTGCTTTCAGCTAATCCCTGCAGCTAAGGCTAGACTTCGATTATTCTCCTGTTTTACTTGATGGAGTCAGACCGCCTGACTTTACCTGTCAGGTCCACCACTAATGCACCATAAGCTTGTGACTTTTCCTTTTAAGCATTTAAATTTCTTCATCATTAAAATGGGATCAGCCATAGCAAAGGGTTTTTGTGAGAATGAACTAAAAAATTGTCAAGCATGTAGCCTTATCCTAGCACAGAAGACAGCCTCGATCTGTAAATGATTATTACCATTATTGTTTCAGATGTATGAACTAAGGCACGAAAACATTGTTCACTTCTTGGGTGTTTGCCTTGAGCCACCCAACATATGCATTGTCACTCAGTATTGCAAAAAGGGGAGTCTTAAGGTAAGCAAAAAACCGCGACTAGCTTCCCAACCGCGACTAGCTTCCCAGTCTTGATTAGCTAATAGAGAACCCTGTCAATGCTTCTGCTTAATTACTCAAGGACAGCTCCTCTGATGTCTATTTGCAAGAATGGAAGGATCATGTTGAGCGTCCTGAAGAGAATCCATGCAATGGCAGAGTTGCCAAATGTCTGGTTTCTCTTGTTCTAAACGGAACTGAGTTTTTTTTAAATTTATCTTTGATGTCACAATTGCTTGTGAATTGTATTTCAGGGCTATCCTTTCCAGAGTATATAACCATCCACTTTAAATTGACAACAAGAATGTGTTTGTACAGCTTAAGCCTATGTGACATTATCAGTGTTGATTCCAGTGACAGGAAGATTTCCCTTCTCAATTGTATTACTTCTAGTCAAAATCAAATCAAAGCCTCACTTCAAATTGAGTGACAACTGTTTTTTTTGAATAAATATTTTTCAGGATGTTTTGAGAAACTCAGATGAAATGGATTGGATATTCAAACTCTCATTTGCATATGATATAGTCCAGGTAAATATGTTATATAAACTTACTTAAAGAACAAATACAATGGTACATTTTAATTGTTCTATGTAGTGAACTGTATATTGAACAGTAATTACCCCCTGAAAATTCTGGTCGTTCTTGGACACCCTCTAAACAGAGCACTTCCACTTTTAAATCTACTGTTTCAGATGCTCCATTTCCCACCTCAAATCTTAATCTCAAGAAAATGATCAGGCAGTACTTTACTTTAAAGTTGGAATGGATCCAGATTTACCCACGCAGGGAAAAGGAGGGTGTTAAGACTTTGGGTTGGAAATTCTTCTCACAAAGAAAATTTAGTGAGTAGACCATGAAGTGAACTGGTGAGGATTTGCAAGACCTCTTCCTTCCTTTTACTTCCCAATTTATTTCCCCAGGAAATGAGGGTCAATGCCATACCAACCACAAAAGTCTTAACCTAAAGGATAGACTAAAAATGCATATTTGGGGGGCTGGAGTGATAGCACAGGGGTAGGGCATTTGCCTTGCACGTGGCCAACCTGGGTTTAATCCCTGGCATCCCCTATGGTTCTCCAAGCACTGCCAGGAGTAATTCCTGAGTACAGAGCCAGGAGTAACTCCTGAGCAACACTGGGTGTGACCCCCAAAAAGAAAAAAAATGCACATTTGGGTAGGTAAACAAGCAGATAGAATTTTAAATTTTGGAGTGGAGGTGACCATATCCAGTAGTATTTCTGGTATTATTCTGGGGACCATCTAGTACTGGGGATCAAACCAGGGCTCCAGCATACCTAGTACGTGCCCCAGTCCTTTGAGCTACTTCTGTGGCCATCAGCAGGTAGAATCTTTATTTTGGGCAAAGATTAAACTGTTATTGCTGAATAATAATGATAATAATAAAATAATAGCATAACAGTAATAATCATGAAATTTTTGAATGCATATTTTTGCCCACATACTTCCTAGTAATTTTCACATGTTAGTTTACTTATTAAGACAAAATATCAGGTAGCGTTATTATCACCTTGTTTCACAGTCGGGAGGGTTGCTCATGACCCACCAGCTTTCTAAGGCTGCTTTCCTTAGCATGGGCCAAAATCTAATTTCATTTTCCCCACTCACTGTGTCTCTTTTCTCATCAAAACGGACGAGCTGATGATCTGGGAGTGGGTGCAGGGAGGAGAGAGGGAGACCCTCAGTCTGACACGTAGGCAGCAGGCCAAGTGCTGTCAGCATCTGCCAATCAATAGTCCTTCCACATCCGTTCTGTGCCTATGCACGAGCCTTGCCGGCTGAGGTGAGTGTTTCAAGGTGAATCAGATTCCGTGCGGGAGGAAAGATCCAAGAACTCAGCGAGTGACTGTGGCAAGTTCCTGCCCCTCCCTGCCCCTCAGCCACCGTGTCTGATTAATTAATAGGGTTGGCCTGATCGGTATCTAAGGTTTATTGCTTTTTTCCTTTTACCTCAAGGATTTAGTTGTTCTTTGTTTCTAAGTTTTCTGTCTGACTGGCCCAATGAGACACTGATTTTCTAGATCTCGTAGAAAGCCAGGTCTCATCAGTAAGGAAGGGACACAGATGAAGCCCCACCCCGCCCCGGGGGACGGAACCACTCTGGCCAACTCAGCCCACCACCATCCTTCAGTGAAATGTTAGGGAGCATTTGTGAAGGGATTTTTCCTCCTCTGAGCACTTTTAGCACAGACTCTTTTTCTGCTTTAGGAGCTTTTCTTTTTTTGTTTTGAAGAGCTTTTATTTTGTTCATTTTCAGGAGCTTTTGTTTTTCTTTGGGTGCTGCAGTGCTCAGGGGTTGCACACTTGTTTGTGAGGCTCATGTGCTTGGTTGTGGGACTTGCATACATTTTGTGGCATTGTACCTCGTTTTGAACTTTTGGGACACAGTGATCATGCTCACAGTGGCAGGGATCACACTCAGTGATGGGGGGGGCGGGTGGTGAGGGTCCAACTTACATCTCATGCCTGTAACATGGGCACTCCACTAGACACATCCTTGGACCCTTTGTTTCCAGCTTTACATGGCTTAAAATTATGCTAGAGAAAAAAAATTAAAAAGCAACCAGGAAATGTATAGTTAGTCCCGACGTGACACAGTTTGCAAATGGGGCTTCAAATGAAGTTTAGCCAACATAGTAAAATACATATTGAGATTTATGTTGTTTGCAAATGGGACTTCAAATGAAATGATGTCTAATGAAAGAAGGGCCTTGAACCCTGTGGCTTAGTTCAATGTTGACCTGAATTGTGACACTGAAGCTATGTTACTCCAGGACCTGCCATGCTGTACATAGTGATTTATTTCAGAGACCGTGGAGTGGTTGTAAAATAGGAGGAGGTGGTGGAGCTTTCTTCCTATTCCCGGCTTCTCTCCCCCTCCAGTGTCCATCAGCGCCAACTTTATATTCAGAACCAGAGAGATTCTCAGATGCTGCTGAATTTTCAAACCAGGAAGTGTGTGTGGATAGAACTCTTGATTTGGGTCAAACCAATTCTAGGCAGAGAAGGGAGAGAAACAAAGCTCAATGTCTTGTGCCCAAATAATTCAGTACAATAGTTCAAGAACAAGTTTTGGGAAGCATGACTCTTTTTTGCATAAAGATGGAACTTCATTTCTAACCGAGAGAGGCCTTGAAGGGATGTGGATGAAGGCACTTTGACAAAGAGGATGTCTTGGGGTCATTGATTTCTGTCCCTACCACTTATTGATCTGGGGACCATGTCTACTCTGATCTGTGTCTGTCCGTGTATAAAACAAAGAGAGCAAGGCTGGAGCAATGGTACAGGGCTTAAATCACCTGTCTTGCATGTAGCTGACCCCAGTTTGAGTCCCTGGCACCACATATGGTCCCGGGAGCACTTCCAGGGGTCACTCCTGAGCACAGAGCCAGGAAAAACTTCTGAGCACCAGGGTGTGTGCTTGCCCCTGAAATATACATAAAAAGCAAAATAAAGATAACAGCAATTACCACCTCACAGGGCGATATGAGAACAAGGTATCTAAAATGCTGCATAATAGGTGCCCATAATAGACTCTCCCTAATAGGTGTCTATTAAACAATAATTGCTAGATTATTGGTAGATATTAGAAGTGGTAGATATTAGAATCTAGAATAATCGGTAGATATTAGAAATTATTCTAATTTAGTTAGAATATTAGAATAAAAAATTTAATATTAGATGGGCTTAAATAATGTCATTCAAATTTATTTCATCCATTCAGCCAACATAGTAAAACATATATTGGGACTTATATTGTTTTTATTGTGCTTATAGTAATTAGATATGACCTCATATTAGCTGATTTTTAATGCCAATATTAATATCCCTATTTGCCCCATTTTTAAGAGGAAATAAAATGAGGCCTAGCAAGGTACAGAAAAGAGTGAGAGTTTGAGCCTATCTGCAGTTCGGGTACTTTCTTACCTGCTCTGCTTCCTCTCTGCTAAATACCAGAGAGCACAGATGTGGGTTCCAGGGATAGGACCTCCCTGGGCTACACCAACTTTCCTATTGGGAAATAGAACAGGCTGGTGGGTAGTGAACAGCATTGCCCAAAGTGTGTTTGTCCTATGTTGATTAATATCTGATCACGCATTTCCATCTGGACAAAACTAACAAAGCGATGTGTGTCTTCTTTTATTTTTTAATTTTTATTGAATCACCATGTGGAAAGTTACAAAGTTCTCAGGTTAATGTCTCAGTTATACAATATTCAAACACCCATCCCTTCACCAGTGCCTATATTGCACCGCCAAAAACCCCAGTATACCCCCCGCCCCCGCTTCCCCACCCCCAACTGTATAACTGATGAATTTCACTTCATTTTCTCTTTACCTTGATTACGTTCCATATTTCAACACAAAACTCACTATTGTTGTTGGGGTTTCCCCCCAAGAAAGGCGATGTGTGTCTTCTTGCCTTCTCTTAGAGGGGACAGCATGCCTACATAGATGTCACTTATGTCTTAATGGGATAGTGCAACCAGGGCATCTAGTGGTCAGGCCAAGCAGAATGTTTCTTACCTGGAAGAACCTGGGGTGAGTGAAGACAGCCACAGCTGTAAGTGTCAGGGACCCTCCCTGAGGTGGACTGTGACTGCTGAGTCCGTCTCTCTCACCTGCACAGTGGGGACGGGCCTTCCTTTGGAGCTGGTGGAACAGGGTGATCCTATTTACCCACCTATTTGCCTATGTACCCAGTGACCTTCCCAGCCAGGTGACTGCTGTCAGGTCAGAGAAAACTCCGAGGACTACCCAAGTCTCCTTAGGATTTCAGTCGCAGACTCAATCATAGACTTCACCTGCCGCTGGAGTCTTGATGAAGAAATATCATAGGCTACTTCCTCTAGGTCCTTCCAGGCCCAACTTGGTGGGTTACTTCTAAACTATGATTCATCTCTATTATCTCAGAAAAAAAAACACACCAAAACCAACTACACAAAGAGCAAGTCATATTGATAAGAGAACAAAAAGTGATTTTTCAGGAGGTAAAAGGGGGTGGGGAGAGGTGTAGGGAGTATTTCCGGTTACCTTCTATTGGGGTCTGTTTCTAAAGCTATGTTGACTCACGGCTCTGGTTCAACTATGACTCAACCTGCTCTTACTTCCAAAGGAAGCCGTGATCCTGGGCTGGTGCCTACGATGCTCGGGGAACCCTACCCAGAGCAAAGGTCAATTTCAAAAGCCTCCCATACGGCTCCTGAGATCCTGCGTCATTGAAGGCCGGTGCTTCTTCACAGTCCCACCCTGGGGTGACCTCTGTCCTCACCTCACCTTCAGTGAGCTGTGCTTAAATAATTGCACTAGGGAAAGAGCTGGAACCAACCTCCTGTCATGTACCCTGCCATCCCGCTCATCGATTTGTTCAAGCGGGTACCAGTAACATCTCTCATTGAGACTTATTGTTACTGTTTTTGGCATATCCAATATGCATGGATAGCTTGCCAGGCTCTGCTGTGTGGGCTCCATACTCTGGGTAGCTTACCAGGCTCTCCGAGAGGGGCGTAGGAGTCGAACACGGGTTGGCCGCATGAAAGGTGAAAGCCCAGCTGCTGTGCTATCACCCTAGCCCCTGAGCTGGGGATGTAGCTCAGTCATGTACCCAGAGCTCCAAAATCAGCACATCTAAAAGGTTACTGGAGAGGGCTTCAAAGGCAACTCAACCTGGCTTGTAGCCCAGCTGGACAACTTTATGGTGAAACAGCACCGGAAGGATAAACAATGGTAAAGATAAATTACCTAATACAGTGCAAAATCCTCAAGGTTTAGCGTCATGTCTTTGTTTATTTAAAATCTACATCACCCAGTTCTCAAGAAAAGGTTTGGCATATGGCTTTGTTTACCTAAAAAGCATTATCACCCAATGAATTTCCATGGGACCTGAGGCTAAAATAAAAGACTGCTACGCTCTGCTATTCAGAGGGGCATTTCAGTTGCGGAGGGACAGTTGGACAGTTAGTCAAGGGCACAGACTTGGAAATCAGACTGTGACTCCAGGTCTAGCTGTACCACCAGCCACCTGCGCTGGACCAAGTTCATTCCCTTTCCTTCCCTCCTCTTGCCTGGAAATGGAGGTTTATGGCAACTCCTCCATCCACAGGGGCACATGTACGAAGCATAAGTGAGGGGTTTAGATTGATACCTGGCATGGGTGAGCATATAAGCCACCACAGCAACCAGGTAAAGCCCTGAAAGAGGCAGCATTTTTTTTTCCTTTTTGGGTCACACCTGGCAATGCACAGGGGTTACTCCTGGCTCATTTACTCAGGAATTACTCCTGGCGGTGCTCTGGGGACCATATGGGATGCTGGGAATTGAACCCGGGTCGGCCTCGTGCAAGGCAAATGCCCTACCTGCTGTGCTATGGCTCCAACCCCAAGGCAGCATCATTGATCCTCATGCTCTGACACCTCTTGGCTGAGGCAGGTATGAGGAGGCCCAGGGGCATGAAGGGACTTTCTTTTTTTTTGCTTTTTGGGTCACACCTGGCGATGCACAGGGGTTACTCCTGGCTGTGCACTCAGGAATTACCCCTGGCCGTGCTCAGGGGACCATATGGGATGCTGGGATTTGAACCCAGGTCGGCTGCATGCAAGGCAAACACCCTACCCGCTGTGCTATCGCTCCAGCCATGAAGGGACTTTCTTGAAGAAACCAAGTAGTCCTGTCCAGCCCTGAACACGTGCCTCCCTTCCAACTCTGTGTTCTCCCTGGACTCCACCAATACAGGCCCTGTGGTGCTATGTGGTACGGATAGATGTCACCCCATAACACAGAAGGCACATGGTAACTTCTCAGGGTTCCACTTTGATTTGTCGTTCTCTTCAAAGGACTCAAACAGAACCCTTGAGTTCAGATCACTGAGCATAACGTCCTGTGGCTGTAAAGCTACTCTCTGTAGTAGGAGCGGAGTATCATTCATGGTGTGGAGGTATCAAGCCATGTTCTTCACTCCACAGTCTGGTCTTTCTGTTGTGGGGCTTCTTTATATTTCGACCAATGATTCCTTAGATGCAACAGTGGTCGTGATTCTGCATTATGCTCAGGGCCAACATGTCACTGTCCTGAGCCCATAAAGTAGTGGTCCTTGTCTGTTGTTCTGACCCAAGCATGATACTCACACCAGAGAGTAGCTGGTCCTCTGCTCCCTGGAAGTGCTGAAATGAAAAGTCAGGGCTGACCACTAGGCTAACTTAACTTTAAACCCATAGTGCCTTCTTGGATCCACCCTGGGAGGCAAGAAATACTTTTCTGTGTTTTGGGGGATCCCTGTCCTGGTTTACTCCATGCATGAGGGGGGCTGTGTTTGTGGCGTTTTGCATTTGTGGTGGAGAGGGGCGTTACCCCTCCCCCTCCCCTGGTTTGTTCTGCGTGGGTCCATGTATCTCTTCCAGGATGTCTGAGCTCCAGTTCTGCTTCCTTGGCTTATGTGAACTCTTTCAGGGCATGCTGTTTCTCCACGGGAGCCCCCTGGGCTCTCATGGCAACCTGAAGCCTTCCAACTGCCTGGTGGATGGGCGGCTGCAGGTGAAGCTCTCAGGATTCGGGCTGTGGGAGCTCAAGTATGGCCACCAGTGCAGAAGTGCACAGGAGACTCCAACGGGCCGATCAGGTAAGTACTGGCAGAGCTCCATCCAGGAACACCTGCAGGGTGGTGCAGGGATTTCCTCAGCCCAGGTGGTTTCATTCACTGTGACTGCTGAGTCTGTCTCTCCCTGCTGATGCTGACCTACACAGTGGGGGTGGGCCTTCCTTTGGAGCTGGTGGGATGGGGTGGTCCTTTTTATTCAAGGAGAGGAGGGAAAATCTACCCTGAGCCATCTGAGCGTGGAGCACTTGTTCTCGATCCTTTCAGCTTTGGGCCAGTGGGAGCCAGGCACTGCCCCCTCTATCCTCCTCGGGGTCCCCTCGAATCTCCTGTTTGTGTTCACACGGTAGAATGTCCCATCTGCCAACTTCTTTGAAGACAGTGGTTCTCCATCCTTTCTGTGCTCCCATATCTGTCCCTGACAAGCTTTGAACAATGCATAGGTGGGTTGGGTGCTACCCTCTTCCAACTGCATAGAATGATCTAAAGAAAGGGCCTGGGCACTTGCATTTCTATTTGTTTTGTTTTGTTTTTAAGACACAATCAAGGGCACTTGGGGGCTTTTCTCAGTTTAAGGGTATACTCCTAGCAGTGCTCTGAAGACCATGTGGTACAGGAATAGAACCTAGGACTCTGGCAAGCAAAGCATGGGCTCTAGTTATTTGAATTATTCCTCTAGCCCTCTATTGATTTTGGTTCTTTCATGGTTTCTGGTATGGGGGCCATGCCTGGAGATGCTCAGGGCTTTCACCTGGCTCTGCACTCAGGAATGATTCCTGGTGGTGCTCCAGGGACCATATTGAGATGCTGGGGAGTGAACTCAGGTTGACCACTTACAGAGCAAATGCCCTACCTGAGACACTGATTTTTCTTCTTAAAGCTCACAAGTTTTTACAGATTCTGATGCACATCTTAAGACAGAACACACCTCGCCAGTGCAATATCCTCCATCCACATAAGCAAATGGGTGATGCTGCAGAGTAACTGAGTGCAATCACCTCTGGTGTGTTCCAGACCTATGGGGCCCAGAGCCCTCAGTTCTAACCTCTCTGCTGACATCACGCAGCCACTTGGCAATCACCTGGTGGAATGTTTGGGTCTGGAATGCCACATTGGATGGGGAAGGGGTGTCTTCTAGGAATAGACCAGGGGTGAAATTCTTCTCTCTTCTCCACTCTTTTTTTTTCTAGTTAAATAAATCTATACATGTCACTGTCACTGTCATCCTGTTGCTCATCGATTTGTTTGAGCAGGCACCAGTAACGTCTCTCATTGAGAGACTTATTGTTACTGTTTTTGGCACATCCAATACACAGGGGTAGCTTGCCAGTCTCTGCCGTGCAGGCTCGATACTCTCGGTAGCTTGCCGGGCTCTCCGAGAGGGACGGAGGAATCGAACTCGGGTTGGCCATGTGAAAGGCGAATGCCCAACCGCTATACATGTCATTGGGAAAAAAATAGGTTACAAACTATTCAGGCTAGATCTGTCTTTCCAAATAGAAGGTTGGTTGGTGGTTGTCAAGAACTAGAGGAGTGGGGTGGGCAGAAACTGCCTCATGAGTACAATGTTTGAGCACAAACTTTGGGGGCGGAAATGTTCCTGAACCTGAGAGATGTGGTTGCCAACTATGCAGAGAGACCTATGTGGTGTTCAGCTTATAATAATTCATCTTGGGGCTGGAGAGATCCAACAGCCAGTCAGGCACTGCCTTGCAAGCAGCTGACCTAGGTTGATCCCCTGTACCCCACAGAGTCTATCTGAGAACTGCCAGGACTGATCTTTGAATGCAGGTCCAGGAGAAAGCCCTGAGCCACAGCCAGCTGTGGCCCCCCAAAAAACAAATAAATCAATAAACTGGTTCATCTTAGGTTCCATGAATCATGCCTCAATACATGATTTTCCAATTATGGGCCGTACAGAAAAGGGAAAGGAAATAACTTCCCTTTAGCTGCAAGTTCTGCTTCCCCAGTGCCCATGTGTTGCTATGTGCACATTCTAGTGAGTTCTTTCTAGTCACCTACATGGGCCCCTAATTTGTGGGGGGGGGGCAGGGGGAGCAGGGGGCAGCCCTGGTGATCAAATCCAGCCTTAGACATCACACCACTTTGCTACAGAGCTGGCTCCTTGTGTCTTGTTTGCTATTTAAATCTGGTACAACAGGGATGATGGATGGGGGAACCCACATTTCTCCTGTGCTTTCCTGAGAACATGGGGGGGTCACTTTCTATATGCCTGGTTGCTCTGACTCCATGCCGGCACCCCTTGCTTTGCAGAGCTCTACTGGACAGCCCCAGAGCTATTGAGGCTCTCAGAGGCGCCCTGGTCAGGCACCCCGAAAGGAGATGTTTACAGCTTTGCCATTGTGATGGGGGAGCTGATCCACCCCCAAGACCATGGACCGTTTGATGAACTCACCGAGAGGCCAGAGGGTAAGGCTGGGAGCACTGTTTCACCCGCGTGGGCTCTGGTCTGGCGGTCTGGCTTTGAAATGTGTTTTTGTATACTGTGTTATTGAACGTTTAGGACTTAGCCTTTTTTTTTAATTATTTATTTTTAATTAGTGAATCAACGTGAGGGTACAGTTGCAGTTTTATACATTTTTGTGCTCGTGTTTCCCCCATACAAAGTTCAAGAACCCATCTCTTCACCAGTGCCCATTCCCTACCACTAGTAAACCCAGTATCTCTCCCACCCTCCCCAGTCCCGTCTCCCCCCACCCCACACTGCCACTATGGCAGGGTATTCCCTTTTGATCTCTCTCTCTGATTAGGTGTTGTGGTTTGCAATAAAGGTGTTGAGTGGCCATTGTGTTCAGTCTCTAGTCTATATTCGGCACACATCACCCTTCCCCCGCATGACCTCCGACGACATTTTACTTGGTGTTCCCTTCTCTGAGTTGCCCAGAATGAGAGACCAGCCTCCAAGCCATGGGGACAACCTCCTGGTACTTATTTCTACTAATCTTGGGTGTTAGTCTTATAGTCTATTATTCTATGCTCCACAGATGAGTGCAATCTTTCTATGTCTGTCTCTCTCTTTCTGACTCATTTCACTTAGCATGATACTTTCCATGCTGATCCACTTATATGCAAACGTCATGACTTCATTTTTTCTAACAGCTGCGTAGTATTCCATTGTATAGATGTACCAGAGTTTCTTCAACCAGTAGGACTTTGCCTTTGATTCCGTTCTCAGGTCTCTCTTTAAAATTCCTGTCACTTTCCAAATGAGAACATGAATTGCACTGTGGTTAAAAATGTCATCCAGGCCGGGCTAGAGAGGTGGCTCAGTAGCAGAGCACTTGCCTTGCTTGGATGAGGCCCTGAGTTTGATCCTTGGGTGAGACCCTGAATTCGACCCTTGGCACGACATATTGTATGGGAGTAGCATCACTTGGTATGCCCAAGGAATTCAGAATTTCATTACTTACTCCATTAAGTAATTTCATTACTTACACCAGCAGCCAATGCAATTCACTTGGAAAGTGGATCAGAGTAAGTCACTTCTGTGCCCTGACTCTCAATCCCCTTTGGGAAATGAAAACAAAGTCCTTCGATGGGCTGTAAGAACATAGGAAGACCTTGGTGACCCTTGATATTAGTGTCCAGGGGCTACGGGAACAAGAGATCACAAATGCGGTGGCTGGAGACAGAAATGTCTTTGCTTGCAGTTCCAGAGGTTAGAAATCTAGAAGGTACCACCAGGCAGAGCTTCGGAGAAGCTCTAGGGACCCCCATTCTTTGCTTCCTCTAGCTTCCTCTTCCTCCCTCATCTCTCAGCTTACGGCTAAGGGGCCCAACCTCTACCTCTCCCATTGCTCTCCCATCTTCACTGTGCAGCGTCTCTTCCATCTTCTTCTTTTTCTTCTTAGCAGTAGGGCATTTGCCTGTCACATGGCCAACTGGGGTTCAATTTCTCTGCCCCTCTTGGAAAGCCCAGAAAGCAGCCGAGAGTATCCGCCCGAATGGCAGAGCCTGGCAAGCTACCCGGGGCATATTCAATATGCCAAAAACAGTAACAAGTCTTACAGTGGAGCTGTTATTGGTGCCCACTTGAGTAAATCAATGAGCAACGGGATGACAGTGACAGTGAAAAATTTTATTTGGGGCATCATTGTTTACAAACTGATATTCGTAGGGTTTTATCCATGAAAAATTCCATCAACCTCATCACTGTTCTCTGTTTTCTGTGAGGACATTGGTCTGGCTTAAGGGTCACCTGGATCACCCAAGATGACCTTCTCATTCCAAGATCCTTACTTATATCTGCAAAAATCTATTTTTTATAAAATAAATTTTTAAAAAATCAAATTCATGCTTTTGGTAAATGCTGCTCAGCTGTTCACTTTCAAAAGAATTGATCAGGCTTGTTGTTTTTGGGTTTATTTTATTTTACTTTTTTACTAGGCCTCTCTCTTTTAATTGAGGAGAGCACACCCCAATGTAGTCATAGTTTACTCCTGGCTCTGTGCTCAGGGACCATTTATGGTGGTACATGGGAAACTATAAATGGCACTGGGGATCAAGCCAGGATCTTCAAAACAAGTGCCTTTATCCCTGTACTATTTCCCAGCCTATCAAGTTTGTCTCTTAACATAGTCCATCAGAGAATTAAAGTTGAAGGTCATAGGAAATGAAGCAAGGTTTGATTAAGACCGAAAGGATTGAGGAGACTGTTGAAAATGCCTTCTCCTGCCTCCCTGCCCCAGCCGCAGTTCCTGGAACTGTTTGTTTCCACCTGGGCCACACACTGGGGTTACCTGGAGAAGTTTACAAGCTGCTGATGCCCAGCTCTCAGCCTCAGAGATTCCGAGGTCATTGCTTTGGGTGCTGCCCTTCTTGGGAATCAGGCTTTAAAAATTCACGACTTTATTTGTTATTTAGACATCATGATTTCTAGTAGCGTTGAAGTTTTCACCACACACAGTCACTGCAGCATACCTACCCCAGAGTACCCACAACCCTCCCCCCTGTCTCTAGGTCCCCTTGTCTCCCCTCCACCACCCCTCACTCTGTCTCTAGGTCTCCTCATTTCCCCTTTCTCACCCATTAAGCAGACCCTAAGGTTCTGTTATTGTTACCCCTTGTTTAGGGAATGAGATGATGATGTTGTTTTGCCCAGTAAGGTTTGGGGTACCCACTTGGGGTGCTCCTGACTCTGTGCTTAGCGAACCCTATGTGGTACTAGAGAGCAAATTAGGGTCTGCGGAACACAAGGCAAGCACCTTACCCTCCTCTGTGCTCTCTCTCTGCTCCTAGAAATCCAATGAAAAAGAATCTCTCCAAGAGATACAAATATGCAGCTTAAACTGGGAGCAAGTCTCTGTGGAGAAAAGAGAGGGATGAGTATTATCCCTCTTTTTCTGGCTTAACAAATCCCTTCTTTTTTTCTTCTTTTTCCTTCTTTCTCTTGCTACCTTGCCTGTCATTTCCAACCTCTTGCCCCCAACCTCACTTAAGTCTTGAGGCCATCATGACTTGGCCAGACTGGGTTCCTCTCTGAATATCTGTGGTTGCTTCTGCAATGGATTCCAGTTGCTAATGTAGGGCCAAGTGACACAGAGGTAAGACTCATCCAAAATGGAAAATCCCAGACACAGTTTCTCTGACTTTGGAATAGCAGCCTTGTGGATCTCCCGAGATGGAGCCCCAGCAGGGCATTTGAGGGTGCCCTCTTGGGTGGGGGGGGGGGCGCGTGACAGAGAAAAGGTAATCTGCATCTTTTCTCCTCAGCGCCTCACATAATGAAGTGAGAGCTGGCCAAATGGGACTGTGCACACACAGAGCTGCAGCTTGATCCCCATGGGCATCTAGTTGATGGACAAACACACTTATACCAACCTCCTGCCTCCCTGCAGACATCCTGGTGCTGGGTGTGGGATCAGTCAGATTCTCTGGGTGGGTCAGCATCAGTCTCCCAGAGGCTTGTTGAAAAAACAGAGCTGCTGCCTCCTGTCTCTGGGTTTCCATTTCAGTAAATCTGGGGTCACATCTGGGAACACGCTGTCACTGGTTGCCAGGTTTCGGGGCTGAGCCTGACCTTCAGAGCTGTGATATAGCGTGGGCCTTGGTCTGTCTGCCTCTGCATTCTTGGACAGGTGTGAAATACTCATTCTCATATATTGCTCTAATTTACAAAGGGCAAAGTGTGGGTGGCCCCCGAGTGCTCTCAGAGACTGTTGCAGGGGTCCGTTTTAAGTCACTAACCATGTCAGAGGCACTGAGGAGCTGTTTTATTTTGATGAGCTGTCTCCGCATGGCTGGTGTTGCTGGCTCTGCAGAGCTAGGTAATAAATTCCTGTTCCTGGACAGTGTAAATTCCGGCTTACTTTCCTCTCTAAGTTCTATCTTTGTCACCGAGTCTCTCTCCTTCAGTCTGTCAGTATTCGCTTCCTTGGCTGTCTTCTCTAGGAAATGGAAATGACAAGAGCAAAACTCTTGTTTGTCTTGGTCTTTATGGTAGCCCCTTATCCTAGTGCCAGGCACATCAATAAATATTGGATGGATTGATGGGTGATATAGGGAAAGAGGAGAAATCTTTTGAATTTTCACGGTCTTTCTTAAAGGGAAACACAGGAAAAAAACACAGATGCAGTGGTAGTTAATGCTTAAGTCTGAGCGTTGGAAACCACTGCTGCTCTGTGCTTCAAATAATTTCATTTGGAAAGTCAAGTTGGATTACTCATGGTATGTTCTCCTTTTTCCCTGTACAACTGAAAAAAATCTTTTTAAATTGAATCACTGAGATATAAAAAGCTGTTTATGATTGGGTTTCAGTCATACAGTGTTCCAACACCCATTCCTCCACCAGTGCACATTTCCCAGCACCAATGTCCCCAGTTTCCCTCCCCCTTCAACTACATCCCTCCCCCAGCCTGTCTTTATGACAGGCCCTCTCTCTCTCTCTCTCTCTCTCTCTCTTTCTCTCTCTCTCTCCCTCCCTCCCTCCCTCTCTCACACTCCCTCTCTATTTCTCTCTCTCTCATTATTTCTCTCTTTCATTTCCCTGAAATTTTATTCAGAGACCATGATTTACCACACAGTGGTAATAATAAATGTTCAGGTATATAATGTTCCACCACCACACCCACCACGTGAATATCAGTGTTCCTTGATCCACGTCTCCAGGTCCCCGCCTGTCCACACCACCACCCCACCCTTTTAGCAAACTCAAATCTAGCATATGATTTCATGGATTTTCAGGACTTAAACATGTACACTGAAAGAAAAGTACAAATATTGACAGAAATATAATGGTTTTATTTAGTTTTGTAACTTGCATTTAGAACTTCAACTAATATTAATAACAAAAGGTTTTACTCCTTTTAGATTGCCTTTGGTTTTAGCCTAACATCCCATTTCTGAGCAAGAATCCCACCAAAACTCCATATAACACTTACCTGCCAGGTCTTTCTGGGCTTCTCTGGGACAGTCTTGTAGACTGCAGATTTGATGACGTTGATGCTCTTGAGGAGTTTTGATTAGGTGTGTAGGACAACACATCCCTCAATTGGTGTTTGTCTGACTCCCCTCCTCTGCCCCCACCCCTTCCCCGGTTGTTCTGGGGGTTTATATCTTTGGAAGGAAGAACACAGGTAAGTGATCATTTTCATTGCATTAAATCCAGGGCACATACTGTTAATCGGTCTCTGTTGGCATTGATCTTGGTCTCTTGAATAAAGGTTGTCAGTTTTTTCTGTAAGATGACACATGATTCCTCTTCTTGCCATATTGCTTATTTGTGTTTGTTTGGGGGCTGCACGCAGTTTTGCTCAGGACTTACTGAGGTCCTATGCTGGTCCTATGCTGAGGGATCACTTTTGGCAGGGGTGTTGGGGACCATGTGTGATAAAGTGCCTTACCCACTGTACTATGTCTGATCTTTTACTTGACTTCTTAAGAAGGAAGATACTAGGTAAAGTCACACAGAGATACTGGAGAACAGCCCAGCAGGGATTTGGGATTTGCCTATGTGGAAAGCTTGTCTATTTTCTCCCAAGTATATTTCTATCATCAGTGTCTATCCATCTATCTGTATTTAGTTAGTCATGTCACTGTCACTGTCACTGTCATCCCGTTGCTCATCGATTTGCTCGAGCGGGCACCAGTAATGTGTCCATTGTGAGACAACAATATTATCTACTGCATCTTTATTTTATACCTTGGGTTATAATTTAAACTACTGTATTCTGTGGCTTAACTGGCTTCATCTTTGAGTATTCATTCTCAGTCAGTGCCCATGTGACTGTCACTCTGTGTCGTTTGTTCTGTTTACTGCCTTTCTTCCTTGTAGTGTAACACGCTCTTGTCGCATTATGCATTTTCCCTGTTCTCATACTGTATCGAAGCCATTTCTCCAAGGAGTCCTGGCTCCTCTGACTAGAGATTAAAATTAAATCTCTGGGGCTGAATAGGGAGCCCGGTGGACCGAGCCCAGGCCCTGCATGCAGGAGATTCCTCCGGTTCAACCCCCAGCACTGCACAGTTACCTGGGCATGGAAAGGAGAGACCTCTGAGCTCAGAGTCAGGAGTGGCCCCTGATATCACTAGTGTGGTCCCCAAGCTTAAAAAGAATGCAAAAGAAACCCAATCTTGGTCACTGCTTGTACTGATTGCCACCAGCATATCCTTGCTTCAATCCCTTTTCAGTGAAAAATGCAGAAATAAAAAGCATAAATGAGTGTATCTGTAGCTGGTCTCTGTATGTATTTCTATGATCTGTTTATATTTCTATGGCATCTCTATCTCTAGTTAAATCTACATCTCTATCTATATTTATCCATCTGTGTCTACATAAGCTAAACAATGATTCATACGGAACTCCATAACATCATTACCATCTGCTCAAACATCTTTGTTCTCCTCTGTTGCTCACCTGGCCCCTGCCTTTCCAACGGTGAGAATCACAGTTCCAATTCTCCACTTATTTGCTTGTTCTATCCCATTTCTGTGTCGTAGTTTTAGAGTTATTCATCTGTGCTCCTGGGAGAAGCCTGTTCCTTGCAGAACACAGAGGCCGTGAATAGCCTCTGTAGTCTGAGGGTCTCTAGTCCTTTTGGAAGTGGGAAGTTCACTCCCCCCAGCCCATTGCAGAGAGTAATGTCACACATTTGTCAGACAGGGAAATTCTTTTGATATAATTCACATTCTGCGCATTCTTCACTCTCTCAATTGATGCCTTTGAAATGAATTCCTCTCTTCACACTTTGTGCTCTAATGTTTTACAAATAGAATGTCATGCATCCAACACCACAAACAGATTGTCAAATATCCAACACCAAATACAGCGTTATGTAGCCAACATGACAGTACCAGGCAGAATAGTTTAATTATACTAAAACATAATTCATGGTATTTTGCCCATTTAGCTCTCTGTCCTCCCAAATGTCCGGAGGTCTCTGATTTGTTTTCTTTCTCTAGTTTTACCTTTCCTGAAAAGGCATATAAACACAATCAATAATAGTGTATTTCAACTTTTTAAAACCTGCACACTGGTACTTACCTTGTATACTGGCCTGTAGACAGGAAGTTATGACCACGCTAGTAGACCGTTTGACCTTTTTACAGTGTGAACATGTGGGTGAAGACCACTGATATAGTAGGAGGCTTGTTCCAACTAGTTCCTTATATTTATGATATCCATTTGGAATTCATCTGCATTGTCATATAAATGGGCTGGAGCGATAGCATAGTGGTAGGGCGTTTGCCTTTCACGCGGCTGATCCATGTTTGATTCCTCCGCCCCTCTCGGAGTGCCCGGCAAGCTACTGAGAGTATCACGCCTACATGGCAGAGCCTGGCAAACTACCTGTGGCGTATTGGATATGCCAAAAACAGTAACAAATAAGTCCCACGAGGAGAGATGTTATTGATGCCCGCTCGAACAATCCGATGAGCAATGGGATGACAGTGACAGTGACAGTCATATAACTAGTTTTTTATGGAAGTATAGAAGCATCATTCTTTTTTAAAAAATACATTTTATTGGATCACTGTGAGATATAGTTAGAAACTTGCATGATTACATTTCAGTCATACAATGCTCAAGCACCCATCCCTCTACAAGTGCACATTTTCCACCACCATTGTTCCCAGTGTCCCACCCACCACTCCCACCCCATCCCACTCTCTGCCTCTATGACAGGTATAATCCTTCTTACTCTCTCTAATTTGGGGCATCATGATTTGCAACACAGATACTAAGAGACCATCATGTTTGGTCCTTAGTCTACTTTCAGCACACAACTCCCATCCTGAATGATCCCTCTAATCATCATTTGCTTAGTGTGCTTAGTGGTTCCTTCTCCATCCCAACTGCCTTTTCCCCCCAGCACGTGGGGCTGGTGGAAGCATCATTCTTTAAAGTTCATTTCCCTTACAAAACTTGGCTAAACGGCTTACTGGATATTGGTAGCAAATAAAGAGAAAGTGATAGAAAATGGGTTTATAAAGTTAGATAAAATGCAGGTAGTGGTGTTACATTTATGTGTTAAAAGTAGCTTTAATAAAACATAATAATAGAAAACACATGTTGGGAATTTTCACCATCAAATGTTTGTAAACTAGAATCCTGTAGAGAAAAATTTCACTTCAAGAAAAGTTCTCTTGGGGCTGGAGCAATAGTACAGCGGGTAGGGCATTTGCTTTGCATGGGACCGACCTGGGTTCGATTCCCAGCATCCCATATGGTCCCCCAAGCACCACCAGGAGTAATTCCTGAGTGCAAAGCCAGGAGTAACCCCTGTGCACCACCAGGTGTGACCAAAAAAGAAAAGAAAAAAAAAGGTCTCTTAGAAATAACTGTAAAAGATAATAATAAAAATTTAAAAATTGGGGCTGGAGTGATAGCACAGTGGGTAGGGCGTTCGCCTTGCACGCGGCCGACCCAGATTCAATTCCCAGCATCCCATATGGTCCCCCAAGCACCGCCAGGAGTAATTCCTGAGTGCAGAGCCAGGAGTAACCCCTAAGCATTGCTGGGTGTGACCCCCCCCAAAAAAAAAGCAAAAATAAATAAATAAATAAAAATTTAAAAGGGTTTTATATATTAGGAATTTTTATTTTCCAGGGGGATTCAGAATATTTCTATTACAATATTCATAGTTCTCGGGGGCTGGAGTGATAGCACAGTGAGTAGGGTGTTTGCCTTGCACACGGCCGACCCGGGTTCGATTCCCAGCATCCCATATGGTCCCCTGAGCACTGCCAGGGGTAGTTCCTGAGTGCAGAGCCAGGAGTGACCACTGTGCATCGCCAGGTGTGACCTAAAAAGCAATATATATATGTATATATATATAAATATTCATAGTCCTTGGAGATTCTAATCTATTCAATTGAGTCTAAAGCTCACTAACTTTGACAACACATAGGTTGAAGGTGAGGTGTAGTGAAAGGTGTGTTATTCAGACATTAGACTGAATGAAATACAAGCCCAAAATGTATTTCAGAAATTATCAGCCGCATCAAAGACCCAGGGGCATCAGTTCCACTACGACCTTCCCTACCAGAAGAGAAGACCAATGAGAAGATTTTGGTTCTGATCAAAGCATGTTGGGATGAGTGTCCAGAGAAAAGACCCACTTTCCCTCTGATCAAGAAAATGTTGCGAGAAGCCAGTCCCAAAGGGTGAGTTAGAGGCACAACAAATGTGATGTTTCCCCGAGTCATTTAACCACTGAGAGCGTAAATCTCATAGTTGTGATAGGCTCTCTATGGCTCATCGTTTCATTCATTAATTTATTTGTTCACTCGTATGTTCATTCATTAGCTCTTTTACTCACTGTGCGGCATGAGGGATAAGCTATGGCTCATCGTTTCATTCATTCATTTATTTGTTCACTCGTATGTTCATTCATTAGCTCTTTCACTCACTGTGCGGCATGAGGGATAAGCTTCCCCTTCGTTCCATACTTGTCATAAACACGGATCCGACACTGGCTCTCCCTGGGCCTGTCTTTGCCCATGTAAGACATCATGAATCAGTCTGGGACTTCTTTTATAAGGAATTTACATATTGTCCTTAGGGTGTTTTTCAAATCAGCACTTCAGGATCATGGTATATCAATTGGTCTTATACTGTGGGATAAGAAATTATTCACCAATCTTAGAGTAGGCTTTTTCACTTGGTATATGCCTTAAGAACCATTTTCTTCAAAGTATCTTGCTTTCCATCAAGATAATTGATGGCAATTGATGGAAATCTTTTGTCACAGTGATTCTCTGCAGGCGTGGACGAGGGAGAAGTAGCTTGAGTTGGCAGAGTTGGCAGCAGGAGTCTGGGCTGGCGTCAGGCATCTGCTCCTCCCTGGCCTAGTCAGTTGTGCATTCTGACCTTCGGAGCTGCTACACTGCATTTGCCACATCAAACTAATTTCAAGGGCTCTGTTTCCGGTCAGTTGATAAGCCAGGGTTTATTATTAGCAACTACAGTTCTTATGTTAAAGCAAGTCTGTTTTCTGTGTGAGCCTCCGAGGCTAAGAGGAATTTAAGCATTTTTTTTCTGAAGACTCTCCTTTTTGTTATGTGTGTCATCTGAAAAGGAAACAGATACCACCTCCCGCTCCCCCTTCTCTGAAATCTACATTTTCAGTTGACTATCATGATGATATGAGAAGTGGCAGAGAGCTCCTGAAAACCACCATGTTTGGTGCCAAATGAACCCGGGGCCTTATCTTTTGAGCAGCCCCCGAGGTCTGTCTCGTTAGACTCATTTTCCAAATGAGTCAGCTGAGGGTCAGAACTGTGAAAGGGGCTCTTTGGCCCCCTCAGAGCTGGCATAAACAGGCTCTCTCCTCCCACAGGGCTTCATGTCCCTGGACATTTCATTGCTATCTGTTGGCAGCCCGTTGGTAGGAAACCTTAGGGCTAGGCATGTTTTCTTGGAATATAGTGTTGGAAGTTGTACTCTATGTGGCCCTAACATTCTTGGAAAGAGACGTCAATGTCTGGGTTCTCTTAAAGCCATGTTAGTATACTGGACAGTATGGCAAGCAAGCTGGAAGTGTACGCCAATCACCTGGAGGAAGTGGTGGCAGAGAGGACCAATCAGCTGATGGCAGAGAAGAGGAAGGTGGAGAAGCTGCTATTCACGATGCTGCCCAGGTATTCCAGAGGTCTGAGAACAAAGGAACCCAGGATGCCAGAGCCCCACTCGAAGATAGTATTTCCCTTGTTCCCTTTCTAAGATAACATCGGATCTTTTAGTTTAATGGGTCAAGCACTCTGTGTGTAATTTAGTATGCTGGTAAGAGGAGACAGAGGCCTCGGGATTCACAGAAACAGAATGCAGGGCTTCTGCTTCCCACAGGCTGGATGCATCAGCAGGGTGGGGACGCTAGATGGCGTGGGAGACTCATGAGTGCAGTTAACTGCGCCCTTCTCAGCATCTTGGCTTGGTCGGGCAAAACCTTTCTAGAATTCAGTGTGCTCTCTTGACTTCACATGCAAAGCTAGTTTCATTGTGAGTTCTCGCCTGTGCACACTATAAACACTTGGAGCATGATCTGCTACTACAACCCCTTTATGCTTCTCGTGTGTCTTAAAGAAATCAGGTTTCTGTTTGTTTGTGGGTGGGGGAGGGGCTTGACTGTGTTCGGGTAACATTGTTGAAGCCGAAACGATTGATCTGTGGGTCCGTAGGTGCTTATATTTGATCTCCCACCTGGAAATGAGTCTTGACAATCAGACTCTACAAGCAGTAGAAAGTGAGATGGCTGCAGGGAGACGATCATTTTGTAAAGGCGCTCCTAATTCATTCTTATTAACATACCATTTTTTTGGGGGGGAGGGAAATGCAGGCAGACTTGGGAATCAAAAGGCTCTCTTCTAGATGATGGACTTTGTTAACCAAAAAAATGAGTCATTTGAAGCCCACAAACCTATGAGGAGCGCTTTGCTTGGGGCTGCAGGAGACAAGATGCTGGAGACGCAATGAAAAAGACCCAATTCTCTGATTTCAGCTTCATCGGAGAACAGCTCCTTGCTGGCAGGTCCGTGGAACCAGAGCATTTTGAGTCCGTGACCATCTTCTTCTCAGACATCGTCGGCTTCACCAAACTCTGTTCTCTCAGCTCCCCCTTGCAAGTTGTCAGGCTCCTGAATGACCTGTACAGTCTGTTTGACCACATCATTCAAACTTACGATGTATATAAGGTGAGATGCACAGCCCCTGGGCAGTAGGAGATACGCGCTCCTGGTCAGCCTGAGAGGGAGGAGCCTGATGTGAGGTCAGCCAGCGGGAAGGCTCTGCTGTGTGCTGGCAGCTGCCTCTGTTCCTGGCAGAGGTGCGATATTCTGTTGCTTCTCATGGAAAAGGGCTCCGTTAAGCACAGATAGATGTGCGTGCTTGTGAGGAATCTCCAGTGGTTTCCTGCTGTTTCCTTTTTCTTTGGGGGGAAGGGTAATACCTGGCGGTGCTCAGGGGTTACTCCTGGCTCTGCACTCCACTCAGGAATTACTTCTAGCGGTGATTGGGGGACCATATGGGATGCTGGGGATTGAACCTGGGTCAGCCACGTGCAAGGCAAATGCCCTACCCCCACTGTACTATCATTCCAGCCCCTGTTTTTCTTATTGTTTTGTTTTTGCTTTTAGGGTCACACCCAGTGATGCACAGGGGTTACTCCTGGCTTTAGCACTCAGAAATTATTCCTGGCGGTGCTCGGGGGACCATATGGGATGCTGGGAATCGAACCCGGGTTGGCCGCCTGCAAGGCAAATGCCCTACCCGCTGTGCTATTGCTCCAGCTCCACCTCCCCTATTTTTGGTCACAGTGAATACATGTCTACAAAGACTTTGTCTCCTTCCTGTCTGCTTGCCTCCTGAGTACATTGCTTTCCCATTGGGAGAGGCTCCTTTTGACCCTCCTTTGTTTCTTCTTTGTTGGGGCTGGGGGACATACTGAGGCTTGATCGCTTGAGAATTGTTCCCGGTGATTCTCAGGGAACCATGCAGGGCCAAGGGATGGAGTGGTGAGTGGGTGGAGGATAATTGAACCTGGACTTCCTGCATGCTTAGCCCCTATCCTCAGCCCCTTGACTTTCCTGGATTTTTTTTTTTCAGTGTCTTTCCATTTTCATGACCCTTAGCAATTCAGTCAACTTAGACTCTCCGTCTTGGTGGTGGTGTAAGCTCTGCCACCTGCGTAGAGCTCATGGAGGAACATAGAAGTATAATCACCTGTCATAGAAAAGTTATTGGAGGATATATATATGTATATATGTATATATATACATATATATGTGGAAAATGAATCATTTAGCTTCATTCCGGAGTGGTTGAGGGTGGTTGCTTTCTGCCTTCTCTGACTTTCTGCATGGAGCCAGATCCTGGGACAATGCCATGTGCTGGGTGCATGATCCCACATGCCAGCTCTGACCATGACTGCAGGGACTGGCATCAGAGATAACTGGGAGAGTGCGGTCACATCCCTCAGGGGCATGCCCTTGGTGGCTGTTCTCCAGCATTTTCCACAAATGATGCCTTTGTTGGGGTGAAAGGCTAGCACAACTATCTCAGACTATATTATATGCCCCCCAACATACACATATACATACACATACACATACCCACATAAACAGTCCTGCACTGATCAGGAGGATTCCTCTGGGCTTCACTTAGTATTGCCATGTCAGCCACATTCTGCACGAGCTAGTGGAAAGGTAGTTTGGTGGCTAGTGGGAGGTGGAAAGAAGGGGTAGCTCAAAGTTTTAGATGATACACTTTGCAAGCGAGAACCCCATGTTTAATCTCTGTCCCCTCATGTGTCCCTGAGCATCACTGGGTATGACCCTCCCAATATGAAGAACATAGCACTGTTAGTTTGTAACTCCAGGGGATGTGTTCATAGTAGAGAGTTTCTCGGCTTATGCCTGAAATTCCACCTTGACCACACATCCTTAAGGGAACACGTGTCTGAAAAGGGCTGTCACTTTGAACTTGTGCGTATCATGTGTTGTAAATGAACAGTCTAGAGTCAGTCTTGAGAGATAGATTGGAGAGAAGAGGACAGAAGTGCTGTATGTGCATTTTTGTGTAATGTCGATGGTGTGTGGATCTATATAAGACTTGGTAAAGGTGAAGACTCTTTAGGTTGGATTTCATGGTGTCTGCTTGATGAATCTTTGTGATTCTTCAAAATTTATCCCATTAGGGTTGGATCCAGGTATATAGGGGTTAAGGCACTTACCTTGTATATAGCTGACCCCCAGTTTAATCGCTAGCATGACCCTGGTCCCTTGGGCATCACGGGGAGCAACCACTGAACACAAGGACCAGGAGTTGTCCCTGAGTACTACTGGGTGTCCTCCAAACAAACAAACAACCCCCCCCAAATACAAAAAAAATAACCCTAAAAAAATAAGAAAAAGTGCATCCTATAAACAACTCAGTAGCTAACGAGCCTGCCATGCAAGTGTAAGGCCACGTGTTTGGTCCTTGGTGCTGCTGGATGCACAGAGCCTGATTTCCGCAGCTCTGTTGTATGTGTGCGATGGACGGATGCCTGAGCACCACTGTGGGTATGTGTGCAACCCCCGGACATCAGCAGTGAGACAGGAAGGGGGAGCCAAAAGATTGAGCCTGGCTGGCCACTTTGAAAAATCCTCACCACTATCCAGTCTCAGAGGAGGAAGTAGCTGATAAGGGGAAGAGGATTCAGGGGAGAAGAGTGTGGGCTCCCACCTCCAAGGCTCAGGACACCCAAATGGGACAGGGCTCTCAAAGACTGGGTCAGTAATAAGTGGTGTGGGTCCCTGACCCCATTTTCACCTCGACCCCTTGTGGAAAATGCAGTTTCATTTCATTTCACTTCTTTCCTTCTTTCCTTCTTTCTTTCTTTCTTTCTTTCTTTCTTTCTTTCTTTCTTTCTTTCTTTCTTTCTTTCTTTCTTTCTTTCTTTCTTTCTTTCTTTCTTTCTTTCCTTCCTTCCTTCCTTCCTTCCTTCCTTCCTTCCTTCCTTCCTTCTTCTTTCTTTCTTTCTTTCTTTCTTTCTTTCTTTCTTTCTTTCTTTCTTTCTTTCTTTCTTTCTTTCTTTCTTTCTTTCTTTCTTTCTTCTTCCTTCCTTCCTTCCTTCCTTCCTTCCTTCCTTCCTTCTTCTTCTTTCTTTCTTTCTTTCTTTCTTTCTTTCTTTCTTTCTTTCTTTCTTTCTTTCTTTCTTTCTTTCTTTCTTTCTTTCTCTCTCTTTCTTTCTTTCTTTTCTCTCTCTCTCTCTTTCTTTCTTTCTTTCTTTCTTTCTTTCTTTCTTTCTTTCTTTCTTTCTTTCTTTCTTTCTTTCTCTCTCTTTCTTTCTTTCTTTTTCTCTCTCTCTCTCTTTCTTTCTTTCTTTCTTTCTTTCTTTCTTTCTTTCTTTCTTTCTTTCTTTCTTTCTTTCTTTCTTTCTTTCTTTCTTTCTTTCTTTCTTTCTTTCTTTCTTTCTCACATCCAGCAATGCTCAGGGGTTACTCCTGGCTCTGTGCTCAGGAATTACTCCTGGTGGTGCTGGAGGACCACGTGGGATGCCAGGGATCGAACCTGGGTCAGCCGCGTGCAAGGCAAATGCCCTACCCTCTGTACTATTGCTCCGGCCCAAGAATGCAGTATCTTTAGTTACTCTCCTTTTCAGGTTGAGACCATTGGTGATGCCTACATGGTGGCCAGTGGACTTCCCATTCGCAATGGTGCCCAGCACGTGGACGAGATTGCCACCATGGCCCTACACTTCCTCAGCGCTGTCCTACACTTCCAGATCGGGCACATGCCCACAGAAAAGCTCAAGGTCCGGATTGGCCTCCACACAGGTAGCTCACACAGAGGCAGGGGGCCTTGGGATCCAGGTAGGGTGGCAGGTAGTTCTGTTTTCAAGACCTAGGTCTGAGGCCATTAAGAACCCTAAAATGGAAGCAAAGTGTCTTCGGGGCCGATGAAAGACTGAACTGACCTTGCACATTTATTCTAAGTTAGCCAGAATGGCAACCACAAGGATGCCCAAAGATGCCAAGGCATCAAAGCCTCAATCAAGGACCAAAATCAGGGGTGGTTCTGTTGTGCTGCTTTTTCCTCAGGGCCCTTTGATGGATTGTTTCTGTCAGACTTCTGGGTACATGGCCCCTGCAGGGTGCTTTGCACTCAGTTTAAGACTCGCTCATCCCTCTCTTGGGTAGCTGAACACACTTGAAATGAAGGTCCCCTTCTGCTCCTTTTGCACTTTTAATCTCTGATCTTGCTCCCACCTCCAAGGCTCAGTGAAATGAAACCTGACCCAAGTCAGAGCCATTCAGTGCCTCGGATGAGTTATAGCGGTTTTGTTTACACCTCTCTGCAGTGTGTGAGTGGTGAGCCCTTAATTTCTGCTGCACTCAGGTTGGATTCTGATTCCAAGATGCCAGAGTCCACATGGCTTTAAACAATGGTGTTTGTTTTCTCATCCTTCTGGAGGCGGGAAGTCTAAGATAGAACTCCAGTGTGGTCGAATTTTCTGGTGTACAGATAATATA
The DNA here is from genome assembly GCF_027595985.1 of Sorex araneus. Lineage (NCBI taxonomy): Eukaryota > Metazoa > Chordata > Mammalia > Eulipotyphla > Soricidae > Sorex > Sorex araneus. The sequence goes on from NC_073312.1 coordinate 14,719,692, forward strand.
CCCTTTCTTGTCCGATTTGGGGCTAATACTACCACAATCTCATGCACTGTGGCCTCATCTGAAGCTAATTAACTCCAGAAGGGCCCATTTCCTAGTTCTGCCATTCAAGAGCTAGATTTCCAACGTGTGCCTTTGGTAACACTTAAGCTCACATTATTGATTATGCTGCTTCCCATCAGAAGTTTGTGGGTTCTCTAGGTCACCTCTTTGTAAATCTGAAGGTTGATTGCCAAGGAGGACACTGAGCAAATCCCTGCAGAGCTGCATCCGT